>NC_087248.1:4869200-5562950 GCF_037042905.1 Lytechinus pictus | reverse complement strand
TCCTGGAAAAGAGGATATATTATATGAAACTTGGTAGATTTCCTCTCTAGGTAACACCCCTCCCTTCTACACCAAAATTAAAGATTACCAATTCACAATGAAGCCATAGGGTACCATTAAATATATGTAATGTCAGTTACCAAGTGGATAATGTAATGTCAGTTACCGAGATGTAATGTCAGTTACCATGATAAAATGTTGGTTATCAATATTGAAATGCAAATATGTGGTCAATTTTATGGTGAAGAAATATTGTATACTTGTTATTTAAGTCTTTCACTTTAAAAGTCACACCAGAAGGAGCTTGCTATTGACTTTTAAAAGGTATAGTTCATAAGGAATACAATATGAAATTATGAAGGAAGTTGCATTCCCATCATGCAAAAAAAATTACTATGAAATTGTTTTGTACATGCACTTACCAAGTACCTAATTGTTTGTATCAGACAATTTTTTGTTTGGTTTTCGGGGGGGGGGGGTAGGGGGTACTTTTCCCAACCTATTGCCTAAATCTGCAACATTTTTTAAGCTTAACATTGTGATGAAGGGGATTTCCAGGGTCCCTTTTTTAGTTTCTAGGATTCTTTTGAGCATTGCCTTGCTATAAGTAAATTCCTGGTTTTTATACCTGTTAGTAGTGTGGATGTGTGATACAATTTTGTTTTGGGTTTACAACTTACAAGTATAGATGAAAAATTAAATTTGACAGTTCTTATCAATGTTGCATGGACCTACTAAAACTGTTCTTTTTTTCTAATTTACAAATAGTTCAGTTTCAGTTTAGAAGCTGGAGTTTATTTTTTGTTGACAGCTTAAAAAAGAAATTAGCAAAGAAAATGATTAAACAAATTATGAAGAGAATTGAAATTCGACAGATAAGCATTGCTTGCACTGACCAGAATAGAAATCAATAAAACTACATGGCTGCATGAGATTCGGGGGAGGGGTACATGTAGCCTAGGGAGGAGACCCTTATTCATTTTTGCCTTTTTGAGGGGAGGGGGAAGTTGGAGAAGGAAAAGGTTTAAAAAGTCAATATAAAACTGATGAATATATTATGGGTGTATAGTCAGAAAAATCCATGTGTACAGTCAATGCAATATCAAATTACTATAGGAAAACATGTAGCTGCTATGACCCCATCCCCCCCCCCCCGAGTAAGTAAACATACATTTCTTATCTTTTGACAATTAAAAATGTGAAGTATTATGAAACTTTTATGATTTTAAAAAGCCTTACATATAAGTACCAAGAAAATTATGCCTTTGAAAATCATATAGCACTGGTAAATGTTAATGTGTATTGTCAGTTACCGACAATTAATGATAAAAAATGTTCAAATCAAAGAAAGGAATTAAGAAAAAAAAAAAAAAATTTCATTGAAATGTTCCTAGAAACTCGGGTATACTTCCACATCAAGCTCACTTTCATGTGAAGCCCTGCACAGAAGATACAATGCAATGATTCCACACATTTGACTTCCATGTGTTATCTCTATGGCAAATTAAGTGTAATGTCAGTTACCGTAATGTCAGTTACCAGCATGGTTGTGGAAAAACTATCATAGCCCCCAAAATACAAAAACGAATTGTTTAATATTTTGACACATCTTAACCTAGTTACGGAGGTATATTTACATATTCAAATTATTACTCTATCTACTCAGGGACAATGAGATATTTCAATTTTAATGAACACCCTGAAATTGCATGTCCTTTTGCGTAATGTCAGTTACCGACACATTTTTGCTTGCTGATGCGTAAAAAAATGTGGTTACATAGGAAAACTTAGTATCAGAGTATACAGCAAGGTTCACTTTATTAACTCTATCAAATGCAAACTCCCATCATTTGTTGTTTTAGAGATACACACAATGAAAGGTGTGAAAACATTGTGCCGTGAAATGTCAGTTACCGTGAAAATGCCCACATATATTTTGAATGGGCCCCGTCTTACAAAGAGTTGCGATTGAGCTGATCAATCGCAACTATGGAAAGCCAGCAAAGTCAACATATAAAATGCATGTTTGTTCAAAAAAAATTCTAGATATGAATGTATATCCATAAATTCATTGATTTTTTGATGATTTGGTGTGTTCTCCTATGTTTACAAAGAACATTTTACAAATTTCCTGTAGAAAAAATTATGACCCTGATGGATTTCCATAGAGTTACGATTGATTGGATCAATCGAACTCTTTGTAAGACGGGGCCACTGATAATTGCTACATCTTAGGCAATCATTTGGCTTATTGAAGGTCACCTTAGGCAGGGTCAACTGTACTTACATTTGTGACTACTATGGAGTCTTGCTCTCTGTTCCATTAGTTTTCTCTCCATCATCTGTTGTATCTCAGAGAGATGTTGGACAATCTCAAAGACAGTTCCATCCAGCAGAGATAAAGCTAGGTTAGATATGGTTGTGTAGGGTAGCCGCTGCTGAAAATTCCTGTTTATAGAAACAATTAGTGCATACCTGAATTATGTATCCATGATCCATTCAAATAAAGTAAAATCTGCATTTAAGTTGATCTCTTGGGACTTTAATAACACATGTTTTGCATTTTCTATTGTCTGAGAAAATGCCTCAACTCAGGGAAGGCCCTGTAACAAAATATCAAATCAATTGTAAATATGAATCATCAATGTGTCTAGATGAAAATCCATCCTCAGAGTTACAACTCACTATAATTATTCTTTTTTCCGGTTAAGCATCTAGGAATCATAATTCATATACTAGAATTGCCATTAGTGATATTACATCTCATAGATTGATTGAAAAGCTCATTATTTCTGAAAATTCTGAAATATGCTTCCTTTTATTTCAATATTTTAATTTCACAAATTGAATTAGCATCTTTATTTCAGCACAATTTATTGGAACAAAGAGAAATCTGTTTGACTTGTAAGGCAAATTCAACTTGTAGATATGTAAAATACACCTTGCTTTGTAAATTATGATCTAAAAATTGCTTTAACTTCTAGAAGGTTGACCAAGACAGACTGTAGTACTGTACTCACATAGGAATCTGCCGAGCCATGTCCTGTAGCTGACTCAGCATGGTATAATGACGTTCTTGCTTCTGTCTTTTGATATCCACTTCTGATATCATGTAGGCCCCTTCTTGAAAACTCTCCTGCCCTTCATCCCTAGGGTCCATCTTTATGAATGGCCTTTGTCTCAAGTGTGTACACCAGCTGTTGGGATACTTGAATTAAAGGCAAACAAGCATACATATTCATCACTATAAAATGCATATCAGATGTAAAATACAAAAGTTATAAATGTAAAATGTTTCATTTTCAAGAAAGAGTGATAAGCACAACAAATGTTGCTGCCCTCTATGTCTGTTGATCAAAACAAACCCCAATTATCAAGTATAAATCCGAAGTACTCACAAGACTTATGCGACAGATGTTAGTTATCGAAAAATAGCTGTCATACATACAATGGTTTTATTCCATTAGCCTGGTACACTACACAATCAAACAGCTAGGGCAAGAACTATTGGCATGAGTATAATCTCGTATGACAGTCATTACAAATCACTGTCAGTCACATAGCTTTTTTTTATTAGCGTTGTGTCCCCATCGTGATCAATAGCTGGATGGAGCTCGTATGCTGCCGAACGTGCACGTACATGTACGACCTTGAGGCTACAGAATAGCACTCCATGACACAATTCACAAAATAACAGGCCATATCAATGCATTAAGTAACAACACACACATACGCAATAGAAAAAAATGTGGAACTTGGTGCATGCTTGACCTTAAAGTTCTTGTAAAATAAAAAAAGCAAAAAGTTTTCAACCAAAAATTTAGGGCATTTCGTCCACAAATTCTTTTTTAAAGGTCTTCACTTTCAAAATGGGGGGGGGCACACTTGTATTTTAACAGAGGTAGAGGTGTTGTGGCTCAGTGGATAAGTCTCTGGACTTTGAACCACAAGGTCCGAGGTTCAAACTCCACTGCAGCACTCGCATCCTTTGGCAAAGCGTTTATCTACATTTGCCACTCTCCACCCAGGTGTAGTTAATGGGTACCCGGTAGGAAGGAATTCCTTGAATGCTCAAGCGTCTGATCGGGATAGCCGTGCTAAAGCCAGGGTAATAGTATGCAACGCTTAGAAACATTTGTATTAAAGGGGAATCCAGCCTTGGCCATAAAATTTTGTGTTGGGAAGGAGAAAATAAATTAAACAGAATGGTGAAAGTTTGAAAGAAATCGGACAAGCAATAAGAAAGTTATAGCTGCTTTAAAATTGAGATCACTAATACTATGTAGATTTCAAATTGGCAACTGAGTAAGTAAATTATGACAAGGGGCAAGGACAACTTTCCCATAGGCCATGCACTTTATTATCAGGGATTTGTGGTTTTCTCCTAAGTACCCATTCCCCTGGGGCAGTAATCTAAATATAACCCAGGTAGTATATTGTTTTATGTCCTCATGAAATAAAAATTAAATTTGAAATAAAACTTTTGGGAAAAACAACATTTTAGCCATAATATGTATTGGAGTACATGGAAGAGTAGTCCTTGCCTTACATCACTATGACATCCCATATGAGGCCAATTTGAAGTCTCCATGGGTATAGTGATTACCAATATTTACAACATTTAAAAATTCATAACTTTCTTGTTGTTTGTCCAATATTGTTCAAACTGTCACATATCAACTAGTCTGATTTTTCTTTTCCTTATAAAAACAAGTTTTTATTTGGGTTGGATTATTTATCATTAACAGTATTTTTACATTACAAATTTTAATCGTGCCTCTCAAAATGGGGGGCACGGGCCGGCTGTGCCCATTCCTGGATCCGCCAGCGTATCAGGCCACACCAACGCCTAAACAATGCACACACACACAATGGAAAAAAGTGTGAAAATTTGTGTGCAATCGACCTCTTGGGGTAATTTTAATAGCCTCATAAGACTGATAAGACTGTGCTGTAGCTCTACCTAGCTGATATCAACGCTAGAACTTCTAGAAAAAAATTACGCCATTTAGTGAAAAAAGTATTATAATCTCCCTATAAATGTGTTATGAACGCCCAAGCCGTCAAAACCTTCTTGGCAGGTACATTGTGAAGGCAGATCAAGGACTCGCTTGCCGAAGGTCCCAGCTAGATAAGGATTCTCTCCTTCATTTCTGATCAATTTGTTGCATTTCAGTGAGCAAAATTAATTTCTCAAACTCCTCTCCCGACAGTGACAGGCATAACAAAGGAGCACAAGAGAAATAGACCGATCAAGTGATTAGAGGCCGGGATATGGACAGAGCAAGAGAAAGTGTGAGAATGTGACAAACACCACCCCCCCCAAAAATAGACTCCTTATAAAGTTATAGATCTAGACTACGTATGGCAGTGTATCCTATTGCCGGACACAGGTACCTTGAGAATTTCAGCCGTCGACGATCACCCACAATACACAACATTCGATCGAAGGAGCGGAAGAGATTGAAATTCTACAAATCAGGCCCATATTTCTGTCAGAAAATATATCGATTGTTATATAATATTTTAAGCATTTTCTCTCATTTTTAGCCTTGTTTTTGCAATCTTGTTCTTCTATGTATTGTTCTGTGAAATTGAACTGCAGAAGTCTTGCAGTACAAAATTGCTTTCGTACGCAGTAATAATGCACGTCAGGAATCATAATCATAATAGTGTCAGGTAATACGTGACTAGACTATATAGTCTAAATATATATTCAATTTCTTTTACAATAACCAAGAACATTCCTGTGCACGTCACGCGTCATCGGCATGCCCCATTTTTTCTTGGCCTCGGGCTCTTCCCTCAAAATTATTAAGTCAACCTCATCCAGTCCAATCAATCCAATAAAAAAATAGTCCTTTTTAATTTTAGTTTTTCATCAAATTATATGGTCAATTGGCTAGTCAAAGTCTAGATCTAACAAACGTTAGATCTAGTTGATTTGGGTAGCTGTCACAAAACAGGAACTCTTTCCCATATTTTTATGGTTACTTATTACTTAATTTTAGCAATCTCTAGTAAAAGTCTGACTCTGATTCTGAACAATCAATGTCGCGCGCTGGCTACTGACAGTGACACTCAGCACTAGCTAGCTCTGGCAACAGGCATCCTAGCGCGAATTGAATGAAAAGTCCCCCGAAACTCAAGGCGGCCTCATCTCAGACGTCGCCTCGCCCTCGGTCTTGCCAGCATGAGTCAGACATTTTATAATGATACTCGCTCTCTCATACTACTCAAAATCGTATAATCAAAATTATTAAATCGTTTGAATTTTCTTCTGTGTGTTTAAATAAAAATTTACCTCACAAATCTAACACTAACTTTAGGAATGCCTGAAAAAAGACACGTCTAGACTCTGGCTCTTCCTTTTTTCCTTTCTTGTTTGCGCATGTAATCTGAATGATATCGATCATGATTATCGATATGCAAATTAATTATGCACGAACCTTTAAATTTCAAAAATCGGTATGAAAACTTAGTTGGAATTCTATTTCCTTGCATCTAACTCAATAATATGTACTTTTAAAATATTATATAGCTATTTTAACGAATAATTCTACTAATATGTAACTGATTAGTTTGTTCTAAAATCACAAATCTTATGCAAATTGCCCTCATGAATATTGTTATGATGATCAGCCAATGAACAGCTTTCTTTTTCGGCTCTTTAAATAAGGCGCATCATTGGAACTTCATTTCAGAGTTCGATATCGGCACGAGCAGGTGAGCCTCTTTGTCTCCTTAAATTTGTTTCATATTTTTACTAAAAAGAAAAGAAAATTGATACGAATTAGTTTGTTTTGAGATTATAGAAACTACTGTAAATAATATGCTGCTTCATTTTTTTGTTTTTTGGATGTGAATTCAATGATTTGATGATGTTTTCTGGCATGTCTGGGAGACTTGATTGAACTTCGTAGGAATGATCTGCAGATCTGTGACTGTGGTCTGTGTGTCAGAAAGACTGTGTGAGTGTGAAATGCATGACTGCGCTGTCTGAAGTTTTGGAATGTTGGGCAGAGAAGTGAGAGAGTTCAAGTTCGTCTTTATTTATCCATAGGCCTATTGGAAATCTGTTTTGTTCACAAATTCAATTCAAGTTTACAAACATAAAAAAATGCCTTAATATAGGGGCCTAGGCCCTATATAAATTAATTAGGCCTAGGCCTATTAATAAAACCATATTATTTCATGAATAATACTAGAATTTTCAACAGTGAAAGTAACTTGAAAAAGACCGAACATGAAATTTGAATTTAAATTCTGGATCAAACCATTTTAGAAGGTCTATCTTGTATGCCCAGTGGTTGTGTGTCCGGACGGGTTGGGTGTCCGGACACATGACTTTTACTCTCAATTTTGAAAAGTTTACAAGCAATGTCTTTAATTCTTTTTAGCACAGAATATAAGAAAATATTATAAAGAACAAATATTGATGGTGAAAAAAAACTATTCAACCTATATTTTTGGTTTATTCCTGAGATAAAAACAAGGCTTCATTTCTGTTACGTGTCCGGACACCCAACCCCCCATCCTACTTAGGATGGGGGGGTCGGGTGTCTGGACACTTTATATTTTTGAAGCCTTTTTGGATTAGGGGTCTACACAAAAAATATGAAATCAATCAACTTCACTCAGTTTTGCTCTGACTCTGTAACTAATATTGCTTAATGCCTTAAAAAGGGCAAGTCCACCCCAACAAAAAGCATATGCTGCTTCAACTGTCTACTTTCAACTGTTAACATGTATAATTTGTTTTTAGCTGAAATTTCTTGTCTTCCTATGTATTTTCCTTAAGCGCTTAGAGACATTCTTTGTGATAAGCGCTATATAAATGATGTTAATTATTATTATTATTAAGAAGAATCTAACAGAGAATAACACTAAAAAATTCATCAAATCAGATGTAAAAAGAAAGTTATGACATTTTTAAAATTCAAATTTTGCTTGATTTCACACCAGTTATCCTGGTCGGTATGCAAATGAGGGGACAGATGACGTTACCCACTTACTATTTCTTTTGTATTCTTTTACGTGACATTTGACATGGTCTGATTTTCTCCATATTATCCTTTGAAACAAAGTTTTATTCCTCCCTGAACATGTTGCATTAACCCCTTTATTAAAGGACAAGTCCACCCCAACAAAAAGTTAATTTGAATAAAAAGAGAAAAATCCAACTAACATAACACTGAAAATTTCATCAAAATCGGGTGTAAAATAAGAAAGTTATGACATTTTAAAGTTTCGCTTAATTTCACAAAACAGTTACTCAGTATATGCACATCCTGGTCAGTATGCAAATGAGGAGACTGATGATGTCATCCACTCACTATTTCTTTTGTATTTTATTATATGAAATATGAAATATTCTAATTTTCTCCTCATTGTCAAGTGAAACAACGATTAATTCCTCCTGAACATGTGGAATTAGGATTGTTTAATACTATTTGGTTCAGTCAATTAAGTTGGTCCTCATTGTCAAATCTGTAAAAAATGAAATATTGTATAATTCAAACAATAAAAAACAAAAGAAATAGTGAGTGAGTGACGTCATTGACTCTCATTTGCATGTCACTGAGTTGTGCATATCACTGTTTTGTGAAAAAATAAGCGAAACTTTAAAATGCCATAACTTTCTTATTTTACATCCAATTTTGATGAAATTTTCAGTTCTGCTAGATTGATTTTTCTCTATTTATTCAAATTAACATTTTTCTGGGGTGGACTGGACCTTTAACATTGTTTAACATGTGGTTCAGTCAAGTTTTACATTGTCAATTCTGTAAAAAGTAGAATATAATAATTGTGTAATTGAAACAAAAAACAAGAGAAATAGTGAGTGATGGACATCATCAACTCATTTGCATATCACTGAGTTGTGCACTGTTTTGAGAAAAATAAGCAAAACTTTAAAATATCATATCTTAATATTTTACATCCGATTTTGATGATATTTTCAGCGTTTATTCTTGCTCGATTTTTCTCTATTGATTCAAAAATAAAATTAACATTTATCTGGGGTGGACTTGACCTACAACAGCTTATGCTAAAAATTGATAGAACTTTTCCAAATGGCTGTTTAAAATCGATTGTCTGGACACACGAACTGTCGGGACACACAACTGGGTAGATACCCAAAGTACACATTGCCCTTTTTCTCGACATTCGATTATCTGCGGCACTCAAATTATTTTTGACAGGGATGTGCATGCCTCACATTAAAGGGTACTCTGGGTTGAAAATATTCATAAAATAAATAGAGTAAAAATTCACAGAGCAAAATGCTGAAAATTTCATCAAAATCTGATAACAAAGTTATATTGCATTTTAAATTTTTATTTAGCAAACAGTTGTATGTCATGAATATTCATTAAGTGGGCTGATGTCACATCCCCTGATCCCCACTTTTTTCTTTGTTATTACATGAAATCATGTGTGAATGAGTATGTCTCTCAAAAAATAATGAAATAAGTTGCAGCTAAATGAATATCTAATGCAGATCAGTTGTCAATCCAAATTTTTTTAGTTCTTGGATAAACAAAATTGAATAAACCTAATTTCATATAATAAATGAAATATGACATCAGATTGCTCATTGAATATTCATGAAGAAATGCATAGAACTGTTTCAACCGGAATAATGCAAAATGAATCTTGTTAAAGGGGTACTCCAGGGAGGCGTTTCATGAAAGGACTTGTCAGACATTTTATCCGACAAGTACCAGTTTATCCGACAGTTACCATAGGAACAGTGCCTCTCAGCCAATCAGAATCAAGGAAAGATGTCAGATCTGGGGAGTGTTTCATCAATATTTTTATCCGACAAGTTGTCAGATCTGACATCTTTCCATGATTTTGATTGGCAGAGAGGCACTGTTCCTATGGTAACTGTCGGATAAAATGGGACTTGTCGGATAAAACGTCCGACAAGTCCTTTCATGAAACGCCCCCCAGACAACTTGTCGGATGAAAATATTGATGAAACGCCCCCAGGCTGAAAAATAATGACTTAAAGAAAGAAAAATAAGACAAAACACTGAAAATGTAATCAAAATCAGCCAAGCCCAAGGAATAACAAATATTTTTGAAAATATTTTTAAAAATCAGTTATAATGCTGCCTATATCCTTTGTTTTCTGATCACCATTTTAATGATTTTGTTGCTTATTGCTATTTCTCATGCAATGGTCACATGGTACAAAAGTACATGTAATAGGCCTATTCATGAACATCTGAATCTTAGATATGAAAGCATAACTTTCCAAAAGTAAAAAGTTTTACTTGAATGTTTTTCATATATTATTCATGAATTTTCTCAGATGAAATCAATGTTGGGGAAAAAGATACTATTACTAAAATTTAATAACAGAGTAGGACAAGTCCACCCCAATAAGTAGACTTCAATAATAGATAAAATTTGACATTTTTATTTAAAATTGAATTTTGTTAATGAGAAAGATGTCTGGTTTAAAAAAAAATTCTGTTACGCTATTTTATTGACTATGATTTTTTTTTTTAAATTCAACTGCCTTTTAAATAAATGGTGCTAGATTATTGATCTACATGTCATGTACATAATGTATGGTACATTGGAGAACAGTTTGGCAGGTGACATTGTGTCTGTATTTATCATACAATGTTGGGAAAATGGGTCACATTTTATGGGGGAAAATCTATAATTCCTTTTTTCTATTTTTGTTACAGATAAATTTCAGCTTTGAAAATACCACCAAGCAACTAAGGTCTATTTCCCAACATAATTCAAGTTCTGAATTCATTCCTGCAATCTTCATTTACTCACTGAGCTACATAACTGAAACAACATGCCTGGAATTGAGAATAACAGGATTAAGGCCTTTAAGAACAAGAACAAGGATACTAATGTAAGTGAAAATGTCATCGTTGACAACTTGAAAGCTTTGAATTACATAATGTTCAAAGTTAATTTCTAGATAATTGGCAGTATAATAGTGATAGTACAGTTTAATGGGTTTTTTTAATATTTGAAATTCTTTGATCAGTACTTCAGTAGTTGTAGGAAGTATATGGTGAATTAGAATGTTATATTTGAGTCACTTTAGTAAAGTTAGTGCTTAGTCTTTGTAAGATATTTGAGGTTCAGTATATTCAATTCCAAGGAAAATTATGCAATTGAAATTTAGACTGTACACACTGCACTGACTGCAGTGTACTTTCTGTTGTGAATTCTGATCTTATTTCAATGAATGGATATTTGGGGGAATCTACTTGTGAAATCTTGTTTACTTACTGTTGTAAAACTTCCATAGGATGGTATTCTGATAATTAAACCTAGGTTTATCCCTAGCCTAAACTAGAATTTTAAGCCACACTTTATGGAATGCTGGGCTTCATAGTATTTCTTCCGTATTTGTGGCAAATAAAATGTACCAATTCATTACGATTCATGTGTATTTTCATATTCCGCCCATTTCACAACTTGAATAATTTTTTGACAACTTTTTGCAGCAGGATAAAAACAATTTTCAAACAACTTGACAACTGACACTCCATAAAAGTATACTGGTAGTCTGATTTAAACTAGGCTTAAATAAACCATGTTTATACCACCCATACCTTCTAGTTTAAATGAATATTCGCACTTACATTGGTATTTTTATATACATGATTAATAGGAACTACGAAGAAGGCGTAATGACATGAGTGTTGAGCTACGCAAGGCCAAAAGAGATGAACAGATGCTCAAGAGAAGGAATGTTAACACAGAAGAGGAGCCAGTTAGTCCCTTACAAGAAAAGAAACAGGTTATTCATTAAGATGCTACTTATCAATGATGCATGCAGATTCAGATCTCGGAAGTCAAACTACATGTAGTATGCAAATGTGCATGCACATGAGTTCTTTATGCGATCTATCCTCACTCGAGTTGAGGCTCTGTTCAATCCGTTGCACGAAGCCATTAGGCTGAAAGCGATGGGTTGCACAGAGCCTCAACGAGAGTGGATAGGTCACATAATGGACGAATGAAGTTTATACGACTCTTCTAGATTGTGTTATTGACAAAATAGAAAAAAAAAATTCAGAAGCAGATGGAATTAAAATATTTTGCTTTGTCCAGGAACTCATTTTTCTCTGATAACAAGATTATTTTCCCCATGTATGAAAGCAGTAAATTATTTTCATTATTTTGTTGACGCGCTGTGATTAATGAATCTTAATGCGCACAGTCAGCCTTCTTAATGCGCTTACTTCGATGCGCGCAAACACACACACACATACAAAATGTACATACACACACATGCTCAGTGGTACACACAGGGAGAGAGCTCAACCGTGCAATGGAAAAATTAAAAAAAATGCATTGTAGCCGTGCAATGGAAAATAAAATTTGCATGCAGCACAAAATGGATCAAATATTGAATGGCTTTGAACCAATCAAATGACATGAATCTTTGTACAAGTTATATTAATATTGTTTCTTGATTCTGCTGTGTATTGACAAGAGTTCTGTATTGAATTAATCAAATTTTTTATTTAAAAATTACTTCCAGCCCACTGTTCAGATGACCATTCCAGAAATCTGCAAAGCAATTGCTTCAAGTGATTCCACAACACAGTTCAATGCTGTACAAACAGCAAGGTAAACCCACATTTTTTCTCCAATGTTGTGCATACTATGAATTTAAGCTCTTTTCTCTTTATGATATTAGTTGCAATTATCTTTGCCTTGAAACATTGATAAATCTCTATTTTTGTTTTCATACGGAGTTCATTTATTTATTGTTTATGTGAACAGGCGAATGCTGTCTCGTGAACGTCAGCCTCCAATTAATCCAATCATCAAAGCAGGACTAGTGCCTAAATTTGTCAACTTCCTTGGCCACAGTGATAAGTAAGTAATATGATTGCACTAGGCCATTTAGTCCCTTTCAAATTACGCAAGAAAATTTATATTTTTTCTTATGTTTGTTTTATCACAGCATGTATTCTACTCAAATTCGAACAAGTTTCATGAAAGTAGGAAAAACATAAATCAACAACGATAAATGTAGCTTGAATGTTACTACTTTGACAGTGGTTAATATACTTTGTGTATTTTTCATAGAAAGATGTGATCCATTTGATTAAGTTGCATTCATTAAAAAGAATTATTTCTTATTCTGTCTGCATGTGTAAAATGTAGGACCAAGTACATGTATTCTAGTTTGAAAAGTTTTAAGACTTGAAGATATCACTGACCGATGTTTTTGTTATTGATCTCTAGCCCAACAATTCAATTTGAAGCTGCATGGGCCTTGACAAACATTGCCTCTGGAACCCCAGAGCAAACCAAGGTTGTTGTCAGTGAAGGTGCTATTCCAGCATTTGTCAAGCTTCTATCATCATCCCATCAGAATGTGTGCGAGCAGGCTGTATGGGCCCTTGGCAACATTGCTGGTAAGTTTCAAGTTTATATTATGTCAGTGTTCTTTTCACTCCTCAAGAGAGTGATGACCCTTGCAAGAAATGCTCCTTTTTTTCTTAATTTTAGTCTGTTCAAGTCGACCCTTTCTTTGATAATTCAAATATTCTGCTAATTTGAAGCAATGTTTCGTGCCAGAACATGCGGAGCATGCTTTGATTACATCTTCAAAAGAAGAAATCAAATTTCACCTAATTTAAACTGATTTCTGTAGTTCTAAGTGATTTAACTTGGGCAGATTCCCCTGTGGAAGTAAACTACTGGTCATGAAATCTACAAGAAACTCTTGGTCAGTTTCCAGTGATCCCTGTATACTAAAATTTACTACCACAGGTTTTTCCACCAAATTCTGTTGTACTATAAAATCTATGGTCATAATTGTAGGTCACATAAAAAAGAAAGTGCAACATGTTCTAATCAGTTTTTCTTTTGTACACCAGGTGATGGTCCAGAAATGAGAGATGTAGTGACACGCCATGGTATCCTCCAGCCTCTGTTGGAACTCTATCAACCTTCCACCCCTGTAAGTTTAATGTTATAATTTTTAAAGGTTCAACAGTTGTTTGTAAAAAAGTATATTGCACATTTTTCGTTGGGGGGTTGTGTATTTTAGACCTCCTTCAAATATTTGTAAAGTCAATTTCCATTGATAACCAGGCAGAAATTAATACCAAGCAACATAATTTCTGATCTTCCCATTGGATTTTTGTACTGAAAATTAAGACTAAAGAAAATAATAAAAATTTAGCAAGCCCTATCTGAAACATGTCTTGAAAAGCTTTTGTGTTCATAATTGAGATTTTTTATGCAAGATTGTGTATTGCCTCCTTTAAATTGGAGACTGTGTTCATTCGTGTTGTATGCATTTATGATGTAATTGTAAATTAAATCCTATACAAAATTCCTTTATATCCTTCCAGGTTCCATTCCTGCGTAACGTTACCTGGACATTGTCCAACCTCTGTCGCAACAAGAGTCCACCCCCATGTGATGAGGTGGTGTCTGGTGTTCTCCCTGTACTTCAGTCCCTCATCCACCATTGTGATAAAGAAATTGTTGCAGATGCCTGTTGGGCTCTTTCTTATCTCACAGATGGCAGCAATGATAGAATTGAAGTAAGTGCCATCCTAATTTTTTTGTAATTTCTCCATTCCTTTTATGAACTACTCATGTATATAGTCATATATTTAGAAAGACAGAATAATTTTCCAAGTATTTCATCGCACTTTGATCCCTTATGCGATATAGTAGCCAAATGTGAGCTTATGTAAAATTATGCAAGTTGCACAAATACTGAATTTGATTTTTGTCTCTCATTTCCCTACAGCTTGTCATCAAGGCTGGTGTTGTGCCTAGAGTTGTTGAACTTCTGAGGAGCAATGAAATCTCAGTAATAGTGAGTATTCTTCTAAGAGCCTTCCTAGTGATCTGTTCTGTTAGATTAACCAGGATGATGAATTTTTCACGTATAGCATGTTAGTGTACATATTGGTTTTAAAAGTCTTATGAATAGTATATTTGTACTCAGTTTTCCTTGAGCTCTGAAAACAATATATTTTGACTTGCACCGTGTAGTGTTATACAAATTTATAGATATTTGTAAGTAATATCACTAGTGTAATTTCCTAGACTTCAGGTAGATTTCAGCCTTGTTTGTGCTAGTGTATCTTTCATTTCCATGCCTTTTTTTTCTCAATTTCTCCCTTGTAGACGCCTTCCCTAAGGTCAATAGGAAACATTGTTACAGGAACTGATGAACAAACACAGGTAAGACTGCAGCCATGGTCCAGTATGACACAGAAAAACAAATAAAAATGTCAGTGTAGAATAGATTTGTGTGTAAATGTTGGAAAAACAGCAGTTGTCTATTCATTTGATATAGTATTGGCTCTACTTGTTTGTAAAATCGAGGTAATGTAATTTGTCAAATTTAACCCTATCTAGCCCAGGGTATTTTGGGAGATCATATGGCCGAGGATGGAGGGGCTCACAGCCTGAGATCTCGGCTATTGATTGCGCCAAAATTGGCTAGCAGGTAGTCTGGGACATAATCTATGAAATGGTATCGTAATTTATTTCCTGCAAATCACTATTAAGTGATTAAATTATGCTAATTTATGGGTAATTAGTATTCAGTATTAGTATATTAGTATACCCCCGGCCTGGATAGGGTTAATGCCCCTTATTGTTGATTGCAGGATGAATTTAGTCACATGTATGTAATTTGTTGGTGTAGTGGCTTGTACCCAACATCTTGGGCATTCTCCTTTATTTTCACTTTTTTGTGCCGCACTAGCTCTTCAATTCATGATATTGTTCACTCTTCAAGTGATGAGAATAAATAATGTATTTTCTTCATCCATTTCTTGGCAGGCTGTAATTGATTGTCAAAGCTTGCCAGTGTTTGTCAGCCTTCTACAACATCCCAAGCAGAACATCCAGAAAGAAGCTTGCTGGACCATTAGTAACATCACCGCAGGCAATGTACAGCAGATTGAGTCTATCGTCAATGCTGGGCTCCTTCCCCCACTTGTTGGTGTTTTAGAAAAGGTAAATCTATCATTGGATATCCAAACAACTGAATAATTATTTAGTTTACACCAATAGCTGGCAGATAGCTAAATGGTTATTTTGGGGGAAGTTCAGAGTTTAATGGATTGTACAATACAGTCGAGTCTGCTTGAATAAACTGAGTCTGACTAGTAAGCAAATGTCTTCTAATAAGTCCAAGTCAAACTGATTTTATGTGTGATTTGAGCTGATTTACTTGGACTTTCAATGACATTACAGTATCTAAATAATTTGTTTAGATATTGCTTTAGGTATTTACCATCCAAAATATTGAGTTAGTATGTTTTTTATTGGTATATTGTCGGTCAAGGCCCTTGGAGTGTCTGTCCAATGGGAAGGGAATGTTACATCATTTGCTTTTACCTTCTTTCAACCTCTTTTCTTCCAAAGGGTGAATACAAGAGCCAGAAGGAAGCATGTTGGGCAGTGACCAACCTGACCTCAGGAGGGTCAGTAGAGCAAATTGTACAGATGGTCCAAGCTGGTTGCATCAAACCACTCTGTGATCTTCTAAATGTCAAGGAGGCAAGGATCATCCAAGTCATTCTAGATGCCCTCAAAAATATCCTCTCTGTAAGTATTCGTTGCTTCACATTCCTGCAGAGATAAATTGCTGACCTGCCCAATTTCATATTGGCTCCAGAAAATGGCCCTGACTCATGCCCTTCTATCATCACCTTCTCCAGAAAGTTTTTTTTTTTACCCTGATACTCCCGGGGTATTTCAAAGCCTGTTATTACCAATGGGGGGGTACTATGGCCCCCCCCCCCCCTCCCCGAGATCTTGGCGCGATAGCCTAAAAATTTTGCACAAGGGTCGAGAATTATGTAATCTACAAAGTCGTATAACTAAATTTATGAAAGTCCTTGTATTTCTTTTAATTAATTTATGCAAGAAATCATAGATTTTGTTATTTCTCACTAAATAAAGCCTCAGGAATAGCAATTTTTTATACAAATGTCTTTCATAACTCCCTCATCAACTCCTGAAAGAAAAAGATAGGTTTTGGTAATTGTTTCGTACATGTATATTCGACATGGGGGCGGGGGCATAATGCTCCCCCCCCCCCCCCCCCCCCCCCCCCGGAGTATTAGGGTTAACCCAGTTGGTAATTTGTCACCACAGAGCAAAGGTAGAAATGACTGAGCCCTGTTTTTAACTTTGTTTGCATCATTGATTTTTTTTTTTGTAGGCTGCTGACAAGCTTAAACAGCTTGAGATTGTCTGCGAAATGATTGAAGAAGCCGAGGGCCTGGATAAAATTGAAGCACTTCAACAGCATGAGAATGAAAATGTCTATGAGATGTCACTAGAGATCATCGAAAAGTACTACTCACCACAGGTACGTGTATTAAGTTATATATATGTTTTGGAATTATTTGCAGTGCTTGTGCAATCAGTGATGCATTGGCTGTATTCATGAGACTTTCGATTAGTACAAGTAGACAACCTTCATTATAAGTTGACTGGAAATTATAATGTCTTAATGTTCCTTATACATTGTTTGGCTGATTGCAGATCACATTTACACTGTTCTGCATATTCCATTGAGAAACGTGTTGGGGAGGGGGGGTAACCGAAACCTTTGTGAAAATTTTTTGACAAAGATTTCATTGTCATTACACATGCATTTTTGTATTTTGCATCCTTTTCTATGAAATGTCTCATTGCAAGTTTGTTATTTTTCATTGACAGGAAGAGGAAGACGTGACAGTTGCCCCATCAACAACCAACAGTGGAACATTCGAATTCTCAGCTCAGCAAGCCACGGCTCCACAGGATGGTTTTGCATTTTAAACCGAATCTGTCTTTATGCTTCCTTGTAAAAGAAGTGTGTGTTTTCAGATGGTGATGAAAAATATTACATCTTGTTCAGAGATATAACATTTGTGGATGTATTTGTCTATTGTGTATAAATATATGGAAGCATGTTGTCTCCTTGCAGTTCCAAAGTCGTTTTCAATTCTATGCATGTGGCGAAAGGATTTGTAAATATGAGGTTATCTCCAATTCGTGTACAAGTCACACCTTGTATCCTGTCTTGATCAGGATCAGAGTTTGAAGATTATCTTAATTGTGATTTCATTGCTAGGTTTGACCTCAGGATTGCTAATGTGAAGCAACATGCCATATTGATTCCCAGTTTGTAATAGTATTTGGTCTTTTAGGCATTTGTATAAAATGTTGTATGTGGCACATATGACAAAGTATTGACTGCTTGAATTATTCTCAGAGTATATTTCGAAAGTGCATTTGGATTGCATATGTTTATAGAAAAAGTCCTTCTTTGGTGAAGAGTTGTAAATAGATAGTAAATGGTTGAGCACAGAATAATAAACTTGAACAAAACAATCCTGCCATCAATAATCATTCAAACATGACAATCTAATATGATAGACTTTATCAAGCTGATGAGATGACCTAGAATTGATGAAGAAAAGATAAAGAAACATGAATGTGCAGCTTTTATGGTCTTCAAGTTGTGTCTCGTCTGTATTTAACGATCTTGAAAAAATAGATGGATGATGCAGATAATGCAAGTAAGCCAAGTATATTAATATGTGTATGTGTAACATTCATTTGGTGCCTTTTTTTCAGTTGTATGAAAATCTTGTTACAAATTATTTTTTGTGTTGCATTTATTTCCAACATGATGATCATTGATATGAAAGCTCATACTTTACTGACATTCCTTAATTTTTTTCTTACAGGATAAAGACTGAAATCTTTTGCATTTGTTTTTTCTCTAAACTATGATCGGCTAACACAAATTTTCTCTCCACAGGTTTTGTACACTTGTATATACAAAACATTATTTTGTACAAAAGAGCAATATTTATTAATTCTGACAGTCAGAAATTGAAAACAAAACTCATTCACTTGCAGAATAGCAAGAGCAATAAACCACTTCATAATTTCTAAAGAATTTGTGTGTTTATCATTTATTTGTTTGTTTTGTTATGTCATAGGCAAAAGATAGAAAATCTGCACATTATACATAAAACCTAACCTCTAAAACTAAATAAACCTTAATCCTTATCTTTACATTGTACTGAACCAAAATTTCTTATTACAATCCTAACTCTAACCCTTATGCCCTTGAGATACAAGACCGTAGCAAATGTCGCATGAGCAAATATTGTCACCTTGTAATTATTCTAATTGTCAGCAAGTCAAAAATATCTCTGTCTTGGTTCTGACTTTGTTCATCAATTATATCTTGGTCATACTTAATGTTTTCAAAAAGGCGACACGAAATTTGCTCTGGCGACAGTTGCTCCGGGCTTTATTTCATCAAAGATATAGGGTTAGGGTGCAATAGGGTTTTATGTTAGGTTTAGGATAGGGCATAGTGTTCAATCCAGTGTTGAATTTGGCCATTCTGTTAGTGTGTGGAATTTCCAGCAGAACAAATTTTTCTGGAGCAAATGTCAAGAACCTTCAGAAGACCCAATTCTTCTAGCAAGGTTGACTACATTGTGAGAGAGGGTCAGCGATATGAGACAAGTATAGCTTTTCAGGGTCATTATAAGTACATGTATATTGCAATGTGGACTAATGTAAAAGAGGAATTCACTTTGGTACAAGAACCTTCCCAACAGCAAGTCTAAACAAATCTTGTTTGCACACTATAGAAATATTCACTACATTTGGGTTGGTTGCACCACCTCTTTCTATTCCCAGAACCATGCAGTGCTCCTTAAACTTTAATCTCATGAAAACCAAACACATAGGAGTGAGGTAGCAATCTGGATTGTGCCGTATAGTAAATGTAGATGATCATGTAAATGAAAACTAAATAGAATTGAGGACATTCAGAGATGAGAGAAAATAGAAGAGATTTCTTCAAGTTTTATGGCATATCCTCTTTCCTTCCTCTCACTTTGGATAGGGTTAAAACTTTGTAAAGGATGAGTAATATGAATAATCCTGGAGTATCATCTAACATTCCAGTTTTTCAGCTGCTAGAATTCAAAGTTGGCGTCTTGCACCCTCACGCTTGAGAAGGTATATTATGTCAGCAAAACTTCAAATCAGAATGAACCATGACATGCCATTTGAGAGATTTTTATACCAAAAGGAAAGATTTGCTATTCTGTTTTACATTTACTTAGCTGTGGCAGTGATCCTTTCTCTTGAATAAAATTTAATTCCAACACATAAAATCACAAATATAAAAAACAACCATTGGTGTTTTTGTACAATTTATTTACAAAACAAATATTACAAATTCTGGATACTTCCATACATTTATATTTGAGCAGGTACAAGACAACTTGATTAACATGATCTTGAAACACATCTTGAATTCGTATGATACATGTAGGTATAAGCTTTTCCCCAAAATTAGCACAAAAAACGGCCTACGGAAGCCTTGGATTAATTCAAACCTTGCTGTTGATTTTATTAATCCAAGGTGTTGAAAACAGTTCCAGATAATCCATTTTACCATTAATCGTTTGGAAATCAATGGTACCTTGTATGGTTTATTTGATTGGTCTAGTACCATTTCGTCAAATGACCAACTTGTCTACTATCTTTTGGTCTACCATCAGTTCATCCACTATCCACATGGTCTAATTGCCATTTTGTCTAATAACCAGTTGGTCCAATAGCCATTTAGTCCATAAACCATTTGCTCTAATTGGATTCAGTGTTAACTGGGCGAGATTAATGAAAAGAAAATGGGTATAAGACCAACTGGTTATTAGAAGAAGTGATTTTTGGACCAAATGGGTGTTAGGCGAAATGTTGATGGATGGAATTGATGAGTTGGCAGTAGACGAATAGAGCAGTTTACCCCTCATATAGCATGATTTCATTTCAAGTCAAGTACAACTATTCTCAGGAGTTCAAAGAGGCTTCTGCTTGCCAAGGTTACTTAGATGTTCAACTTTATAATCACCCGTTTACATATTAATCGCAAAATGTTCATACTTCTAGCTTTCATGTATTTAGACATGATGGCGATAAGTTTCTTATAAATATGCTTTTCACACTGCACATATTTTCCTTAACCGCAGGGAATTGGTGGGGCTAAGGGGGGTCTTAGCCCCACCAATTTCCTGGGGTAAGCTTAGCCCACTTCAGTTTCACACGTTTTAGCAAAGTGCGCTAGCACGGTAAATAGTACAGCACTATATGGCCCTGCAAAAAAGCAGGGTAAGCCGGGTTATTGAGGTGCTAGCACCACAATTGAAAAAATGAAACAAGTGGAATGCCTCTGGCCGTCTCACCTGCATCACGCGATTCAATATAGCAGCAGTGCTGATTTTGAAAACTACTATAACTCGCACAAGATGTTCAGTGATACTTGGTTACTCTTATTTCCACGTTTTATGAACTAGACCAATACACTTATAGAGATATGATGGCAATTCAACAAATACCCCCAACGTGGCCAAAGTTCTTTGACCTTACATGACCTTTGACCTTGATCATGTGACCTGAAACTCGCACAGGATGTTCAGTGATACTTGATTACTATTATGTCCAAGTTTTATGAACTAGACCAACACACTTTCAAATTTATGGCTGTAATTCAACAAATACCCCAATTTGGCCAAAGTTCATTGACCCTAAATGACCTTTGACCTTGATCATGTGACCTGAAACTTGCACAGGATGTTCAGTAATACTTGATTACTATTATGTCCAAGTTTCATGAATCAGATCCATAAACTTTCAAAGTTATGATGGTAATTCAACAGATACCCCCAATTCGGCCAAAGTTCATTGACCCTAAATGACCTTTGACCTTGGTCATGTGACGTGAAACTCATGCAGGATGTTCAGTGATACTTGATTAACCTTATGTATAAGTTTTATGAACTAGGTCCATATATTTTCTAAGTTATGATGACATTTCAAAAACTTAACCTTAGGTTAAGATTTTGATGTTGATTCCCCCAACATGGTCTAAGTTCATTGACCCTAAATGACCTTTGACCTTGGTCATGTGACATGAAACTCAGGCAGGATGTTCAGTAATACTTGATTAACCTTATGGCCAAGTTTCATGAACTAGGTCCATATACTTTCTAAGTTATGCTGTCATTTCAAAAACTTAACCTAAGGTTAAGATTTGGTGTTGACGCCGCCGTCGCCGTCGGAAAAGCGGCGCCTATAGTCTCACTCTGCTATGCAGGTGAGACAAAAATGAATGAAAATCCATAATTTACCGGTATTGTTCGAAATAGACATGAAATGAAATACTGTACTCCGAAAATTTGCTTTGCCCAATTGATCGTGGGACCGGCAGCCGCTGTGCAGCGCCAGATCGACGAGGCTCTATCCCTTTAATCGTTGAACGCCAAACAGGGTAGCAGCAACTCCCATCTTTTAACGTCTTTTGGTCTGATGCGGCCGGGGTTTGAACCCCAGACCTCCCGGTTGTGAGACGAACGCTCTACCAACTGAGCCAACACATCGGTCAATTGCGGTGCTAAGAGATGCAGTGTGAAACGAAACCAGGCTATGGAAAAGTGGGGCTAAGCATTAGCCAATCACAGAAGTCGAAATTGCACAGTCACGCTCTGTGTGGCAAAATCATCAATATTCACGAGCTGGGCATTAACCCTGGCCAAGCAATTAGTATGGGGTTAAAAGACTGAAACAAAAAAAAGATAGTATTGGGTTAAGGAAATGCAGTGTGAAAAGCATATTATTGGATGATCCCTTTAGAGGATATAAACACAAATTGCTATAGAGAAGTCCTATTGACCGACAATCACCACATAATCATCTATGTCCATGGATCTCAAAGGCATTGTTTTCACTATAAAAAAGGAGTTTTCGCACAGCGGCGCAAAATCAATCCTTCAACGCAGCAAATGCAGTGAAAATGCAAGTCAAACGACAATGAAATCTTTGTCAAGTGTCGGTGAATTGGAAAAGCAGTTTCGTCCAATGTTTCAGAGCTGACGAAAAATGGCAAATATGAAGTTTGTCCAGAGTCAGACGAAACAGCTGTTTAGATTCACTGACCCTCAGCAAAGACTTCAATGTGATTTGACTTACATTTCAATGAATTTGCTACACTGTAGGATTCATTCTGCGCCACTGCAAAAACTCTCTAAAATCTGAAAGGCTTGGTCTATATAGTATCTGAAATACACTGTCTTTCACCATATTTTAAAAGGAATGGATATGTTCAAATATAGTTCGTGTTTTTCATAAGAGAGCCATCTTTTTTATCTAAGTCTCTGTCGCTGGTGTCTGTTGTGAAATTTACATGTAGAAACTTCCTATGGCACATAGCCTGATATGATATCTGCAAGCCATGGAAATTACCCATCCTAAATCAATTTTCACATATATAATTATATACATGTATGTGAAAGGATATATCTTTTACCACAGAACATGTTTGGAAAGTAACATCTTCCAATGCAATGTTGTTTATTCGACTGTTATGAGCAATCCTTTGTTGATGTGCCTCTGTCGATGCTGGTCTCTCGTGTGATTCAGACGCTTCCACTGGTCCGTGCCATGATATCCACATGCAACATAGAAGGCCTATTCTCTGACGATACATAATCACCTATGTACACATATCTGAATGGAGTTGTCTTTTACCATAGTATATGAAAAGTTCTGTTCATATTGTGTCTGCAGGTATTGTCTCTCACCACAGTTCATATATCAAAAGCAACATATTCCAATGTTGTTCATTTCTTGAGTGTTTTTCGTATAAGAGCCATTCTTTGCTTATGCGCCTCTGTAGATGCTGGTCTCTTGTGAGATTTGGGTGCCTCTTCTGGTGCATAGCCTGGTACCCACATGTTCCAATTCCTCTCTGTGTGAAAAATACAAACAAAATGCATGTGTGGACATTCTATTAGTCAAATATTCACTTAAGTGCAATTCCAGAAAATATGTACGTCCAACCCCCTATATGTGGGACCTTCATGAAATTTTCTGTCTCTGATTTTTTTTCTTTTGACAATCTGTAATGTTCTCAAAGGACCATGACTTGGTCAGTTTATGAAGTAAAGTAAGACTTGAGAAAAATGGGGGTCGGACGTACAAAAAAGGTTGATCATTTTACAGACCATAATAGAAATCAACACCCATGTTTCAAGTTTCTAGTTTATTTTATTGATTCCATATCCGAACATAGAGGATTGATAAAGAAATATTTTTTTTCGCAAATGATACAATGGGGATCGGACGTACAAAAAAGGTTGATCATTTTACAGAATTTCCCTTAAGTCGAAACAAGTTTATAGACCTAACATTGTTACACAAAGAGTTAAGTGTGCCTATAATTCATGCTAAAATACCGATGCACACATGATATTTGACACATAATCTCACTGATGAAGACATGTTGGTACTCATGCCCTGAGCATAATCTGATCAATGTAGCTATTGTTGTATTCCACACACAACTGTGAATTTCTGTCAGACATATTTCTTTAAGAATCGCACATCCCAGGGGATATTTCACAATAGGCCTGGGACGAATGTCAATTTACCGTTTGATTATTTCCTGAAAAAAAAACAATCAAATCATTCGATTGTTCATCGGGAATCATGTCTTCTAAGCCAATAGTTGACCTACTTGAGAAGACCTCCCAAATAGGGTTTTTTTTATTATTGAACATCTAGGGTAGAGTACTATCTGTTCCTCATAAATGAAAGTAAGCCTTTTCTCTTTCTCTTTCATTTCTATTTCAATAGAAACTATATGAAATGAGATTAAAACTTTCACTTTATTGTTCCAATGAAAAATCTATCCTAAATCAATGCTTGTATTATGCATCCCTCCAAGTGCAACACCCCTGCATATGAATGAATCAGCCTAGTCTCGGGTGATCCAAATTACAATCCATTTTACGTCTCTGTAAACAACTCGTTCATAAAGTATTCCTTGAGACAGACATCCATGTGGTGCCTTATATGAATTGAAAAATTTCATCCATCGCCCACACCATGCCCAAACCCCCACCTGTGGTACTGCCCACGATGTTAAAAATATTTTGCAAAATATTTTTCATTTGAAGTACCTTTCAAAATTACATTTTTATCATTTGACCTATAACTGGGTCTATTTTGGGAGACTAGTCGACATCTGGAGTTACTAGTAGTAGGTGATGGCGCGTGTCGGATGTTATTTTGATTGTGTGAGTGGGGGAGGGGCAGGGGCTAAAAGAGATTGCATTGTTTTGAAACATGAAAGAATTCTGCTCCCACCGCTATCTTTCTCTCTCTCTCTCCCTCTCTTACACACACACCCACAAACAGAGAGTTCGGGAGGGGTCAATTTTTTTCTGGGGTCACGACCTTAATGGGAAGGCACGTCCGTGGCTTCTTCTCTGTCTCCCAATAAGTTTCATTGGCCATCGAATATCCAATCACATATCGGCTCAAGTCAGCCCGTTGTGTGTGTGTGTACTTTCTGTTTTAAGCACATAGACATGCAACCATAGAGTTATAGATGAATACAACATAAATTGTGTATCGAGGGCATGCAAGGCCGGGTGGGATTATAATTTTCGGACCTCTTTCAGGTTGGTGTTTAACTGTGAATGTGATAGAAGCATTGTTCATTTTTGGCAAATTACATCGGTAACATCAATTTTTAAAACTGCATCAAGTATTTTAAAAACAATTTTTATCACTGTTCTTGTCATTTTGTTATCTATTACTTGAGTAATGGAGTTATCCCAAGTGTCTAATCGGGATCTGCCGAACATTCGATTAGTGTCAATTTTGCTAATCGATTAACAATCGGCGGCAAGCCATTCGATCAATCGATGTTTACTGCCAGGCCTATTTCACAAAGATTTAAGTGTGACTTTGACTTATTTAAATCCCAACCTGATTGACCGATATGCGGTAGTGCGCGTCCTGTATGCATGATCTGACCAATGCCGTGATGCAATTAAAATTAACGTGCAACTATAATTCACACTCAATCGTTGTGAAACACCCCCAATTACGAAAAACATATGCTATTCACCACTTCAAAATTAAATTTCTCTTCAAATCAAAATGATTCCCATGATCACAAGAGATTTGACTTCGAGTTGTGGAGAGGTTCCTCATGAAATATCAATTGTCATGTTCTATTGAAATTTAGTTTCAATATCAAGGAAAGTAGAGAGTAAAACAAGATTATTATTGTGTAAATGAAGTTTGTCAAAAAATTATCATTCATTACAAGGTTTCACCATGTAGAGCCAGCAAATAGCAATAAAAAATAAGAAAAAAATGTAAGAATCAACCAAGTTCATTTCGAGAAAATAAAAAAAAATCAAAATTAGTTATATCCATATTTTCATTCTTTTTGGGAACTTCTGGGTGAAATTCCAGGATACAAATTACTTTCACTTGAGAGGGGAACGACCTCAACCACTCAGACTATATCACAGCATTAATGTTTTTAAGTTACATTGCAGCTCACACAGTGGACTATATGTAAGCACCATGACTCACCTAGATGCATAAGGATATCTTTGACTTCAAGGGTTGAAGACTTTCTATGTTTGGCCAACTGACAGCCTGCAGTCACTATGTTCTCTATGAAATCGTCAGCTATTTGAAGCAACATCTGGAGAAAAAAAAAAAACATTGAGAGTGAGCATCCTTCATCTATCATTGTCAAGGAGGCATTAAAAAGGGGTATATAACATGTGAATTTGCTAAAATATCATTGCATACACTGTACTTCCATTGTTCTATCATAGTTATTCTCAAATTCGAACACACATAAAAATAATTAACTTAAATAATTATTTTCTTCATAAATAAATATAAAATAGAAGAAAAAATATATATATGCATGTTCACTGAAAATCAATTATCAGGCACACAAATAGACACATACTAAAATTGCTCAATGAAGACTACACCCTAATTTCTGAAGAAAGAAATTATTTTGTAAATACAGTCAAATCTACCCATCAATTCGAGACATTACTGGATTTTAAAGTTTGTTTAATAAAGAAAATTTTGTTCTCTATGAGGTATGTATCAATTTAATCTAAGATCAATGGGGTTTAACATGTTCTAAGCAATCCATATTGCTCAAAGCTCAACAGATTCATGATAATACTCTAACTTATGCTAACACTCTAAGTCAACCAAGACAGAAATCAACAATAATTGATTTTCAGACCAGGATAGATTGTCACAAATCTGTTATAAAAAATTCTTGGGCAAGCTACAGCAACAGAATGAACATTCAATGGAATGTTGTTTTTTTTTTTGCAACTTTTATACATGTAGACTCATGATCAGGCCTTAAATTTCAATATTTTAAGGGCAAGGCAACTTTTCTATAAATCAAAAGGCCAAAGCCTTAGATGACTTGGATAAACTTGTGCCCTACATAATGGTCTTGTAAGACATAGTACTAGTTGTAGATGAGCTGACTTACCTCTTCAACATCTTCATCAAGCTGTGTGTTTGGATCAACCTCTCTCACAAGATCTTGGATCTTCTTCTTGTTCAGGATCTTCAAAAATATTACAACAAATAAACCTTGGTAAACAATGCATAAGTCGTTAATGATAAATTTGATCCTTCACAAATGGTAGCAGTAATCATGACAAAAACAAGATTCCATTCACCCTCACAATAAAGGTTTTTTCATAAAAGTATTAAAATTAGATAGATCTGATACTTAAGAAAAGATTTGAAAGAGAATGCATAAGAGAATATGAAAGTTATTAATCATTTTGAATTTGTGACATCAAGCAACTACCTCAAAGGGCATGTAGTATAAATTCTATACGTTCACATTTTTGAAATAGTTCATAACTGAAAATAATTTACTTATGAAAACAGGTATGAAATTGTATGTCTGATAATGTAATGAATACACAAATTAAATTTTCTGAGAAAATTGCATTTTTATCCACCCTCCACCCAGTCAAATGGGTACCCTGTAGGATACAAGAGCCTATTAGGTATGCCTAGCAATTAAAGTGTTAGAACTCTTGCCGGAATGCTCCCCAGGGAGTGGAGAAAGTGCATACATTCTCTAAGGGCATGCAAGGATCTGATGACCAGGGTAATAATAATTACATTTAAAAAGCTTAGAAACATTTAGTATTGAGTGCCATATAAATGTAACTATTATTATTATTACAAAAGGGTTTGGATGTTAACTTCAAGTTCCGCTCTGCCATGAAAAGAACTACTATCAAACCAATAAATCTGTGTAGGAGACATCTTTGACAAAGGATTTCATACATTACCACAATTAGCATATACATAATACCAATAAGATATCCCTACCTTAGATGAATCTCCTCCTGTATCCCCACCGGCTCCTATAGACATTGAGATGGGGGATTCTCTAGGCGTATCACGTATACTAGATGACGAATGCTGCAGTGAGTGAGAGCTGCTACTACTGCTACTACTCGCACCAAGCTGAAAAAAAAAAAAGGGGATTTTTCCTCAAGTTACTCTCAATTATGCATCTGCTGGATTAGGAATGCTGTGATTAGTGAGAGATGTATTATGACTACCACTGGCACAAAGCTGGATTATGATAAAGGAAATTCATGATTCCTTGTGAACGTTCTGCGAGAGAGTTCATGGTAATATATTTTTACATCCAATTTTGTCCTGTTTCATTTATCTGCACAGAGCTGGCAAGACGTTGTTCCAAGGGGCAGCTAGGATCTCAAGAGCAGCATACTCTAACCCCCCCCCATACTATTAGCCCCCTGCCACACAATCTTCTTGAAATATACTCCATGGAAGGAAGCAGATAATAATAACATTGATTATGTGCTCAAGGCGCTCAAGGTCACAATAAAGAGGGGGTTATGAACTATGTCATAACATATATGAATGTGATCCAAAATGCAAGTTTTGCACTGTGTCAGAAAGGCAACAGTAAACAGCCTTCCTTTTACAGCAAGATTACCAAATTCGAAAGCTGAAAGATCAATAATTTGATACTATTTATATCCCAAAACAGTTTTTTTTTCTATTTGTCAAAAAAATTGTATAATGTGACCACTGAATGATTGAAACACATCTGCTATCCATACAGAATTACTGTTTTCATAATTTTCTGACTTATGCACATGGAAATGTTGAGAGGAAAGACTCCTTATTGTGGAAAGAAGTACAAACCTGAACATTGCTGTTGTTGTTGCTGCTAGATGCTATAGACTTGATTGCCTGTGTAGCCGAGTTGGGTTGCTGATGAATAGGGGTCATACTACCATGCATCTTCTCAACTCGGAGCTAGAAATTAAATAGGCAATCCAAAAGTGTAACAATAATAATAAAATACACAATTCTGCAGAGAGCACATGACACAATGTAAGAATGGAGAACAAAATGTATATATTGAGAAATTTAAGAAAATCTCAATGACAATCAAGTATAGGGATAAATAAATATCTTTATGTTATGCATGTATGTACATATTACAAATATATCAGTTATATTTATAATTCACAAGATACCTAGTTAAATGGATATACTTTATGGAATAGATTTCTACCTGGATGATGTGGGAATGTCATTCTATGTATGTACAAAACAATAGTGGAAAGTTCCAGTTGATATTAATGTATGACTACATCAATATCAACTGAACTTTCATGCTAACTATTTTCTTTTTCCTTGTTTTCTTGTGACTTTTATTTAATTTGAGAACTAAGTAATTTAGAAGAAGATCATATCAACTCCTTACCCTCTCTTGTTCCTGCAAAGCCTTCTGATGAAGTTCGCGAAGCTTAGTCAAGTCACCTTCTTGCTTTGATGAAAGCTGACCAATCTTCTCCATAATCTTACGAAAGAAATATCAAAGAACATATTACCGTTAACATGGAAGTATTATACTAGAATTAAAGAAATTAATTCTTTCTTTTTTTAGTAGAAAGTAAAGTCTTGTCCAAAAATTAGTCTTCATGAACAAACTATGTTAAATATATTTTGTTTCATATACGGTATATTGGTTCAAATCCTGTTATTTTTCAAATAATTTTTATTTTGTGTTTTTTTTCTTTCTGGATCTTCATCTAACAAATACATATCAAATGGTGAAATGTATGCTTGGGTTTTCTTCTTACAAAGAATTGTAAGAGAATATTTGAGAGGCATTTCCAATACAGGCCAAAGAAATGCAACCTGAATTATGGTGTATTTGTAACCCTTAATAAAATAATCTAGTAAATAATAAATGGTGGCTATTTTTTACCTGATTGCTAAGAAAGCACGAATGCTTGTAAGCAAGCAACCTGGCGGCTTAAGGTCCTCTCTGAGGGACCTGGTAATGAGGATAACTGCCTTACCAAAGGGCACTAGCCACTAGGGCACAAAGTGGGAATGATGGGAATCGAAACTCCCGCTCTACCGACTGAGCTATAAAATCAGAAGTATTAATTTTTAAAACTATTTCAGTCAGAACCTCTCATACATACAGTAAAATATAATTTCACATGAATGTAATATTCAGTTATATGTTCACTTCATTTTCATCAAAATCAATGTATGGCACGTGGAAAAGAAATAATTTTGTTTGTAGTATACTCACGTTAATCTGAGTTTCAATGGCCTTGATGGTTTCCTGAAGTGTTTTACAGGGTACAGCTGCTTTGGGAACACCTCCTCCTCCTCCACTTCCTTGAACAGCTGAACCTGATGTAATTGGTACCAAGGGTGGTACTGACTGGTTGGTTGATGTCTGAGGATTCATGGTCAAGAACTAAATGGAACTAAACAAAATCAAAGAGAATGTTATTTATGCAACACCTGATCCTGATGAAAATAGTATCAAGGCAGATACAGAATGGGTAGATGACTGTCAAGACCTACATGTAGTGTATATGGAACAAAAGAAAATCGTAGAGAGCACCTAAACCAGGCTCGAATAAACCCACAGCAAACCAACGCAAAAGCCTCTCAGACTAATGCCCTCACAATGGCATCGATGCCCTTTTAAATATTTACAGAATTAGGGCTAAAATTGCAAGCCCCTTTTTCTTGAGGCGTTGGTGGCCTGTCTAACCCAGTGCAAGTGTCCTATTGAAAAGTACGTTTTACTATTGATGCCCTTTTAATGGCCTTGGATGCCCCTTAACATGAGTATCACCTTCCCTCTTCATCAAGTGCCCTTTTAAAAATGGTTTTGCCTCTCTGGCCCGTATTCTGAAGTCAGGTTTAACTTAGACCATGGTCTAACTTTGTGCTAAAATTATGGGAAGCCAAATATGTCAAAATTATGTTTTCATAATTTCATTGAATGCTTCTAATGCAGAGCTGCCAACATTGGGATGATAGAATCCAGTAGATTTCGCGGAGGTATGATTTTGTGAGGGAGCGGCGGAACGTTGTCCCACGGATGGGAGTTTTGGGTAGCAAAACACATTAGGAAACAACATTTGATAGTAACCGACAGCTGTCTAAACCATCAAAAAAAATTCTGATAGATTAAATGCACATTAGAGAGAATTCATGAATTGTCATTGACTAAATATACACTTCAGGCAATATACAGTAGATTTTTTTTAATAATTCATAAAAGAATGAATTCAACATGAAAATACCTTTATAATTGGCCAGAGGGGGAAGGGGCTGCAGAAGTGGTAAACATGGTAAATGAGCTTTATATGTGGACTGTTTAAAGTCTCTGAGGGATTCCTGTGAAAATTGTCACACAGTCCCATTCTGCTTGAAAACTATCTTTATACTTCGACAAGTATTTTGTCGTCTTGGATGACTCCATCTCCATGATCTCCATGGTCACTGGCGATGCGATTGTAGTGTGGATGAATCGGGACGCACAGCTCAGCCAGCCAGCGCCAGGCTAGCTCACTCACGAAACTCGAAAGAGAAAATGTTCGAATCCGATCAACCCAAGTGAAAGTAGGCGAAAAAATCTCCACTTTGCTTCTAATTCTTCAAGATTGTCAATAAAATTATTCCTGAAATTGAAAGTCGAGGTGTAAAAAAGTAATCCACTTGTTAATCCCATCGTTGATCCACAGTTTCAGCTCGAATAAGGCGCACGCAAGCTTACGAAAAATGCCTCGCAGTGCTCGTGAACTTTAATTCTCGGAGCTTCCTGGCGCAGCGCGGCGGGCTGGAGCCGCGCCGGGGCGCATCGGGGGCCATGTGCATGGAGTACCGCTGAAGAGTTTTCATCACACACACATGCAGAACCCGGAAATAAAATGGCTTGTTAGACTACTTCACCAGTCGTTCAGTAAAATTATCTTTATTTACATGCGAAATTAATGTACGATTATACAAAAACTGGTAGAAGTTACTGGGTAAAATGAAAATGTGATAAGGTGGTTCCACGTTGGTGTTAGGGAGTTGAACATGCTAGACTCGTTAAACAGTCGTTTGTACGAATTTTACAATTTAACAGCTAAAAATCCTGATTATCCGGGAGATTTTGGCATGGGGTCGGGAGAACGGGAGATTGGATCGTAATCCAGTATTCTCCCGCAGGATCCGGGAGACTTGGAAGCTCTGCTAATGTTCACTGTGCTCTTTCCTAATTGCGTTATGGTGAAGACAACTATCTTATTCATCCTTCCCAGACAATTAAGAATTATTTGAGACTAAAATGAGCTGATACATTCAACCTCTACTTTTACAGAATTATGCGACAACTGGCTTCCCATAGTTAAACCACAAATTTAAACCAGAGTTTAAATTAAACCTGACTTCAGAATATGGGCCTCTGAATTCTTAATTCGAGCCCTGCATACATGTAACCCATGATGATCCAAGTAAAGTAAAACAAGCGTTCTGGAGAACGAGGCAGGAGGAAAGTTAGGAAATAATAAAAATTCAAGAGGAGAAAAGAGAAAAACAAAGGAGATGAACAAACTACATGTAGATTGAATAGATTCACATGATCTATCATGTGAATCTATTCAATCTACATGTAGTTTTTCTCTTTTCTCCTCTTGAATTTGTATTATTTCCTAACTTTCCTCCTGCCTCGTTCTCCTTCTTCTCTTGTTCTCCACCTCGTTCTTCTTTGTCTTGATTTTCTCCTCATTTTCCTAGTATTATTATCCTCCTCCTCCTATTTCACAACCTTATTATTGATTATCATGATTTATTTAAAGGTCAAGTCCATCCCAGAAAAATGTTGATTCGATTAAAAAGACAAAAATCAAACTAGCATAATGCTGAAAATTTCATCTAAATCGGATGTAAAATAAGAGTTATGGCATTTTAAAGTTTCGCTTATTTCCCACAAAACAGTTGTATTCACAACTCAGTGACATGCAAACAAGACAGTCGATGATGTCCCTCACTCACCATTTCTTCTTTTTTTATTGTTTCCATTATACAATATTTCATTTTTTACAGATTCAACAATAAGGGCCTACTTAACTGAACCATATAGTATTAGAATAATGCAAATTCCAGGTGTTCTGGGAGGAATTAATCTTTGTTTCACTTGACAATGAGGAGAAAATTAGAGTACTTCACATTTCATTTAATAAAATTGGGATTGCCTCAGTTTACAGGGACGGTCTCAGTTTTCAAAGATTTCTCCACACAAGAGAATAAGGAAGTTCAATCACCTGTCTAGTGCCAACACCAATCAGTGTGCTAGTCAATGTAAACATATATCAGGTTTCATGTTATATAATAATTAGTATATACTACTAATTATTTATAATTGCATATCAAATTTTAGTATTTGTGAAATAATAAATTTTATCTATAAATTGTTCTTCAAAACGGCATCGCTGATCGGATGTACGTCATGACGAAGCGGTTCAAGGGTCAGGCCTATTGTCTTTGCTTTGTTGACAAACGGATCGAGGGATCTACAGGAGATCGGTCTGGTAAGAAACGTCTCATTTTTACCATTTATAGTGAAATAATTTTTATCCCTTTATACGCATTAGGCGCATGAAGGTTCATAGATAAATAAAGTTCACCCCTACAAACCGATTTCACCCTCTAACTATGGATTTCCTAGGGAAATCCATCTTTGTGTACATGTGTCTCTTAATACTCATATTATTAATAGTATGGCCGGCGGTTCAAGACTCCATTTTGAAGTATATGTCAAAATATTTAAAAAACATCATCATGGAGTCCTCAAGACTAGGCTGCACGATCGTGAGCCATCTGTACTCTGTGTAAGACCTCTTAACTTTAGACTGTAAGACAAGAGGAGAAAAAAAAAAAAAAAAAAACAAATTTAAAACTCCTCAAAACAGACGGCTGCCGGCTGTCTAGCTAGTGCTACTGCTAGCGAATAGCAATCAAAATGACCTCTTGCCATCCTGAAATGAAAGTAATATAATCAAATTGCTAAAATTGTAAATACTAGTATAGTCACGTATTGTATCACCGGACACTATCATGATTCCGGACGCGCATATTACTGCGTTCTAAAACAAATTCGTACCATAAGACTTCCGCAATTCAATTTCACAGAGCAATACATAGAACAAGATTGCAAAAACAAGGCAAAAAATCCAACGTTTACCTAATTATCTCTAAAAATGACAGAAAATGCTTAAAATATCATATAACATAGTTTTGTATTAACAATTGATATATTTTCTAACGGATATATGGGCCTGATTTGCCGAATTTCAATCTTGTCCACTCCTTCGATCGAATGATGAGGTGTGGTGTATTGTGGGTGATCGTCGATGGCTAGTTCTCAAGGTACCCGTGCGCAAGGTTTACCGTGAGTAAAGCTAGAGCCGTCGATCGGCAGCGCATCGATAGAACTTGATGAGCGTCACGATCGAACGCGAGCATATTATTATTGGAAAGTGCCATGGAACATGCAGCTAACAAGACAAAATAAAATAAGTTATCAAACACGAATTTATTACCAACATCTGCTCAGATTCGATACAAAAAAAACAAATAGGGAGGCCTAATACTTAGATTTACTCATGATATGATATAAGAAGAAAAAAATCACACAAATTTGCTCTTACATCATTATAATCAAGGATATCTTTACCCGTCCGGCGCGCGTCCAGAATCATGATGTAATTTGTCGCGCATGAAAATAATTGTTTTTCGTGGAGGGGTATGCGGCAAGTGCGATGCAAAGGCAAAGCCAAAGAAAATGGTTGGTAAATATAAAATAATTTTATCATATTCATAATTTTCATATTTGGAATAGCAGGTGTGAATTTTTCTTGAATGTATTTCCTCTAGTTGTCATTTTTAAAGCACTGAAATAAAGGTGTCCGGCAATAGGATACACTGCCATACTTAAGCTAATAGTGCCAGTGCCTGGTTAGTCCAGTTCACAGCCCTGGGGCGGTATTCTGAGGTCATTTTATCTTTAAAATATTTTATTTTATCTCTTAAAATGAAATTGGTATTCTGAGATGACATTTTATCTCTCAGATAAAATTAAAAATTTTATCTTGAGTATAAATTTTATCTTGCGTATCTATGATGATACACAACAAAGCAGTGGCTGCGTAGACATACCCATCGCGTATCTGGCCATTGCAACGCGGGTGATGTGCTTGCGCCCAAGTTACTTTGAAGAAAAAAATAAAATAAACTTAAAAGAGGGTAAGGGCTATTTTATCTCCGCAACGTTGATTTCGTCGATATTTCTAGGTGAATTAACTCCAAATGTTAGCATGAAAATTAAGAAAAATGATATATTCATTGAGAACAACACCTTAAAGTTATTCCTGTACAATCAGGAAGCATTTCATAAGACTTTTCTTGACTAATATTGTCTTTGAAATGATGCTTGAAAAGATGCGATATAGACTTCGAAAAAAAGATGAGATTATTTCCATTTTTGTTAAAAAGAAATCTCTGTAAGGACGCGCAGGCGTATAGTGCAAGCGTATTGAAGTCAATAAATTGACGCAATCTCACTCCTTCGCCACACCTCCTAGCGGAATGGATTTCCATTGGTTGAGTGATATGAGAGAGCTATAAAAGCGCGTTTCTAATTGGATATTGATTAAAAAATAGGTGTGTCTTACAGAGATAAAATGGAGATAAAATTGTTCTCAGAATACCAATTCGGAGAGATTTTAAGGGTATTTTATCTCACTGATTTTAACGGAGATAAAATATTTTATTTTATCTGAGATAAAATGGATCTCAGAATACCACCCCTGAGCATGCAGGGTTGGAGCAACCCGGCGCCGGCCTGGCCCCGCAGGCGGACTACCGGAGTCCCGGCGGGGACAGCTGTCGAGTGTCGTAGCAAGTGCACCTTCGACCACGCTATTGCCGCTAGAAACATGAAAATATAGACTTTGCACTTCTTTAATCTAGTATTTCTAAATGTCAACATCTAACATTTTACCTAGATCTGGCAGACTTTACCGACAGAATACTAGAAAAAGGTGTAAATGAAATTTTAAAAACCTCACCACTGACAGAAACTGGCAAACAACAACGACCCACAACTACAAGCCACACCAATTTGCAATTTTTGCTCCGATGTAGTCGAATATTCGAAGCAATAATTCTAAAAAAGTAATACTTTTAAAATTAATGATAATAATAATAAAAACTTTAAAAATTTATGAAATATTTTTTATTTCATTATTTTTGCTGATATAAAATTTTCCTCTTCGTATTTTTTATTTGAAGATTTGTTTAATGTAGAGCGAGGACATTATTTCGTACAACAATGGCAGCTTCCTGTGATCAGGTTAGAATTTATTTTCATTATTTTTTGTCAGATACAATTAGTTCTGGTAGAGTAATTATCATCATGGCGTGCTAGTTATCTCTGTATAGTGTATTTTAGTAATAAATGTTGGTATTTGTGATGTTCATGTTATTGTTGATGGCCCTGGCTTCGGCATTCCTACTCGTCGCGATCGCGTCAACGTCCCAGAACCTCCGCAGATTTCATCTGTTCGAGGCGCAAGCCAGCCGCGCCGGGGAACTAGCGGCCCAGGTTCTGGTCATGATGAACACTGCTTTATTTCGGCGGGGGTACGAAAGTGCACTAGCGCCATACTAATCTAAAATCTGTCACCTCTCTTCTGTAAAGAGCATGACTGCTAACGTCTAACGATTTAAGTCATGTTTCACTATAATACTGTAAACAGGAGAAAAGGAAGTCTGCAGTGTTTTGGAGCAATTGAATTATAATACTATAAATCAGAGCTGTGACTCTTTTGTGAGCTGTGTGAGGTTTATCACAGGACAGGTGACTACACATCTCGCAACCCAGCCCCAGGCAGCATCACCAGCATGAGAGAAAAGCTAAAACACTATCCTCAAGACGACAAGTCCTGAACTTCTGAAGTTATCTTCCTTCTTCAAGGTGGTCGAGGGGTTGGTCCCAGCTAGCCTGGAGGCGTCTGGAGAGTAAAAATCATGGTACTATACGTACCCTCACTCTCCAAACGCCTGGAGCGGCTTAGTATGCCTCGCTATAGAGGCTAGGATTACCCAAAAAATTTAGGTCTAGTTTCACCAATTTCTATTTTTTGTGAATCGCCCAAACTTTTGTACATGGGCAAGTTTTATGTTTACCCCCATTTTTTATCAAATTTGTATATTTTTATTTCTTTATTATTCTTAAAATGGAAGAAAATTAAGAGCAAGAGTATTCACTTACCCCGTCTGTTTACGTCGCCATTTTGCAGTCTTTTGTTATCGATACCTAGATACCAAACGCGTGCAGAGCTGCAACTTAAATTTTAAAATTACTTGCATTTGCCGATTAATATCACGATTCATAAAATATTTGTTTCGGTTAATAAATATCATAAATTAATTTATGTGATATTTATTGATTAAAACAAATATTTTACGATTCCTGATATCTATCGGCAGATGCAAGTAATTTTTTAATCCAAGTTGGCAGCTCTACACTGTAGAGCTGCGTTTGGTATCTAGGTATCGATAACAAAAGACTGCAAAATGGCGACGTAAACAGACGGGGTAAGTGAATACTCTTGCTCTTAATTTTCTTCCATTTTAAGAATAATAAAGAAATAAAAATATACAAATTTGATAAAAAATGGGGGTAAACATAAAACTTGCCCATGTACAAAAGTTTGGGCGATTAACAAAAAATAGAAATTGGTGAAACTAGACCTAAATTTTTTGGGTAATCCTAGCCTCTATAGCGAGGCATACTAAGCCGCTCCAGGCGTTTGGAGAGTGAGGGTACGTATAGTACCATGATTTTTACTCTCCAGACGCCTCCAGGCTAGTCCCAGCCCTTCCTATTGAGAATTTCTTGACTAAAATAAGGCCAAAACGGAAAGTCAAAACAAAACAATTTAATGACTTTCAAGCACAGAATATCTTAGAAAGACAAGTACTAGTGAACCACAATAAAGGTTACACTATTCAATCAACAAACACTGAACAATTAAAACAATCTTTTTTGTGAGTACCCCTCTGGCTTGGAACCATCTCCCACCTGACTAGAGGTGTTCAAGTCAAAGATCGAAAAGAGCTACCTACGATACGACTAAATATCACCGTGCCTTCTCTCACCCGCTGCATTCATACCAATTGGTCCAGCAGTGTACACATCCTGATCCAGAATTAATACAATTTTTTTAGTTACAAAATAAAAAAGTTCAAGTTCGTCTTTATTTATTTAGGATCTATCAAAAGTATCATATAGACTATCAAAAATTTGTTTTGTTCACAACTTCAAGTCGATAAACGTGAAAAATGCCATATTAAACATATAAAGCCATTAAAAGTAGATCTAATACATCATTATAAGAAATCGAAAGTAAATACCCGTTTACATAAAGACTAAAGCCATAACCATAAAGTCAGAAGTGATAACATTAATTCCAAAAAGTTACTGTACTGCCTCCAAAGAGGTTTAAAATACATGTGTGTTATCAGCATTTCATTAAAGTTTAAAAATGTCCTTCCAATAAAAATAGCATGAAGTATTAGCATGTTAAATCCTAAAAGCTATACTGTTTTGCTGTCAAAAAAAATTAAATTAGATGTGTGTAATCATTTTATCACAAGCAGTCTAGCATTTCAAAAATTCATTCATTTCAAATTCATTGAAGCATGAAGTAATACAAAAATACCATGTTTTCCAATAAATGAACAGCATCTTTTTTCCCGCTTCATAATCTTGAAAAGTCAGTTGCGGTTTATCCAAAGAAACATTTAATTGTCATCAATAAGCTGACTTTAACTGTTAGGTTTCTTCATTGTTTGAATTTTCTGGAACAACCAAGAAACATAGAATGTTTAAAGGGAAATCCAACCCAAATAAAAGTTGTTTTATAAGGAAACAAAAAATCAGACAAGTTGATAGGTGAAAATTTGAACAATATTGGACAAACAACAAGAAAGTTATGAATTTTAAAAGTTGTAAATATTGGTAATCACTATACCCATGGAGACTTCAAATTGGCCGCATATGGGATGTCATAGTGATGTAAGGCAAGGACTACTATTCCATGTACTCCAATACATATTATGGCTAAAATGTCATTTTTCCAAAAAGTTTTATTTCAAATTATATTTTTCTTTCATGAGGACATACAACAATATACTACCTGGGTTATATTTAGATTACTGCCCCAGGGGAATGGGTACTTAGGAGAAAAACACAAATCCCTGATAATAAAGTACATGGCCTATGGGAAAGTTATCCTTGCCCCATGTCATAATTTACTTACGCAGTTGCCAATTTGAAATCTACATACATGTAGTATTAGTGATCTCAATTTTAAAGCAGCTATAACTTTCTTATTGCTTGTCCGATTTCTTTCAAACTTTCACCGTTCTGTTTGATTTATTTTTCTCCTTCCCAACACAACATTTTATGGCCAAGGCTGGATTCCCCTTTAATATAATTATTTGTTGGTTAATAAAACAATTAATTTTTGGTAAGACAGTCTTTATTGAAAAAATTCTTTATAAAGGTTGTTTTATTCATTTGATTACTATTGATTTAATGTTTTTCTTTAAAAAAAAACCTGGTTGTTTTGTGATGAAATTGAAAACTTGTTTTTTACAGCTAAAACTGCATGGAAAATGCTCTACAATTTGCATGTAATCGTAATCGGTTATAAAAAAAATGCAATAAATTATGTCCTTTTTTCTTCATTTATTTTCCACCTTTTTCTCTCAACAATTTTTTTTTTTACTTTTTCCCTTTTCATACTGTAACTTTGATATTCAATACTGCCATTTCATGATCTTTTTTCTTTATTCTACAAAGAAATAATTTATATTCTTCGAAAAATAAAAAAATTTAAAAAAGTTTTTTAAAATACCAAAATTAATGATATACATGTACAATGTATCGTCTGATCTTTGAATGATTAATCAGTAAAAATGTTATCACCTGCCAATATTTTTTTAACCACCAGATTTTTGGGCTGCTGTTTATTTTCTGGAAATTATGGTAGTTACATCATATATTGTGCCTATGTAAGACATAAAAACACCACTTTTTGCTTTGGATTTTCTTGAAATTCATGCATTAAATGGCAAAAATAAATACTTTTTTTTTTTAAATATTGTCCGAGACTGATAGTGATACTAGTCCACTAGTCTACAAGTAGTAGCAGATCTAGTAAAAATGTAATTATGAAATGGTGATCACAAAGTTCCGAAATTACTTTCTTAAAATTTCTGTAAATTTTATGTAATTTTCATCGTTATGAGGATTATTTTGATATATTTTTTATGGCAAATTATGAGCTTTCTAAATATTTTTGTTGTACAAACATATGTACCTATGCATGTATTGTAAGGAGGGTTGGGCTAAATTACAAGGTAATTGATCCATTACATTAATTTAATTTAATTTTGTAAGTAATTGTAATTGTATTTGGAAATTTTGAAAGGGAAAGTAATTATAATTGAAAAAAATGTAATTGGACTTCAATTACTGTCAATTACTTTTAATTACATCAATTACTTTACAATAAATTACTTAATTTATGATTTGATTTCATGACTTTTTACATGTCAACTGATTCAGCATCAAAGAGTGTAATAGGCAGAATCCACGCTCTTTAACTTGTCAGTTTCTTTGTAACTTAGAATTGTGTTGAAATACATGTACATGTAGGTGGTGTTAGTAGATATAGATAATCATACAGAATACAAATTTATTTCATTTATGAATTTTGTAGAAAGTATTTGAAATTGTAATTGACAAAAGTAATTGGTTATTTTAATTGACGAAAAAATGTAATTTAATTGAAAAGTAACTTGTGTAATTGTAATGGAAGAAAGTAATTAAGCCCAATCCTGATTGTAAGTGTAAAGTTTGTGGTTGTTGCATTTCTCCTTTTATTAGAATTGAAACTTTATGCTCTAGAAAATCTAAAAAAATGTACATGTATCTTCCAGTACTGCAATTGTGAGCAGAAGTTTGCTGATGGGATAATAAGTAATAACGCATTTTATATTTCCTGAATTTTGCTGCTCCAAATCTGAAGCATGTTGCTTGAAAGTCATATTCTGATACAGGGCATTAACCATCAAAAAACCAATACCAAGAAAACTGTTCCTTTGACTGTAGATGGTCAGATACACCTTGGTACATGTAGTTGCGATACATGTAGTGTCAAATCACCTGTATGTTCTCATAAGAATTAAGATGCACTTAATCTTACAGTGTAAGTCAACAAATCTTGTTCATTCAAAGAAAGAATCGGGTTGAATATCCATCAATAATAGGTCCACGCTTTGACAATCGATTTATTTATTTGTTTATTTTACAGGAGGCAGCAGAAGCTACGTTTTTAAAGAAGTACACCCACATTGATTTGATTGGAACATGAGTTCAATAACATTAACAGTATTTTTTGTTGATTTATTAATTGATAGACCAAGGATGTTCCATCCTCTTCCTCAAGCAGACCTGGGTCATCGTCCGGGTCAGCGTCAGGGTCAGGGGTAAAATCAGAGGCACAGAAGAAGATGGAGAGAATGAACAGAATTAAGAACCTTCATCTCAAGAGGGTGAGTGATCAATATCACATCAAGCATCATGTTTATTTATTTATTTATAAGTATGTTTTTTAGTAGGGTGGCTCCATCAGTAATTGGTATAGGCCTACTGTTGTCCTTGGAGGCCCTACAACAAAAATACAAATATAAAAAACATGGGTATGAAAAGTGCACAATGTAAGTTAAGACAAACAAACTGTAAAGAAGAGAACAATACAAAGGGCCAGTTTATAAATTAAGGCTATTATAATGCCAAAATAAAAGACTAAATGAGGAATTGGATTTAACTTACAAACTACTGTTATAAGCTACTGAACAATTGTCATTTTATTGACTGAGACCAAATTTTTCATTTTGTAGAAAAAAAAGAAAACATTTTCATGAAACCAGAAACTCTTTAATGCCATAGTTTGAGTTGTATGACTTGTTTCAGAGATATATTGAAGTATATTTGAAACATATGTGCATAACTTTTCAATGGGAACATATCATTGAAATCACTTGTAGTTGAAAATAGCCTTGAACAATATGACTATTTGTTTGCTAATTTTTGTACAATAAAGCCACTGTAATAGTTTTGTTATTTTGTTTTTATTTCTCAGAATGAAGCGAGAAAATTAAACCATGTGGAGCTTGTTGAGGAGGATAGAAGGAACAAATTACCGGTTAACCATGAAGCGCAGAAGAGAAGAAATGAATGGATTCTTAAAGATGAAGAAGATAGGAAGGTAAATATATTTGTATGTACTTGAGATAGAGCGCCATAATCCAATGTACATACATGTACTCATTATGACTTAACTTAAACATCTATCTTCTAAGCAAGACATAGTAATCACTCAAATTAATTTTTTTAAGGGCATTTTTATTGGATATTTCGGGGGAAAATAGTCCCTATTGAATTTTGGAGTATTATTAAAGACCATCAAGAAAAATGTATTTATTATCCATGAGCAAACCTGGATGGTGTGTGTGCTCAATAAGTTTACATATCATTGTTAGTATGAGACTAATATTATTATGATCATCATCACCATTCCACATCATCATGATCATTGGAATCATCGTCATCTGACATCAACATCATCATTATACTTTGAATCCTATATTTATTTTGATCATATCCTAGCAAGCTGAAGCTAGAGGGGAAGACTATGAAAGAGTGAAGATGTTAAATATGTCAGCAGAGGAAGCGGAGAGGTTTGAGAGGAAGAAAAAGAAGAAGAATCCTGATCAGGGCTTTGCAGGTATGTCATTATCTCATCGTTAAGTTGATCCGTTATTGCAACCTTTGCTCACTACTTTCCTCTCTCCCTCCATCCCTCCCATATGGACCTTACATCAATTTGATTAGGATCCACTTCATCATCTTGAAATAATATTCAGTTCGGGCCTGTTACATAAACCTAAGTGATTGATCAAGGAGCTGATTGTTATGATTGATCATATACAATAACCAATGCAATCAGTCATAGAAATTTGCCCTGTGATCGATTGCTAAGCACCATGTCACTGGGCCCTGATCAATTTTTTCTTCTTTTCCTACGAGACTATGAGCAGGCAACCTTCCGTCATTATCAGTGTCTATTAAAGCAAACAGATTAAGCCAGATTTTGATGGTTATGAGAGACAGAAGAGAAGCTAGGAGATATCTATCCTGATCAATTCTATTTCTTCTAATCTCTATTCCTACCAGACTATGAGCAGGCTACCTTCCGTCAGTATCAGCGTCTAACCAAACAGATGAAGCCAGACCTAGATGGTTATGAGAGGCAGAAAGAGAAGCTAGGAGATGACATCTATCCTGATCAAGATACTCTCACACAGGTTGAATTCAAGGATACAGAAGAAGGAATTAATAGGATGGTGGATGACCTCAATAAACAGTGAGTTTTTCTTTCATTGAGGTGCCTCATAAACTCATTTGACAATTTGAGCAATGAGCAGTTAAAAAAAAAAGGAAATTCATTTAAAAAAATAAACACCAAAAAGTATATTTAAAACATAATCATTTAATAATATCAATAAAGTACATTCTAAAACCTACAAATGGTACCTCATATAAAAATAGCAGTTTTAGTGCTTGTTTTATTGCATTAGAGTATTTTTTATGCATATAGATACTAGCATAATTGATTATCAAATATTTTAGAGCAATTGACCATGCAATTTATGTAAAATCATTTCATGGGTAACATGAACAATTTTTATCTACTTTCACCATTTGCAATGGCCGAGACTTGGCCATCAGAGAAATGCTCATTATAGCCCAGCAAAATAAGAGTTTAGAGAAGAGAGACTATGTTTTCTTTAAGTTTAGGAACACCTTTCAGTTAATCGTTGGTTAGACTTTGATTTAGGGCTCTTCAACTACAGTGGACTAAGTTAATTGCTTCTTTTTGTCTGCTTATTTTCAGGATTGAAAAGAGAGAAAAGTACAGCAGGAGAAGAGCGTTTAACGAGGAGGATGACGTTGATTACATCAATGAACGTAACATGAGATTCAACAAGAAGATTGAACGTTTCTATGGAAAGTACACTGCAGAGATCAAACAGAACCTTGAGAGAGGAACTGCTGTGTAGTAAAACAAAACTCAGAGGACTTGAATAAACATTTAGATAACTGTTTATTGCCGTGGTGAAATGTAAACAGGCTTATTCTACTACGTAAGATGACTCTGAGGTAATATTAGAATTGTGATCTTGTAACCTATGATCTGTGAAATCCAAGTTGGTTAATGAATTAGTCCTCATAAGTGGGCTCCTCCAAAGATGTCTAAGTATCTGTAGCACTCTGTGTGGTACGTACAAGCATGGACATCCCTTATGCGGTCTGATAAAACAAACAGATGTGCAATGTTTATGCAGTGTCAGCGAGTACAATCTGGTTCTCTCTTTCATTGATATTTACCTATTGAATGAACTCACCAAGAAGATGTCCTCATTACTCGGCCCCTCCGATACGATGCTATTGGTTATCTGCTTCCAGGTTCATAACGACATAACCAAGTTAAAGCGCCAGTGCCATGGTATTAAACCTCAGTACATGGCCCCTCGGAGATGACTTGATAAAATTGTTCTTCTGTTAGTTTTCCTACAAGTATACAAATAAACATCTTGGCTCTTGTGCCAGTTTTCAGGAAAAGTTTTGCCCCTTGGATCCGAGCCTGGTTTCATGTCTAATGTTAGACCAAAAGCTTTGTTCTCTGTTTATTGGTTGTTCCGCTGAACTCCATTGGCTCCACTCACCAATTACAGAGACCGAAGTTCTAACTTGATCTGTACAGGGACTCAATGGCCATATGTTTATGTATTAAGTTCGGATAAACCAGGGAAGTGGGAGTTGCGCAACAGCCGAAGTAAGTCACTGTTGTGTTTTTTTCCTTTTAAGTCTATTTTTCCCCATTTTGGTGTATTTCAGGCGAAAACGGAATCTTAATCTTTATTTTGGTCCAGTTCTTTTCATATATTTTTATGAAATAAAGACAAAATTCGATGAGCCCTGTCGGGGGGATTTTCCATTGTTAACCCCCTAGTGGCGGCTGCACGATCGTGAGCTGTCTGTGTACGAGGAGAAATTAAAAAAAAAATCAAAAATATTAAAAAACTCCTCGAAACAGATGGCTGCCAGCTGTCTAACGTTTGCCTTTGATACTGTACCTTAACACCATTCAAAAGGATTTCTATTGTGAGGCCACCAGGCATAATTTTTCTCCATGTATCCACAGATTTTGAAATCCTGCATAATTGAAAATTAAAAACTAAATATTTTTTAGGACTAGTAGATACTTGATATGTCTTTCTAGAGCCCAAGTATACTATAATCTGTAGTTGATGAACCATGAGTGACTTATATATACTTAATCAGTCATTTTGGCATCATATGAAGCTGCCCAAAACACATATTTGGAATGGATTTTTTTTTATCAAACTTCACAACTGCAATATGTATGTAAAGTCAATATTATGGATTTGTATACTGTTTTAGGTTTATACTGTATGTTCCATCCTCTTTATGGGCACTTGATGTATAGTTCAGTGAACCATTTAGAAGTAAAACTGGCCTACTAAATGATTTAGAAATTCTGGACGTATGTTATTTTTACCACCAATTCCAGTCTCTATAAAGGATTTTGGATATTGACATACTAATCTTTATCCTCCACCCCCAATCCTGCTATATTTACTTAGCCTTTGGGAGAAATTATTTAAAAGTGATTCTTATGGAATAAAATGGAAACATCCACTGGCTTTTTAGAGGGTATTGTTAAATATATAGACATATCATTTTATAAAGTGTAAAGATTTGTATCATTTTCAGGATTCCCAGCCCATCAGGGAAAGTTATTTTGCTTTTTTCCAGTCAGGGAATTTGATAAGAAATACCAAAAGTAGGGAATTTTGATCAGCCCAAAAGTTGAAAGCACGGTAGTCAGTCAGACTCTGTTATATTTTGTTGCATATCGAAACAAAATCCATTGAATGACTGGTTATGGTGGTACTAATTAGTTTTACATTATTGTTTATATACTGAAAATACATGTAATTCACTGCAACAACTTAGAAAACATGCGAAACTGGGAATGGGTTTAAATAATTATCAGGGAATTTTTAAACTTCATCTGGGAAATTTTTTTTCTTGAAAAGCCGGGAACCCTGATATTGATTCACTATTGCTTGCTTGTAATCCACCTTCCCATAATCAGAGCCACATATTTCCAAAAACCCAATTCATCATCAGCAAAGCAATGAGCATGCCAGTAAAAATCAGCTGGCAAAGACTTTGCATTATTCCTGCTATAAATGCATTATGTGGATTTACAGCAGCCCCAATTGTTTTGTATTCAATGAAATTTGGATTAGAAGAACCTGGCAGGATTTCTGTGAGGAAAAGAGTGGCTCAGACTATTGGAAAGGTTCATTAGGTGCCTTTTCTGTTCCAGATATTGGTACTTTAATAGTAAGTCTTCATTTTAAGCAGGAGGTAGACATTTTTGTATAGGTTTTATGCCTCGGATACATTCAAATTTGTGGATTTATTTGGATAGATTTCCAAGTAATGTCGAACTACATATTGCATCACCTCCTAGTATCGTACCTATACATATACTCTGTAGATATCCCCCCCCCCCCCAAAAAAAAGTATATTAAGTAGGATAAACCATGTCCTTAATTATGTATAGAAGGATCATTGCACACTATTATCTAATTACTTATTTTATAACTTGTATGTATGTCTGTCATATGCCATTTGTACAAATCCCAATAAATACTCTATAAATGATTAAATTGTGTTAGATAGTTGCTATTTCGTTTTTTTTTCAAACTCTGTTTTGTTTCTTGTATTTTTGTCCTACCATACATTCCTTTTATCACCAAGGTTGGAACAAGAAGGTACCTTCTTAGTTGGATTCCTCTTTAAAGGACAAGTCCACCCCAACAAAAAGTTGATTTGAATAAAAAGAGAAAAATCCAACAAGCATAACGCTGAAAATTTCATCAAAATCGGATGTAAAATAAGAAAGTTATGACATTTTTAAGTTTCGCTTAATTTCACAAAACAGTTATATGCACATACTGGTTGGTATGCAAATGAGGGAACTGATGACATCACTCACTCACTTTTTCTTTTGTATGTTATTATATGAAATAGTCTAATTTTCTCCCCATTGTTCTGTGAACATGTGGAATTACCAATGTTTAACATTTTATGGTTCAGTCAAGTTTGTCCTTATGGTCAAATCTGTAAAAAATTGAAATATTGTATAATTCAAACAATAAAAAACAACAAATAGTGAGGGACATCATCGATTCTCTCATTTGCATGTGACTAAATTGTGCATATAACTATTTTGTAAAAAAATAAGTGAAACTTCAAAATGCCAATTCTTATTTTACCTCCAATTTTGATGAAATTTTCAGCCTTACGCTTGTCTGATTTTTCTCATTTGATTCCTATCAACATTTTTCTGAGGTGGACTTGACCTTTAAAATGTCTTTCTCTGCCAATCCTCCAAAATCTTTATGGACAAAATGTATTCTTATCAGTCAACCCCGAGCATTTTCCTTAATCTCTGCCTCCCCCCACCCCATTTAATCTCTCCCCACTCCCTCCATTCTTTCTCCTTCCCTCCCCCTTTTCTTTGTCTCTCTTTCTCTTTCCTTTTTTCCTTTAAGTTCTCTATCACATCACTTTATTAGCAGATAATACCGATACACTGTATATCACAGAGAAATAACCGCTCTAAATGAAAGACAAATTATATGTACAATTTGACAAGATGTCAAAAATTTATTTCTGCACATAATTGAATGATTGCTCTTAATACTTCATATACAATAAACATACCATACAATCAGTGACGCTCATGAGACTGTACTTTACAACTCTTCATTCTATTTTCCAGATCTTTCAGAAGTGATTTTGACAATGCAATACCTCTAACAAATACGCACCCTACTGCTTGCATACCAAGGAAATATATAACAGAATTACAAAATGGTGAAGCTAAATGTAATGCATCCATCCCACCCAAGGTGTGAATCTTTGAATCTCAAATTGACAGATAATCTTATGTCCTGTCAAAATTCTCACTTTTTGATCACAAAAATGAACCAACTGCTCAAAAAGGCAGCCTTCTCATTAAATTCAATACATGTACGATGTTACAGCAGCCATGTTTTCTTCCCTCCCAATTTCTTTTTACAATAATTTTAGCAGTAATAAAGCACCTTATGAATAAGAGCCAATTTCTTATGCATTTCTCAATAAGAACCCCATCCAGCTTCAGATGAATTGAGAAACCTGGTTTACATGTAGAGTAACTGCAATATCATATGTTATCAATAGTATACCTCTTGGAAGCTTTAGCAAAGACACATACAATAAATATTTTTTTCATGAAGAAATGTGTATCATGCATGGACATTCATAGGAGAAATATTTTATAATTCATGGTGATGACTGACAAGGAAAAGGCGTAAGATATCTGTACCAACATGCAGACCTTCAAAGATATATTCATAGTGTGTATGATTTACTGTAATTCAATTTTTAAGCAGAAAATTCAAATTTAGAAATAACTGTAAATAAACAATTAAAAATTCCTAAAATGACCTTGATTTAATTTATTTTAAATTAGATAATAAACGTCGAACTCAATGCAGCCCAGCGTTACAAATTTACAATGCCAATTAAATCAATCCCGTATTATCTATGGAACAAAGAAATTGTGTCGTTTTCCTGTGGAATCATACAGCATGGATGTGATTCAGTTTGATATGTCTACAAATACATTTTAAAATACCTGGGAAGTCATATTACTTGAATGTCTCCAACATCGTTATATAATTTCAAAACAAATAAAATGTCCAATAAAAAAATGTAATAAAAATTTTAAGAAACAGAATTCTAATTTAATTTGCATCTCACTCAAGAGTTAGCAAGAGTACTAGATTATTCTGACTAAAATGAGAATATTTCTACCAAAAGTACTTGGCTTTTTTTCAGTGAGTGGACCCTTTTCAGGACCAAATTCATTTGACAAGATAGTGTGCTATGAAGCTGCAATGAAATAAGAATTTTGCAATTATCATTAGATGACTAACAGTCTGAACTCCTAATTAATCTCTTCATAAGAAACATTGAACGAGGGAGTTCTGGGCCCCGTCTTACAAAGTGTTGCGATTGATCCAATCAACCACAACTATGGAAAGCCAGCAACGTCAACATCTAAAATGCATGTTTCTTCAAAATATTTTTCTAACTCTGATGTTTATTCATACATACATTATTTTCTTGAAAATCTCAGCGTGTTTCTCTTTGTGTACAAAATGACTTTTAAAAATTTCTTGTAGAAAATATTATGACAATAATGGATTTCCATAGAATTGCGATTGATCGGGTCAATCGTTACTCCTGAGGGGTATCTCACAGAGACTTAAGCAAGAATAAAACTTGCACTTAAATTCCAAGTTGCATGTGGCATATAACATATCAATACAATAGACAAATAGCAATCATGGGATGCTCTACCCAGAATCAATCAATGAGATAATGCATCAAATATCAAATGCACCTTGGTACTTGTGCATGACTTAAGTAAGATTTAAAAAACAACTCCCCCCCCCCCTGTACTTTCATCATCTTTGAATTAAAACTTCGGTCCAGATTGTTGCATCTCTAACTTGGTAATCTGTGCGCTGAGCATCTCTCTTTCAAACATGAGATCAGAGTAACGTTGTTGGAGCTCCCGCTCTCGGTCACTCTGACGCTTTACGTCTTCTCGAAGGGACTGAAAAGGAAAGCAGAACGAAAGGGTAATTATCGCAATAGTCAATAACATAAAGGAAATGTCCTGGGGGTGTTTAAAGGAGAACTATATTGATTATGAATGTGGTCTTATTATATGTCAATGGAAAGGTAATGATGTGGGGATTATCAGTGGGTCATTCAAAAATAAGGAAAATAATACATAAGGTGAAAATCGCCGATTAAAAACGCTCAAAATGCCTCTCCGAAATATGCCTCGCATCGGTCTCTGAATTGACTTGAATTTGATGACGTCACTTTCTGTACGAGATGCGTGATTGGCTCTCCCACGTGAAGCTCCACTTGCATGCAAAACCTGTTGCGAGGGTACGTTTTCTCCACACTGTCACTGAATACTTCGATCACGAAATGAAAGAAAACCCAGAATTTTCAAATTGATGATTTTTAAGATGAAGAGAATGATGATGAAATGAACAACAAAGTGACGTAGTTTGAGGTAAATTGGGGGAATTACGCCGATGATGATGAGTCGGACAATTCAACTTGCAACACGATCACATGCCAATTCGCTACCTAACTCATGAAGCTGCTAAGTGCTAGCTACACCGCGCGGGCCAAATTGAATTCATGAAAATGAATTACCACACTGTCCAGACAGAGTCTCTTACCTCTGTGACTATGAAGAAGGAAAATAATGATAAAACTGTACTTACAAACAAGTGAATGTAATCCGAACCTGAAGGCAACTCAACGAATAGCAGCAGACGATATGCACCAACGATAAACTTCAAGTGGCTGGGATAGATTGTCACTCGTTCTGTTAGATGTAATTTTTATCTCATTAATTTGACAAAATTACGAAACTCAGGGAATTATTTATCTATATAAAAATATAGTAACATCTCGTATTATTTTTTAAATTACGATAAAACCTTTTAAAAGCACGTATATGTGATCGTAATCAAAATCACAAACATGCCGTATTGCTTGCTCGCCTTGGCTGAGAGAGTAGATCTATGCACGTGTTGCACAGCTCTCAATCAAGCTACGCATGTTGGGGATCTTTTACATCTAATTTTAATTTACCTCAACGTTTTCCTTCAAAAAACGTTTTATCGTAATTTAAAAATTATACGAGATGTTACTATATTTTTATATAGATAAATAATTCCCCGAGTTTCGTAATTTTGTCAAATTAATGAGATAAAAATTACATCTAACAGAACGAGTGACAATCTATCCCAGCCACATGAAGTTTATCATCGGCGCAGTGCATATCATCTGCTGCTATTCGTTGAGTTGATTTGCCTTCAGGTTCGGATTACATTCACTTATTATTAAGTACAGTTTTATCATTATTTTCCTTCTTCATAGTCACAGAAGTAAGAGACTCTGTCTGGACAGTGTGGTAAGTCATTTTCGTGAATTCAATTTGGCACGCGTGGTGAAGCTAGCACTTAGCAGCTGCATGAGTTGGTAGCGAATCGGCATGTGATCGTGTTGCAAGTTGAATTGTCCGACTCCTCATCATCGATTCCCCCAATTTACCCCCAAATACGTCACTTTGTTGTTCACTTCATCATCATTCTCTTCATCTTCAAAATCATCAATTTGAAAATCCAAATCTAGATAAAATTCTGGGTTTTCTTTCATTTCGTGATCGAAGTATTCAGTGACAATGTGGAGAAAACGTACCCTCGCAACAGGTTTTGCATGCAAGTGGAGCTTCACGTGGGAGAGCCAATCACGCCTCTCGTACAGAAAGTGACGTCATAAAAAAATCCCCAATTTCGCGGACGTAATTCTGCGTGTTTGAAGCATTCAGAGAGAGAACTTTAAACTATCAATTAACTGAGTTCCATCGGTCTCCATGATAAATGATGTACACCATCGTGTTCTCCTTATTTTCTCCTTTGATTTGATATATGATTCTCCATTTTTACGATTTTCAATATATTTCTCCTTTAACAAATATTTACGTATGACTTAGAATCGCACTTAAATTCCAACGCGTATGTGATATGCAACCCGCAATCTTATTGATTAATACGCAGTATTAAGCGCCCTTTTGGCATGATCTGACCAATGTGGTCATGCTTTACATACGGCACACAACTAGGCATTTAAATGCAATTTTTAAGTGTGAAACACCCCCTTGGGCCCTATTGCTTAAAGGTTATTATCATGGTAACTATGATGGTGGCAATGCTCTCCAGCCAATCAAAATCGAGCATTTCATGGTAGTTAGTATTGGATGCCAAAGTTACCATTACAGTAGAGTTTGTGCAACAGGACCTAGAAATGCAAAATTACTTACTACAAATAAGAAATCAAAATTAAATTGAGTTTATTGCTAGGATTCATGCAACACCATCTCAATATATTATAAGATAAGAGAAAACATCACTGTCTAAACATCTTACTAAGGCGATTTGTTGCATCCAGCAAAAGGATATATTGAAAACAAGGAAACTTAACATCTCTACATCACATGACCATCCACAAATCATAAATTTCTTGTTTTGACAAATCATAACTTTCCCAGTCTCCCAAAATAAATTATTTGAATTACTAACTACTACAATTATCCTTGCCAGTACCCATACATGGTTCATACATAAATACAAATAAAAGCCCTACAAAAAGACTTTCTTACCTCCATCCTCTTTGGAATAGCAATTTCTTCATTGCTCTGTAGTTCTTGGAATGTACAGAGTTCTACAAACGCTTGCTCAACTTCCTCTTGGATCTCAGCCAGCTGTTTGGTGAGTCCTTGAGCTCGGGATTGGTAGCCTCCGAGCAAGATCTTTAGTTTCTTCTCAAGCTTAGCCGCTCTCTTTGCTTCTCTTGTCATCACACCACGATTAGACTGGATAGAAAAAATATATATAATATCAAAGGAAAATTATGTCAAGTGAAAATGATGTCCAGTTTGTTTTCTAAAATATACAGAGTAAGCTCTTTGGTTTCTATTCAAGCTAAGTAGCACTCTAGTCACTGAAATGAATAGTAGAGGATATATTTTTACCACTTGTGAGAGGTGATCAATAGGTACTAATGGCAATAAAATCCATGGCTTTTCATTTCATCATACCTTTCGGCCCCAATCTCCAGAGATCACAAATCTTAAAAAACTTATTACAATGCATACAACTTGTGTCATACCTCAAGTTTCTTCTCTGCCGATTCAATCCTGTCTTTCTTACTGGCCATGTTAGCTCTGGTGTATTTGTTCTTAGATGGAATGTACAGCACCTGACCAAGGCATTCCTCCCACACCTGCGTATAGGCCTCTTTAGGGAGGTCACCGTGGGCCATACCAGCTTTCACGACTTCCATCTCAGCTTTTAATAACTCATTGGCCTGTGGAGAGAAAACAATGGACAAATAAAGACAGTAAAATAACAGTGATGCAAGAAAAGATACATATGGGCAATTCCATAAAATATGTATGTCCGACCCCATGTTTGTTGGACCTTCATAAAATTTTCTGTCTCTGATTTCTGGTTCTATCGACAGTCTGTCATGCTCTCAAATGATCATGACTTGGTCATTTCCTGAAGTAAAGTAAAACTTGAGAAAAGCGGGGGTTGGATGTACAAAAAGGTTGATTATTTTACGGAATTGCCCATATGAATACCAGGGGAGCATTTCATCAATAGATTGGTCTGTGATTTTTCATGTACCATTTTGCTTTCAGCCAATCAGATACAAGGACTTTCAGTAGCTTATACAACATTTGTGAAAATCACTGACACAAAGAATTGTTCTGCTGATTTCTAGTTCTTCATCGTACAAATCATTGGCACATCTCTATAAGAAAAAAGGGTAACACCTGGTTTTAAGGCAATGACTTGCAACTCAAAGAAACATAGCGAAGAAGATATGTTTTGAAGATCTTTACATTATCTGAATCACTGTAAAAGACAATATCCTGAGGATATGAACGACCATGATTATTCACTGCAAATTAAATCCATGCAAATAGCAACACTCACAGAGAGAAATATTCAAATGTAGACAAGTGTAAACAAAATGTGAATATACCATTGAATCTTGAATCTAATTCGTGTGATCATACTTCTTTTCAAACTTGTACATTAGTTAAAGTATTGATATTTTTTACATTTTGCTCAAAGATGGAAATTCAAAGGACTTTATTTCACAACAGAGTATCACACTTTCATTCAGGTTGTAAAGTTTATCAGACAATGCATTTTTTGTATAGTGTTTTACATTATTCAATGTGTGAACGGTCCCATATCACGGCAACCATATGTCAACATTCATGGATATCTAGAGCTACTAACCTGAATAAGAGCATTTCAGTATTTTAAAAGCTGAAAATCAGTATTTTGGTGAGGAAATCAGTATTTTCAAAGAAATACCATAGGACACCACATAAAACTGAAAACTTATAAATCAGTATTTTGCATGAAACCATCAGTATTCTTCTCATTTTTCAGTACTAAATATGGAAAAAGGAAGCAGAGATCAACCCTACAACACACGTTTTACTGGCTATCCATACAAAGTAAGAATTCTGGTGGTTTAACGAAACAAGCCCCATATTCTTATGATTCCTGTGCTTCATTTAAGTTGACTACTTACTTTTTTCATATCTTCCTCCTCATACTGGTGATATGGACGATGTTCAAGGTATGCTGCATGTGCAGCTGGGTTGGTCTTACTGGTTGGTTTATCACCTTTCTTCATCCCTGGCTGATCCCCAACAGGGTTCTTCAAGGAGTCATAATGCAGCATCGTTATCATCTCCACCTTGATCATCTCCTCAGCCTGCAAGGTATATGATATTATTCAGAATCAGTGAAAGGTATTGTGGATATTAAAAACTTCATCAGTTGCGACTGAATATATATATACCATTATTCTAAAGGATTCCTTCCAAACTATACATTCATCCATTCCATCCCTAAATCCCATTGTCCATCCATCAACTCATCCATTCATCTCTCTGTTCACCATTCTATCTATTCATGCAATCTTTAATCTATCCAGTCATCAATTCATTCATCCATCCATGATCTAACCATTCATTCATTCTTTCATCTATCCTTTTATTCATCCATCAACCCATCTATTCATTCATTAATCCATCCATTCATCCTTCCATCTATTAGTTCTTCTATCTATTTGTCCATCCATCCATTCATCCACACATCCACCTATGCCTTCATCTATACATTCATCTATTCATTTATCCTTTCATCCTCTCATTCATAAATTCATCCACAAATTCATGCTGTCAGTCATTCATCCATCCATCAGTAAAAGACATGGCCTTACAACTTTTAAACAAAATACTCCATTTATTCAAGACATAAGAAGATCAGGAAAGGTCCCTCACCTTCTGTAGCTCTGTAATAGGAGTCTCAAGGTCCTTTGGTCTCAGGATAGATGTGTTGATATCCACAGGCCTTGGAAGACCTCTCTGGAGTGGCTGAGATCTACTCCTTAATTCCTTCTCTCCTGCAATATTCATAATAAGGAATCATATTTAAAGAGACATGTCTGGTCACTATATCCATGATCGTATTTAAATATCAAAACATGCAAAGCTTTCTAATTCTAACAGACAGACTAGTGCAGACCTGCCAACCTCTGGGAATAAAAAACTGTAGTCTGTGATAAAAAAAACTGTATTTTCCAAAAAAAAGTGTATTTCATAACAAAATACTTGGCGCACTCGCTCATCGCGGCGCTCAAGCTGCATGCAAGCTAAAATGCGCACTGCTCTTGCAGATGGAAAAAAAAAATATTAAAACATGTGTATATCTTCACCCTGGTTTTAACAAAATGATTGAAAAAAAAAACAAGTTACCTGAAATTACATTGATCTAATAACCATATTTGTGACGTTTTATGAAATAGAGACATATAGAGATTATTTTTTTTTTTTTTACAAAAATCATATTTTTCAAAGAAAAAACATACTGCCGTATTTTGGTTGCAAAAACGTACTAAATACGGCTAAAACGTATTGGTTTGCAGGTCTGCTAGTGGCAAACACCCACCATATCACAGAGTATCAATCAAATTACAGTCATTTTTGTTTTGGTCCCAGCTCTTCCATTTTGTGCAATTTCCAATAGTCGACCTCGAAAAGATAAACTTAATAAGTGATCATGGTTTTGACATCCTTCAACCTTGTTATCATAATATTTTAATGTCATTTATTATGGTGAAATGAATTCAGTATCAGAGAGTTGGATTAAAACTTATTTTAAAGCCGTGTGATAGATTCCAGTCATAACATATCAGTACTCTAATCATTAAAGGGTGAATCTAAAAGGAGTGCATTTGAGTAATTCACTTAAACCTTCTGAGGAAATGAAAAAAGTTTACTTGAGCAGACAACCTTAATCACTTGCTTTTTTGCTAAAAAAGAAAATATGTCATTCAAAAGCCAAATCATGGTGCTAAAGATTTCACAGCAAAGACACCAAAGAAGGACTCACTCTCTTCTGCCAGCTTTGCAAGTCGTCTATTCTCCACATCCGATGCATCCTCAATGAGGTTTGAATTATCCTGAGGCTCTTCTAACAGCTTCTCATCATTCTCTGGTATCACAATCTCAAAATCATTCCTTGGAGCTGGCAGTGATGATAGGCCTCTTCGAAGGCTGGCCTTCAATTCCCTCTGAAATAAACAAAATAATTCATGCAATGTCGTGTCATTCACAATCTCAAAATCATTCCTTGGAGCTGGCAGTGATGGTAGGCCTCTTCGAAGGCTGACCTTCAATTCCCTCTGAAATAAACAAAATAATTAATGCAATGTCGTGTCATTCACAATCTCAAAATCATTCCTTGGAGCTGGCAGTGATGATAGGCCTCTTCGAAGGCTGGCCTTCAATTTCCTCCGAAATAAACAAAATAATTAATGCAATGTCGTGTCATTCACAATCTCAAAATCATTCCTTGGAGCTGGCAGTGATGATAGGCCTCTTCGAAGGCTGGCCTTCAATTCCCTCTGAAATAAACAAAATAATTAATGCAATGTCGTGTCATTCACAATCTCAAAATCATTCCTTGGAGCTGGCAGTGATGATAGGCCTCTTCGAAGGCTGGCCTTCAATTCCCTCTGAAATAAACAAAATAATTAATGCAATGTCGTGTCATTCACAATCTCAAAATCATTCCTTGGAGCTGGAAGTAATGATAGGCCTCTTCGAAGTTTGGCCTTCATTTCCCTCCGAAATAAAAACAAAGCAATTTGAAGGGAAGGTATCATTGGCATTTTAAGGGAAATTCACTACAAGTATGATACACTATGAGAGGACTGGGCTCCATCTTTTACAATAGTTTATACTTTAGCCTGTTTATCCAGGTGCTCTTCATCAAAATAGACTAGAATTTAACTTTATAAGAGAGGAAAAAGTTAAGTAATGTTATGTACACTGCATATTCTTCTCCTTGCCTCATATGGTCATTATCTCCCCATCCCTGGCCCGAACTTTACCATTTTGAATGAGATCAAACTGACATAAGACAAAGTGGGTGTAGACCAAATGGCAATGTAACATACAATCTAGTGTTAATAACATACCTGTTGTTGTTTGGCACTGTGTACATTATCAAATTCCATAAGAGCTTCTTCGGGATTGATGTTGAGTTTGTCACGTAGCGGAGTCTGACCTGGGGTTTGGCCTCCACCAGTGCCCATCCGTGGGGTCATCCGAGGGGTCAAACCTGATAAGTTAAGATAAATATAAGATAAGATAAATTAATAACAATAATAATAATAATAATAACGCAGTTCACCTGGGTAGTGTAGCACAATGTGGATAGCCATCTTGCCGAAGGAAATGAAGCGATGGCTGGCATTGGAACCCACGACCCTCTGTTTATAAGTCAGAAGACTAATCCACTGGGCCACAATGCTCCAAAAATGTCATGTCCTGCTTTTTTCTCTCAAATGCACTTATGAGAGAGAATCAGAGAGAAATAATAGATCAAATCGTTAGAAAGGGATATATAGACTTGCAGTCTTGGCCTATTAGGGAAATTAATTGATGTTTTATTTGATTAGCTTTTTTCTTCAAATGGGCAACACTATATTTCTTTCATTGCTGCATTTTTTTCTATTCAAGTTCATGAATTAATTATAAATAGAGAAAGTTAATAAACAATGTCCTTATGAATCAAGTGATTAATTCTCCTTTTACAAAAAAATGGCATTGAAGGAAAGATGCAGATGCATTAAAATAGGCATAAAATATGCAGAGCTTATTTACTCTTTCTCTCATAGGACTTTTAAGGCTCTATATCAAAAGAAATTGGACAAACAATGAACTCTGAACTCTAAATATATCTCCATGCGTAACTGTCTCTACAAATTTGAATGTGAAAATGTGAAATTGAACATACTTGCTTGTGACTCATGACCTGGTGTTCTGAATGGTGTATTGAACGCCATGTTAGGTGTCTGTGTAGCTTGTCTCTTGGGCGTGATACCATCAAAATCACTGCTTCCTACTGCTGTGTTCAAACCTCCTTTCAATGGCGTTTCAACGTTCTGCAGTGCAAGGATGTTCTGTGCCTCCTGAACACAGATAAAAGAGTAGAAAGATAAACAATTGGAGGTGCATCTCTGGATCTATTATACAATATCAGGTATCCAGTGTATGGGAAAAAATTGACAAGTATATTTACTTGAGTACAACCTTTGACTTTTGAATTCTGTCATTCCCATAGGCTTTGTACATCGACTAACCAGTTCCAGAAGGTAATGGATTAATCCTTAATCTTCACTACCAGATTCCTATTACCCTCCTCATAATTATATGGCACTTTGTCAGCCAGTATAGAATAACAATAATATGCAACATTTACATAGGGCTTAATGCAAGTCCTCTTACTATTACCCCAGCTATAGCACAGCTATCCGATAAGGTGCTCATGCAAACAAGGAATTCCTTCAAGACATTTCTCCAAGAATTTCAAGGAATTCCTTCCTACCTTACACAGATTCATGAAATTCATCAAATGCAAATAGAGAAGATTTTACTCATCAAGATTTAACACACAGATAGCCACTGATCCTCGACAATCGGGGGGGGGGGGCAAGAAAGGAAGAATGTCAAGGTGATGATTACCTGAAGTACTGTATCATGTGTTGCAGGAGTACGGGGAGTTCTGAGATTGGCTGGTCCTGGTGTCATAGTGTAGTCTGAAAGAAGAGCATCCGATGCACCATTGACAGCTCCCTCCTCAGCGATCTGACGGGCATTCTCACTAGCCTGACCAAGCTTCACAACCTATATGGACAAAAGATTTGGTGTTACTCCATTGAATAAAAGAAGTCTTTGATACTCGTACAAACCAAACGAATAAAAAACACATTGGACATTTACCTATTTCAATTCAATTCAATTATGGTTTATTTTGTATAAAAACAATACATGTTACACAGCCAAAAGGCTGAAATTAGCATGTTTACAATAAAATATTCACAAGTCATACATGGGTAAAAGCAACAATAACAATTTAAATAGGTACATGTTAGGATTTGTGATGTACATAGATAATGAATAATTTTGAAGGAGCAAGTGAACATAAAAATTAATTAAATATAATGAAATAGAATGGAAAAAAAAACTATGTAAATACAATATTCAACAGTGATGAATATTAGACAATTAAAATTCAAATACTAATTGGATTGAAATGGAAACTAAAACAACTGGATGCTTTCAAACCTTGGCCATAAAAGGCCTGGGCCCCGTTGCACAAAAGTTACTATTATGGTAACTTTGCCATCTAATGGTAACTACCATGGTAACACTGATCAACAGCCAATTAGAATCAAGGATTCCACGCAAATTACCATTGCATGGCAAAGTTATCATAATGTTTACTTTTATGCCACAGGGCCCTGAAGTTCAAATAAATGATAAATTTCGTGCCTTGACCCTATGATCCCTGCTTGTTTTCATAAACTTGCGTTACTAAACATTGGATAAGGCTTCAAAGAGAAAAAACTTAAAAAAGTGAAGGCCAAATCTACAAATTCAAATCCTAATTAATACTCTTGAATAAGATGGAAAATTCTCAAGGGTATAATTCTTTCAAAACCTTTCTATGCTGCTAAATATACTAAAAATAGGCCCAAGTTTACACAGAGTAGATATATATATAATATCATTTATTCATCTTGAACTTACCTCTTCTAACTCAGCATCAGATATTTGTGGAGTAGGCAAGACAAGTTTGCTACGCTTCTTCATTGGCTCAGCCATCCTATGAAAACAAATGAAACAGTGCATAACATAGCATGAAAATAAGTCAGACCATGGAATATCTAATAGCAGTGAAAAGCTTATTCACTATAGGTCATTCTGAAAAGAAAAAAAATAACATATTAGAAAATGCAATTTGCTTGTCTCAAACAGGATGAGCAAAGAAAGATTTTGCATTTAATACTATTAAAGATTTTTTTTCAATGTTACCATGCTAATAACTTCAGTGTTGGATTATTTCATACTTTGCCATTTTGATGAAATATCTTGGTAAACAAGCTTTGTATCATTACACTTGTACACGAATTTAAATGACAGTTCTACACTTACTTGTTTGTCATAGCGATAGCTCCAGGCAAATCATTCTCTTTCCTCTTCTTCAACTTCTGTCTATCCTTCTTTCGTTCTCTCTGTCAGAGAAATTGAAAAAGAATTGTTTATGAAAATATAGATGTAACCTATAAGGTCATATGGTTCATCTAAGACATTAACATGAAGTGCTCAACAAGACAAAAAAATGTCATCTGAAATAGTTTATTCATTCATATTGTCATTACATGGCTGCTTTACCCATCCATTTGGTAACACAACTAGCTATATACTGTACATGTAATACCAATTAAAGTCAGTTTAGAAATGAATGAATTTTTTATTCCCAATGAAATTATAAGCCTGGGAATTTCCAGGCAAAACTGGCATTTTTGTTTAGCATAAGTATAGCGTTAAACAATTATTATACAACAAATGTCAATTTTGGAATGTTATTCAGTTCTTCCTCCCATTTTAAATCTCAATCTTCTGCAACTTGTTTTTATCTTGTTTTGTTATTAAAAAAAGAAGGCTCTCTTATCTTGTCATGTACACGTACTGTCTTATTCTATCAAGTTTCTACCTTCTGACTGATTCCGTTCTATTGTTCTCCATTCTTTTCCATTTTTGTGTCAAACAGTTCTTTCCGATAATTTGACTTCATAATTTACACTTTTAACAATGGTTTACAAATATATTGAAAAGGAACATTTTCTATCATCCAATCAACCCATCAATGATCAATTTATTTAATAATCTAATCAATTAATTAATTCAAATAATCAGTCAATAAATCAATTCATCAATCAATTTATTAAAAACATGAAATGTACCTCTTCAATTTCATCTCTACGAGCAGAGTCCATATCCTCTCTCCTAAGCCGCTTGAAGTTTGGATCCACAGGTGCGACCATTTCATCAGCTGTGTTGTAAAACCCTGGCGCTGGCTTCTTCTCAAACGGAATCTCAGCATTGTAATCAACGCCTCGCTTCTTGCGCCTCTTCTTGTTGACCTCGATACCTGCTGCCCGGAGTTCCCTACGCTTCTGAAGAGCTGCAAGACGTCGCGCTTCCTCAAGCTGCTTTTCACGAGCCTTCCGTTTGGCCTTCTTACCCTGCGTGTTGGCGAGACGAGCACGGGCTTCTGATAACATCTCAAGTTCTATATTGAGGACGTAAACAAACAAAACAGTTGTAAGAAATGAGATCAAATTTACATTCAAGTTTTTATTTGATACATCTGTTACTATATCCACATAGAGATGTACATTACAAACCCTAACAAACTTTAAACAGGCAATAGTGCACGCAATACTCCATTTGATTTATCACTATCCACATTTTACAAGTTATTTAGACCTGAGATGAATCAACAAAACAAGTTACAATGTTCCTAATATAATGATAACATGTAGTTTACCAAAGCAGGCAAGATCTTCACCATTTGATATCTTGTTTTTTTTTTTATGTTATTAGCTAAATTTGCATATATCAATGTGGATAGTACGAGTTATTTCTATCTCAGATTAACATTTATCTCATCTCATTTAATGATAAGTTCAATTTTCCTCATCTCCTTAGGCTTGTCTAGTATCATATTTGTATAAGGTCTATTTTGAACCAGGTGAGGTTAATGATCATCTGTCAGGAATTTATTCCTAGAAATGTTTGTGTGCTATAAAAGTATGCAGGCTAAAACCAGAGTAATAATATCAAGTCTTTTGAAAGCACATGAGTTGTTACATGATAATGTGAAATGCCCTATTAATGTACAAGAATGGAATATCATTATTTTAGTTTGTTTCAGGAGATGATTTTTAATCGTTTCATTCCTTACCATCTTCATCCATATCAATAGGATCAGGTCTAGCTGGTTTAGTCTCTGGATTAGGATCAATCTCTCCTGGTTTCAGCTTCCTTGGATCATCCATCGTATCCCCATCACCTTCCTTCTTCTGCGCTTGATCACTGGTCATCAAAATGATACCAACATCTCAAATGTAAAACTGTTCAAGAACTTAGTTCTAAAAGAAACTAGTTACTCAAGGTTAAAAACATCTTTCTAAAATACTATATTTCATACATGTATCTATCTAAAAAGGTAATATTAGGAAGTAAATTTCCCATGTGTGCTCTCAAACTTGAAGTCAAGACTTTCATCTGTATTCATGAGACTTTTGATTTTACAGATGTGTATCGTACAGGATTATTTTATCTTGGACGAACCTTTAAAGTAGCCATTCATAAGACATGACAGGGCAGTGACAATAAATTGCCTTGCTCAGAGGCACATGTGCTGTGGTCAGGTTTTGAACCCTGTACCTTCATGTGTAATAGGGTTCCTTTGACCACTTGAACATGACAACTCCACAAAGGCTGTTGCTTTATTAAAACAAAGGTACGAGCCTAAATCATAGTTTGATATCAATACTCATTCATTTTCCATCAAAAGTTAATGTTATATCTATTACAACCAAGCAAGCAAACAGTATGGCCTCTGTGTCTCAATTTCAATGCGAAATACATGCTGTATGATTGGTTTGTTACGCATGTGTTCCTCAAATCTCTGAATACATAACTGTTATGTATTCAGAGACACTTAAACATGTATAAGTGATGATATAGATACCAAAGCCAATACATCAATAGGTTTGCAATAGATAATGATACATTCATAAATGAGTTACGACAAATTGAATCTCATTGCTTGGCAGAGCAATTGTGAACAAAACTGCACAATACAGAAGTAATCAGAGCACAAGAATTACAATTTGATAACCATTTCAAACTCCAAAGGCCTATAAATTAGATTTAAAATCTCACTGAAGAGTGAGATCGTAACTTACAGTAAGATTTCATATCTTTCCAGACACTGTGCTGCAGTACGTCCCACAATGGGTGCAATGGTCCTCCATTGGGTAGGCATGAGCTTAGCCAGGTGTAGGAGCTTCTCATCTTCCTCTCGACTCCATTCTGTTTTCTTGATACTCGGATCCAGCCATTCAAACCTAAGATGAAGAACAAGAGAAAAGCTGAATTCTAATTTCAACGCACAAGCAAATGAAATATCTACACATTTGATAAGGAATTAGGAATACCTTCCATATGGACAGTTTTAAGAAAACACTACATCCCCATGATAAATTGATGTAACTTACCATCTTGCTTTGCATTGTTTAGCTGATTTCCTGTGTAACAGTGAAGCAATTCTAGACCACTGGTTTTTGCCATATTTCATCACAGCTGCCTTGAGGATTTCATCCTAATGCACAAAAGAAATAGGATAATAGGTTATTGAAAAATAAAACCCTTCAAAGTTCAATTATGAAATCATACTAATAAATATTTCTAATTTATATCGAAATACATCTTAATCCATGTGGATATACATTGATTACCTGCACTTAAATGTACTTAAAATCCATGAATAAATTCTCACCAGAAGAGTAAGTCAAGCCTCACAAGCAGCAGACATGTGGACTGAGGAGGACTGAGGTCATTTAATCTTTAAAACAGGGTTGTATTATAACATTAAAGTTTTTTTGTTTTAAAACGCCTTAAATCCTTTTGTTTAAAACATTTTTACCCCAATAAACAAATTAAATTTTATGATGAATTAGGGGTAAAACTGACCTATTTGTAGCTAGACAAAATATTCTAAAAGTTACACGGATTCTTTTCCGTAATCTCCGTAAAAAAAATAAAGAGTGTCCCATAAGATCTCCCGTCTCGACGTGATGTCTTCTATACTTGGTGCATTAAAAAAAAATATGTTCATATAATGTATTTCAATTTGATGGCCCTTGTTTTTAAATTCTCTGTTGGCCATTTTTTATGAAGGCCAAGGGCCTGGCCCTGGCCCAGTAACGTCCTGGCATCGGGACGGTCTCCACTTCGAATCAAAATGACTGAGTGATAGTGACTGATGACTGAAATAAATTAATTTAACTTAAATTAATGAGGCATGCCATTAATGATGGGTGTTAAACTTGCCACAATAAAAGTTAAAACCATTTCTTTTTCCTTAATTCTGAATTTCTGATCCTTCAACACCTTCAATTTTGAATTTTCTTTCTCACACTACCCTAAAATGCACAATACACACTCAAAAAGCACGTCATACACTGCAAAACATGCAAGTTTTTTTTGCAAAGATCGCCGATTTAACTGAAATTTCTGATGGATTTTAACTCAAACTAACATATTTTTAAGGGAGAATAAGACTAAAACATAAATATTTACTTCAGTGTTCCTCCAAACACCTCCTTTAATCTGGATTCGTGGCATTTTCACAGTCTTTCTTGTCAAAATTCAGGTTTGAGAAGTGAAAAGGGAGAATATCACGCAACGAGTTGTAGTTTATTCTCCTAGCTATGCGCTAGGCGCTAACCGGAAAAGAAAGAGAGAATGCACGTACTTTTGCGCCGCGCATTTTAAAGATAATTGATAAAACGACTGGACAAAAATCTACGTTTTCTCTCGCGACAGTTGAGTGCGCTGCGACTTTTCCAATAACAGTTAGATTTACGAAAAATGTTCGGTTTATCTATTCGTGAGGTAAATATAATTTATGTTTCTGTTATATCTTTTGTTCGGCTCTTTGTTCATGTAAAAGTAGTATGTATTTCTCTGAAGTAAATGTTTAAATTGACTTTTTTTTTTTTAATTTACAGGGAATTATTTTGTTCACCTCAGTCCCACAAACTCAAAAAATTGTGAGAGCTTATGTTATTGCAATATTGATTACTCTTCACTCGTGAATTTGTTGACTTTGGCAAGTTTGGGCCTGGGACTGCAGCATGTGATCGAGGGGAAAGGGTGGGGGCGGCATATCATAGATCAGTATGCAAATCTATCAGTCACTATAGTCTATGGCCTAGATCTATATCACCATACATACATGTGGTTAAGACTTAATTAAGTTGATGTGTGTTCGGTTAATTCCATAATTTCTAACTAAAAATTAGAATAAGATCTACATAAATGCCAAACAATTTGGGATCTAAATTATTTCCTTACCTGTTTAAAAACTATTTTCTGGGTATACTATAAGTTAGTTGAGCTTGAGCCTTGAGGGGCTAATAATCGCCTGATGGGTGATCACTTGATTTATTTGATAATTTTGTTCTTGACATAATCCACTCAAAGTCAAAGTTGCGGAACATAGATATACTATAGCCTTAAGACTTAACTTTATTAATATTATTTTCCAGATGTAAATATACATGTAGATTGAAGCATGAAAAGTTTATTTTTCAAATCAAAGTTTCATTTTTTTAAATTTCCATCATTGCAGATTGCTCTTCGCTTACGTGATGGTCGGCTTTCGGTCACTGAGCTCTGTTCCAGATGTGCAGAGAGGGCAAGGCGCTGTAAAGAGCTGAATGCTATTGTAACAGAGTGCTTTGATCAAGGACTGGAAGATGCAAAGAAAGTCCAAGACAAAATAAATAAAGGTAGTTTCACTTTTACTGTTACAGTGTTAGTCTTAAATTTTCCAATGGCTAAGATTGAATTTTTTTTATATGAATCTAGTTTATTTGTGTTATTCATTTAAACTATCATAATCTCTATCTTTTCAGATTTGACTATGTTTACATCTTCAGAAGATGAAAATATTTTTGGTGGAAAAATTTATGTTACAATCTAGGTAGATTTTGTCAATCTTTTTTTTATATTTTCTTTCACACAACTTTTAATTCATAAGAGACTGCTGATTATGTGAAGGTTTTTTTTTTTATTCCAAATACAAATTTCAATTATGGAAAGCAGATTTCTCATTTTCTTAATGGTCAATAAATTTTTCATTCTTCCATTCAGTGTTCAATTGTTTAGATTTTTTAAAGTTAAAATTCATGGTAAATTATAGTAAATATTCCAATCTTGCTTAGAGCACTATGCACAATATGATTCATGTTCCAAGCAAAGATTCCATCGTTGTGTTTGTCAGTGTTTAGATAACAAATGATGCCATGAAATTTCAGGTTTTCAACATTTTTTGTTGATAAGCATCTGTGTCTCTCTTTTCAATTTGGTTTATAGAAATTTGATTGAATCTGAATTGGCCAGACATTCTGTGTAGTCAATTTTTCAATATTTCATTTTATTTTTCATCTTCATAAGATATCAAATTAGTCAAATCAGAAAAACAATGAGATACTGTAATGAGAATAACACAGAATCAGATGATAGATAAAGGTCAACAAATAACATGTGGAAAATATTAATTTTCAAAGCATGATGTGTTATCTCTCCTGAAGTTCTTGGATGATTCAGATTCATGCAAGATTAAAATATTTAAATTTTTTGTGTGTATTAGTGTTACTCAGTTTTAAACTTTCATAATATCTTGGTTCAGATTTAACTATGTTTACATCTTCTGAAGATGAAAAATTAACTATAACTTATTGAGGTGAATGTTTTTTCAATGCTTTTTTTCATACAACATGTAATTGACTAAACAGGAGTTTACTTGAAAGGGAATTTTATTCCAAATACAAATTGCTAACATAGAAAGCAAATTGCTCATTTTTTTAAAGAAGATAAAGTCCTAATACTGTAATCTTTCATTTTATCCAGTTTTTGTTTACTGTGTTTCCATATGAAGTTGGCTATTATTAAAAACAAGTTGGATTCATATTTGATCATGGTAAATATTTTATTATGCATATTGCTTACAATTTAGTTTACATTATGTTTCCTGAAGGAAATATTATATTGTGCATTTTCAATAACATACCATGTTTTGAAAATTCATATTTTGAATGTCACATATATTGAAACACATTTCTATTAATTGAATATGTTCATCCAAATTGTAGAAGTAAAGTATTAGAGTATCATAAACTCTACGTTGTTAGATTCACCTATGTTTACATCTGATGAAGATAGGGAAAATGATGAAGGTGTAGAATTGTGCAAGCTTTATTTTTTTCTTTTACCAAACTTTTTATTATAAAGATTTTCATGAAGTAATTAAAGGTTATTTACGGTCTTATCCAGAACTTTTTTTATGTTACAGCTTTGAGTATTTTTGCCCTATTTTTTCCCCAGATTTCAGCTGTAACCCACTATTATTTTAATCCACACTATTCTCCCTTTTCCAAATCCCTTCACCCTCCATATATTTTCTTCTTAATTTACCCTAAAAGGCTTAAATTTCATTAAATGCATTATTCTTACATAGATGTTCAGGTTAGCGAGTTTATGCCTGGTAATCAGATTTGACAAGTAAAGGTTGCTATATGATTCTTCTTGGATTTAATAAGTATATTGATACTAAACTGGACAGCAAAAGAAAGTACCCACCCCTGTCAAAGGCCGCACACAAAAATTTACGACATAAATATAAACAATTTTTGTACACAGGTGTGCTACAATACCCATTACTAATCACATGTACATAAGCAATTGAATATCTTCATAACAAAGAAGAACTTGGCATGCATAGCATCTTTGTCTCTGAATCAAAAGTCCCACACAAAAGCACTTTCCACCAAGCAAAAATGGCCACTGAATGGACAACATCTTTTAACAACCAATATGTCAAAGTGAATGGACGGCTCATTCTGTTACATTTTGTGACTTTTGATTCAGTGACCAAGATGCTGTACATGTCATTTTATTTCTTTGTAATAAAGATAATCACTTCCTGTTGGGTATGTGATTACTAATGGATATTGCAGCATACCTGTGTACAAAATTGTTTATTTCTATGGGGTGAATTTTTGTGTGCAGCCTTTGATAGAAGTGGGTACTTTCTTTTGCTGGCCAGTTTATATTCTAGAATTTCAATTATGTTTCAAAGAGTGACACTAAATGAATCAATGATCCAATTTGTCATTTATCAGGTGCATCTGTAGGTTGTTTAGGTGGGATACCTATAACTATCAAGGACAACTACAGCACAACAGGGCTTAGAACAACTTGTGGCTCAAAAATGTTAGAGAGTAAGTAAACTTTGTGTAGTTGTGTCTTCTGATAGTATGGTTTGCATTACTTTTCAGCACTTTTTAGATGTACGATAAGTTTGCATAGGAAGAGGATTACCGGTATTCATTTTCTTACCCTTGACTATACATGTATGTGAAAAGCATGTAATGAGAGCTTCTTATTGGATGTACAGCTAAGAAGCTTTTACACCATAGAAATTCTGGGAATTCAGCTTTTGGCATTTCTGGCCAGGTTAGCTACTAGTTTAGAGGACAGTGTTTTAGATCATAGCTAATTAAATCATACATAATAAATGATAATAATAATATACATTTATATAACGCTTAATACAAATGTTTCTAAGCACTCCATACTGACACTGAGGCCTTCAAGGAATTCCTTCCTACTGAGTTCCCATTTACTACACCTGGGTGGAGAGTGGCAAATGTAGATAAAAGCCTTGGCAAAGGCTGCGAGTGCTGTGGTGGGAATTGAACCCTGGACCTTGTGGTTCAAAATCTAGAGATTTATCCACTGAGCTATAACACTTCTACATTTATTTCATTCTCATTCCCCTCTGGATGATGGACATCACCTTTTACTGGTCAACAACCAAATGGTGTCAAATACCTATCAAAGCCGAGTACAATTTTCAATGATTCATTGATTCTTTATTTTTCTTTATAGATTATAAGCCACCATACACAGCTACGGTGGTAGAAAGACTTCAGGATCATGGTGCTATCCTTCTGGGAAAAACTAACCTTGATGAGTTTGCCATGGGGTAAGCTGTTTTATAACATGATAATAGAATCATTACTGTCCTAAATTAATGTATTGGAGTACAGTATCGTTATTTCAGCAGACAAGACTATACAGAACAAATAAATTAATGAATTGATTGATTCCAGGGCTACTTTTTTTTTACTCAACAACCATTTTTTTACATTGTGTCATAATTTACATTGGATCCTATGGGAGTGTTAGGGGCTCTCTTAAATTTTTCAGGGTATTATGATATATTTCAGGGGTGAATTGGCCCCAAGCCCCCATTTTATTTATTGCTGATGGATTTGCATGAGCATACAAGCTGTAAAGAAAGTGCTTACACTGCACTCCTGATCTGTTCCTACATTTTGAACAAGTCAGTCAGCTAGCTTCCCATCTGGTTTCGCTGCTGATTCATTAATACCATTCTGTGTTTAACAGATGAGACCTGATCCAATTCAAAATTATTTTTTATGGTTACTTTGGAAAGGACTTCTATAATTTATTATTTGATTTGATATCTATAAATGTGTGCAATTTACGTTAAATTACTCTATTCCTGGTAGAGCTAATGATGTAAGAAGAATATTCCCTTTGTACTTTGTTAGGAAGCATTTCACAAATTAAGCCTCTAATTACTTTTAGAGCACCTCATTGATGTCAAAGATGATAATGGTGAGCTAGATGATTTAAAGTGCTCCAGCTTATAATATTTAAATATTTTAGAATGGAAATTTTTTATTACACATTCTGAAATTCTATTGAAAATACCTAAAGTCCTTTCATCGTTTCATCTTGTGATATTTGTCTGAAGGAGTGGTACAACAGACAGTTTGTTTGGACCTACACGTAATGTATGGAGGTACCCCTTTCATCGGGTCAGGAAACGTCAAGCCCAGAATACTGGAGGGAGTTATAGTTCTGAAGATGATATCATTGATTCTGATTGGTTCGTTAGTGGAGGCAGCTCAGGAGGAAGTGGTGTCGCAGTAGCCAGTGGGTCGTGCCTGGCGTAAGTCAGTTATTTCTCCTATCTTAGTGTTAGCCCTTTTTCCAAGTAGATTCATAACACTTTCCTGGTTAGCTTGTTTACAGTATTTTGTCATGCACATCTTATTTTACACAATGTGTCTTTGTCTATGTTTTTTTTAATTCTTTAACAATGATTTTAACACCATAAAATTACGTGTTATCAAATCAGTATGTATTATTTTAGAAGATTCATTTAATCATGTGTGCATTCCCTACTGACTGCATCCTTGAATACTGTATTTTTTATAAATTTCTTTACTATAATTTTACATACTTATTGCCCATTATGCCTCCTGGCATGTATGAAAGATCTCCACTCCTGACAGTTCTATACCTTCTTCTGGACACTCCTTCAGGTCATGTTCATTGACTTTATCTTCTCAACATTTATAATTATTTTAACCAATATTCTATTTCTTCCCCCTTAGAGCTTGATTGAGATACAGAAGGATCTATTTATCTTCAGGCATCGTTCTGTTGTGAAGTTGGTCTTTGATAAGACATTGATCATTTCTTGATGACTACTCCATTTTGTATGTTTATTTGTGTTCCCCACAGAGCTCTGGGCTCGGATACAGGTGGCTCAGTCCGTCTTCCAGCATCATTTTGTGGCGTCGTCGGTTTGAAACCTTCTTATGGTCTTTGTTCAAGGCATGGCCTGATATCTCTAGTCAACTCTTTAGATGTTCCTGGTATCTTCACCAAGACTGTAGATGATACAGCAACTGTATTAGGTATTATGAGATCAGTCGCCTTAAAGGGATGGTCCGGGCTGAAAATATTTATATCTTAATACATAGAGTAGAATTCACTGAGCAAAATGCCGAAAATTTCATCAAAATCGGATAACAAATAATAAAGTTATTGAAGTTTAAAGTTTAGCAACATTTTGTGAAAACAGTCGTCATGAATATTCATTAGGTGGGCTGATGATGTCACATCTCCACTTTCTGTTTTCTTATCTTGTTACATAAAATCACAATTTTTTCATTATTTCATACTTGTGTGAATAATATGTCTCCCTTATAATGAAATAAGTTGCAGCAATAAATATCTAATGTAATCAGAAATGTATATATATATTTTAGACCCTATGAGTAAGTCACTCACACTAGTATGAGGTTAGTATACTATACTAACCTCGTACACCGTACCGCGTTTGACACTGGATGGCAAACATCGCTTCATTGCAGAAGTAATATTTGCCGAAACTCCTTCCCGCTACTCATCGGGGCTCTTTACGATAAGTAGCAATACAATCATAATTTTATATTGAAATTCAAAATAAAAAAAGTACAAAAAAGAGCAAATTCGCTTACCTCGGCCTGGAAAGTGACTTCGCATGTCTCTTCTACGGAATACAAGGAAGCCCATTGGTAACGCTAATAAATTTCACAACCTTGATTTAGCTCCTCGGTAATTTTATAACTGCCTTAATTCTTTGAATGCGCAATTCTTATGATTACTTGACTAATTATGGGCACCAATAAATGGAATACCTTCATAAACATAATTCAAGATTATTATTGGTGATGATAACACTTTTTTTGCAAATAATTTAAAACGATGACTAATAAAAAATTAAAAAATCTACGTACCTGGAATGAAACCAGCAGTACAAGCTTTAACAAACGTCAATAATACGGTCTACCGAAGTCTATACGATGAAAAGATTGGACACTTCACGGTCTTTGCGTAATGCTTTGCGTCGATTTGCGTGTAAAATAGTTTAGGTGCCTAGTCTTTCCCTTGTCATGTCTTTGATATGAATATAAATCGCGCCCTCTTTAGGCCAAAAATTGAGGTTGTTGTTCGACAAGCAGCGCGACGCCAAGAGCAAGAAAAGATGAGGAACAGAGGGGAATAGAGTGCTCAAATAGACTTCATATGGATCGGTAAGTGAAATTGAATTATTGTATGAGATTATAATACATGAAGCAAGATCGATTCATGCAAGTGCATGGAAGTGGTTTATCTGGACTCCAGGAATCTCCAAATTCTGTGGAAGGATCAGCTCATAGAGAGTTGCATGCGTCGTGCCTTGAATTTACCGTGCACGGCGGCAGCGATGCACCCATGGGTGTGAGTAAGTATGATTATGGTCATTAAAGCATTTGAAAGCACTAGGTTTTACTTATTAATTCTATGAGATTGAATAATATTTCTGTGTTCCTCGTTATTCTATAACAGGTGCTATGGCAGGTCATGACCCGATGGATTCCACAACCGTAATGGATCCATTCACACCGTTTACCTTGCCAGATGAGATCGATGTGAAAGGGCTTCATATAGGTATACCTCAAGTAAGTATTGCAAGATTAAGAATTAACTATATCAGCAAATATTGAGGAATGAAAACTTTAGAAGAGCAGAGTGATTTGCAGGTCTTATATTTGTACATTGTTAGGGCAAGACTATTTGTCTAAAGGGCACATTTATATGTTACAGCAGAAACGGGAAAAGAAACAATAATCTGAGCATTAAAGGGGTACTCCAGGCTGAAAATAATAAGATTTTAACAGATTAAGAAAAATCATACATACAAAACACTGAAAATTTGATCAAAATCGGACAAGGAATATCAAAGTCCATAGGGCACATATATATTACAGCTGAAACGGGAAAATAAACAAAGGACACAAATAATATGAGTATTAAAGGGGTACTCCAAGCTTAAAATAATAATATTTGAACAGATTAAGAAAAATCAGACAAACAAAACACTGAAAATTTGATCAAAATTGGACAAGGAATAAAAAAGTTAGATTTGTATTATTCCGGTGAAACAGTTCTTGGCATGTCTTCATGAATATTCAATGAGCAGACTGATGATGTCATATCTCCACTTGTTCTTTTGTATGTTATTATATGAAATTAGGTTTATTCTGGTTTTTTCGTTCAAGAACCAAAAATAGTGGAATAACAACTGATTAAGTGCATTAGATATTCATTGCTGCAACTTATTTCAGTACAAGGGAGACATGTCATTCACACATGAATGGAAAAAATGAAACAATTATGATTTTATGTAATAACATAAGACAAAGGAAAGTGGGGATGTGACATCATCAGCCCATTTAATGAATATTCATGATGACCTGCATAACTGTTTTCACAATATATTGCTAAAGTTTAAAGCTCAATAACTTTGCTTGTTATTATCAGATTTTGATGAAATTTTCAGCCAATTGCACTGAATTTTCCTCATTTTATTTAGATATAAATATTTGCAGCCTGGAGTATCCCTTTAAAGCCAGTCAATGGGGCATCCACAGCACTGACCTAAATTTACTACGGTAACCAGAAAACACAATCACGTTTATCTCAAAATATGAACCTATTAACCCCTCAAATATTAATGTACTCCCCCCCCCCCTCTTTTTTTTTCCTTGCTGCAGTGATGTGTTCTTTATAGATATGCTTGTGTTGTTGATAATTGTATATTTTGTTATTTGGTGCCCCTTTTTATAAACTTTTTCTCTAGGGTCACCTTACCATCATTGTATTTTGTCTAAAATTTTGTTTTTAATATGTTAGTATTGTGTTTTTTTCTCGCCTGCATAGCAGAGCGAGACTATAGGCACGTTTTTCTGATGGTGGTGACTTTGGCATCGTCAACATTAAAATCTTAACCAAGGTTAAGTTTTTGAAATATCATCATAACTTAAAAGTATATGAACATCCTGCCTGAGTTTCAGGTCACATGACCAAGGTCAAAGGTCATTTAGGGTCATTGAACTTTGGCCATGCTGGGGTATATGTTGACTTGTCATCATAACTTTAAAAGTTTACAGAGATAATTTATGAAACTTGGACATAAGAGCAACCATGTATCCTTGAATATCTTATGTGTGTTTCAGGTCACATGACCAAGATCAAAGGTCATTTAAGGGCAATTAACTTCGGCCGTGTTGGGGCTGTTTGTTGAATTGGAATCATAACTTAGAAAGTGTATGGATCTAGTTCATGAAATTTGGACATATGTCTCGGGATGTTTCGGAGACCCAGTTCTCATCTACTTTCTTGAACTGATTTCCTTTAAATTAATCAGTTTAGAAAACCAGTTTAGAAGATCGTTTTGCTAGCGTCCTCATCACAATCTCCTGATATGGTTTCCAGGACCACTTCACGTAGAGTGGTCTTGTTGCAATGGGAATGCTCTCAGTGCGGTTATATGTTTATCACAAAATTTGAAATTGCAGCGTACACATAATCATCAGTATTCTACACACCGTGTGTACTGAGTAGCCACATGATCAAGATCAAATATCAATGAACGTAGTATTGTATCATTATATGAATGGTGTTTTTTATGAATAATTATTTTATAGTAGTTTACAAGTCAGCACTGCTTTATTGAATCGCGTGATGCAGGTGAGACCGCCAGAGGCATTCCACTTGTTCTGGCATGGAATCACTCTAAACTGGTTTCCTCTATTGGTGTAAGAAAGTAGATGAAAATGGTTCTAAATCATAATTTCCTCAATCAGAAAGAAGAACATAGCTTATAATGGGATAAAAATAGGAATTATTAATTTTTAAGTACTTTGGGAGATTTCCAAACTTGTTTCTTTCAAACAAGGATATACTTGTCTTTATAATCTTTATCCTTGTGGTGTATTAAAGTGATACCACCTTTCATATTCTTACATTCACAGACCTGCAAAAAACACTTAAAGTGTTAGTGTGGTTTTTTTTTTCTTCTAGTAATATGATATATTCCTCTTTGTTATGAAAGTGGATTTGATTAGTTTATCTTGCATGTGTGCCAAGTCAAACAAGTGTTGTGCAAGCTCGCCATGGGGACATTTCACAAAACACTTTAAACTTAACCTCTCCTGGGTTGAGTGCAGCAAGATACAAATTAATTCCTTGCAGAAGTGAATTGATGATGTGGTTGGATGAAGGCAGTAAAACAGAATCACTTGACTCAGACACTTCTACTTATCATAACACAGCATAGAAATCAATTTAACAGATTCATATTGACAATATATTGATAATGATACTCATGAATTTCTATTTTAAGATGTGTAGTAGTGAATAAGATATGCCTATTATTTAAAAAAAAATGTTTCAGAACTGTAAAATAAATGGTTACATGCAACATGTTTTCTTTACAAAGACTAAGTTGAAAAAATAACTTAAATTAATGGTTCTTCAGAAAAGCTGAAGAGGAAGAGGAAACTAAAATGTTTTAAGTGTTAGAAAAACATGTAAACAAAATACACTGTATAAAGGAGAATGAGGAATAAAAAGTAAAATAGAATAGAAAGTTGACGGAAGAATAACATGAGAAAAAACATTTCTCATATTCATATTCTTGAATATATGCCCAGATCTCTCTCCCTCACTCCTCCCTCTCCATATCTCTCTCCATCTCTCTCTCTCTCTCTTATTCCTTAATTTGCTGAAAACCCCATGTATCTGATTTTTGTCTAATGTCGCCCTCTCTCTCTTCTTTGTGAAAATATATTGCGACAGACTATTTGATTGATGCACACTATAAAAACTTACAAAACTATATACTCCCTAATTACTTAAAATCTCCGAATCTGCTTTCAGTTCTTTCTCTTAATGACAGCCACTTTTCATCCCACCCTATCAACCATTGTCTACTTCATAATGTTCAGTTTTAATTGCAATACTGAAACAAGATATGCCTGGGATTTATAAGTATGTTAGATAAAAAGCATAACTCTGCAACATGATATCTGCAACGATTGAAAGTTAACTTTTATGGGAATGATATTAACACATTGCTTCTGAGTATATTAAAGCAAGGAGTTTTAAGAGATGGAGAACTATCCAACACATTCCCTTTAAAGCCACTTTGATGCCGCAAGGATAAAACATGTTAGACATGTTCTTCATTAGATTTGTCGTGTAGACAAAAGATCCCCACCCAACAACAGATGTACTGGCCAGATACAATAGGAAATATGCTTTTGTAATGCTGCCTCTGTTGGGTTTTGATGAGCAGATTCATTGCTAGTTTTTATTGGGAAAGCAAAATAAATGTTCCAATATTTATTGAAATATGATTTGAAATTACTCGACTGGCCGCATGTGTCTGTATTACTATGACACATAACATAATAAATAGATATATTCACTGAAACTAATCTTAATTTTTTGCAATGTAGCATTGTGTGGCAGGGAATATTTTGGCTTTACAAATTTGAATAGCATTTTTGGTCATGAGAGAAAAGCTCTCAACTAAGTAATGTACAGTCCTATGTAAAAATATGCATTACAAAAGACTTTATGCATAGCAGTCTTTCAAAAATATGGAGCAAATTGCGATGCGATATCAGGAAAATTCTCTCTGTGGAAATTTGTAAAATGTTGATTTCAAAATTGTCAAATTCTGAAACTGTTATCATACAATATTTCACCCAATTTCATGACATAAGGCTTTGAGATATATTTTGTCATGTGTTTAATTTCCACATTTTGTGATCAAATGAAATTGGAAATATTCGCAATTATCTACTTTTAACACAGATCACTTTTTAGTTTTTCCATGAAACTGTATAGTGGCATCACATGGCACCACCAAAGGCTACATTTGTAAAATGTTGATTTCAAAATTGTCAAATTCTGAAACTGTTATCATACAATATTTCACCCAATTTCATGACATAAGGCTTTGAGATATATTTTGTCATGTGTTTAATTTCCACATTTTGTGATCAAATGAAATTGGAAATATTCGCAATTATCTACTTTTAACACAGATCACTTTTTAGTTTTTCCATGAAACTGTATAGTGGCATCACATGGCACCACCAAAGGCTACATTCTTTTGTATTTCTTTAGAAATCAGAAGCTACATGTACATGAATTAATTTGCATTACATTGTCACTCCATCTCTTAAAACTTCTTGGTATAAGTAACACCTTTAAAAAAGCAGTTTAATACCTGAATTTGATAATAAATAGGTCTAAGATATTTTTTTTTCATAGTGATGCCTGTGAAATATCAAATGCTTATTCTCTGAAGCTATGAAGAATGGAGTCACCATATGTTAGATTCAGACTCTTCAAATATTTTTACTGTTTGCCTTCTAGAAGTAAATTGTTTTTGTACAAAGCCTAAGAGAATTTACATGGTTCTGTCCAAAGTTTAGGTAAAGGTTCTATATTTTGAATTACATTGGACTATAGTTCTAACATTGCAACCTTTAAAATGTGTATTGACTGTTCATTTCATTTTTTGGTTCTGTATGAAAATTTGATTTGACCAATTTCATCTGACATTGACAACCAATTTGAACCTTGAAAATTAATGAATCTTTAGACTCACAAAGATTGATACAGGTATTTTAATGACATTGTTTCATTTCTTTTCTGCTTGTCTTTTGATATTGAATTATAGGAATACCATGCCCCGGGATTGAGTGAAGACGTCTTGATGGCTTGGTCCAAAGCTGCTGATCTCTTTGAAAATGCCGGTGCCAAAGTGAGCCCAATATCCCTCCCCCACACCCAGTATTCCATAGCTGTTTACTCCGTCCTCAACACCGTAGAAGTCGCATCCAATATGGCCAGATATGATGGAATAGAATATGGTACGTATTCTTTGTTTTTGAAATATGAAATGTAAAGAATGACTTTAACAACAGAGATGAGAAGGCCTAGTAGTGACACTTATAATTGACAGTTCAGGTAGGAATCTGAATAAGGGCAAATTGTCCACTGCTGTTCAACTAAAATTGTAATTTATATGGAACACCACTCATTTTTACAGTTTTCTTGCAGTTTACAAATATGTGCCATTTCTGACACATTGAGGGCCAATGGCCCTCTGCCCGGTGACTTTCTTTGCTCTGCTCTGAACTATGTTGCACAATCCTGCACTTTTTCATTTTTCATTTTACATATTCATTAGAGTAATTCTTGATTTATTCTTAATGGTACCTAGCTTACATTTTCCCTTGTAAGATAAAATGCATTGTCATTTATTATTATTCACAAAATATGTATTGTGTTTATGATATTACACTTTTTAATAGATATTTCACTAGTTCCTGTAATTTATAGCTTAAGAGATAGAAACTTTAAATATAAAGGTTTTGAAAGTTGATTATATTTTGTGACAAATGGGGTTTTGCATGACACTTACCTTCAATCCCCAATAAAGTGGGATTCCTGAAATAACAATAATAATTCATTACAAGAAAGTTGAGTTGCAGGTGAATACAGATGAGTGATAAATTTGCTTTTAACTAGAGGTCTTGTGCTCGATTTTGAGACTTGATCGTGATTTCAATTGAACATGCATTTATTGCAAAGCTCCTCTAGACAGGTTTAACAGTGATTATGAAGGGAATGTATATGATATGCATGCTTTATTCGTGACATGAATATTTTAGGATTGCATGAGAACAATAAGTGAGTGGTCAATGAGTGGTCATTCCTGGTTATGAGTCAAGGGATGTAAGAATTGAATGTTACACAGGAAATGGTCATCTTTATTGGTCAGTGGTCAGAGTGTCAGACGGGAGGCCCTCGTTATACATAGCCTAACTTATTTAAAGGAATTTTCCTTCTAACATCAATTACGTGTAGGTTTTTTTATCACTGGAGATTTCACAAAAAAACAAATCGAGAATAACATTTTTTTTTTTGCATTAGAATTCAAACAGCTGTCCCATATGTCATGTCGTAAATTTCTTAAATTCTTATTTTTTTATGATTTTTTATCACTGAAAATACTTCTCTCATAGGAGTGTGTATGAATTAATGTGACTGATGCAGAGCTGCCAAGTAGTACGATTTTTCCGTATTTAGTATGTTTTTGCAACCAAAATACGGCAGTACGTTTTTTCTTTAAAAAATACGTTTTTTGTATTTTTTTTTTTACAAAATCGAAATTTATTGAGAAAAATCATCTCTATATGTCTCTATTTCATAAAACGTACACAAATATGGTTATTAGATCAATGTAATTTCAGGTAACTTGTTTTTTTTTTCAATCATTTTGTAAAAACCAGGGTGAGATATACACAAGTTTCAATGTTTTAGCTTGCATGCAGCTTGAGCGCCGTGATGGGCGAGTGCGCCAAGCATTTTATTATGAAATACACTTTTTGGGGGAAAAATACAAAATATTTATCTCACACGGTAAAAATACTGATTTTTTTTGTCAAAATACTGATTTTGGGGGATAAGAATACTGAAAATGCAAAATACAACTTGGCAGCTCTGCTGATGATATATTGAAGGCATTGTTGTAATGATCTTCAATTTCTAAAAATATCGCAAGTTATGGAATTTATATCACATGACATATGGGGGAAGCTGCTTGCATGCGATGTCACAAATTGAAATTATTATGTATGAAATTTCATAACTATATTATTCTTTCATGTTTCTCTCATTTTTCTGTTCCAATGATTTAAAAAAAAAAATTTAGCCCTCCAAAGGCCTTTTATTGAGTCAAATAATTTCAAAATATGCACAAGCAAAAATTATTACACAATCATTAAATGAACTCAAACAATAATAATACTTCACATTTCTCTCAATTAAATAAAGAATGAAGTGACATCCATTTCGTATTAAATTTGTTAAAACAAACCTGATACGATTGAGAACTCTCTCATCTTCATAACTTTTGTAGAAACAAATGTTGTCTGATTATACATACCAAACATTTCAATGCATCATTTCTTTTTTTCATCAAAACCAAAGATTATATTTTCCAAACTAAACTTAACATTTACCTTAGAACCTTCATTTATCAAATTTTCTGTTTCTTTCCAAATTTTCTTACTAATTTTACATTCTTAAAATTGTTTGATGTTTCAATTTAAAAGAATGTAAATATTTCAATTTAAAACATATTTTATCAATAATGCCAAGATGGACTCTCCCCTTTAATGTAATTGGTGATGGATATGTACATTTATCATCCCTATACCAGTAGGTGAATTTAGTTTCAGTTTTCAACCATACTTTCATTCTCATTGTTATCTTGTAAGATGACTTTCACTCTACCTCTTTAATATTCATTTCTACTTTTGAAGACATGTTTTTGTTTGAATTTGTTTTCATATGACTTTAATGCACTGGGAGAGCAAATCAGGGTTGGTGATTTTTTTTTTAATGAAAAATTATGAAACTCAGATTTGTTTGATTTAAATCAGATTTTTTTTTTTTTCAAGACAAAATTTTTTAGAACAAAGCGCAAACACCAAAAATATAATCCTTTACACTGACATAAACTTTAAAGTCTTACATTTCACTACTGGATCACTGAGATCTGAAGAACAGAATCTACCAAGAAATACCGCTTTGGAATTGCATAGGCTGCATTATTCTGCAATTTTATTCAATCTGTATAGAAGAAACAGAAATGAATGCATCATAAGTATTTGTTCAATATTTGCACAAATAAATGTTGACTTTGATTTTACATATCAAATATCTTGAGTCCTTTTGTCATTTATATAGAAAATGAACAATAAATTGTACGTCAAAGGCTTTCACCTAAATAAGAACAATTAATAGAGATGAGGCCTCTAGTCTTAGCCATGTCATAATTTGCATGTGCTTTTCAAATATTGCGGAAAAGCAAACGTTCGGCGTATAACAAAACACCTTAACTTTAGGTATGCTTTTTGCATAAATTAAAGAACTTCATCCTTATTGAAGCTCACACAAATGATTCTAAATTAGAAGAATCACAAGTGCTTCATCTCGTTAATTATGCTTATTTAACTTGCCTGTCATATTAATATGACTGACTTTGTGTGTGTCACTTTAAAATTAAGTCTTGCATCCAAAGACACATTCATAAATAAACACACCAGTCTTGAATAAGACTAATCAAATAAAACCTGCATTACACGCATTCCATTTGATCATTTAAAGCTAAAAAATATGGCTTGCCAATTTCTAATTACATGAGCCTATTTCCTTAAGCTCAAATAGCATTCAACCTCCCAAAGAAACATTTGACCTTGAGCTAACCTTCATGCCCAAAAGACCACTTGAAGGATAATCCAAATGTGACCAATGTAAATGTGTATAAAACCTAGACGTATCTGCAACGCATCATTTCTATGCTTAACCCTTGTTATAGAGTTTGTACAAAACAATACACAAACTATTGTTTCTATCTTTTGGATAAATAACTCACAATTGCTTGGCTTTTATCCTTTGTATCAAAGCTAATATAAAAGTTAATGGCCTATTATCAAAAACCTATCCCTAGACAAGTAGGCTTTCATTAATAAATTATAAGCCTCAGAATATCAATACGACACTTCATCGTTCATATTAAGGTAAAGATCAAACTTCCTTTTCTATCTGTTTCCACAAATTAATCGAAACCTTCAGTCAATATGACAAAACTATCGGTATCTGTTTATATGAAACGACTCATTCATTATTTCATGTTTGTTTATCTGAGAATGTAGTTTTCTAACCACTCTGTTTATACAATAAATAATCATTCTTTCAAACAGAATGCTAAACTACTTCTAAATTGACCTTATGGAGTTCAATGTCTTTTATCATAAAATGAGCGACATTTATCTTCATGTCATGTCTGTTTACCAAATTGATACATGTTATAATTTCAACTCGACCTACGTGTACGAGTACCAATATCGGTCACGTATCGCTTCATTGTTTATGCACAGCGAATTACCGTATCGTACTACGCTCACATAGGTCAAGTAAATTCCAGTTTTCTTCCATATCCAACAAAAATATACATTTATGGTTTATACATAATTATTCAATGTTAGTTTATCTTTACACTCACTTCTTGGGCGGCATTTCTCGGCAACTAAATTTCATCATAAGATGACTTTCATCTTTCAAACATCCCTTCAGCTTGAACATCACATGGCTTCTGCGAACACGTTTCTACAGGACAAATTAGCATAAATTCCGAACGACTTCATGGTAGCCGTGAAATTTCCAATGGTGTCTCAAAAAAGGAAAAGGAAAAATTGTGAGATTCACAACAAAACAACTACCATACTACAATCATTCTTGAATTTTTATTTCGTAATTTAATTAAATTTAAAAAATAGAATTTGTAGAAAATATTAACGTCATGAAGATGCTGACAATTTCTGCTGTGCCTGTGTCCTCTGATTTAGAGAGCTCCTACTGACTGGTTCAATCCAAGTTGAACTGTCTTGGTACAGCTAATGCTGCATAGTTGGTGTTCCTATTCAAAGCTCTTAACATGAAATGAGAATCAGTTTCTTTGGAAAAATCCCATGACACTGAGACTCACATAGAGAGAAACATTTTTGTCTCGCCTGCATAGCAGAGCGAGACTATAGGTGCCGCTTTTCCAACGGCGACAGCGGCGTCGTCAACATTGAAATCTTAACCTTGGTTAAGTCTTTGAAATGCCATCATAACTTAGAAAGTATATGAACCTAGTTCATGAAACTTGGACATAAGGGTAATGGAGTATTACTAAACATCCTGCCTGAGTTTCAGGTCACATGACCAAGGTCAAAGGTCATTTAGGGTCAATGAACTTAGACCATGTTGGGGGAATTAACATCGAAATCTTAACCTACTGTAGGTTAAGTTTTTTAAATGTTGTCATAACTTCAAAAGTATATAGACCTAGTTCATAAAACTTAGACATAAGGGTAATAGTGTATCACTGAATATCCTGCCTGATTTTCACATCACATGAGTAAGGTCAAAGGTCACTTAGGGTCAACAAACTTTGACCATGTTGGGGTTATTTGAGGAATTGTCATCATAACTTTAGAAGTTTATGGATCTAGTTCATGAAACTTGGACATAAGAGCAACCATGTATTCCTGAATATCATGCACGAGTTTCAGGTCACATGACCAAGGTCAAAGGTCACTTAGGGTCAATGAACTTTGGCCATATTGGGGGTATTTGAGGAATTGTCATAACTTTGAAATTTTATGAATCTAGTTCATGAAACTTGGACATAAGAGCAATCAAGTATCTTTGAACATCCTGTGCTAGATTCAGGTCACATGATCAAGGTCAAAGGTCATTTAGGGTCAGCAAACTTTGGTAATGTTAGGAGTATTTGTGGAATTGTCATAACTTTAGAAGTCTATGGATTTAGTTCATGAAACTTGGATATAAGAGCAGCAATGTATCTCTGAATACCCTGTGTGTGTTTCGGGAACATGGCCAAGATCAAGGTCATTTAAATGTCAATGAACTCTGGCCGTGTTGGGAGTATGTGTTGAATTGGCATTATAACTTAGGAAGTTTATGGTACTTGCTCATGAAACATCGACATAAGGGTAATCAAGTATGAATGATTGTTTTGCACATGTCTTAGGTCACATGATCATGGTCGAAGGTCATTTGGGGTCTATGGACATAATATTTTATTATCATATTAGTGTTTTCTTCTGTGAATAATTATTCATTAGCTGTTTTTCAATGGAAGCACTGCTGCTATATCGAATTGCGTAATGCAGGCGAGACTGCCAGAGGCATTCCACTTGTTCTTATTTTCAAGCCAAGGACTGAAGATCTTATGCAGAAAACTGCATTTATTTTTTTTTCTTTAAACATCCTTTGTTCTTTGAGCCATAGTTTGAACTCTTTGACTGTTTCAAAGCATTCACTTGCAAAGCTCTGACCGATTGGGAAAAAAGTTGCAAGTTGATCTGAATGATTTTTTTTACAATAAACCTGAAAGGTATTTAGCAGCTCTTAGCAGTTTTTCTAACAATGAGAAACAGGTTCTACAGCTACATGTACAACATTACTAGAGTTTAAAATTAAATACGTGTACAAGAATAAAATGTTAACTATGGGTTACCAGGGACAATGTAGATTTTATGTATTATATTGCACTCAATTCAATATATTCACTGAGAAATGTATGAAAATTAAATGCTAATTTTTGGCATAGGGAACTAAATGTATGGTTGTTGTCATGATTTAGTGTCCTTAACCAAGTGCATGCATACATTTGTGTTCATGGATTACTGAAGGTTGCTCAGTTTACCGGCTGAATGAAGCACAATCGTATACAGAAAGTCTGAACAGGCCTTGGTTCAAACCCATTCCGGCAAAAATCTCTGATAGAATTCAGCCTTATAAGTTCAGGGTTTCTTTTTTTAAATTCCTCTGTTTAGATTTTTACATACTTTTGTTCTGAAGTGCCATTGTATATGTGGGCCATCCTGGGAAAATGGGTATTATAGGTGAAATTTTGGATTTTGGTTTTTTTATGTTTTCTGGTACATGGACACATGTACAATGTGTATACAAAATATTAGAGTCTAATTCATATTTAAATTAGAGATATGGCCAATTGAATCAGGGGTACCCCCCCCCCCCCCTGCCTGGCTGTATGGGTCGTCATGGTAGTCGGGCTTATTATTCATCTTTTCATGATAGGGATATGTTGGTTCTTTTGTAACGCCCAACATACCTGGCATAGGCGAGGTGATCTTTTGTAGTGCAGACATGATTGTTATATATACACAGCTAGGCGAATACAATAAAACAAATTATTCTACAAATTCAACCACACCCACACTAGAACCCACACCCACACACTCACATTACATGCAAAAAAACCCTTATGGAGACTATTTGTCATACTATATATAGTTCGTCATAGCGCGTAGTTTTAACATGAGAGGAGGTTCCCAGATCCAATGACCAGGGGAAGATGGGGTTGGGTTATTCATCTGATTTTTTTGTTGTTGGGGGGGGGGGGAGGGGCAGCTTATTATTTTTTTGGGGGGTGCCCACCCCCACAAGCGCCGCAGAACATTTTTTGAAAATGGGAGGGGCTGTCCATGCAAACAAAAAATCACAATCAAATGGTAATTTTTTACATGTTTATACATGCGTTCTGGGAAAAAAAAAGTGGGGCCAAAGCCCCTGCCCACCTCCATCCTAGATTTGTCCCTGCCCTTAACCCCCCCCCCAAAAAAAAAAGGACACCACCATGCTGTTTGTCCATACTTCACTTTCTCGCAAAGTAAAATCTAAAAAAAATCATGCTTAAAGGGGAATCCAACCCAAATAAAAACTTGTTTTTATAAGAAAAAGAAAAATCAGACAAGTTGATAGGTGAAAGTTTGAACAATATTGGACAAACAACAAGAAAGTTATGAATTTTTAAAAGTTGTAAATATTGGTAATCACTATACTCATGGAGACTTCAAATTGGCCGCATATGGGATGTCATAGTGATGTAAGGCAAGGACTACTCTTCCATGTACTCCAATACATATTATGGCTAAAATGTCATTTTTCCCAAAAGTTTTATTTCAAATTATATTTTTCTTTCATGAGGACATTAAACAATATACTACCTGGGTTATATTTAGATTACTGCCCCAGGGGAATGGGTACATGTACTTAGGAGAAAACCACAAATCTCTGATAATAAAGTACAGGGCCTATGGGAAAGTTGTCCTTTCCCCTTGTCATAATTTAATTACCCTGTTGCCAATTTGATATTTACATACTATTAGTGATCTCAAGTTTTAAGCAGCTATAACTTTCTTATTGCTTGTCCGATTTCTTTCAAACTTTCACCATTCTGTTTAATTTATTTTTCTCCTTTCCAACACAACATTTTATGGCCAAGGCTGGATTCCCCTTTAAGCTTTGGAAAATAACCACAAACAAAATTCAATTTTGCAAAACCAAGTTTTTTCGGTGGCAATTCACAATAGTGAAAAGCTGATGCGAGCTACATTTCATAAAGATTTAATATGACAGCAACTCTTGATGAAATGTCAACTTTCATTGAACTAGCGAATCAGGAAGCAGAAGGTTCACTGTTTTCATGGTAGTTTTCATTTGAGCAAGGGATCATATCCATATTTAATGAAATGGGCCACATTTGGTTTCTTTTTAGGGATGGGATAGTCATCAAAATATATTTCACAAATTGCTGCCAAATTATCTGGATCACTGAAGGATTTTTTTAGGTCACTTCGTTTGAAAAGAAGAATAAAACTGTACATAAAAACTTGGCTCCACATATTAATACGACATGTATTATAACTAACAAATACTCACAAATACATAGTCATCTTTTCTCTGCTACACTCTGTACACGTGTGTAATGATATGCGTTGTAAACATCTTATGCTTGAATAAAAAAATAATATCAGAGTTTAATCCTTGATATGGAAGAGACTTCATACATTTACTCTCTTCTATGCAGCAGTATTAGCAAAACTCAGGAATGTGCATCGCTCTCCACTGTCCAAATTTGCACTAAAAATGATATAAAACACGATAATCTCTCCTTAGTGTGTGTGTTTAACATTATCACAAACTTCTTAATACAGCAGCAAACTTACCACATTTCAATTTTCTACAATGACATCCTTCTAATGGGTTAGCAAACGTTACAAATTAAGTTTAATTTTTTTATCGAAAAACTTCAGAGTTTGTTCATTCAAAGTAAAACATGTATTCATTGTTCAATTTTCTCTCCTACCGGGGAGGCCGCGAGGTGCCTTGTCCTCATCTAAGATCTTTCCATATATCATATTCCCTCTATTTGGAAAATCCAGTTGATAGCTTATCTGGGAGTATCTGAGAGACTATGTCAGCAGGGTTCACCAAAGGGGATAATTTTCTTCCTCTGCATTGTTTGCTTTCTTCATGTTCCAGTCTTAAAAATGCCACGTTCCGATGACTCAAATCTACATGTTTGATGAATGCAATTAAAAAGTTCACCGATATTAATGTGTTATAAAAACAGTCACATTACACTCTCATTTCTTCATGATTCATGGACATTTATCAACAACATGATATTTAAAATACATTAACTTTTCACTCTTTGGCTTTGTGTAAATGTTACTTGTATTTCTAATAAAGGTGGAAGTACTCCCTGATGTCATATTTTTCTACCAAAAATAATAAGATTTAACTATTGTTGGGTAAAAAAATCCCTCCAAAATTCATGAGATGTTCATATTTAAATTATTAATTTGATATATCACTTGCAAAAAGCTTTCTCTGCATGAGCCTTTATCCAAATTCTATATTTTTTTTCATATTTTATTGTTTTTATCATTTTATATTTTTTTATATTTTCCATAATTCTAGATTTCATGTACTAATAGTGGTAAAATAAATCTTAAAACAATATCTTATAAACGGCAATTAATTCGTGGAAAATCGGTTACAACTGACATGATAAAGTCAAAACTGGCACACTATTTCCATATAGAATATGGATAAAGCATGGAAAGCTACCTGAAGCTGTGGTAATGGTGAATCCCTTATCAGAGTCTTAAAGTACTTCTTGAAGGGCTGCTGTCAGCTGTATGTTGGTTCTGAGATGTCTTGTCCTCACTGCACTAATACAGTTGCTCTGTAGATCCCGTGCCTTTAACATGTTTAACACAACGAAAGAAAACAAGGCCAATTAGTTAACAAATTTTCAGAGTTAAAGTTTATTTAAAAAAAAACACTACTTAAGAAAAAAACTTAAAAAAAAAACAATTAAAACTATAATTTTTTTTTTTCAAAAATATGTCTTTTCATTTTTTTAAAATAATATTGAATGATTTTGTGTAGAAAGTTGGCGAACCTCATGTAATGTAGCTCGACCAGATTGTAGAAAAAATAAGAAATACCCGTACACCCAACCCCAAAATATATTGTTATTTTTGAATAAATTTCTTATAAATTGTGACAATCTGTTTTCTAGTTATAATTTCGATATCATTTGCACAGCTTTGGTGAAGCTCATACCAAATAGACCCCACCCCCTCCGGAAAAAAAAAACTAATTTGAAATCAGAAGTCCGACAAATAAGAATTTGTTAGAAGAGGGGATTTGAAAAATGTCCATAATTAACCGATTTAAAAGGGTACTCCGAGCTGAAAATAATTTCATCAAATGTAAGCAAATGCTGCAAATTTCATCAAAATCTGATAACAACTAGATCTAAAAGGGTTTTTCATGCATTATAAAAACATTTATATGCACGTCTTAATAAATATTCGTTAGATGGGCTGATGATGACACCCCACTTTAACTTTTCTTATAACAAAACATGAAATCATACTTATTTTATTTGGTCATAAGTGTGTGAATGATATGTCACCTTTTTGCATTAATTAATATCTAGTCTTGGAGGGGGGGGGGGATAGAACAAACATAATTTCATGTAGGCCTAACAAGGTGAGACATCTTTGCATCAGTTTGTCAAGTAAATTCATAAAAACATGCATAGAACAGTTTCACCGAAATCCATATCTTTAAATTTTTTTTTATATACATTTTTTACAAACTTGTTGCATGTGATAGATTTAACTTAAATGGTTACAAGTATGTAACGAAGGCATATCTAAGTACGTGCAGATCTAGATCTAGTTGATAGCCTAGGCATACATAAGTTAGATCTTAAAAAGGCCGTCAAAGTCCCGGACAAATACCGCTAATCGCTGCAGCAGTCGCATGTAATTTGACGTTTAAAGTCGTTCCTAAAAAAGCTCTCTCTCGATCGATCCACATAAACACGCAACACAAAATTCACATTCACGTGTTTAGTTGCCATGTTCCTCGCATCGCAATTATCAATGAATTTAACAAAACAACTCAATCTGCAACATAATTTAACTTACCTTCATGGATTTCAGCCAAGGGAATTAAATTCAATCAACATGTATCCGAACCCGCCACCAAATATATCGAGCCGATATCCACAGTTCTGAAAAATAAGAATGCGCCTGACTTTTTTCTTTTTTTTCCCGCGGGTTGTTTGTTTTGTTTTTCCTCGCGACGCGCGCCAGACAAAAGTTTGATGACACGCGTATTTAAATGACGTCCTAGCGCATTTATTGTCTCTCACCAATAGTCTGGTTTTTGCGCGACGCCACACATATATATATGAACAAATTGTTGTAGAGAGCAATATATTGCAGTTCATGTGAATGGTCAAAATAGAAGAACTGCCAATAACCCTTTACTTACTGTTCTCTAAAAACACATGGATTTTTACATAAAGAAACAAGAACATTGTTTACTATCAACAAAGAAACATTTCACAGGGAAATTTGTAAGTCCACTGATAAAAGTGGAATAGGGGTCTATTAAAGTGTTAACCACTTATAAGCTACATGTATGATCTTTGGTTTTGCAAAATTAACCTGATTTTATTGACTTGCTCTCAATTGCTTTGAGTAGATATGAAGGATTTATTTAGGTTTTGATGATATTAAGTTGAGATAAATCTTTTTTCTTTTAAATAAAAAAAATAAAACTGCCACAACAATAAAAATTGTCAATCATTTGTAATGTAGGCCTACATGTTTCAATGGAAGTGATTTAAATCAATGATTTTTTTTAATCATAGTGATTCAAATCACGATTTAAATCAATGTGATTTAAATCTGCAACACTGGAGCAAAATAAGTGATTACCCATGTTGTCAAGTGCTTTGAATATGGGATTGCCAACTATGCCAAGGCATCTGCAGTTGTGCACAAGAGTCAATGCTTTTTCAGTTTCACAAAGGGTTGTTTTAATAAAGGTGAAATTTACATGTAGCTTTGATTGTTTGGTCCTATCTTTAGTTCCAGAAGTATTTCAATAACAACATTCTTTTACATCAACTGAATAAATTTAAAGGGGGAGCGAACCGTCCAACTCTGTTTGGTGTCTCTTTTACTGTCTGCTGTAAATAACTTCTCTTAAAATATTGAGGCAATACAGAAAATAGATTAGACTACTAGTATGATTTTATTTGCATCTATAAACAACCTAAATATTTTGAAAGGAAAATTACTTGTTTACTACTTGTTAATATTGTTATTGTGGTATGAATGTATTGATTATTAAATTAGTGCTTTATACTTCAAGTGGGCCTTTAACAAGACTGTACAAAATGCTTCTAGGATATTAGTTATACAAATGTATTTGTGCCAGGGTTTTATTTTTTGTTATCATTAATGTTCTTGTGAGACATTTGTCTTTCTAGGGTGCCTTTGGTAGATTTGTGCATACTATGAATATAGAATTTATTATTATCATTATTAGTATGTTCATGTAAATTTGAATGATGATATTGGCAGCGCAGCTATGCTATCTTATGATACTTACATGTATAGTGTCACATACATGTACTCTTATAAAGTAGATATTTCCCCTTCCGCTTTGGCACTCACTTCAAGAAAGTTGTTTAAGACTTAAGAGAGTGTATTTTTTCAAGCATTCAATGTAAAATATAATCTATGAAAAGTGATTGAAAAAGATCTTCCTAAAGTACAAGGAGGTTTTTAATGAAGCTGGCTTTTATTACCAAAATGACCAAAAAAAAGAGAAATCAAATGCAAGTATTTTCCGTAATCAAAGTGCAGACAATAATTTTCTATCAATAATGAATTCTAAGAATTTCCTCTTTTTTGCATGTCCTGATATGCTAATTAATTCATAAAAACAACTGAGTTCTGTAGTTCACATAGACTTTTTACAGGGACCGATCTAGTTGGCAATGAGCTACTCTTTACCAATAAGAGGCTGTTCTCATTACGCTTTCTAAAACTAGTTTACTGGAAACCGGTTCAGGAAACCAGTTTGGGAGATCGCTTTGCTAGCCTTCCCACTTGATCACACAAAAGTGGTTTTCAAAATCACTTCATGTAAAGCGATCTTGTTGCTATGGAGACGCTCTCAGTTAGGTGAAACGTTTCGCGCAGAATTCAAAACCGCATCGTAGGCTTTCCACACCTGTCGTGTGGAGTAGCGCGCTCGAAATATGCAAAGATCGCTTCACGAAGAACGGTTGTGTCCTCACTTGCACTAAAACCAGTTTACCGAGGCGAAGCGATCTTGAAAACTACATCGCGAGGTGGTTTTCTGAACTGGTTTGGAAGATCGCTTCCAAGACCGCTTCGACCGTTTCCACTACACATTAAACTAGTTTCCAGTAAACTAGTTTTAGGAACGTAGTGAGAACGGTGTCTAATACTTGAAGTAATAAACCAATAGGTGGTTTCAGACCGCCTCGAAGTTCGTCAGTTCCAGGTATTCTCTGATCAGGAAATTTACCCCGATCAGAAAATACCAGGTATTTTGGTAATGTGAAAGCAAACTACGCGTAATTTCCCCAAAAGAAAATACCCGCTAAATAGTAGGTACTTGGCGAAATTACGAGAACTTTCGCGGGGATTTTTCCAAGGTCGCAGGTATTTTGGCAATGTGAAAGCAATTTACGGGAACTTTTAGCCCAGCATGTCGTTGGGCGCGGGCGCCGTGGGTGGCTGCTGGGCTAGTGGTTTTTAATCTCACGCCTTGCCTGCTTATTAGACCATACTGCGCATGCTCCTAACTTCAGGAATTTATCCCGAAGGGTATATTTTGGGGCGGTGTGAATGCAGGAATAATTAATGGGTATTTTTTAGCCTAATAATGTTCTCGTAATTTAACGGGGATTCTTGTGATCGAGGCGGTTTGAAATCACCTACTGAGGTCCATCACAGGTTAGCTTAGAAACAACCTGGATCTGGATCACTGAGATAATGAGATTTGCATTCCATTGCTTTCAGTGGACACAAGAATTCTATTTTTCCTAATATATTTGATATCATTGAAAGAAATTCCCACTGAAACATTTGAAATTCATGCCATTTTAGACATTTTGTGTTTTTCAAGGAAATATGGCTAATTTGAAATCCCATTGTAGGTATAAAACTATATTTTTTTACAACTTTCTTCTACATGTAGTTTATTTGATGTTGTTCAAACTTTCACTAACATATATCTGCTTTTCTGACTATTCTTTTGTCTTTTCCAAACAACTTTCAATCTTGGTTGGATTCCCTTTAAGATTGATCCCTTGTTTGTTCAATGTGTATTTTTTGTTTTCCATTTTATTTCAAATCTGCCAAGCCAACTTCATTTATGTGCAACTAAAGCAGCTACACAAGTGTACGTAATTGGTATTGAATAAAATAAAATACAAAATACAAAATAAATAGGTTCTTACTCTTACTCTTTTACAATTTAACTTGGCACCAAAGTAGACTTCTCTTTACATCACACTCTCTTTACAAGTTTTGATAGACACATGCACGTATATTTTAGGAAATGGTGTCAATTGGAATCATAGAATTAAATGAACCTTGGAATTATCAAGAGTAATGTATTATGGGCCATGTGTAAGATATCCCCGTGAGATGAGTCAAGTGCAATGTGGAATACTATGATCAAGGGTCAATTGAATGAGTCAGGGTCAGGATGAAACACCCTAATGATTCAACTCTCAAGAGCAGTAGACACTTAAATCTTTACAAAGCCACAGTGAGTCCTCAAAGCCACAATTTAAAGGTACTTTTCACAACCTTGGGGATCGTGAGGGGTAATCATGTGAATGATTCCTTAATATGCAGTTGGCAGTGTTACCTATGTTGTATTCTATGAGAATATGATTGATTGAATATTTTTATGCGTTCAATAAACATGATACCTGAAAAATAATATAGCAGGAAATTTAAAATTCAATTTATAGTATAATCTAGTAATGTCACTATTTGAAAAGTTAAGAATGAAAGTTTTAGATTGAGCACTTACATTGTTAATGTACTGTAAGAAAAAAATAACAAAAAAAATTGAAAGGAGATGTGAAAGGCACAAATGGTATTTTCGTAGCATTACATGTAAAATGCTTAATCATATATGATATAATATAATTTATGAAAATCACAGATCTTCCAAAATTATGCTAGTTTGACATTTGAAAAGTGGCATTTTTGTCATGACTATATGCTCACTCTCGAATTACTTGACAATACATTCTTATTAAGAAGTTAGTGACTAACTGTTAGAGGCTGTTCTCACTACGTTCCTAAAACTAGTTTACTGGAAACTAGTTTAGTGGAAACTAGTTTAACGCGTAGTGAGAACGGTCAAAGCGGTCTTGGAAGCGATCTTCCAAACCAGTTTGGAAAACCACCTCGCGATGTAGTTTTCAAGATCACTTTGCCTCGTTAAACTGGTTTTAGCGTAAGTGAGGACACAACCGTTCTTCGGGAAGCGATCTTCGCAGATTTTGAGCGCGCTACTCCACACGACAGGTGTAGAATGCCTATGCTGCGGTTTCGAATTTCGCGCGAAACGTGTCACCCCACTGAGAGCGTTTCCATAGCAACAAGAGCGCTTTACGTGAAGTGATTTTGAAAACCACTTTCGTGTGATCAAGTGGGAATGCTAGCAAAGCGATCTTCCAAAGTGGTTTCCTGAATCGGTTTCCAGTAAACTAGTTTTAGAAAGCGTCATGAGAACAGCCTCTAAGTCCTCATGTTTCTGAACATTCCTGCCAAATTTTTAATGGTCAAAATTGTTTGTTTAAAAGTTATGATAGTTTGAAATCTGAGGGGGATTACTATTTTGTTTTGTTTACATTTAGATTTAAGATAACTATGAAATTAATTTATAATCATATTCAATGATGGGTCATTTATGTCTTGAACAGGTCATCGGAGCATTGAAGCTGGTAGATCAACTGAAGAGTTGTATGCAGCAAGCAGGCACGAGGGCTTCTTAGAAACGGTCAGAGGTCGTATCTTAGCTGGCAATTACTTCCTTTTGGACAAGTAAGTATCCCCATCAAGTTTTATCATGTTTACAGGGGGTACCCAAAGCTGAAGCAAATTACCTTCATTTATGAGAGAATATGTTTATTACCAGAATATCTTCTACTTAAATGTTAAATTGAAATTATGTTGCCAAGCAATAAACCAAAATTTGGAAACTTTTTATAGCTGCGAGTGTGAGGTGAATTTGGCCCCCCCCCCCCCCCCCCCCCCCCCCCCCGTTCAAGTGGGGTAAAAATAACAAGATTTAAAACTTGGACTACTCACATTCACTTACATTCAGCCTATTTTAGCACATCTTTGGGGTCCCATTTTCAACAGCTATTGACTTTTATTATTAAAGGACAAGTCCACCCCAACAAAAAGTTTATTTGAATAAAAAGAGAAAAATCCAACAAACAAAACACTGAAAAATTTCGTCAAAATCGGATGTAAAATAAGGAAGTTATGACATTTTAAAGTTTCGCTTAATTTCACAAAACAGTTATATGCACATCCTGGTCGGTATGCAAATGAGGAGACTGATGACATCATCCACTCACTATTTCTTTTTGTATTTTATTGTATGAAATATTCTAATTTTCTCCTCACTGTGAAGTGAAACAACAATAATTTCTCCCTGAACATATGGAATAAGCATTGTTTAATACTATATGGTTCAGTCAAGTTGGTCCATATTGTCAAATTTGTAAGAAATGAAATACTGTATAATTCAAACAATAAAAAACAAAAGAAATAGTGAGTGAGGGAGATCATCAACTGTCTCATTTGCATGTCACTGAGTTGTGCATATCACTGTTTTTTTTAAAATAAGCGAAACTTTAAAATGTCATAACTTTCTTATTCTACATCCGATTTTGATGAAATATTCAGCGTTATGCTAGTTTGATTTTTGTCTCGCCTGCGTAGCGGAGCGAGACATAGGTATCACTATTTCCGGCGTCGTCGTCGTCGTCAACAATTGTGTTGTACACCCAATAACTTTCTATAGCTTCGAGGTGGGATCACCAAATTCATACCAGAGGTCCATCTCCTGAAGGCACAGGTCAAGTTCGAATATGAGTCGAATTTGAATAAGGTCAAAGGTCAATGAACTTTCCATGACTGGCACTGTGCTGTGTTGTACACATAATAACTTTCTATATCTTGGAGGTGAGATCGCCAAATTCATAACAGACGTCCATCTCTTGAAGGTACAGGTCAAGTTCGAATATGAGTCAAATTTGAATAAGGTCAAAGGTCAATGAACTTTCCATGACTGGCACTACTGTGTTGTACACACAATAACTTTCTGTAGCTTCGAGGTGAGATTGCCAAATTCATAACAGAGGTCCATCTCTTGAAGGTGCAGGCCAAGTTCAAATGTGAGCCGAATTTGAATAAGGTCAAAGGTCAATGAACTTTCCATGACTGGCACTGTGCTGTGCTGTACAGACAATAACTTTCTACATCTTCGAGTTAGGATTGCCAAATTCATACAAGAGGTCCATCTTTTGAAGGTGCAGGTCAAGTTCAAATGTGAGTTGAATTTGATTAAGGTCAAAGGTCAATGAACTTTCCATGACTGGCACTGTGCTTTGTTGTACACATAATAACTTTTTATATCTTCGAGGTAGGATTGCCGAATTCAAACAAGAGGTCCATCTCTTGAAGGTTCAGGTCAAGTTCGAATGTGAGTTGAATTTGATTAAGGTCAAAGGTCAATGAACTTTCCATGACTGGCACTGCTGTGTTGTACACACAATAACTTTCTATAGCTTCGAGGTGGGATCGCCAAACTCGTAACAGAGGTCCATCTAAGTCATATAGCATACATGTAGTTTTGACATGCAATCTCTTCATGACTGCAATATGCAGGCGAGACAATGCTTGGCGTTTGCCTTGTTCTTTATTTATTCAAATCAACATTTTCCTGTGGTGGACTTGACCTTTAAGGGGTTTCTTTTTTATTAAACATTCACTCATTGACTGCTATGTATGAAGTCCATCATAATTTGATATGTACTTTGATTTAAAACGTTGAAATAAAAATCACTGTTTTTGCTTTACATTTAATAATCTAATTCATTCACGTTATATGATTTTCTAAAAATGTATTCAAGATGGTATTTGCTGGAAGAAAGTTGCAGTGGAATTAGTGAAGTGGATCATTTGGAATATAGTGAAATAATGAGACATTCATCAGAAGTGCTGGTTTGAATTTATTTCACTGTCACATTGGCTTTATATAGATCTTAGGTCATATGACAACTAAATTCACATACAAATATCCTTGGGACATATAAATGCATATATATGACATCGATACAACTGACAGGCCCTATTCTATGCTGAGGAAAGTTTTAACTCTCTTTACTTTCTGTGTTGCTTCATATCTGTTCATCTTTGTTTAGGTATCAATTGATATTTGAAAATGAAAGTACTTCATAATGTCTTACTCAGTACTATGTTTATATTTTGTGTGTCTAATGGGGTGTTGCAAGAAAATATTCGCAATCAATCGCTAATATTCTGTTGCAATTTTACAATTGATCACTTTTAGCTATAATAGCAAATCAGATTACACTCCTTGTTTTATGGAGTAGATTAGCAATCCATTGCAAATTTGCAATTAATTGCACGGCATATGCTTGATTTCGGGAACAAAAATAGACTTGCAACTGATCGCAAGTTTCTTGCAACACCTCATAAGTGTGTAATGGACCTTTTTACAGACTAGTATCAATTAGATTCATGATAATTTATGTCTGAGACTGATCTTTAACATTGGCATCCAAAAGACATGACCAGGACCCAAAACTCACACCACTGCATCAATTCATAATACCATAGAGCTCCATGATAATACCCCTATGTAGCTTGGATTACAGGCACAGGCTATAATGTTCAGTTTTATGGGAGCATCATCTTTTAACATTTTGTCTCATTACAAGCCTTCAAAGAATCAAGCTATTTTCAGTATCGTTAATAATTTTTTAAGAAAAAGGTACTAAAATGGTGATCGCAGAAACAAAATATATAAACATAATATTAAGCAGATCATGTATCCATAGGTATATACCTGGTATTTAACAGTTTTATAGAAAAAATAATAAATCATTGTCCTTAATGTTGAGGGAGGTTTTGATTAATTTGATTTTTGTAAATGAACAAGTGGAAGGCGTGTCATGTATTAGCTAATCAAGAAATAAATAGGTCACCTTTACAATTTCCACATTTAATTTCCTTATCGGAATGAAATAGGCCTTCCTGTTTGATTAAGAGAAAACAAGAAATATTTTGTTGACTTGTATACAATCAATATATATTTATTTATATATTTATGTACATATATTTAAAATAAAAATGAATAATTATAAGAAGAAGAGGAGGAGGAAAAAGAAGAGGAGGAGGAGGAAAAAGAAGAAGGAGAAGAGGAAGAAGAAGAAAATTTCAGCAAAATCTGAGAACAAGTATTAAAAATGTTATTGAATTTTGAAGCATTTGATTTGTTAAAACATCATATGCACCTCGTCCTTGATAAACATGAGGTGGGCTGATGATGTCACATCCCCACTTTCCTTTTTATTATGTTATTACATGTTGTCATTGATTATTTCAAATTTTCATATTCATGTATATATGTGTATGATATGTCTCCCTTAAAATAAATGAAATTGCATCAGTGAATATTGAATGAATGAAATCTGTTGTCATACATTTTTTTTTTGTTCTTGGAGAACACATGTTAAATTTAAAAACACAATTTCATGTTATAGAATACAAAAATAATAATTGGGGATATGACATAGTCAGTTAGCTCAATGAATATTCATAAAGACATTCATAGAATTGTTTCACCTAATTAATGCAAATCTTTAAAATGTCATAACTTTTTATTCCTTCTCTGATTTTGATCAAATTTGATCTATTTTTTCTTTATCTGTTCAAATCTTATTATTTTCATTCTAGAGTATCCCTTTAACATCTGATAAAAATGCACATGAATTGTCACTGATATTAAGTATATAGAGTAGAAACTCATTGTTCATTATGTTCTCGTTTAAAAGTTGATGAATCAGAAGTCCCAACTGAGAGTAAAAAAAAGCTGCTGGTTGACTCATCATACAGTAATAGTGCATACCATGTGCAAATGGCCCTTTGTTTGGCACCCCCCCCCCCCTGCCTCCACCCAATTATTGCACCCACAGGAACTTCCGTCATACTGTATGTAGAATTAAGCAATGTTAATCAGACTTTAGCTAACAGTGCCAGAATCACATATCACATGTAACTTTTATTCTCTTTATCATTGTGAGCCTCAAAGTCTCACCTAAGTAATGCTTTGCTGTTCTGACGATATCTTTTTTTATGAAAGGAAATATTTACAGTAGCAGGGAAAATATGACTATTTTCTGTCTTTGTGCTACATGATTCTTTTGTGCTTTTGTTCTTTCCTACTTTTTATGTTGAACACCTTGGAGGTATTCTTTGGGCTTTTTGCCAACCTTTATGGGCTATTTCAAGTATTTGAGGGGGGGGGTAATACCCCTCTACTCTTCATAGTTTCTAAACAATATGAAATATTAATCTACATATGTAAATTTTAGTTATTTGTAAATGATTCAAGTCAATTTCAACTTCAGCAAATAAGCAAATGAAAGAGAAAATATGAAAGACAGAATCATGTAACATTTACACTAATGCATACACAACAAAAACCCTGAAATGTTTAAGAGTAGATTCTATTTTTTTTTTTAATAATAAGCAATGCAATAATTACACCCCGTTATAAATTAGATATTGAAACAGAATCTTATACCCTGTATAGATCTCTAAAGGTATAAATCTTGTAATCATCTGTAGGTCTAAATGATGATGATAAAATTAATTTGATTAGTAAATTTCCACATCCATCTGAACCGAGATGCTCAAGACTTTTGAAAACAACAAACGCAAAAATTAAAACTTGATGATTATTGATAGATATAATGTTTCCCTTCATATGCGCCCTTGTCATTTCCTCTTTTTTGTGGGGGCCGGGGGGTCATATCATTTGAGTGATTGTCCAGCAAGATCACCTAACTTAGCTGGGTAATAATAATAGCAGACCGCTGGGAGAACAGTTTTCGGAACTGAAGTGGCTACCCTAGGTAAATATGCCGTTATTATTATTATTATCAGCTCTGTTAACAGAGAATGTGAGAGCAATATGAAAGTGCAAACATCAAATGATATTACTTCCACTATAAACTTCAAAAATCAAGCTCATGCATACAAATAAATTCAGCTATCCATTTATCAATCCCTCAGGAATTATGAGCGTTACTTCTTGCATGCCCAACGGGTTCGCCGTCTCATCTCCCAGGATTTCCAGAAGGTCTTTGAGAGCGGAGTGGACGTTATCGTAACACCGACCACCATCTCTGATAGTCCCACGTTTGCTGAATTTTGTGAGGTTGATACCAGGACACAAGCAGAGAGGCAGGATATCTTTACTCAACCTGTTAACCTAGCAGGTAAGATGTTTCTTTCTGAATCTAAGCCTTCATTTTTAATCACTCTGACCATAGATTGGTGAAATTAACCCCACCCCCTCTCTTTCTCTTTATAATCCATGGTTTTGGGGGACAATTTTATTGTAAGTTTTACCTATATCACATCTACCACATACATGTGCATGTAAAAATTGCTTTCTAGTTATATCTTAGATGTACAATTTTGAAGTTATAAACTTATTTGCCTCTCATTAACATCTACGGCAACTTTGAATATGAACAATATTTAGATTTACCCATACTTCATACAGGCTTTTAGATAAAACAGATAAGTTGCAGAATACTTTACCTTGATAAAATAAAGATAATTATATTATATTGGATGGTCAGAATGGAATACCAGAAATATTCCAAGAGTTTGGGCAAATATTTTTTTGTGATTTGATTTATCTATTTTCACATTCCAATAACAAAAGTATGTACAAGTGTAATCATTTTTTTTCTTATCATAACATAACAATAAGCAAATGACATAATTAATAACATATGCATATATACATAACAATCTAATTGAAATATATTTATACCTGATACATTTCTTTTTTTAATTATAAAAACAAATAGCAGAAAAAAAGCATATATATACATATATATCGACATAATACATGTTGAAATATGGGAGACCTTCATCTTAAGCTTAGAGCTTGAAATTGATAAAGGCCTCAAAGGAAAGGGGAAGGAAACTCAGACAAACAGTGCAATAAAAGAGACTTATCTTTTATTGCACAAAATAGGAATATTACCAAAAAAGTAGATAGGGAAAGAAAAATTAAAATGAGGAAGTTATAATCATGTTGATAAAAGTGAAAGTGCAAGTGTGCGAGAGTGCAAGTGCGGGGGGGTTGTAATATTGGTTGGTACGAAACACACAGAGATGTTAGGTATCATATTTTAACAGTGTATTTCTCTTCAAAACAGCCTTGAATGAATAAAGTGTAGAGCATAACTTTATGTCAGGTGATAAATCATTCCATAAATCTGCACCGTAATGTCTAATTGATTTGTGTGCTATTAATTAGTTTTGGATTTGTCAGATGAAATTTGTCAGAGTTTCGTGTTGGATAAGAGTGGATGGTGTTGTTGATTGTGAACATATTTTGAAAAGAAGGGGGAAGTATCCCCTTTTTGTATTTGAACATGAAGATAGCAGCTTGATATGTATTTATATCTGAAATTGTTAATGTTCTTAATTTAAAAAATAAAGGACTGGATCTAGCGAGATACGATCTTGTGATGTGATCCTGTACAAATACGAACTGCTCTTTTTTGTAACAAGAAAATCGAACTAAGTTTTGTATAACCATGACAGTTACCCCAAACTATGTTGCAATATGATATGTGAGGGAGAACCAAGACATTGTAAAGAAGAAAAAGAGTTTTGGGAGGTAACAAGTATTTTAATTTGGAAATTATCCCAACACCTCTGGATACGGAAGTGGTGATGTGGCGTAAATGATTATTCCACGATAAATTTTCATCAATAATTACTCCTAAAAACTTTGAATATTGTTTTTGTTATAAGGTTACGCTGTCAATATTTATGGTTATTTCTTCGTTAACTGCATGGGTATTATAATGTTTAAAGTGCATAAAATGTGTTTTGTTTATATATAAAGACAATTTGTCTTGACAATTGACAATTGCCATTAAAGACAATTTGTTACATTTGAACCAAGTAGACACTTTACATAATTCATCATTTAAAGTAGATACTACAATTTCAAGTTTTGGGTGAGAATAAAAAATATTGGTATCATCTGCAAATAGGATAAAAGATAATAAGGGGGAAGTTTTCGATATATCATTGATGTATAATAGGAAAAGGAGCGGCCCCAAAATTGACCCCTGCGGCACACCACATTCTACAGTTTTAAAGGTTGAATCTATTCCATTAAATGTAACATATTGTTGTCTATTTGATAAATAATCTTCATTCCATCAATGTGCGTTGCCCCGTATTCCGTATTTATTAATGTAGTTTATGAAGTAATATTTTGTGATTAAGTGTATCGAAAGCTTTGCTTAAGTCCAGAAATATTCCAATAACATGTTCTTTGTTAGCAATCGCTTTTGTGATTTTGTCATAAATATTTACTAGTGCTAAGTCTGTCGAGTGATTTTTTCTAAAACCGTATTGATTTGGATTTGATAAATTATGCAAGTTTAAAAAATTATAGAATCTTGTGTATATTATTTTTTCTAAGATTTTTGATATGCTACAAAGAATAGAAATTGGGCAGTAATTACTTATTTCATGGGGATCATCTTTTTTGTAGATTGGGGTAACTTTTGCAATTTTGAGTAAATTCGGACAAATCCCTGATGAAATAGATTGATTAAAAATATAAGTTAATGGATCAACAATAGCTTGAATAATTTCTTTAAGCATGGATGAACTTATCCTATCATGTCCTTGTGACCTACTAGAGTTCAACGATTTTGTGATATTAATTATTTCAGTAGGGTTGGTGGGATTGAGAAAAAGAGAATGTTCGAATGGCGTTGAAATGAAATCAGTAAAATGGGCGTTGTTGCAATTACCTATTTGATTTGCTAGTTGGGGGCCGATGTTACTAAAAAAAGAGTTAAAGGATGAAGCATAATTGGATTGATCTGGGATTTTATCACCGTGTAAAGTTAATTCATCTTCAGGTAATGGAGTATTTTTTTTCCCAATAATATCATTTATAACCCACCACTTGGCCTTAGAATTAGAACTAACTTTAGATAATTTGTCTGAATAATACATCTTTCGAGATATTCGTATCAGGTTTGTAAGTTTGTTACGATATTTTTTTATATTTTTGGGGGTTTGTAGTTGTAGGTTTCTTTAAATATAGTTTGTAAAGACTATTTCTAGTATGAATTGATTTTAGAATCCCTTTAGTGATCCACGGGTTTTGAGCCTCTCTGGATTTTTGGCGCTTTCTTACAAGTGGGAAATTTTTATCGTAAAAATGCTGTAATTTAATGTTAAATTTATCATAAGCAATATGTACGTTATTTTCACTGTAAACATTCCAACTTTCTTCAATAAGGTCCTGTTTAAATGATTTAATTTTTCAAGGAGTTTCTAATCTATAGCTGGGAGATTTAGTAAATTTATTTTTAGATGCGTTTGTTTCGGAAATGGTGAATATTGGTAAATGATCTGATACTTCTGAGTAGAGCAAGCCGCCAATAATGGTTTCATTATGAATATTAGAAAAAAAATTATCTATCAAAGTCGCAGAGGCTGAAGTGATTCTTGTAGGTTTGTTTATATATGGAGAGAAAGCATACAAATGTATCAAATGAAGAAATCTTTCGGTATTAGAATGATTTAAATTTAGAAAATTAGTATTAAAATCACCCATGAAATAAATGTTTTTATTCTCTGTAGAGAGTTTAGCTATACATTGCTCAAAGTTTTGACAAAATCCATCAAATTCAACATTAGGTGGTTTGTATACAAGGCCAATAATGATGTTTTTACTCTTTGGGATATCGATCTCAATAAACAATGTTTCAGTTAAATCAAATCTTATTTCATTTCGAATTCGGAATTTCAAATTGTCGGAAACGTAAAAAGCAACACCACCCCCTCTCCGTCCTACACGGTCAGCTCTAATCAAAGAATATTTAGGTAAATTGAATAATGGAGGAGAATTTTCATTAAGCCAAGTTTCGCTTACACCAATAACTGAAAATTGAAATTTATTGAGGGCACAAAGGAGGTGTTCAAGGTTGTCAAAATTTTTGTTGAGGCTTCTAGAGTTAATATGTAAAAGGCTAAAGCTGTGTGATTTTGAAAACGAATCATTAAATTCTGCCACTGTATAATATTTACTGTCATTGTTGAGTTGATCTATCATGTCTGTGTTGTTGTCCATGTTAAGGGCTGTGAGTTGGGAGTGCGTGCACGTGCGTGTGTGTAGTCAAGTGGATGCAGAGGAGACGAAGGTATCAGGATCGTCAAAAGAGATGACAATGCTGTACATGTACCAAAGGCTCTGTTGGTCAATGCACCGCCATAGGAATAAAGCACTAGATACCTGCAGCGAAAAATAAAAGAGTAAACTAAAGAAAACAAAAGAGAGTAAAAAAGGAAAGAGCAATGTCGTTAAAGAAGATTTTCAAGTGAGTTAGTGAGGACTTTCACAAGTGTTATAAGATAACAATGCTCGATTGTGGGCCTGAGCAAGTTCATTCCCCTTTCCTGAAGTTCACAAATTTGTATACAAGACCTCGTTAAAGGTTATCGACGCGTATTATAATACATTGATGAGAGATTAAACAAGGATCCAAGATTACGAGGTTGAAATGGATAAATACACAACAGGTGCTTATAAGTTTCTATTCAAATGCTTCTAAGCGATACAGAGCAATTTGATTGCAAGAAATCATGGACCTGGCCACGGGATCATCTATTGTTACTGGGGGTGCTGTGACAATGCTCAGTTACCATTATCAAGACATATCAGGTGACAATTAAGAGTACATTAAAGAGTGGCGTTGAATGCAAATAAAGCCAAACATCCCTATTTAAATAGATTATTCTGCGCAACACATTGTAAGCAATTCGGAAAAAGAATTCACGGGCCAAATAAAACCCGACAGAACACCATTCTAGAGTCAGTTCCCTAACTCATTTGAATAATCTGAATAATTGGTGTAAATTGTAGTTAGTATAGTATTTGAAATTAGTATTCTGAATTTAAACTGTTGGAATTTTCTGAACTCATTAACATTATAATAAAGAAATAGGTGTTTATCAAACCATATCAGGTGACAAGAGTACATTCTAAGGAATGGTGTTGAATGCATATAAAGAAAAAAGTCTATTCAGAGATCGTTCTAAGCAATACATAATAGATTTGATTGTAATTAGGAAAAGAGAATTTTCGCGCCAAAAATAAAACCCGTTTAATACTTATTTCGAGGTCAATATGAGGACAGGAATAAAGATATGAAGAAACAGCAACGTTATTAAAAAAACCCAATACATTCATAAATTCACCTCATATTTCAGAGAGGCTGAAAAGGAGCCAAGAAGATAAATTCCTTTAGGCCTACTTTACTAGGCAGGTTTTAATAAGGTGTACGCATTTAACAGCAATAAAATATATTTTCAAAAATCAAGCTGTCTTTAAATTTCATCCCGAAATTGGATACTTTCAGTATGAAGCTCGTGCTATACAGAAATGTATTCCTGGTCCCCCTTCAGTACAGTACAATGGTGAGAAGGAGTTAACTGTATAATTGCCCTTTTAAAAAAACAAAAAAACAAAAAACAAGCATAGGACAATGTTTGTGGAAGACAGAGACAATAATTGCTTATAGAACAATTAATAGATCTCTCAAGAAGTCTTGAAGAATGAAAATCGTCCATAGTATATATCTATGGCTACGGAAGTAAATTAACAAAAGTAAAAACAGTACATTTGGGTAATACATGCATGTTTCCTGATATGATTTTTTTATCAATATGAATGTCTTAAGAAAAAAATACATGCAGATATAAATCATCTTCATTCTGTATGGTTAAGCTTCAAACTGAGATTCACAAAATATATTGAAACAATCCCCCCAAAACTGAATTATCTTTTTTATTGATTAGTGTATGTTTTGGATGTAATTAAAACATTATTTGAAAGGACAACCGAGCGATTTGGAGATATATTCAGAATGAAGATTTACAATAGTAAAAAAATGAGTAGGTATTCTCCATGGCTAAGAAAATACATTAAAAATACAATTTATCCTCATTCTGTAAGGAAGTATATAGTTTTCAAATGAATAATTGTCTGAAAGAATAGAATATAGCATGGAACTATAAACAGGATTTTCTTTCACATGAAATTGTATCCGAGTGCAATCAACCTAGGTGATTTGGGGGTACAGAATGGAGATAGGTAAAATATTGACTTTCTTCCTTCTTATTCTCTTCACATTGTTTAAATCAATTGAGATCCTTAACCATTTTTTTTTTGCGGTTGTATATTTACAGTACGAAATCACTATCCTTTTAGTTGCCCTGATATAATTTTCATCAATATATACCAAAGAGAAAAAGAAAGGGGAAAAGTATCATGGTACCTGCAAGCAAATTATCTTCATTCTGTACGCATTCTGTATAGAGATATAAGGATATATTTAACAATGAATTTTCCAATAACATAAAATGTAGCGACCCATAATCAGTATTTTCTTTATAAGATATTGTTTACTATTTTCAGGTTGCAATCAAATACATTATCTGAAAGAAAACCCGGACGATCTGGGGCTACAGAATGAAGATTTACAATCAAAGTACAAAATATCGACTCTTTTCCTTTACATTAATTAAAAAAGAAAAAAAGAAAAAAGAAGATATTTGCCACTTTATGCAGTTGTACATTTACACAGGTACAAAATTTTGAGATCTTTTTGGAAAACTAATCATACTTTTAACATGAATTTAAAGTCTTCATAAGGATTCACGTCCACGGTAACGTGGTCATGCTACGATACTCTTGTTCCATTAACTTGAATTACCAATTATTTTACCTATCTGCGCATCGCATTGCTTTCATTGTTGTACGCATTTGCGCATGCTCACTAGACTATTAAATACGATCTCATAATCAAGGGCAAGTTTTGTACAGGAGCCTATGGGATATGTGTCGGATTTCGGTCCTTTTTAGGGATACGGCAATTGATGCAGACCTAAATATGCATTTTTAATGCATCACTTAAACACCCTATATAGATGGTAATGACATTCGTCAGATTTCGGTTCCTTTTTAGGGATACGGCAATCGATGCCGACCTAAATATGCATTTTTAATGCATCACTTAAACACCCTATATAGATGATAATGATAATCACAATATGATTAAAGAGATCTGTAAAACAACAAATTGGCAATCTCTCATTAGAGGTCTGTGTAATTGAAATTTCAATGGTACATGTATGTATGTGATATTTTAGCAACAGGTGCATCATATGTGAAATACACCTTCACGAGGGCGATACTTTCACCAGCAACTCTACCAGCCTGTCTCACCAAATCAAGGGCAACATCACATGCACTACCACTAATGTTGTATATCTCATCACTTGCAGAGTTTGTAGGGTACAATACATAGGGGAAACCAAGACCACACTCAAGAAACGATTCTACGGGCACAGATCCACCGTCAACACAGCAAAGCTGGACACTCCAGTTGGCCGCCATTTTAACCTCCCCAACCACTCCATCACTGACATGATGCTACAGGGCATCGAATCTTTAGGTACCCGTCCTGACTCAGTCCGTACTAGCAGGGAGAAGCTCTGGATGAGACGACTTCGCACCACCCAACCTCATGGCCTGAACATCCAAGAGGGGAACGACTGATTTTTCTTTCCTATCCACTTTCAATTTATATATACATGTAATTTTTCCCCTCAGCTCTTTTGAATAGTTACATTATAGTTTCTTACTCTACTTTCCTCCCATATCTCATACAAGCTCAGCTCCAATTTTTCCTTCCTTATTCAGGCGATATAATAATTATTATATATATATATATATATTTGTTTTTTCTCCACTCACCTCTTTTAGATTTACCACATTTGCTTATTTACATGTATACTATGGTTTCTTCATTATAAACCCCCTCTCTTCTATATTTGCTTTTACCTTTTTAGGCAATTTGCTTCCTCTTTTTCACATATACAGATTTTTTTTTCTTTCCTACTATATAGTCTTATGTTTTTTCCTGTCACACCTAGCGGATTACCATATCAGTTACACCATATGTGTATATATTTATATATTTTTTCATATACATTTCTTTTTTGGATATATTTATATACATATCACTTATAGATACATATTTACACTTACCTTCTTCTCTTAGTTTGTTTAATGCTTTATCATATATACTTATATGTCTTTTGCACATTATCAGTTGTTCCCCATTCTTTTTCTTCTTTTTTCCCCCAACTCTTATGCACCAGTTTATTAAGCCTTTCTTTGTAACCTGTTTGACCCACCTCTCACTAATTCTCTAGTTATTCATCCCTCTATCACTGTTTTGTTCCAGATCCTGTTTGATGTTGCCTGCCTCATTATCTTAATCCCTCTTGGCCTTACTTACACTAACTTCCCTTTGTGTCTGCCTACTCCTTTTCTTTCATCCCCTTCACTAACCTGATTGGTCTTCTCTACTCACTAATGCCCCTTTTGTCTCCTTGTTTCTAGTGTTGCTGTAGCTTGTTTGTGGTCTATATTATGGTTGTTCCACTTTATATGTTTGTCATTTTGCCTCCGACGAAGATTCTGCTAGGATCGAAAGCTTAGGCCCCTTTTTGACTTTATAATTCACTCCATTGGCTCTCTTTTATTAGATAAGCAGTTTTCAGCAGCTTCTTTTTGCCATATTTTAGAGTAATTACACTTTAAAGACTTTGTTATTTGTGCGTCATCATATCAGCAGTCACCTGCTCAACCATTCCCCTTGTGAAAGTCACTGTGTGTGGGTGTGTGTTCATGTTTTGTACGAGTACACACATGAAGCATGGTTGTTTTTAAGGCTTGTACTTGTAGTACTTGATTTATTGAAGTCGATTTTAGGCGTGGTTCCAATCACAGCTGCTGCGAATGTAGACAAGGATTATTCTGGCACTACAAATTAAACCATTAAAAGTACAAGCAAAATGTCTTATCGCCATCATTCCTTGAATGATGATCGATTGAGTCTGATTTTCTTGTCAACACCCTATAATATTGCTGAAGAATACACATACTAGAAGAAATTGAGTCATGTGCAATTCAGTTGAAAGCATATTATTTTTTTTTAAAACACCAACACAATGTACCATTAGGGGATTTTTAGGTAATTGAAGCCATTCACAAGTCATTAAGATTTACACGATTTAAATGCATGCACTTATTGCAATCCAATATGAACTAACTTAATTTGCTGATTTTTTTTTTTTTTTAATACTGGTTCCCAAACTTATTTTTATTGTATCCATTATCTTAATTCTAAGAAATTAAATTCTGGGAATGTCTGAACCATGTACTCATGTTTATTCTTTTTCATTTTCTCTCTTATCTGATCTGTGGCCATGAAATTATTTCATCCATCATAGATTCAGTCATATTGTATTACACATATAGGAATAGAGCCAATATAAAAACAGCTGTAGTTCCCATTGTTCTTTCATAAGAAAGCCACATGTAGACAAGATGTTTTAGACATTGTGTGAACACACTTTGTGCCTCATCAATAAGTTTTAAAAGGAACTTTCTTTAATATGTATCAAAGATAAGATTTAGAGATAAACATTATAAATTCACCCATTGTTCAAGATTATTTTAAAAATTTTCTAATCCATAATTGTTCCCATTCTTTCATGACCTAGCAAAATACTTCAGCCAAAACTGAAAACAAGGAAATGCAATCTTTGTAAAATGTGATCTATTGTTCATTGCTGACTCTATTGATACATTACCTGAAATAATGCATTTTCTTTTTCTCTTTAATATTGAAATATAATATTTTTCAATCATCAGCATTATTGTTAGCTCAAATAAATCAACACCTGAATTGGTGCATTTTATTTGTCATCTTTAATTGTTAGTGTCTTTTTTTCTTTCTTTCTTTTTTTACATTGTGTACATTGTAGCAAGGAATCAAAAGATGGAAGAGACTGCTTTCATTATCAATTTATTATCATTGGCGTATATCCGTGACTATTCAAGTAGGGGGGTGAAACAATAGATTATCCCGGACAATAGTTTCAATTGAATGCACGCCAGTGATTCTTAGAATTCAACTACTTTCAGATGGTCTCAAATTGCTTTTGATTTTCCTCAGCCTTCAGATTTTCTTTAGAGGGGAGAGTTTTCATCAACTCTGAATTACAGACTCTGACAGTGATTAGTCTAATACCTAAATATTATAAACCATAATTAATCACATTTATCAGAGCACTAATTATATGACGTAATGCCGAGTGCCAGTATTTCCACAGATCCAAAACGAATTTCCTGAATTCATAGACATTTCCTGGAATTTTCATATTCTATTTTTTAAAAAAATCATACAATAAAAAAGTAAGCCTAAACTTGGTCGAAGTGACCAAAATCAAGGAATTTAACCTTTTCTGTTGAATGCACTTTTTTAAATTAGCAACAAAATTACAAAACGCGAGCGTGGAGCGTGAGCATTAAATTTTTGAGCTACGTATAAGGCAAACAATTCTTTAAATATAACATGAATATTGAAAGTTGTTACCCTTAATTGTAGTTGAATTGTAATTTTTGATTTCCCAGAATTTCCTGGAATTTTTTCATTTCCCGATAATTACCTGAAAATGATCCAGATTTCCCAGAATTCAGGAAATTTCCTTCAAAGTGGAAACACTGCCCAATGCTCACTAGAACCAGATGATCCCTACCAGATGATACACAGCCTACATGTTCAGATATTCAGATAAGAAAATTTAGTTCTCAGCAGGTTAACAAATATATTAGAAAGAATAATTGACCTGATTTTGTGTGCATTACATTTTTCATAGAAGATTGGGGATATGGGTTTTACCTAAATAATTGAAACATTTCCTTTAAGATGAGACCCAGTCATATTCTTGAGATGGTGAAGTAACCTTTGGGAGATTGGCCAGGAAGTTGTTGATTAGTCCGTGTGTCTCTTTTAAATTGACGGTGACAAGTTGATACATCCTTTAAGTCTCATCGTTAACGCTGAGCTTGGTCAACTATTTCAAGCTTGGAAACAAGACTTCATTCATCATTGGGAAATCATACTCCTTTGTCTCATATGCCTATTTAAATGACCGTGTTAAATGACCTTTTCAAATGACCTTTATGAAGGACCTTCATAATAAACCTATTGAATGTACTTTCGGAATGAAGTACTGAGGTTTTTATTCAAAAAAAAATTGTTGTTTTTACCTTTTTATTTTTATTTAATTTTTTTCCCCACATTTTTTAGCTTCTTTGATCTTCAGTGGAGAATTAATATTCCTAAAGATATTATTTTTACTGTAAATTTTTACATTTTTCATTATTACTATCATTACTACTGGTAATTTTATTATAATTATTTAATACTCTTAATAATGTTATTATTATTGTTCTTGTAATTATTATTACTGCTATTATTCTCATTTATACCATATTCTCCTTTTTCTTTTTTTTTCTAAATCACATTTTTTCTTTTTTCATCATTACTGGTTGTGAATACTGTGGTTCAATACTTTTACAAAAATAATATTTTAATTGCTTAATAGTTAATACAGTATCTGTTAAACCCTAAAGTTATTTGTATCAATTTTTGTTCCATTTATATATATAAGCCTCACCTTACCTATTAGTGTATGACTGATTTTCTTCTTCTTTAACCCAGGTTTGCCTGCAGTAGTTGTACCAGCAATGCTGTCTAATAGAGGTTTACCAATAGGAATTCAGCTTATAGGAAAGTGCTTTCAAGACCAAGACCTACTGACTGTTGCTAAGTGGTTTGAACAACAGGTCCAGTTTCCACATCACATTATAGAGGACTATTTTGTAGATTGACCCAAGCCGATTAAGATCCAGCTTTAATATTCGAAAGTGCTTTCAAGACAAGGATTCTCTAACTGTTGCCAAGTGGCAACAGGTCCAGTCCCCACATCACATTATAGAGGAATATTTCACAGACTGACCCTGTTCTACTGTTTGTGATGCAGCTTATTGGGAATTGCTTCAAAGACCAGGATCTATTGGCTGTTGCTATAAAGTGGTTTTAACTACAGGTCCAGTCCCCACATCACATTATAGAGGAATATTTCACAGACTGACCCTGTTCTACTGTTTGTGATGCAGCTTATTGGGAATTGCTTCCAAGACCAGGATCTATTGGCTGTTGCTATAAAGTGGTTTTAACTACAGGTCCAGTCCCCACATCACATTATAGAGGAATATTTCACAGACTGACCCAGTTCTACTGTTTGTGATGCAGCTTATACGGAATTGCTTCCAAGACCAGGATCTATTGACTGTTGCTAAGTGGTTTGAACTACAGGTCCAGTTCCCACATCACATTTTAGAGGACCTATTCACAAAATGACCCAGTTCTACTGTTTGTGATGCAGCATATTGGGAATTGCTTCCAAGACCAGGATCTATTGGCTGTTGCTAAGTGGTTTTAACTACAGGTATGGTTCCACCATCACATAATAGAGGACTATTTCACAGACTGACCCAAGTCTTCTGTTTGGGGTCCAGCCTATTTGGGAGTGTTTTCAGGACCAGGACCTTCCAACTGTTACCAAGAGGCATAAAAAATGGGTCCCGCATCTGACCTGAGTCTTCTGTACAATAGATCTTGGTACAGAAGACTTTTTATCATCCTGTTTTACCAGTCCAGGCCAAGAACCAGAGAGTAATACCACTCCAAAACCTCACCCAAGACTCACAATTTCAGCCAGATATTCCATTGTTACTTTTTTTGTTGAGGTATTTGCCTCATTGAATGTTCTTAAGAGACATGCTGTGAAACCTTGGCTTGAAATGGTGTGAGTTATCCTCATCAGGTCTACAATTCCTACATCATATATCCTAAATGGATCCAAAAACGAGAGCATATCAAAAACTAGAATAAAGCTCACATTTCAAATATTGATCATAAAGAGCAAAGGGTTAAGTACTACTTAACAACCCTTCCTTAGTTTTGATTTTATTCTATATAAACTCAACCCTACATTGTGAAGTACTACTTTGCAAGTAGTAACTCCCACTACAAACTGTCTATCATTTCTCATGAATGTTCAAAATTTTGTATTGGATATATGGTAATGGAAATGGCCTTTGTAAAGCGTGTAGAAACTTCTGATAAAGTTTTATTAAAGGCTTAATCTAAGCAAGTGTAATTATGTTGTCTAAATTTCCGCAAACATAGTTTGAATGTTTTCCCCTTTTCTTTGCCAGAGTTTTTTTATCAGGAAGTGTTCATGAAAAAATATATTAAACGTCTGAAGTGATGTTGACCTGGTAATTGTTCTTTCCTCGAGTGTTATGAGGAAAGCCAGGGGCGGATCCAGCCTTCGCCAATAGGGGGGGGCCCGGAATTTTTTTTCAGCCATATTTTCCCCGATCGGCCGCTCAAAGATGATTTTTGGTTTCTTTGAAGGGGTAATCCTAATAGTCACTTCTTAGCTTTATTCTTATAAATCAACATAAATATATAATATAATCCTTATTTATATAATGCGAGCGCGAAGCGAGAGCTAAATTTTTTGGAAATCTTATGCATTTTTTTCCTAAAATATGAACATTCTGGGCAATGTTTGTTATCCTGAAAAAGATGTGTATGCAACTAAATAATTACTACGAACGCGAAGCGCGAGCAGAAATGAACTGATGGAAAAGTACCTATTAGGACTGCTTGCACTTAGCCATGAAGACGTTACATATTTCAACAATCAAATAATGCGAGCGCAAAGCGCTAGCTGAAAATTTTTGACATTTCTGCATTAGAATGGAAAATTTTAATCAATTTGTGTAATCGTGAACAGGATAGCTATGTAACTAAACAATTTATGCGAGCGGGAAAAAATCGAGATTTAGACCCCAAAACGGCACACTCTATTCATGTTTTGTAAATCATGAAAAGAATGAGTCATAGGGGATCTCCCTACATTAATAATGCGAGCACAAAGCACGAGCAGAAAAGTTTTGATATTGTGATCTGAAACTGGATAATGATTTAGATAGAGAACAAGTTGAGTATCTGAATAAACATGTGCGCGCGTGTTTCATATTTTGACATAGAATCTAGGCATTCTAAATACATATTTTATTATGAAAATAAAAGCAAGCGCGAAGCGCGAGCTTAAACTATTTGATATTCCGATCTGAAAAAAAAGAGTCAATTTCAGCTCTCTATTTCAAGCACTTTGTAGGAAAATTGTGAGGTGGATATGGATCGCACTTGATAAAGAGCTGATATTTTTCATTATAATTACTTTGAGTTTTGACATAGGACACCGGATAGGACATCCTTAGGACATGTCATCATAATTATGAAAATGATGACTGTCTTTCTATTCCTCTTGCTAAGCGCGAGATGAAACAAAAGGGACATTTCAATTATTAAATTGATATCTTATTCATTAATGCCTAATGAGGGCGCAAAATCTGATGATATTATGGCCTGAAACTGGATATTTCAAGCACTTTTGTAATTATAAATAGGATGTATCAGTTAATATATCTTTAACCATTAATTCGAACGCAAATTGCGAGCCTAAGTTTTTTACACACTGTCATGAAAAGGGGATTTTAAGAATTTTGTTATGTAATCAATATTGAGAAATACATAACTCGACCATCAAAATGCGAGTGTGCAGCGCTAGCTGATTCGTTGTGACAATCAAACCTGAAAAGGGATATTTTGACAACTTTATGGAATACACGAAAATAATAGGTACCTGATAAATCAAAATTTGCTAGCGCGCAGCGCGAGCAGAAAATGTTAATATTCAGACCATATAACTGACATTTTTACAAAGCAATTTTTAACAATCATTTAGTATATCACAAAATAATGAAAGTTATAGAGAGATGAAATATGTTTTGTATATTGACTTCCAAACTTGATATTTAAACTCCATATTGAACAAGATAACCTATATTGAACACAAAATCACCTAACAGGCAATGCGAGCGCGAAGCGCGAGCGAATTTTTTTTCATAGTGACATAAAAGATTCTTTTCATTTTCCAAGTCTTCCCCTCATCTTATTTTATTCACTCGTCTTCCTCCTTTCCTTTTTTCTCCTTTCTTTTCCCTCCTTTTTTTTTCTTTCCTTTTTTTTCTTTTTTTTTGCTCCGCCAATAGGGGGGGCCCCCCCTGGATCCGCCTATGAAAGCAGTATGTGGGGGCATTGTGGTCTAGTGGTTATGACTCTTGTCTTTTAATCTGACAGATTTGGTGTCCATACCCAGCCATGCTTGAGCGCCTAGGTAGCCGAGCTAAAGCCGGGGTAATAATAATAGCAGGCCCCACTGGGAGAACAGTTTTCGAAACTGAAGTGGCTACCCTGGGTAAATATACCATAATTATTATCATCATTATACTATTATTATTATTAAAGAAACTAGGCGGGGAAGAGAGGAGGAGTACGGGATGTATTCATATCACAAACAGGCTGGCTTCTTGGTATACGTGTATTGATTTCCTAACTAAACAGAATCATGCCTTGTCTGCAAGCTTTCAGGTGGTTCTCATATTGAGATACTTTGCAACCAGATATCTCCCTGATAATACCAGCAGTATAAACATATCCGCGGCATCAAGGACTGTCTAAGGGTGGCACTTGACTTTTATCATTTACACCAGAAGGGAATTACCACAAATTTAATATCTGAGATAATTATTAGTAAGGTCTGGTTCATAGTGGTAGCGGAATAAAGTTACAAGTTAAAAAAAGAGGTGATTGAAATTTAAAGGACAAGTCCACCACAACAAAAAGTTTATATGAATAAAAAGAGAAAAATCCAACAAGCATATCACTGAAAATTTCATCAAAATCATGTAAAATAAGAAAGTTATGACATTTTAAAGTTTCGCTTAATTTCACAAAACAGTAATACGCACATCCTGGTCAGTATGCAAATGAGGAGACTGATGACATCATCCACTCACTATTTTTGTTTTTTGTTATATGAAATATTCTAATTTTCCCCTCATTGCCAAGTGAAACGACGATTGATTCCTCCCTGAACATCTGGAATTCGTATTGTTTAATACTACATGGTTTAGTCAAGTTGGTCCTTATTGTCAAATCTGTAAAAAATGAAATATTGTATAATTCAAATAATAAAAAACAAAATAAAAATAGTGAGTGAGCGACATCATTGTCTGTCTCATTTGCATGTCACCGAATTGTGCATATCACTATTGTGAAAAATAAGCGAAACTTTAAAACGTCTTAACTTTCTTATTTTACATCCAATTTTGATGAAATTTTCAGCATTATGCTAGTTTGATTTTTCTATATTCAAATCAACGTTTTTCTGGGGTGGACTCGACCTTTAAAGTCTGTGACTGTGTAACATATGTTAAATCTGTAAAAACTTAGATATCTAAATTAAGATGACTGTCCATAAACTCTATCTAACCCTCCAAGAGTTGTATTGTCATCAAATTTCTTTGGATTTCTTTCATGTTATTGTCAATCAAAAAGTGACTATGCCCATTACACTGTGAGCTTATTGTGCATCCTTGTATTATGTTGCTTTGTTGGTATTTCATCGGAATTACCTGAGTAGCTGATGCTCTTCGAGCCATTATTTTCATTATCCTCTTTTATAGAAGAAGATGATTCAAATCTATTTACATAAGAATTGATTTGTCAAAAATGTGGATTTTAATAATGTACTTCGCTCAGAATTTCAAAAAAATCATGCTAACATGCACACATTGTCATATTATAGAACATTCAGCCTCCACAGCCATTTTGGCTCATCAGGACTTGGGTCTGAAGGTTCAAAGTTCTACGGCACCATAACACAGAGTCTGTTCATAATTCTTACAATTGATTTTAACAGTGAATCACACATATTATTCAACGCAATCAATTGTGAAAATAAATCATACAATCGATCATAAGCTTTGTGGTACAAGTCCTGAACCTCCAAAGAACAAGTATCTTGCACAAAGCACCATGCTCTATCAAATATACCACCAGCTTGTGAATATCCAGCTTCCACACTTCATAACCCAGGCTCCATACATCAGTAGAAGAGATCATATGCTAAAACTCTCTGTACCACAAGCAATGATTGATGCATACACATTTTCGTATTATCCCGTACCATTCGTATCTGGAACCATCTACCAGCTAAAGCAGTTACTGCCCCATCAGTTGCTGTCTTCCGGGGGGCTGCCCTTCCTGTCATCAGAGGGTTAAAGCCTCCTGTAGGTTCCAGGATGCTGTAAGCACTAGGAGCATGATTTTTACTTGCACTTCACCAATTTTATTGTAAATAGAATTCCAACAAAATTGTCTGCACCATCACCTTCTGTCACAGCACATCCCATCCCAGTTTATTAATGGACCATACTTCCATTGATTTTTACATTTTGTTAGCAAATCTTGTTGATATGTTTGTCTGGCATTTAGAGAAGATTATGTTGATTATAACTTTATCTGACAGAATTTGCATTGAGGGTGAGGTTTATGAGATTCTTTCAGAAGATGTTAAAAATGTAGATTGAGATGAATGGGTTATATTATCACTCATTTCATAAATTGGCTTAAACACCCAAATTTCCTCAGTCAGAATCTGGGGGGGGGGTTATCATCTTTGGTCATGGTCTTTTTGTCTATCAAAACTTAAAACCAAAGATATGTGATTGATAAGATATGTAAAGTGAAAATTAATGTTAGAGAGGTTCAAAAGCCAGGCTAAAATTTCAAGAACTAACAATGAAGACTTGTGCCTTTAATTTTCAGTATAATGTCTAAAAACTGTGATCTTTTTGTAATGCACCGATGACATCACACAACAGGAGTATGTGTTTTTAGACAAGAAAAATCATGTTAGATTTCTTCTCAATGGGTACTTTATTGATTTTTCCTGTTAACAAGGGAAGTCTGGAGGAAATGTTACCAAAAAAACAGGATATCAACTGAGAAGACAGTCAAAATAATAATGAAAACAAACATTTTTTTCAGAATAAAGAAGAGATGTGTCCCCTTTGAAGCATATTCCGTTTTTTAAAATGGAAAGTTTTCTTTATTATTTGTCTTCATGAACGTGATGGATGGAAGAAAGTATGGAGGAATAAAGGAATGTAAAACTAGGGGATGATGATGATGAGGAGGAGTATGATGGTGATGATGATCATGATGATGATGGTCATGGGAGAATATTTGGTGATGAGTTATCAAAGGAAGAAGGATTTAATGATCAACTTGAATACTGACACAAAACTCCAAATATTCGGATGATAACATGGATTTCAATACGTTTGCCTTAAATGAATAAAGAGATGAGGATCCTTTTATAGACTCTGGTATAGAGTTTCATAAATTCATCCTTTTGCTAACAAAAGGATAAATTTATGAGGGTGGACATAATACACTATCTTTCAGAAAATCCTTAGTTACATTTGCCAACTGGGCAAGCAAACATCGTTCATAACATCTAACCTTTATTTTTTTTTTATATCAGCCAACTTTATGACCTTTAATTTCAATGGCTTTCCAGCCGATGCGCTAATTATCAGCAAAACTAAATAAGTTCAGATACCTTAAAATTAAGATCTGGGATCTAGATATTTTCTTACACACTTGCTTATGTCCATGGCCAATACAAGGATTAGATTTAATCCACCCTCGTATAGCCCCATCCATGTAATATGTCAATTAAAAATTTAAGAGATTACTTTTAGTTGATCTTCCCGCTTTTGTATGAGTTATACATTTGTATTTCATTTGTAATTATTGTTGCCCTCTCATTTTCATTGTTACTTTGTTATTTCAGTGGGATTTGCTCCAAGTGAAAGTTGTAATGAAATGACTAACATTTTGTTAGAATCAGTCAAGATTTGTTTTTCAACACATGATTCAGTGTTTAAAGGACAAGTCCACCCCCAACAAAGAGTTTATTTGAATAAAAAGAGAAAAATCCAACAAGCATAACACTGAAAACTTCATCAAAATCGGATGTAAAATTAGAGATTTATGACATTTTAAATTTTCGCTTAATTTCACAAAACAGTTATGCACATCCTGGTCGGTATGCAAATGAGAAGACTGATGACGTCACCCACTCACCATTTCTTTTGTATTTTATTGTATGAAAATGAAATATATAATTTTCTGCTCATTGTCGAGTAAAACAACGATAAATTCCTCCCTGAACGTGTGGAATTAGCATTGTTTAATAAAATATGGTTCAGTCAAGTTGGTCCTTATTGTCAAATCTGTAAAAAATGAAATATTGTATAATTTAAACAATAAAAAACAAAAGAAACAGTAAGTGGGGGATATCATCAACTGTCTCATTTGCATGTCACTGAGTTGTGCATATCATTGTTTTGTGAAAAATAAGCGAAACTTGTCATACCTTTTTAATTTACATCCAATTTTGATGAAATCTTCAGCGTTATGCTAGTTTGATTTTTCTCTATATTTTTATCAACTTTTTTTCTGGGGTGGACTTGACAGATTATACAGTTATGTAAATGACAAATTGATTTTATTCTTTTATGAAATATGTATTTATTTTAACTGCTAAAGCTATATAATCAAAGTGACCCTGGTGCTTCGAAAGAAGTTCATATACTGTTAATTCCACATCTCTTCAATAACAAAAATCAGTAGTTTAACCCTAAAAGGACTGGGGCCATGATGCCCCCCCCCCCCTCAACCCTTTGCGCGATATTTCTGAAACGCAAAAATATTTCGCCCCAAAATTCTATATGAATGAATAGTCTCGCGCAATTTTGAGACCGAATTCGCGACATACGGGTATAGCATCGCGACGCCACATGATTTTTTACCCAAATGTCATGCCGAAAATGGCTAATTTTTATACTTGTGTACAAAGTCTATGAGAGATGAAATTCATAAAAGGGTGATTATTTTTCGTTGAAATTTGTTTGCCTAATTAATTTAGGGTTTAATGTAGTTTTTAAATGGTCTGTAATAATTTCCATTGAAAAAACAATGAAAAACAAAGATAAAAACAAAGAAATACAAAAGAAAATCTAAAAACAATGAAATATATAAAGGAAAAAATCGGCTTTCGCATTTTGTTTGTGAATACCTTTAAATCAGATTACAAAGATGACAACTGAAAAAAAAATTGAAGTGAAATTGGGTGTTAAATATGAAAATATTGTTTTTTACGAATAAATTAGCATTTCATAATGAATGAACAAAATTATTTTCAGATTTTTTTATACTGGCTTGTAGTTTATGTGGTAAAAAATGTGCGTGCCAAATTTCGGCGCTCGCGCGAACGGCGGCCAAGATCAGAAGGGGTCCATCATGCTCCCACTCCTCTATACATCTCAAATAGCCTACACGGTCCTTTTAGGGTTAAATCATGGAACTATTAAACATAGCTCTATGGTTAAATATAGTTTTATTTGATCATATTTTCCCCCACCAAATTTATATCAAATGAAACAAAGCTCTGTCCTTAATATGGAATCATTTCCACAAACTCTTTTATCACATTAAACTGGGTACATATCTGCTCGTCCCATCATCAATAAATCTTTTATTTATTCACTGTCATTTTTTTCTCTCTCACACACACATTCTTCCTTCCCCCCCCCCCCTCTTTTCTCTTATTTCTTACTCTTTCTTTCTCTATTCAACTCCTCATATACATCCCTTTCTCTTTCAGACCCCCCCCCCCCTCTCTCTCTCTCTCTCTCCCCTACAATTTTTTAATCATCGTACATGTCGTCATTAATTTTCTCCTTAAAAGCGTTTGAGCCCACACCCCAGTTTTTTTTTCAGATTTAAACAAATATTAAATATTTATCAATGTTGGTTATCAAGCAAAATGCACAACTTTAGTTTTAGAACTTTTTTAACGATGGATATAAAAATCTGGATTTTTTAGCACAAAAAATCTGTCCCAAAATTTTAATCCTTTACACGAACCCCAAGGAATTACTTAATAAATTCGGAAGGGACTCACCGCTATCTCTTAAACATTACTATATACGATTAATGGACCGATGCATCATCGTACGCTCAATATAATAAGAAGGAAAGTTCAAGTTGTATAAGGTACAAAAAAATAATATTTTATTCATAATTAGAGCAAAACTTAACACGGTATGGAATCAACGTCATTTATACAATTTTTCCAATAAATTGATATGAAATAAATCCTCATAATTCTCATTTCAGATATGGATTTTTCTTAAATGAAATAAAAGAATTTATTGTGTTTTTTAATATTCTTGAGAGATTTATAATGTTACTTTGATAGTTATTCAACGGCGGCGTGAAATCAATACGATCCTGTATAAACACAACATCTGTTTGATTAATATTCTGGATTAAAGAAAACTAAATCTTCGTGGCTAATCTAGCTAATCTAAGAATTGAAATACCATTATATATAACATTACACCAAGTGCAATTTGAAAAAAAATACATGTATATACTTGATAATCAACTATGCAATAATTACGATTATCTTACATATTTTACTGTTTAAATACAGACCGAAACATGCTTAATCTTATCATTGAATGTTGTGCTACATTCAATGCATGAAATGAGTATTGAAGTATTGAATTGCAATTCAAATTTTACTAGGTTAAAGAAGACTAATTGATATAATGTATATTATTGGAGGTTCGGAGAAAAGACTTAGTACACAAAATGCAAAGCAGTCTGAATCAACCTTATTTAGGCTTCACCTCCAAACTTTGAACATTTCGATTAATCAAAAGATCATAAATATAGGCACTGTCTTATCAGACCTTAATCAATTTGGGCGTACATACAATTTGGATTATGTTTTGTTGATTCCTTAAGCAGTAAATATTTTTACCAATGATGAATAGTACATAATCACTAGCAAAATATACACATCACATTACATTAGATTCCTATCTCTTGAATATCCGAAAAAGCTGATTTTTACACTTGAAGTTGTGAACACCTATTAGGGGTGTTGCAAGAAAATATTTGCAATCAATCGCAAATTTCAGATGCAAATTTACAAGTGAGGTCAATTTTAACAAAAGCAAATCAATTCATACTTGTTAATGCAAGAAGCGGACTATCAATCAATTGCAAGTTTGCAATAAAATGCACAACTTTCAATAGACTTTGGGACCTGAAATTGACTTGCGATCAATTACACGTTTCTTGCAACACCCCCATTAAAGTACACGCACACATCGTCAAATTATTGGAGTTGTGAATGAGTCTATTTTTGTGCGCTTGTCATATATACGCTTATAAGGTGTAATATTATGACACCAGTTGGGGTGCCTCTGGGGCTCGATCTATACATTGGAGTTTGAACAAAGCACTAAAGAATGTTGAACTATAAAAAATTGAGTGGTAACACCGAACATTCACTCGTGTAAAATACACAAGGGTGGTTTAGTTTGGAATATACCGTGTACTAATATAAAGACATAGTCTGTTTCATGTAAGCAAATCTATTGTCTTATAGCAAGCAATATAATATTAATATATTGCAATCAACCGTATGCATTGATATAAGTACCGGTCATATTAGTGAAGAAAAAAAAAACAGAAAATATAATATTATAGAGACGTTTGACTTTATTGTAATACTTGGGTATAGTATAAACGCCCTAAACACTGGTGCAACGAAAACTCAAGTTGGCTTCTTTACTCGGCTGCGGCTTGGATATTCGATGCTTTGTATTCTCGGGCGACTGCAAAACTACGTACATCTGCATGGTGTTTCATACGTTATAACACGTAGAAGAGATTGTCATTGTCGTTGCCTCAAAGAAAGTGCAGGTCGGATCGCATCATTCCAGAGATGGGAAGGAGAGAAGAGAGAAAAGGAGGAGGTCGAGGAGGAGGTTACAGGAACCTTGCAGCCAGTACACTCAGAGAGAGATAAAGAACACTGGAGACCACGGACACTGGGCTGCCGTTTCCAGGTGATGTAGGTTTCATGGTCATATTAGACTGTTTAAAAAGGAGAACAAAAGAAAACATACAAATTATTCCAGCGATTCAATCTCAATAATATTTGAAAAATATTCTGCAAGAAGAAGAAGAAGAAACCAGGAAATACTTTGGAAATTTAATTCATATTTGATTTTGTTGCTTAATTTTGTTAATAAAAAGGATACCCAAACTTAAGAGAGAATTATCAAATCAATAATCATAAAACATTACTTAATGTGTCTCATTAACATTCAAAAGATATAAGTGGTTCAAAATATCACGCGTTTTTTCCACATTGAAATGAATAGTCTAATTGTGTGATGGATGCATTTGAAGAATGGAATTATGACTTAGTTCTGTCAACGTTTATTCCCAAACAAGGTGTTTTTATGCGTTTACATTGAAATTACTCAATATGTACGAACGAAGCAGTATACTATTTGATTAAAAGCAAAAACAGATTATGAGACACGAAGAAGTTGTAAAATTTTGTTTTACGTCCGTATTTCTTTCATTTTCCATTGTTCATTGTTCCCACTGTGCTGAGCATAAAAATGAACAAAAAGTATAGTTTTGTATATTTCAAAACAATGTTCATGTTCAGTGGAACATGTTAAATATTCCATATGAATGCTGATAAGATACATTTAAGGAGACATGATTTTATTGTTACCCATCCATTCTTTATATTTTCATCAGGAAATCAATTGGGGTTTTATTATATACCCAGTATATCTGATCTATATAATGTATTTATGACTTTTTAACCAGGAAATTTCTATCCGTGGATCAACCAAAATCGTTAACTCTTTCACATTATGCTACAACATATACTTTTTTCTCACCATCTTCTACATTTTCATGACGTTATTCAGACAAACTATACACTCTTAGATAGTTGCGCAAAAAATGCCCAACTTTTAACCAACCCTGGGCAACATACTGTCCACACAACAATTGGTTAAAATCTGCCCAAATTGAGTAATGAAAACTAATAATTGGGTAATAATTTTGATCAATTGGATAATAATTGCCCAGAATATATATATTTTTACCAACATACATTACCCAACACAGTGGACAGTATGTTGCCCAACATTTTAAGTGTGTATACAAAGCAAATTATCACGTTCGTTTAAACTTTTTTTTTTGAAATTGTTTAAACTGTTTAAAACTTTCTTTTAAAGTGACATGCTTACACAACATGCTAAAGTTTTCAAACAGCGTTTTTACGTTCTCGGGAGCGTCCCCGTCATGTATTAAACGCAAATTCAGCATTTCCTTTCATCGAACCGGCAATCCATGCTCAACAAATTCCACATCACAAACGTAAAAGGGGGCAAAATAGTGCACCATGCTATGTGTTTCATCCACAATATATATAACTTGGTCATTTCCCATCGATCATTCTCAACCAAAACAAGTTTTGATACCGCATGAATTCAATTTTCTTCCAAAATAGTCATAAAAGCATATCTGATTTTTCCTTTTCGCGAATCCCCATATCCCCCGTTTATACCCCCACCCCCTGGAACACCATTCAAATTTAAATTTTGAATATAAATTTATTTATTCCAACCCCCCAAAATGATACAAAATCGTTTTAAAAGAAGGGGCTGACCATGCACACGTTGAATAAAAATGGATGGGGTTGGAACTACACAGAACTAGCGTATATACGGGGGGCAGACTGCCCCCCCCCCCCTGACGAGTCACAACCCATGCAAGGGACATATCCATGCCCCCCCCCCCCCCCCCCCTGACGAGTCTTGAAGACCTTCTTTTTTTTTTTTTTTGCTTTTCAAATTTTTTGGCGGACGAGATCCTTTATTTGTGGTTGAAGACCTTTTTTTAGGTACGCCACTGCTTCACAGCCCCCCCCCCCCCAATCCGGTCCTTGATACATGCAATACACTCTTCAAATAGTTAGTTAGTAAATAGGGGAAATATTAGTTTTACAGGAACATCCATAAATCTGAAACTTAGACAAGATTGTAAGCAGAGAAGCGTTTCATCAATATTTGTTGTCAGGCAAGTTATCGGATCGAAAATCTAATCTTCGTTTTGATTTGTTGAGAACTACAGGTGTGTGGCTGTTACTATGGTAACTGTCGGATAAAACATGACTTTGTCGCTTAAACTTCCGATAAGTGCTTTCATGAAACGCTCCCCCAAATTGACGAATTTCTGAAAATAAATCATAATTTCATTCTGTTCATGCTAGTAATCAAAATGTTTCCTCGAACTGAAAAAAAATAAAATAAAACTGAAAATTCATGCCATTAACGTGATTAGTGACAGCGTGCAGCGAACATCTTTATACCTGTAACATTTTTGTTGTTGGTGCATTGCTAGGCCTTTGAGGTGCATTTGACATTGTGGGCTCGGTTGTGTTCTATATGGCAATATCATGAAAAAGAGAAGAGCTTACATCAATATTGAGATATATTCTCTCCTCCTCCTTCTCTTTCCTCTCTATAAATAACCCTCTCTTTCTCTCTCCTTCCAATTAGCTCTCTCTATATCTTAATTTTTCTCTTTCATTCTTTCTTTCTCCCTTCGTCACTTCACAAAGTGCACGCTCACACACACACACACTTCTCAAATATAAGAATATTGTAAAGAGTAAAGTAAAGAGGCGAACCAGTGCACTTTAATATGCGACATAATGACCTAAAAAATTGTATTTTTTTCACTTGAATAATTAGGATGAATACCATTAACATTATAGTTTCAAACTCGAATCGTCTATACTTTATACACTTTTTTTTTCCCTTTCCTCCTTCTTCTTCTTCCTTTTTTTTATCTCTCTTCCCATCTCCCCCTAAATTTTAACTATAAAAAGCATAGAGGTGACCCCCCCCCCATCCCCTTCCATGGCACCGCCCCTATAGAAACTGAAAGTGCATTTAAAGGAGAGCATATAAAGCTAGACGTGCTGCGATGATATAATGTTTACAATGTCGTTATGTATGACTATATAAACAGTGATTAAATATCATGATAATTACATCATTAATCATACAAAAGCCATACACAAGCCACTGCTTTTTATTGAGCTTAATGGGCGTCTGCATTTTCACAAAACATACATCTATATTTTAGTGTCACACTTCATTTGTTATTGATTGTGATTAATATAATGCTATGTAGTTATTTTGAGTGTATGATGATACATTATCTATTATTGAATTGACTTCATTCTTTTGACCAACCTGTATTTTCCTGATTTGTATTTTGTTGGAAATGAAATCAAATAAAAATATCTTGTATTCCCATTATTCAAAGTTTCCCTCCTCCCTTTTCACTTTCTTTCTTCCTTTTTCTTGGGGGGGGGGGTGACCGAAAATATAGACCTATCCTCAAGTTGATACGATTTGGGGGGGGGGGCGTTAAGTAAAATAATAATAATGATAAACACACTTGGGCAGTGACATGGGTGGCCTTTTGTTTAAAATACTTACCGATGGCGATGCAGTTGAGGCTCCTGTGTCTGTGCCGTTTGTGCTGTTAGGCATCTGGGCAAAAGTCACTGCAAATAGAGCAATTAAAACTAGACACACCAAAGAAGCCTTCATTTTGTTAGCTTTTCCTTTTGCCTTGTTAAAATTCTGGATGTGTGTCAGTAATCCTTTAGTCACTTGTGAGATATCTAACAAGAGCGACGATCAAAGATGTTGGTTGAACGGCGTGTGAATTGAGATGTGAGAAACTCAGCTTGAGAGAGTGAAACTTCACGCGGGGTGTGGTCGACGACGACGTAGTTAATTGGTCGGAGAGATTCAACCAATCAGCGCTCAGCATTATTACAACTCTCGACCGAAGTAAATCACTCGTTCGGCGGGAGCTGCTGTGCGTGCGCCTGTAAGGCTGTAATCCAAGCTACATTGGGGAAGTTTCGAATTGATGCAGAAGGGTTCGAGCCTTGCATGGTCACGTGACTCACATCTTTCGGATGATGACGTAAAAGTCAGTCCGGAACGTAAATAATAATCTGATTGATACACGTCTGTAAAAACTCAATCACACACACACAAAGACAAAGCTCACCACTAAAAACAAGTTGATTTGAATAAAAGAAAACAAATTAAACAAGCGTGACGCTAAAGATTTAATCAATATCAGATGTAAAATAAAGCTAAGGATTTTTTTCAGATTCGCTTAATTTCATAAAACACTCTTGCACACAGCGGTTAGTCACAAATTAATTTTCTCAATGAAACTTGACATCGCAATCACCGTAATTTTAATAACAGTTAAAAGCTACTGAAATACTTCAATCTAATTGGCTGATAGTGAATTTGCTATGAAAATCGTGTATCTGTTATTATTACAAGTCTGGACTTCAAAATGATTTCATCGATTCATTTTTATATCAATTTCAGAAAATACAAACTGCAAGGGGGTCTCATTAATTGGGGGAATTTGTTACAGGCCTATGCTATTTGAGTGTGTGCATGTCATGTCCAATGTGTGTGTGTTTCGTTTATATGATTATAACCTACTATAAGAATCTATCGAAACCGTATCATGTGGCTATAGCTTTGTCAGTTCATTCAAATCCATGTAAAGTTTAATGTATTATTTGTACAAAATAACATAATATCCGACATTTCGATTTGGGCTATACCAAGGAGGCTCATTGGCTATACACACTCTCGAAGTGGAAATGGTGTATTTTGGTTCATAATTGATAATAGGTTGGACACTAACTGAACGACAATGCGTTATTTCCGTCTATTATCACTTATACACAATTATTACAGGGAAGAGGAAGGGGTGTCACATTATTATACCGGACAAACAATTATCTCTGCAACCTACACTCTTCTTCTTCTTAAACATGGAAACCTTCACAAGTTACATAATAGGTCTACTTCGAAAAGCATGGCCTGTTAACGGGTGCATTGTCAAATATTACTGATGATGATGATGATGATGATGATGATGATGATGATAATGATGATGATGATGATGATGATGGTGGTGGTGGTGGTGATAAAGATGTTGATAATGATAATGATAATAACAATAATAACAATAGTATTACCAATAACGATGATGCTTATAATAATGATGACGGGTTCAATCACTTTTTTATATACATATATATTCTATGGATTACTTTTTTCATCATTTTTCAGAAACTTGAACCCCTCAATGAAAAATTGTAATATATCATTTCGATTATAAAAAGCTTAATTATTACAACTCGTACATTGCACAAAATGGATTTTCACACAATATTTTTTACCAAGAATGGAATCCTTCAAAAGCAACTACTTCCACTTTCGAATGTATAATTTTACAAAAAAAGATATACCAGATAATCGTCTTCTGATATCTTTACCGTGTAGTCACCCCTGTAATCTTCTCATGCGACCGGTCATGAGTCTGTAAATATGTATAGTTGCTACAAAAACAGCAATAAATCTTTTAAAGGTTGATATTATGTATACCATATGTCTTTCATTTATCAATTTAGTATTGTGTGTTTTATGTTAAGTACCCTTAAACGTCACAGACAATACTGGGCATCTTATTAATAACAGCACTCAGTAAATCCCACGTTATACACAATCATGTACCATGTGTTTTTCATTTATCAATTTACGAGTTGAGATGATAACCGGGGGTTTCGAGTGTGAATATACTAAACTATGATTTATGAGATATCGCATCATACTCATGGAATTGTTCACTATGTATTTTAGCATGGACTCAAGACGATCATACCTGCTTCATTGTATCATTTGATGGGTATGATGCAATATCTCAATTCATAAATCATATTTTGGTATTCAATTCTCGGAATCTCAATTATCAATATACAATCAGAAAGAGAACTATAAATAATCTCAATTCACAAAGTGATAAATGAAAAACATATGGTACATTGTATTTATGTATAAATGCTTTGCTGCAAGTTACTGGGGAAGTTTGAATAATCAGGCATTTACCCCCAAAGAATTCGACCGCATATCGATTGAAGCGCTTTGCATTTCGTGAAAATATGAACTATTAGAGCGACATTATGAAGGGATGGACGATTAACGCGAGCATTTCTCAGCATTTCTTTGATCCAATGATAGTCAACGTCACCTGGTTATGTGCATCTTAATCATGTTAATAAGAACATACAGGTGTTGTGACAATACCAAGACGTATCTGATCACTGAGACGGATCAGTTTCCCCGCGGTCTTAGTTTTGTTAGCTGATACCCTGTTTCAGCATGTGCCTTTCAATCAACATGCTTTATATTTGGAGCAGCAAACTTGAGAAGCAGACGATTTCTGTGATATAAAATATGATATTACAGTATTCGATCCGGACGCACGTAAAGACCTCAATAACACTGAGATATACACGATCTATACACGTATCGTATATCTAGAATATTATGGAGAAACTTGGGAAAATGAAATTTTAAATGGTTAACAGTCAATGACAAATTTGCCTCTCTATTAAAATATGCAGATATTTTCCCAAATAAAACACACGGAACTAAGTTTACCAAAGGTTAACAAGAACTGCACATCGATTTTCCATGATTTAGGTGATTTGTTAGTGACAACTGCGCATACAATAAAGTTCCAATCATGAACTGCTTCAGGCCCTTCTAACGTTAACGATCATGGGACTAAAGTAGACAAGTATTGAAGAGAATGTTATTTAGATCACAATAACAGTCACCCATTAGTAAATTCATTGTATAAGCGATGAATGTCCATGTCTTCATAGTATAGGTCCATGATTACAGTATCGAAATGATCAGTGATGGAATAGCGTCATCTACGACAAGGACCATTCACAGAGAACTAGCAAAATCAATTTTGATAAAGAGGAATTGTATTCCTGTGATCCAAATCAGGGGAGATAATCGTGAAAATAACCATAACCTCACATATCTGTTCAGTAGCCCCAATTACATTCGTGACTAGATATAAACGCTTTGTTTAAATTGCCTTTCTATGGATATTAATGTCTATCTCGTGCATTAGTTTCAATTCATTTATTATTGAAATTGATTTCTAAATGATGATAGTTTGCCAATTTGTTATCATGACGTAATATGATTTATTGCTAATGACCGCAACTAATTGTTGTTCGATCTTATCTGGGCTTCTTTCTTCGAAGGTGATTTGCACTTTCACTTTTAAAATATTTAAATTTTAAATCGTTCGATTCTTTCTTGTAATTAACGACATTTTTCCATCCTTTGCTTCGCATCGAACGAGCAAAACTAATCTGAGGTGCCATGAGCCTAATTACAACAGGAAGGCAATAGATATTCGTTCGACTCAACCTTATCGATTATTTTCAATTTGATATTGCTTATTGACAAAAGTGTATGAATATGATTGAAAATCTAACACTGATTCTAGACGTGGTAACAACTGAACTTTCTTTGCCCAAATTGGGAAGATATATAAATGACTTTGGAACTATTTTTTGACTGGCGGAAGAATTTGGGCTATTTTACCGTTTCAGTCAAAGGGATGGTCCGGGCTGAAAATGTTTATATCTAAATAAATAGATTAAAATTCTCAAAGCAAAATGCTGAAAATTTTATCAAAATCGGATAACAAATAACGAAGTTATTGAATCTTAAATTTTATCGATATTTTGAGAAAGCAGTAATACACACATCGTCATGAATATTCATTAGGTGGGCTGATGATGTCACATCCCCACTTCCCCTTTATGTTATTACATGAAATCATAATTGTTTCATTTTTCATGTGTTAATAATGTGTTTCCATTATGATGAAATAAGTTGCGGCAATAAATAACTAATGCACTTAATCAGTTGTCAATCCAATTGTTTTAGTTCTTGGAAGAAAATTTTTGAATAAACCTAATTTCATATAATTAAATACAAAAAAAACAAGTGGGGATATGACATCATCAGTCCACCTAATGAATATTCATGAAGACATGCCTAGAACTATTTCACCGAAATAATGCAAATCTTTAAAATGCAATACTAGTAACTTCGTTATTTGTTATCCGATTTTGATCAATCCCTTTAATGAATTTGATCCCGTCATAGTTATCTTCATTAATGGCGATTTATTTTTAAAATGAGCTGGCTACAATACCATTTTCTTGTCAGATGTATATCATATCCAATGGTAGTAAACATTCGACCCTCTAATTTCACGTTTATTTTTTATGAATTTTTTAAAAGTGCTATTTTAACACACAGGTCTATGGGGAATGTTTTACGCGCGTGACACCCTGAATGATCTGAAATGATGACAGAGCGCCATCATAGTCATGAAACAACAACATCAACTACTACTTCTATACTGGTGATATTCGTGATCAAGTTTAGTGTAAATATCATCATGGAGTAGGTCCATGTTATCAACAATTAAGGCTGTTATTTAGTGACCAATCTCAGTTTAACATTCTAAAGATTTGAATTTATATCATTTTAGATTATCAAAATCAATTTCAAGGATTGATTTTTAATTCCATGTTTCGACACCTTTTCACTTTTTTACAGCTAATCTGGATCTATTATAAATCGACTTAATTTTTTTAAACTCCTTTTATTAACAACTCGATGAGTATAAGAAAATATTGGACTATATGGAATATGCATAACATCGTTTGAAAAAAAAATCAAAAAGTTCCCGGCCTTTATTGTACTGACGAATGCTAACGAGAAGAAACACAAAAACAAAAAGAACTAATGTTAATATTTTACACTATTTTTAATAAAGAATTATGATCATGATATTTATATAACTATACAGTATTCAACTTGAAAATACATTTTCTAAACCGTTTGCCATTTTGAAAATCTTGTCCTGAATGCTTAACTTTTTGCGATATTTTCTCATGAGAATATCATAGGTTTAGAATGTGACTTGTTTTGGCACCATCATCTGTGATAGATGAAATTGAAGTTTATTATGACCGGTTTCAAATATTATATTTCATATATCAGAACAAGGTTTTTATAGAATTCTCAGACATTTTTCTATAAAGTATTTTGGACAGATGATGAGAATTGTTCAAAGTGATAATCCCGTCCCACATTATCATCAGGATACCGACTTCTATCATTTCTTGAGTACAAAACCTTTTTTTTTCCTCCATCCCTCTTTCGCCTGGTATAGCCAGAAAATATTGGTACATTTTAGGGATGTTATATTGATATGAAATAATTATAAAATCACCACCTTAAACTTAAACCAAATATCAACTTCATGAACCCCATACTTTTTATACAGAATGTCAATTACTTAAGTGAATTAAATATATTTTAAAATAATATATCAACGGTACGTTTTATTTGTTTATTTTATCAAGGGTCACCCGCCACTCAACGGTTGTATTTTTTAGCAGAAAAATGAATTGTAATGACATTTTACCTTCTTAAGAAAGTTATATGCTTTTACACATGCAGAAGAAAATGAATTCTGAAAAAAATGTTTAAAAGAAATGTAGCTATAAATCTACACTATCGATTTGATAATCGTTTTACCCTCCACCCAGTTCACCTATCATTTAGATATAAAATATGGATAAAGTTGGATGGAGAGCATGAATGGCTGTCACCATCTCCAGAAATGTCCAAATCCTTTATTTGGCATCTCACGACAATACGTGCAAAGTTTGCAACTTAGCCCGTCTTACAAAGACTTGTGATAGTCCTTAGCAAATTCAAATTTAGCTTGATCTCACAGTTTGAAATCAATCTAAGTTAACTGCAACTCTTTGTCAGAAGGGCCTAAATCTTTAAGTTTTATTACTTAATGCAAAAAACACCATGCTCGGTTCAATTGCTTCACTGCCTCGTTTATTATAAGTTATGGAACAAATTTTGCCTCTTCTTGCCCCCACCGTCTAAAAAAAATGTTAATTCAACCGTCACTATAATTTTGATCTACAGTGATGAATTGTTGGCAACCATATTATATCAAGGTTTTGATTAGCTAAACTGATATAGCAACGATTTCTTCTCTTTCCGTGTTCCTTCCTCAATCAGGCTGTCATTCTCTTCAGCTCCCTTCCTGCGTCGACGTCGACGGCATCGAACCGTGCATAGACATATGAGCCAGCAGACGACCACGGTCATGATACCGAGTATCATGAGCATGAGGATGTTGAAGAAGATCGGGAGAGGTCTGAGAATGTGACAGATCTTGTCGACAAGGTTGATGAAAGCATTGTGATTTCTCTTGCCCATCCAGTCGCATTTCTGTGTCTGGAATATAATATGAAAAAATAGATAGATATAGGCCGAATTGGAAATGAATTACTATTAAAGTAAAGCTATACATTCGCACCAAAGAATTCGACTCCAGACTGATCAGAGCAACATTGTTTCGAATATCATAATTATCATCTGTCCGATTGGAGATGGGACGTTGGTATGACTATAAGTATATAACACTAGATAAAATAAAAGGTTGTTTGTCACTACAAGCAACCAGAGTCTGGAATTACATGCGCAGTTTCTTCATTTGAGCTTCCATTTTGCTTTGTTTGGTATGCATTCTGATCATTCTGTGTTTGCTCTTAAAAATGATTTCAAGGATGACTTCACTCAGCGCCATGAGAGTAAAAGTAATATCGATGAAAATATTACTGATGTAGCCCCTATAAAAAAAGATATGCGCAGACTCTAACAAATATCAGAAACAAATTAAGAACAAATGGAAATGTACTTTAAACAACCAAGAAGACAGGATGATTGATTTCGTTCTTATTCACAATTTACGGGGTATTTCGTTTTATTCCAACAATAATTTATTTTCGGTTATCATTATTAATTTGTTTCAGTGGCAAATCGATAGTATAGAAGAAAAAAAGAAAAAAAAACATATATCGATGACTTATAATTCTAGATACTCTGCTGTGGTTATTAGGGATGGCGCCACATGGATTTGGCGACCTCCCTAATAATTTTTCAAGTAATAAAAAAGGTAACAAGAAGAAATGCCTAAAAGTGGAAGGAAACAGAAAGAAGAAGAGTATTGAGATTAACATGACTGTGGTATATTACTTAACATTTTTTTACGATAGGGCTTGTGATCTATTTAGGTTCGGATGCCCCCTGTAAACATGACAGGACAGCATTTTGCAACCCACCGTCATATGAAAAAAAAGACAACCTATTAACGATGCAGCCTACCGTGTTGTCTTTAAGGTTTTCCGTTGAACCATCATCAGTTGCTGGGAGAAGTTTGCTATAAAAGTCGTTTTCTTTCGACATCGAATCATTGTCATCACCCTTATCGTTGACGACCCAGAACTGCGGAGGGAGTTCCGTAGGGGTTGGTTCGACGGATGCCTCGAACGATGGCTCGACACCGTTACCGGTTGACGATTGCGAGACTCCTTCATCTTCCGTCTCGTAGGTATATTGGTTTAGATTTCCAGCTGATGATGATGATGATGACGAGGAGATTCCTACCGCCGTGCTGTTCATATTCTGGAGAGTTAGATTATCCGACTGCTGGGTTTCACCCTGGCCTGATTCCAAGGAAGTTGTGTTGACTTCAAGAAGTCGTGATGTCGTCTCCATCGAAGGTCTCTCTGTCATGTCTGTTCGAGATGCATTTTCTCCGAAAACTTCAGGTCTGGATGATGAAGCGTTCGTTGAAACCATAGTGTAATTGTACTTTAGTGGAGTTGGAGTCGCCGATGCAACATCTTCTATATCGACTGTTCTGTTCCTGTCATCTGAAATACTTTGATTGGTCTCTGTCGTGTAATCTTGATGATAATACAGACGAGATAGTGATGTCTCTTCGGAGAGATGGTCGAGGACATTGTCGGCGTGGTCGGTGCTGTTCTGAGGTGGTTCTTGCCTTTCTTCATCCCCGTCTTGTTGATCATGGAAGTTATTTTGTTGGTTTCTATCTCGTAGAATGGCGAGGGCTTCCTGGAGAGTTAGATTTGAGTCTGTGAATGACGTTTGATTTGACGGAGGTTGTAATATCTCGGCTTCTTCGTTGTTGATCGACAGCGAATTTGTTGAATCGGCAGACGAGTTATCATCCTTTTCGACTTCATCAAGGACGCTAATGACAGGAGAAACTGTGTCGGGATGTGGTATGCCATCGTCCTCGTCCTCCCAGAACTTGGTTCCATTCACGTACTCATAGATAACAGTGGTAGCCACGTCAGTGCCCTCAACATTATCGTCATCATTGACGGTATGGTAGTCAATTGGCTGATTGGGATATGATTGGTTGGTCGGTGTGGTGATGTCAGGTTTGTTGTTCTTGTCGTTCAGGATCTGGGAAAGCTTGCTCAAGATGTCAAGCCAGGAAACAGGAATGTCTGCATCATCCTAAAAGTCAAACAAAATAAAAACGTTAATAAATACATACAATATTAGATATTAATCCACTTGATTTTTTTTTCTTTATCTTATCTTATCTTACTTCTTTATAATATTTTAGGTGGTGTAGTCATGTATAGGCCTTGTTGTTTGTTTTCCTCTGATGTGTTTTGTGATCACTCTGAAAGGCAACTATTATTTAGTTCCTTGAAGGTAAATATCACATGGAAAAGGTGAATTTATGCTCGAGTATTATTTTCGTCATACATCATATATCAACTTCAATAGATATTTGTTTGAATAAGACTGCCTATATGATTCGAGTTTGGTCTTTTACAGGCAATCCTTTCTCCATTGTTGAAGATATGTCATTAATTCAAAAGGACCCTCAATTGAATACAGGCATAAAAATGTTAGTACCACTTAAATAGACCTTCCGCCATACATTTTTTTTCAACATGTTTATTTGGAGGAGGTTGTATGGAAACAAATACATGAAAACAAACAAACGATCTAAGTTGTGATGGAAATAAGACCAGCGAAAATTGAAGTTTTCAATATTGCCATTTACCTCTAATTAAGTCACATCTGTTTACACATTTCTCTGTGATTGTGTAAGAGTGAGTCATTAACGGGCTTAAAGACCGAATCATTAATATTTGAACAAAAATCATATTCATTTAACTCCCCCCCCCCCCAAAAAAAAAAGAACTACAGGAAAATAAAAGGGCAAAAGAGCAACATAAAAGGGGGGTCATATGGTAATTTCAGAAATAAGTACAAGTATATTGTTCGTATTTTTTCAATGAATATATCGCAATAAGATTCGAATCAGTCTATTCCTGATGGGCTTCAATCAGAAGTACATCAGTATTGTATGATTTGTGGGAAAGAACGCAAAAGTGTTGAAGACAGCTGTTCTTAAATATTGATTTGGGCTAATTGCATATACCGACATGATTGGTAAACAAAATAGAATTTGAATAGTTCACCTTCTCCCACTCTCCCCCCCCCCCCCCCCCCTCTCTCTCTCTCTCCCCTCTCTCCCTCTCTTTCTCCTTTTCTCATCTGTCTATTTCATATTTTGTGTTGTTTGCCTGGCAGGGTGTTAACACGGGCTAATATGAGAGCAATGACAAATATAATGTATTCTGTGCAAATTACAGCAGCTTTACATTTTACATGCGACGAATTTTTTTTTTCCATGAATCAAATATGGGGGTTAATGATGTAAAATAACAAAAACATATATGCCTAACCTAAGTATGTTGCATATTTAGTGTAATTAAATTCAATTTGCATAAATTGCCATGGAAGTATTAATAACATAATATAAATGTAGTTATTATAGATATAATTTCGTCTTTACCTTCAAATAAACAAACACAATTCACCAGGGGCGGATCCAGGATTTTCCAAAAAGGGGGAGGGAACATTTTTCTCTACGAAAATTTGACAAGCCTTCCCCCCCCCCAAAAAAAAAAAAAAAAAATGATAATAATAATAATAACAATTAAAAAAATTAAAAAAAATACAAAAAAATTAAGGTCATTTTGTCCCACGTGAAATTTGACAAGCAAAAAAGGTCATCACTTGTGTATGAACGACCCAGTATTCCCCTGAAAAATATTTGCTGTGACTCTCAAGGGGGGGCGGGCCGGATGTGCCCCCCCCCCCCCCCCGGTTTCGCCACTTACAATTCACATATAATAGTTATTGTGTCGGTACAATATATGTCTGTATATAAGTAGATTTGAGGATAATTGTTTATGATAAACAAACTCAATATACAATATTACTTCAAGTTCAATTACCTTAGCTTCGCCTGGGATGTCCTCAATATCACCTTGACATAAAACGGTTGTAGTGATACAGAATAATATCAATCCAAAGAGTGATAGTTTCATTTTTATATTCGCCTTGAGACTCGCTCAATCCAAAGTGATGAAATATAAATGCTTGTGTGTTCTTGTGTAATCGCTGCAGTTTCAGGACTGATGTCACAATTCACTCTTCCGTTCCACAGACGAATTGTCAGATGAGGAAGACCAGTTTCGACGGAAAGAGATCAAAATTAACTATTACGTCGCTTTTGACGATTAAGGTATCCCGTCAGCGCAGAGAGAAACATAGCTCCAATCAAAGAACATGTTAATATAATGGCAATGGTTATTGTTGCTGACATGTTATTTACAAGTTGTAACAATCTGTCAGTTTTATACGATCATGTACTAATGAAGCGAATACCGAGCATTTGATGTAGTAAACTATATACCTTCACCGTGATAAGTGTGTTTGCATGGCCGCACCTGTGCTAGGTAAATCATGAACTTAATTATCAAAGTTCACCCTCACTCGCATATTGCTTGAGGTTTTGGGCGTGTTGCCCCTAGAAAATTATTCAGGATAAAATGTATTCTCGTTTGAATGGACCTGATAGACATTTTATAGTCAAGTTATGTTTATAAACTAATGTTGTATATACTAGGTCTATACACTGACACAGTATTTTTTTTTATTCTCAGCATTTGTGTTTCTTTTCAATTACTTTTTTTGGGAGAAGAGATGAGGATTCATACTTTCACCCTCCTTGAATATCTTCATTACCACCCCCCCCCCAAAAAAAAAATTGTCTTCATATTCATAGTCATACGTCTTCATTGGTCTATCTTCTGCAAATATATGTTTTTCATCAATAAATGTAGACATTAAGGCCCAATGCTTACAGTATTTCATTATTTTTACTCTCGATATTTTTTTTTGTAAACAAAACACAATTCCACCCCCCCCCCAAAAAAAAAATGCCTCTGTATTTTCTGTAAATATGTGTGAAAATTGAAGCTTTTTGTGTTGAATTATCCTGTGAGACCAAAGTTTGAGCTTCACCTGTTGCATCGCGCGCCGGATCGCGCGATTAAAAAAAATCGAACGTTGTTCAAAACGAATATAGCTTCGGTTAATGATTCAGTGAGTTCCCAACTCAGTCAAAGAATATGATCGAATATACGATAGGCTATAGGGCCTATATATTGATAGTTTAGAGAACAACACATTTGAACAATGTAGTTGACATAAATAATGTAAATTAATATCTAGTTATAACAAGGCCGAAATGTTTGGATGAATGTTTTTTTTTCTTTCTTATGGATATACCGTTCATCGGAATCATCCTCCCTTCTTCTTTATTCATGTATAATTATCCCCTCTTATTTGTCTTGTCTACAAGTTCAATTTTCTATAATGTTTAATTTAAAGGTAAATTCCAGTTCTGGTAATAACGATCTCAAAATGACTTTTTACAGAATCTAATATAATGACCACCCAAGTGTCTGTTTGTATATGAATAAAAAATATGTGCCAAAGGATTCTGGGAGAAATTGTGTAATTGCTGAGAAATAAGCAAAATAAGCGCGGATTCGGTCACTTCCGTCGGGTCTTTATTCCAGCAATAATAATACACTGTCCCACATGTGCCTATCTGTGTTGGCGATCTTCAGTGTGATCGTATTTCAGCTTAGATTTCATGATTTCACAAAGTTCAGTTTATGTAACTGTACCAGATCTAGATCCACGATGATATAGTCATACTTAACTTTGGTTTTACAGACTTTCTCACGAAATTAGTGTTTTACTACTGCAACTACGTTCATTTAGCTTTAATGTCAATGTTTGCAATATTATGTTACTGGAGGAAAGGATATATCGTAGACTAAAAAAAATTGTAATTGAATAGAATAGAATAATCATCCTCACCATATGATCATCATCGCGGTCGTCGTCGTCGTCATCATCATGATCATCATGATCACCATCATCACCATCATCATCATCATATTGTCGTCATCATCATTCAATGATCATCACCATCATTAGTATAATCATGGACCTATCAGAAGAATAGAAATGAATAGAGGCCGTCATTCAGCAACTCACACATTTTCCTTGAAACATGGGGTATGAACTACCCCCCCCCCCCCGGCCCCCCATAAAAAAGGGCGCGAGTGAGGATCATACTTCCCATGGCATACTTCGGTGTGTGCATGTGCCTTCTTCCTTCCGCTCTATATAGCTCTCGATCGATCTATTTACTTCCTTACCCCCATCTAACCCCGGCATCTAACCCTTCTCCTTCCTTCAGAAATAGATGGATAAATAAACAAATAGATAGACAGATAGATAGATAGATAAATAAATAAATGAATAGATTTTAACAATTAAAAAAAAAAATAGAGTCTAAATCATTCAAAAAGTCATTGGAAATCAAGACAATTCATATTTGAAACATTAAAGCCCCTAGCCACCCACCCATGTCAGCCCGGCCCCCTCCTCCCCCTCCACCACCACCACCACCACCATCAAGGCCCAGTAGTTTGCTCATGTTTCTAGAATTTTCTGACTCCGCCCTGCATATATTGCATATATTACCCATATATATGCTAGAAAACGAAGACTACCAGTACCGAAATTTATTCATTCATTTTGGTGAACCACATGTGGAAAAATGGCTGAGGATGACGATAGATTTGACGGTATGCTGATGGCAATGGCCCAGCAACAAGAACAAGGAATTCATCAGGTACGTAACTGGCATAATTTCATTCATGATAAGTTTTGATTTGTGTGATTATACTGCATTTAATTTGCTATGCAAGTCCGCAAGTATCAGTTCATCTTGGTCCGGTCCCACGCGTTCATTTTTGCGTTTCTTCGCTTCTTTTAGTTTATCTCGGTCCCACACAACCGCTATCGTGTTTCTTATTCGATTGAAACCATTTATGGCAGTGAGTCCAAACTTCGCGCGTGTCCATACTTCGCGGACGGTCATTATCTCAAAAACTAGCCAATATCCTTAAAATCTGACATCGTCAACGTGAAAAGCGACCTAAAATTACCCTTTAATAAAAATTTCTTTAGGATGAGTTCAGTATTCATGAAAATATTGGCAAAAGATCGGCAAATTTGCCACCGCTTGCGCCCGTTTTGAAGAAATCAACAAGCATCACGATATCACCATTTTGCAAGCAGAAATCATCAAAAATGTGAGTTGAATGTGGTACTAACCAATTCCATAGCATTTTGCCATCAATCTGATATAAAAATATTTCACTTTTTGAGCTTGAGTTTTTGTTTGAATCTCCACAAAAACTTTGGTGCGCGAAGTTAAGTCACATTTTTTCTGAACGGTTTCCAGCACAGCCCGCATTCACCGATCGGAATAGAATTTTGAGATCGCGATACCGGCGAAACCCCTTGACCTACTTTACATTTTCGTCCATGATTTTATAGATTACGATCTTGCCGTCAATGTGGTAACTATTTCTTGAATTGGTTTTGTATAAATTATGAATATTTTGTGAACAAAATTAAGCCTGATGAATATTTTTGAAAAGTGCGCGAAGTTTGGACACCCCATCATACTGTCAGTAGAGGCGCACGGCCAATATGGGAGACTCTTACCAATAGGGGAGACAATCTCCCACATTGGAGACTTGCTTTGCAAAAGGACAAAAGAAACAACACCAACAAAAGCATGATTTTTCCCACCCAAAATTTTGTCTCACTGAGGTCAGAAGCCCATTTGTTTTGTGTGTGATTGACAACAAAAATCCTTATCAAAACAAAAGTAGACGGTGAATTTTTAAAGTAGACGGTGAAAAGGGGTAATTTTTTATGAGGAATCTCCTTATCACATTTTTATTTGCCGCCAAGGTAATCCTTTTGCAGCAAATGTAAACAAAGGAAATTGGTCTCCAAAACTGGAGACTCTCTGAAATTGGATACCCAAATTCTTTACAAAAGTCTCTGATATTGGAGATAATCTCCCACATTGGAGACAGTCTCGGCGCTAGTGTAGTTTCGCACCTCCCCGTTTAATGGTTTTCAAACATGTACAATCTCACCCTAAATAATTCACAACCTAAAATACTTGCATCTGAGCCTCCAAAGTCCAGTAGAAGTTGAATATTTGCCGTTTTGACACTTTTTTACAAAGTTTTACACCTATTTCGGAATCACTCGGTCGCTTCATCAAGCTCAGCGCTGCACATAAGCAGTCGGTACGCGTACAGTACGTACCATCTAGTGAAGTGCAAGAAGAGCGAGAAATTAATACACATAGATTTAGCGATGAAATAAGAAATAATAATGTAGAGCCTTGTTTTGAACTCTAGGTCAGAGAACTTTCCTTCAGTTTACAATTGTATGCTATGTTGATTGTATGCTATGTTGATTTCATGCTAGTAGATTACATTTTTCAATTTTTCACACGCCGTACCATCAAAACAAGGCTCTACATTATTATTTCTTATTTCATCGCTAAATCTACGTGTATTCACATTTTTCACATTTCTTATTTCATTCAAACAAGCACACACACGCACACCCCACACACACCTTCATACAACAAACATCAACCACTCTGCACAACCACTACCGTAATACTTGATGCAAGCTGAAAGAGGGGAAAAAAATCTTTTTGAAGATACCATAGAAAAACTCACTCTTCTTGCACTTCACTAGGTGGTACGTACTGTACGCGTACCGACTGCTTATGTGCAGCGCTGAGCTTCAAGCGACCGAGTGATTCCGAAATAGGTGTAAAACTTTGTAAAAAAAAAGTGTAAAAACGGCAAATATTCAACTTCTACTGGACTTTGGAGGCTCAGATGCAAGTATTTTAGGTTGTGAATTATTTAGGGTGAGATTTTACATGTTTGAAAACCATTAAACGGGGAGGTGCGAAACTACACTAGCGCCACAGTCTCCAATATTGGCCGTGCGCCTCTACTGACTGTAGGGAGTGTAGGGTCATCTTATCAAACATACGTAAATTTCTAGAAAAAAATCCTTCTATTTCATTTTTTATACTAATAGAAATTTATATTCAGTCTGGCTGAAGTTGGTTTTTAATAAAATCAGTCAAAAATCAGCAAAATGTTGGGTAGGAATTTCTAGGATATAAAAATATGACATGATCATGATGATTTATGAAAGTAATGAAACCGAAAGGATAGATTTGTCATTTTTAATTTAAAAAGTTTGAATTGGTGATGTCATGTCAGCAGCTGCCTCTTACAGTGAGTAAATTATTTTAATTCCCATTTTCCCATTCCCAGTAAGTTTGGATTAGCATTGAAGGAGCTCCTAATAATCAATATCAGTTCGAAAGAAAAAATGTGATTGGCCAGATATGTAAATAAGTTTAATTTCTCTTCATTAATTGATTCTACATTTGAATTGTTTATTTCTTGTGATTTGAAACAGCTCATCAATGATTTCTTTGGATTTCTGAGGAGGAAAACAGATTTCTTCACAGGAGCACAGAAAGGAGAAGCAGAGAAGGTGATATGTTTTTTCTGAATTGTAGACCCACTCCCCCCCCCAAAAAAAAAAAATAATAATAATAATAATAATAATAAATAAATAAAAAATAAAATAAATAAATTGTCAATTTTTTGCAAAATTCTACAAAGAGAGATTTCCCTTTTCCATGATGCTTTGACATTTGACAGATTAATACATTTAAGAGTCGTCATTAGAGATTGATTTATTTACAGTAAGTATCTAGTTTATTTCTTTAAATCTGATTATTTTTACCTACTTCTAGAGTAATATAAGGAAATTTGAAATTTTTATTATTTTATCACTGAGTCATTGAGAATGCATGATGTAAGTAACCAGAGGACTTGCAGCCTTGATGATGTATTGTTGTGTAACTATTTTCATTGTGTCTTACTTGCACAATCCTGTATTGCATTGATATATCCAAGTGGTGTTTCAAGGAAACTTTCAACACTGATTAAATTGTCAACACTGACAAATTCTGTGAATTGTCTATAAAAAAAAACCACTGGCCTCAACTTGACAGTGTTGACAAGCTTCATGAAATAGCACTGCCGTTGTGTTGGGTTTTTTTTTTTAGATGGAAATAAATGATAGAACCAGAATTGATTTTCTCGTAATCAATTAATATTAGTATTTTTTATTTTACTATTGATCTGATCAGGTGGTAATAGGAAGCTTCAAGGCTCATCAAAAGATTGCTTTAGATGCTAAGAAGAAGAAGGATGAAGAAGCAGCAGCGGCTGAGAAGGCCAAGGCAGAGAGGAAGGCTAAAGAGGCTGCAGCGAGGCTAGCTGCAGAGTCCAAGAAGAAAGATCAGGACCAACCCAAGATACAAGAACTTACAGATGAAGAGGCAGAGAGATTACAAGCTGAAATAGACAAGGTTAGTCATTGCTCTGTTTAAATAGGCATTGTCTCTATTTTGTAGTTCTCTTTATTATTTTGCCATTCTTGAAATGTATATTATCAATGATTTGCCTATTTAAAATGGGGTAGATTTACTTCATTATAGTATCTTGGCACTGTTTCACAGCTGTTCATAGGTTATGTGTGACTTTACACACAACTGCCAATCTTTTCTTGTGCCAAATGAGATACTCTGTTTCCCTTTTGTTATTTCAATACCCCAATCAATTTTTTTAAAGCTTATTAATTGTATTTTTCAAGTGAGCTATAGTAATTGATTTTGTAAGTTACCATGTACATGTTAAAATAGTTTCTGCCTTCAATATGTATCAGTGTACTTATCAAATAATTAATGACAGTGGGGCATTGTGTCAATTGTTTTTTGTTATTATTATTGTTTAGGAGAAAGCAGGTGAGCCCAGTGAAGGAGCTGATGCTACAGGAGATACTGGAAATACAGAATCCAAAAAGGAAACAAAAGAAGATGTGAGTTTGCTTTACAACTTCTTTATAATTTCTGTAGCCAGCCTACTTTGGAAAACCAGCAATACTTTCCATCGTTGGGGGGGGTTTTACTTGAAATTAGTGATGGTCGGATTTGTTTTTTGTCTCGCCTGCATAGCAGAGCAAGACTGCAGGTGCTGCTTTTGTGATGGAGGAAGCAAGGTGGCATTGTTAATGTTGAAATATTAACCAAGTTTAAATTTTTGAAATTTCATCATATCTTTAAAAGTCTTGGATCTATTTGTTTTTAATTTTTTTTTTTTTTTTTTTTTTTTTGACCTGGTCATTTTTTTTTTCTTGGATCTATTGTATCAATCAAGTATCACTGATCATCTTGCATGAGTTTCAGGTCTCAGGATCAAAGGTATCTTGCACTACGAATTTCCTTCTGATTGTAATCTTAATCCTGTTTGAATCATTTATTTTTGTTCAGGATGATGATGAAGAGGATGATGAAGAAGATAAGGGAAAGATGAAACCAAACTCAGGCAATGGAGCTAACATGCCTAATTATAGATGGACACAAACACTGCAAGAAGTAGAGGTATATAAAACACTAGCACATGATTATTCCATCTAATAGAGTACCAAAGTGTAACATCAATTTTCATTTTTTGCATCTCAATATTTTTATAGAGCATGGTGAAAAACCTCTACACACCAAATTTGATATGAAATGCTTCATGGTGGTATGGTCAAATGAATACCTAAAAAAATATGCATTAAAAATCAGGGGGTAAACCCTGTAAGTCTTTTGATTGAGTTCAAACATTAGTTAGAGTTTATATTTGCACCTTTTTTGTTTATTTCTAACAAGGACATAGACTTTTTCCTGTATGAAAAAATGATTGACCATCGAACTCAACTTCATTTGGGCCTGAATTTCAATTTACTTTGACTTGGAACTAGACATGGGTCTTAAATTAGTCCAAGACCCATGTTGCATAAAACCTGGTATTATTGTATTTAATTTGCCATTGGCGGTTACTTCCATGAAGTAATTGAGTTTGATTGGCTGTTGAGCCCACTTTCAATAACAAATTTTATGCAATTGGGACCTGATTTTAAGATCCAACCTTTATCAATTTTGATATTTTTACAAACTTTGCTCATTCTCCTAAAGATGACAAGAACATATTTGTCGAAACATCGAGTTTGGGTGGTCCTTTTCAGGACCAAAATTTGCCCAAGAAAGATTCATGATGTTCCGTGAAACGTACTACAATATTCTACTTCACCATGGAAACTTTCAGAAGTTAAAATTTTGATATCACATATTTACTTTCTTCATACCTGACTCTACATATACTACAAGTAGGTAACATGTCAATGAATTTTACCTAAGTTTTTAATGTCATTGTCATTATTTGTAATTTCAGGTACACATTCCAATGCCAATGGCAGTTAAGCCCCGGGACCTTGTCGTGTCCATCACCAAACATCGCTTGAAGGTCGGGTTGAAAGGTCATGACCCCATATTAAATGGTGAAACATGCAATGAACTAAAGGAAGAAGAGAGCCATTGGGTCATTCAAGACAAACAGATTGTTATTCTTTACCTTGAAAAGGTATGTTTGAATGTCTTTTTGTTTTTTTCTTCAAAATTTGCAGGAATCAAGAAGATATTGTGGTCTAGTGGATACTAGTTCTTTTAAACTTGTTTCAATATCTTGATCAATTTCCTTGTTAGAATTTCTAAGAACTGATTATTTTGAAAATGGTATAAACATGCATGTGCACCTGAAATTATGTTGCATTGTATATCCATATATGGGAATTATTTTATCAAAAGTTTTTAATCTGAGCAATTTCTTTTTAAACGATCTTCATCTTCTTTTTCATTAGCGGAATTATGAGAATATACTCGAGTACAAGAATAAACTTTAAAAGTTAGTATCCTATCTAAAGCATTTCAATCAGAGATTGTTAGTAGATTAACAGCATTCACATTTCATATTGACTCTGATATGTTTTCATTTATATTTGCACACTGAAAATCACATGACTATGATTATTTACATATACATTGTCTATATTTTTTTAATTTCCAGATCAACAAGATGGAATGGTGGGATAGGTTAGTGAAGTCAGATCCTCAGATTAACACCAAGAAAGTCAATCCAGAAAACTCAAAGGTACAGTCAAACTATATCCGTTAAAGTATGAAGCACATATGGAAGCATTGTGGTGTACTGGTTCTGACACTAATCTTTCAATCTGAGGGATGACATGACATTTTTTGTTCAGCAAGAAATTTACCCACATTGTGCTGCACTCGACCCAGGTGAAATGGTTACTTGGTAGGAAGCTGTATTCCCTGAAATGTTTGTGCACCATGGGATGGCTAGTAGGGCTAAAGCTAGGATAATCATGCCAACATCGCTTCAGAGTGGATACGTGTGCTCGCTCTATAAAGTGCATTTATTATCATCTCAAATGCCGACTTCTTCCTAGGATTAAGCGATGAAGATGAATGCAAGGCACCAAACAGGCACACAAACTCCAAACAAAGTGCTACAGAATTACATTTATATGCGGAATTGTTGATCTTTGTTTCTTATTTGTATTTCATGCCATGAACACTGCGGTGCTTCCTTGATTATAATGCAGTATTAATTGCATATTTTTGTTATAATTTTTAGGAATGAGCGTATATAGAAATCAGCAAACAGTCATCGGGCTGGTGGGCAGTCAGGTAGTCATTACGTTGCAAATCTTGCCGTTCAAACTACTTCCTCAGATCTTAACCAACTGTCATGAAATTATCACACACACACTGGTCTTGAGGTAAAGATGTACAAGTCATTTATTTTGTATGTATCAGAAATTGTGTTGCCATGGTAACAGTATATATTTTGTTTCCCTTGTAGTTGTCAGACTTGGAAGGAGAGACTCGTGGTATGGTAGAGAAGATGATGTATGATCAAAGACAAAAATCAATGGGATTACCAACATCAGAAGATCAAAAGAAACAAGATATTCTCAACAAGTAAGATACACAAGAACAAGTTTTGCTCCCAACACAAAGAAAAAAGCAGAAGAAAGTTTCACTTTTTCTTATTTTCAACCAACACAGATGAACTTTCATGAAAGTGAGAAACACCTTACCAAAACTCACAGCTGTGTTTCTATGCAGGGTCCTGCAAGTATTTTATGCTTTCATAATACTATATATTATAAAATCAATAGGGAATGCAGAGACGCTGCTGTGAGCGATGCATATCTCCATTATTCAATGGCTCTGTGCATGTTTCAGAAAAGCTTTTCCACATTTTCCACTATTTTTCTATTATCAGTGTAATGTTTCACAATAATAAGACACTTGTGCACCGACTGTGTGAAAGACATTAAACTTACTTTTGGAGAGTATATAAATGCTATTCCATCCATCTTTCTATTTTTCCAAGTGCCTTCTTTTATTTTAAATCTCTCTCTCTCAGCATATTCGTTTTCTACCTGTTATTTGTCTCCCTCATTTGTCTCTATTTCCTCTTTTTAGTTTGCCCTTCTCATTTTTGTATGCTCCTTTTCTATTGTTTTAATTCTCCCTCTCCATCTTGCCTTCATTTTCCTTTGCTACCTGTTACTTTTCCCCATGTTATTGTCTCCTACTAATCTCTCTCTCCTTTCTCTTTGTTCTTCCTCTTACACCTGTTTACCCCTCTTCTCTATCTTGCTTTTATCTCATTCTTCCTCTCACAATTTCCCAAATTTTACAAGTTAACCTTTTGTTTGTCAATCGAGACGAAGAATGTATTTCTAAGAACACTGACCGATTTGATACGAGCTTTTATATATATCTTTGAATAATACCTCTCTTATTCTCTCTCCCTTTTTCTGTGTTCTTTTTTCAGATTTATGAAGCAACATCCTGAAATGGACTTCTCCAACACCAAATTCAACTAATTGCAGATTTCGAGATCATTGATATCACCACCCTATACCACAGTGAATCTCTCCAGACTAAGTCAAGAGATTGATAGTACCCTTCATTTCATTTCAGCTGAGCATTTAAAGATTGATACAAGATGGGATTTCCAGAACTTAAAAAAATCCTCATGTGAAAAAAAATGCCTTGTCATTTCAGCCGCTGCAGGATTCAAAACAAATCAGGGCCCTGTGTCATAAAGAGTTATGATTGATTTGATCGATCACAAATAGGGAAAGCCAGCAACCCCAACATCCAGAATGCAATGTGTCTCTAGATTTGATGCTTACATGCATCGGTGTGCTTCTCTTTGTTTCCAAATTTACGTTGTGTGCATTTCTATGTAAAGAAGTATGATATAGATGGATTTTCCATAATTGAGATTTGAACGGAACAATAACAGCTTGATTTCTTCTTTTTACTCCATCACATGAAATATATGAATTATTTCAAAATTCATATTTGTTCTTCAATAATGTAAAACTTACTTGGATTTCTCGTGATAAATGTAAAATGATTATTATAAGTTTTCTTGATTTGATGGATTTCATTTGTTATCATTGAATCTATAAAACATGAAACCTTTTTATATCTCCAAAGTATTGCATTTCAATCCCTATTTGATAAAAAAAAATAAAATATATGTGTCTTGTCACCCTCTATTGACCTCCACAAAGCTCACATGAAATACTAGTATTACAGGAAGTTTGAATGTATGTTACAGACATGTGGTTTGTAAATTCAATTTTTCTGTTCATTCATTGTAATTCCATTTAGTAAAAGTTTGAACATTTATTATAGAATCAGTCAATTGTGTTGCATAATAGGTTGGTTAAGGAAATTATCTTGTGGAGAGGTGATGGCCGTTACTCATCCCATGCAACAGTTTTATGATACTGTGTGTCCATACTGTCATAGAGATATACCGAAGCTTTGGTGATATGCTGCATCCTCATCACAGACAATTGTTAGCCAATCAAAAGTTACCTACAGAGTAATTGTTCAGTTTTTGGTCTTGTATAACTTTAGTGATACTGTATACCTGTAATCACCACCATGTTAATTTCTATCCTTGCTGACAAAATACAATCTATGTATACTAGTACATTTGTAACTGGATCAAATCTTGTTTCGATGTACATACAATGAATCATTGTAGAACTACCAGTAACTTGTTTAATCTCTTGGAACTACAGACTTTGGTTGACTTTGAAAATGTGTTCAACATCTCTTCCCAGTGGTATAAAGAATTGCTTCAACCTGGGCTGTTATACTGTATATACTAGTTGTGTAACTTCTACAAAGGCTGAGTTTACTTATTATACATCAATTTGCTTCTTCACATTTGCTGCCATACAATCTGTATACTCAGACTTTTGACATCACGTCGGTTTCTCTATTTTGAGCGTATTTTCCTTTTCATGATTGATTCATGATCTCCTTCTATGTTAATTTTATTACATACTGTTGTGTATGTCATTTCTTTTCTATTAAAAATTTTAATTTCCATGCAGTTTTGAAGTAAATCTTTTGCTTTTGTTGTTATTGTACAATGTATATCATGGCAAATATTCACTCTTTCCTTCCAGCTATGTACTCTATCAAGACCTTGTTTAATGATATCGATCATCAAATAGATAAACACAAAATATCATTGACAATATTGCACCTTGACATAGGGTTATGATTTTATAAAGGACCTGTCACATTGTTTCTTTGCAAGCCTTGCTGATAGTTGCGGGCAATGATGCAATCACCTGCAACTGAACTGCAACAAAGTTTTGAGCATGTTCAAAGCTTTTCTGCAGGCAGGTCAGACTTATATGCACTTCTGAGTGTGATATACTGACAATCCGGCAACCTGCGGTTAGCAAATATAGTCACGTGCAAGTCACATGCAACGCTTTCACAGAACGATGTGACAGGGCCATAAGCTTTGAATAGTTATTGAAACTTGTCAGTGAAGCAGGACTTATGCCATGTGTCATTTAATAATAGATGAGTGAAAAAAGAATCTGCAGACTGGGGAGTGGTGTAACTTGGTCTTTAGAACAAGATTGAGAGGTCGACGAGGTTGAAGGCATTGAGTATGGAGAGAGGAAGAGTTTTAAAAAGTAGCAATGGAAAGTGATATGGCCAAGAACGAGAGGTAAAGGGAGTTAATAGGAAAACTACACAGAACAAGAGTGTTCCATGAGAATTAGAAAGAATTGAGAATACTAAGAATGAATGAGAAAATGAACGATTGAAAGAAAAGAAATGGATGACATGAAGATGATGATATACAGTGCGTATCAAAAAAAAGTTTACACTTTGAAAAAGCCCTGGGAATTTAAAAATATACATGTGGGTAATATTTTCACATATATTCTTGGGTTTGGGTCTCATCTATCCAATGAAAGTAGAAGTTATGACAGAATGTTACACTTGAGCGAGCACTGTCCATTTTTGTAAATCTTGCAGAAATCTGTTTGCGCAGAAATGCTTGTTTTCATGCTATGTCAAGGGGAAAGGACGAAATCAAACTTACCCTGCGAAACATTTCTCATACATTTCCCTTGCACTTTTAGTCAATTGACATAAAACGGATACATTCAAGCATTTTGTAACAATTTTGCCACCCCAATTGAAATTTCAACACTTAGTAAGCACAACCCTTACCCTTTTTGTGCCAGCTGGATCTGAGGACATAACTGAATCTGAACAAAATAGCAGACATATCCAGCATTTTTCACTGTTTTTATCATTTAAAGTGGGTTTACATTTCATTTTTAATGTAATACTTGTTTCTCCACACTTTTCCCAAGCTTGACAATGAATAACAAAATAAAAATCAAGCCTAAGCCATTTTATGTAAATCACAGCTCAGTGTAAAGCAAGTATCGTCATGATGGCCTCGGTGTGTGGGGGAGTGGGGTGCCCCGCATTGCACTATTCAAAGTGTTTTGGGCAAGGAAACAAATTTAAAAAGGTAAAAGATATCTTCAAATAAATTTTACTAGCCACGTGTTCTTCATGAATAGGGTCTACTTTTATTCGCATAACTATTTCAAAGTTCTGCGCAAATCATTTTTCACTAACTTTTCAAAAGTAAGTGGTGCTCACTCAAGCGGAAATATTTTTCGACATTTATATCGTCATTTGCTTAAATGGACCTGTACCAATGTTAAAATGTGGAAAAATCTTCAGGATATTACAAATGTATAATTTTACAGGATTTTTTCTAAGTGTAAACTTTTTTTTGATACGCACTGTATAAACGTGGGAATAGGACAGGAAGTCTAGATAATTTTATGCTTACAAACAAAACTTGAAGTCAGTAGCATAATAAATCAAAAATTTATTTTGAGGGGGGCTGACATAGCATATGGGGCAAAATTTCTATAAAAGTTGTGAGCGAGCAAAAAAAATTGACATACAAATTGTCTGATAAATTGTGACACTATCCAGAAAAAAATATATTTCAACTTTTTTCCTTTCCCTTTTTTCTTAGTTGTGACTCCCCCGTCTGTATGCCAGTGCTTGAAGGACCCAGAGGTTGAATAAAAAAGAAAGAGTAAAATAAATCAAGGAATTAATGTATATATAAAGCTTGGAAAAGGTAAAAAAGTGCAACCATTATTCTGAAAGCAATAAATTTTAATATGAAAGCCTTGCCATTTTGAGAACTACCGTACCACGGTTGCAGGGCCAAGCAGACAATGAAAAATAAGGTTTTATGGTATTTTTAATGATTAAGTTGCCATAATAATAAGCTTTCATACCACAGGTCCTGGGCAATTCCATAAAATCAACCTTTTTGTTCATCAAACCCTCATGTTTCTCCATTCATGAGCTACTCGAGCCATAATTTGAGAGCAATACAACTTTTCATATGAACAAGGTAACAGAGACAAATCATCTAAAATTGTCAAAAAAAATATTGACTTGCCCCACCCCATGGAAGGTCCAAGAAATAAAAGTTATAACTTGGAGAAAAAAACAAAACAGATTATACACAATAAAAACACTTTTTTTTTTTCATGTACAAAATCAATTCATTTTTTCCATGTACAAAATCAACACTTTACAAAAATGTACATTCTTGCTCCATCTTCCTGGAAATGTTTCAAGGTGGTTAACGGAATGAAAGGTATCACATCTGTAACTGCTCCACTGTAATAAGATGAATATAATCACTTTCAATATCAGACTAAACATATGATATTGGAATAGTATAAAGGAAGGATGCATAATAAATTTATTTCATATTTCTCATGAAAACCAGGGGACAATTTCATGTAAGAACTTGTCAGACATTTATCCGACAAGTACCATTTTTCTGACAGTTACCATAGTAAAAGTGCTTCTCAGCCAATCAAAATCAAGGAAAGTTGTCAGATCTGACAACTTTTTGGACAAAAGTGTTGATGAAACCCTCCCAAGAATTAAATAAGCTACAGTATCATCATCTTTATTTTGATCATCATTACTATCATCATCATTAGTCATTACTTAATGATGTTGTACATTAATTAAGGTGGGGGAGACAGCCACATGCTTCTATCGACTTTGGTCTTAAAAGCTTATTGCATAATACACCTTTCAATTGTGACTCTGGTCCACAGGTGTCTGGGACCTAACGGCTATTTGCCATACAACAAATTTGATAAGCAATGCATAGATAGGAAATGTATACATCAACACTTCCGGTCCTTGCCTTGTGGTTTCAATGGGCCGTGACTTCATCCGCAATTAGACAAATTCCCCCATGGTATGGGGGCTGGGATTCAGTTGGTGATTTTATGCCGCTAAAGGGAAGTCGATGGGAAATTGTCAGAATAAAGGGGCTGAAGTCCCTGGTAGTGCATAGGTACCAGAAAGCCAAAATTACAATTGACAGAACTTTGCATAAATAAGTCATTTAATTCTTAGTATCATCAAATCAAATAACTAGTTTATAAACAAATCTTGCTTCTTCATCATCAAATGGCAAATACACAGAAGCCTACTCTTTTGCAGTGCTATCATCTAACCCTGTTTCAACAGAACTGATGATTAAAGAAACTGTAACATAGGGTTCATCAGCCAATCAATATCATGGTTTTTGTGGTAGTTACAATAATTGCAAATATAACGATGAACAAACTTCATGAAACTGGGCCTGGGTCCCGTATCACAAAGGTTAGCAATTAATCGTACACTTTTTTACGATCAATTGTACATTGTAGTATATGCAATCGATCGTAGAAAACTGTTCTACGATCATTGCTAAGCTTTTTGTTACGGGCCCCTGGTCAGCTTTCTTAGTTTGTACTGCTCAGGGCCCTGTATCATAGGACTTTGAGATTGATCATAAAATTGATTAACATGATTAATTGAACACAATGATGCATTTAATCCTAATATTGGCCCTATATATTGGGTTAAAGGGTTTAATACCATAATCAAAATCAATATTAGACTAAATTTAATCATATTCAATTGGATTGTAGACATTTCAGAAAATCATCTCATTTACAATCATAATAAATTATGTAACAATGTACTTTGAATATTTTAATTCACAGTGTCAAAACTATGGATTAACAAACACCAATATTGCATAATCATTTATTGTTTTTAATGAACTGTATGATTATCTGATTATTTTCAGCCTACTTCGTAAAATTCAGTGACGGCATCAAAACTGGCATTGATATAATAAATATATTATAACTAATTCAAATATGAGATCTTTTATCGATTAAATTGATGTAGAATACTTTGGAATTAAGTGGAAATTAATTCCACAAATGAATATGAATGTAAAAATAAGGAATGAAAACAAATATGAACAACAAATGTGAAATACTTCCACATTTCATCAAGACCATAAAGACTATTACCTGTATTCTTTAAGGGTAAAGTCTCATGTGCCTTTTCTCCCCATGTAAGTCTGAGCGAAGAAATTGAACCTCAGAGATGCTTGGATAAAACATATGGAGGGAATAGTCGTCAGCTTAGCAACCACCCCACGTGAGCCTAGCAACATGATCCGTCTTTTTCCTGGTATGTTTGATGAAGCCAAGCAATTGAAGCTCAGAGACAAATCAGATGAAACACTTGAGAGGAGACAGTAGCCATCATCTTAGCAACCACCCCATGTGAGCCTAGCAACGTGATCTGTCTTTTTCCTGGTAGGTTTTATGAATCCTAGAAATTGGAGTTCGGAGACAGCTCGGATGAAACGTGCTCTGAGAGACGACACCGGTCAAGGAAATTTCAGACATAACATATATATCAATGATCATATATGGGCTTTTCCTTAAAATATGTATGTCCGAATCCCCAATATGTGACACATATCTGAAATTATTTGTCTCTGTTTTCTATTTCATAAAAGGGTTGTACTGCTTTCAAAGTCTCATGGCTTGACCAGTTCATGAAGTAAAGTAAGATAGGAGAAAAATGGTTGATGATTTTTATGGAATTCTCCTTGTGGAAAAGTAATGTGCTCTAAGAGCCCCTTAAAAGAAATAAAAATAAAAATTAAGAGACCTACAGCATAAGAAGAACAAACATTGATTTACTGGTCCCCAGAAATTGCTTAAGTCCTTAAATTCAATGGCAACTTGAAAGAACTCATACATGGATCTTCAGGGTTTAATCTGACTTGATTAATGAATGGTCAGGTGTAAAATGTATAATTATGAAGTCAGATACCACAACATTTCTTAAGAGGAGGTTGGGGAATATATAAAACAAGGCAAACGCCAAGCGTTGTCTCGCCTGCATATTGCAGTCATGAAGAGACTGCATGTCAAAACTACATGTATGCTATATGACTTAGATGGACCTCTGTTACGAGTTTGGCGATCCCACCTCGAAGCTAAAGAAAGTAATTGTGTGTACAACACAGCAGTGCCAGTCATGGAAAGTTCATTGACCTTTGACCTTAATCAAATTCAACTCACATTCGAACTTGACCTGCACCTTCAAGAGATGGACCTCTTGTTTGAATTTGGCAATCCTACCTCGAAGATATAAAAAGTTATTATGTGTACAACAAAGCACAGTGCCAGTCATGGAAAGTTCATTGACCTTTGACCTTAATCAAATTCAACTCACATTTGAACTTGACCTGCACCTTCAAAAGATGGACCTCTTGTATGAATTTGGCAATCCTAACTTGAAGATATAGAAAGTTATCGTGTGTACAGCACAGCACAGTGCCAGTCATGGAAAGTTCATTGACCTTTGACCTTATTCAAATTCGGCTCACATTTGAACTTGGCCTGCACCTTCAAGAGATGGACCTCTTGAATGAATTTGGCGATCTCACCTTGAAGCTATAGAAAGTTATTGTGTGTACAACACAGCACAGTGCCAGTCATGGAAAGTTCATTGACCTTTGACCTTATTCAAATTCGACTCATATTCGAACTTGACCTGTACCTTCAAGAGATGGACGTCTGTTATGAATTTGGCGATCTCACCTCGAAGCTATAGAAAGTTATTGTGTGTACAACACAGCACAGTGCCAGTCATGGAAAGTTCATTGACCTTTGACCTTATTCAAATTCGACTCATATTCGAACTTGACCTGTGCCTTCAGGAGATGGACCTCTGGTATGAATTTGGTGATCCCACCTCGAAGATATAGAAAGTTATTATGTGTACAACACAGCACAGTGCCAGTCATGGAAAGTTCATTGACCTTTGACCTTATTCAAATTCGACTCATATTCGAACTTGACCTGTGCCTTCAGGAGATGGACCTCTGGTGTGAATTTGGTGATCCCACCTCGAAGATATAAAAAGTTATTATGTGAACAACACAGCACAGTCAGTCAGGGAAAGTTCATTGACCTTTGAACTTATTCAAATTCGGCTCATATTCGAACTTGACCTGTGCCTTCAGGAGATGGACCTCTGGTATGAATTTGGTGATCCCACCTCGAAGATATAGAAAGTTATTATGTGTACTACACAGCACAGTGCCAGTCATGGAAAGTTCATTGACCTTTGACCTTACTCAAATTCGACTCATATTCGAACTTGACCTGTGCCTTCAGGAGATGGACCTCTGGTATGAATTTGGTGATCCCACCTCGAAGATATAGAAAGTTATTATGTGTACAACACAGCACAGTGCCAGTCATAGAAAGTTCATTGACCTTTGACCTTCTTCCAATTTGACTCATATTCGAACTTGACCTGTGCCTTCAGGAGATGGACCTCTGTTATGAATTTGGGGATCCCACCTCGAAGCTATAGAAAGTTATTGGGTGTACAAAGTTATTATGTGTACAACACAGCACAGTGCCAGTCATGGAAAGTTCATTGACCTTTGACCTTTTTCCAATTTGACTCATATTCGAACTTGACCTGTGCCTTCAGGAGATGGACCTCTGTTATGAATTTGGTGATCCCACCTCGAAGCTATAGAAAGTTATTGGGTGTACAAAGTTATTATGTGTACAACACAGCACAGTGCCAGTCATGGAAAGTTCATTGACCTTTGACCTTATTCCAATTTGACTCATATTCGAACTTGACCTGTGCCTTCAGGAGATGGACCTCTGGTATGAATTTGGTGATCCCACCTCGAAGCTATAGAAAGTTATTGGGTGTACAACACAATTGTTGACGACGACGACGCCGACGCCGGAAATAGTGATACCTATGTCTCGCTCCGCTACGCAGGCGAGACAAAAATCACTGACTTCCTTGGCCTTATACAGAGGGTCGTGTGTTTGAATCCCACCATGGCCTAGTGTCCTTTGGCAAGGCATCAATCCACAATTTGCCACTCTCCACCCAGGTGTTAAATGGTTACCCGGTAGGATGCAAAAGCCTAGTATGCCTAGCAATTGAGTCTTGGAACTCTTGTTGGAATGCTTCCCATGGAGTGGAGAAGGTGCATACATTGTATGCGGGCATGCAAGGATCTGATGACCGGGGTAATAATATATCTGTAAAGCGCTTAGAGACGTCGTTCTGACGCTATAAGCGCTATATAAATGCGGAATATTATTATTATTACTTCTGAAGCCCACATTTATCTGAACCCTGTAATCATATGAAAGGATACTGTAATACTGAATCAGGTTTCTTGGATGTATCATCATTTCCTGTGTCACATTCACCTTGGATCACTGTGATGAACGCCTAGCAAACAAAAATAAACACATTGCATATCAAAAAATAATAGTGACAATAAATAATATACAACACTCATACTGCGCTTAATACAATGTTTCTAAATGGTACATATCATGAATGTGGCTTTAGCATGGTTGCAGTGATGGAAGGAACTTCTTTCTACTGGGTATCCATTTTCTTAACCTGGGTAGAGAGTGTTAAATCCAGATCAAATTCTTGCGAATCTATGCTCGAGAGGGATTCAAACCTTGAACTTGTGGTTCAAAGTCTAAGAATATTCACTTATCCACAAATACTTAAAGGTACTAATGAGTCTACATATGTTCAGTGTATTTTTCTGCAGAGCTACCACCATTTCATCACTATTGTTGTTTGCTTAAAGTTAACCTCAATCAGCAGGAACTCCTTGGATATTTGATTATTTCAAGCAAGAATGAATATTCATTTATTTATTTCTCACCTGCAGCCAATCATAAAGATTAACAAGCCTTCCACATTCCAGATGAAGCTTGTATACAATACACACATCAGGTAGTGAACTAGTGATCCCTTCATCTAATTTCTCACAATCAGAATTCTGTAAAAAGATATTTGATAAAAATAAAAGAGTCAGTTTCCAATTACTCTGACTGAATCATCATCATCATCATTGCTGTCATCATCATTGTTATCATCACCATCATCATCTCTATAATCATCACCATTATGACCATCATCACCATAACCAGCATCACCACCATCATCACTTCCACCACCACAACCACCACCATCATCATCATCACCACCATCACCACCACCACTTCCACCACCACTACCACCACCACCATCATCACCACCACCATCATCATCATCACCACCACCACCATCATCATTTACCTGTAGATAGTAGTTTGGGTTACTGAGTGCAGTCTGTATTGCTGACCTTGGCGGTGCATTGAGACGTTGTCTAATCTCTGATACATTGTTGTAATAGAACACTTCATGAAGAGGTATGGTCTTGGGACATAGTAGATACTTGCTGTATAAATAAAAAATGACAAAGGGGCACTCTCTTTAAAACAATGATAGGCATATTATACAACAACAACAACAAAAGGAAATAATCTCATTATCAGGGTTGTATTAATCAAGTTGGAAAATTAAATCATGTTCAGGTCAAATCTAAGATGCATAATCAATTTAAGTTCAGGTTTGTACTATTCTGCTTCGGACTGCATAAAAGCAAACTCATGTTAATATCTAAATATCATGAGTTGAAACTACAATGAATAAAAACAACATTGGGTACATCGGTGCATTATTTGTATAATTACACAAAATAAAGTTATAATAATACAATTCTAAAAATTCAGAAACTCACATAGGGCAAAAACCTTGAACAGATATTGATCCTAATAATACAATATTAAGTAACATAACATCTACATCCATTAAACTTTTGATACAATTTTGTTGAAGTCCAGCATACGTATGTATCAGAATACATAAACCCTGTAGATTGAAATATAACTCAAATCTTACCTAAATAATGAATCAAAGAAGTCCAGTATTTCATTCCTGAGTATTTCATATCGTGTCATCTTCTTCTTCTTCTTCGCACTGGTCATTAACCTCTGTTGTAATGTATGAAGTGTTGTCTTTTCCTTTGCCCCTCTACCGCCCTCTGTGTCATGACCATTCTGCATCCTGCTTTCTACACCGGCCTCACCTCCTTCATCCTCTGTGCTGTCTATCTCGACAGGCATGTTATAATTATCTGCGTACATTTAAAATGAAGTATGGTCAAAAGGTAAGCATTGTCAGTAAGTATTAGTAAACATTTGATGAAATATATTTCAATTTTCATATTCAAATTTTGAAAAAAGGATAAGTTTTAATTGGTTGAGTCATGAAAATTCATGAGTCAAGACAAATTTTTGAGAATGACCCATAAGTATTTCATCATTTCAAAGTAATATTGCTCTTCGCCAAGATTTTTAATAGAGAAGGATTCTTTATATTCAGATTTTATAAATCTTCACCCTGAAATCACGAGTTGAAAAATACTAGGTAATGATCATTTATGCTAGTTTCAAATATTCCCTATTTATTGTGAAGTTAATTGTCTGATACAACTATCAATTCAATTACCTAAAATATTCTAAATTTTTGTCTGCCAATTTTTTATTTTTTATTCACCCCTGCAGTTTATTTACTAGAAAGTATGGTAACGATAAAAGACCAGAATTAAATTACTGTCATCCTTTCATGAATTTAATAAGAATCTTTACATGTCTTACCTCCTAGTGTCTCCATCTTTGCTTGGAGTGTTTCCAATTGAAATCTCTCTTCTTGTAAACCATCACAGGTTGACAGAGCTTCTTCACACAATGTCATCTTATTGATCAATTCGTCTCGAGCTAGCATTCTGATAAAATGAAATTATTATCTAGTATAATGCGCATATGGCAGAAAATAAAATAGATGTGTGGTGAGCAATGTCATATAAAGTATGTACCTCCAAACCCTGATATGTTAGACCTTCTTGAAATTGTTTGTCTCTTTTTTTAATTCAAATGAAAAGTTGCCAGGCTATCATATTATCATTCCTATAGCAAATTGTGAGGAATAAAATATTCAAAAGCTGTAGAACTTCAAATGCAGGAAAATTTAAATTGCTCCAAAGTTTTTATATAAAATGGTTATTTATTCCTAACATGAACACACAGGAACAAAAGGGTCACTAAAAGTCCTCCTCTATCAAAAGAATAACTGAATAAACCAATTCAAAGTGATGATGAAATAAATGATTCTAACTTCTTACTTCAAAAATTTGAAAGCTTCTTGATATCCATCTGTTTCAAATATATTCTCATCTGTTGCCATGGCAAAGAGCTCTCTCATCTGTTTGCCAAGAGGATGGTAAGGCAGTCCCTCAGATAGGATGTGAAGACATTCCACCACAGGGAAAAATGCTTTGTGGTACTCATTAATTCTCTTCAGAAGCTCTTGAAGGGTTTTCTGAAGGAAATAATAGCAATTGGTGTTCACATAATCACTTCAGTATATCTATGCATTTAAACTGCACCTTTTGCTCATTTCAAAGTAGGCTAGCAGGAAGACTGCTTTAAAAATGTATTTTGTGTTTTATAATGAATAAATAAATAAATAAATAAATAGAAATGCAACATATTGAATTATTACACTTACATTAAGTAATCAACAAAAGAAACCTATTACTTGATAAAGAAAATATCACAAAAGATACTTTTCACTCTCATATTTCTCTCTCTAGCCTTTCAATTTTCATCTCCATCACTCCACGATTCAGCAGTCCTTTGTAAGATGAACCACACAGTGAATGGTAAGCCTCTTCTACATTAATGAGTACTTTGCAAAGCAGGCTAAGTTTATTCCGATACAAAATTTTAAAAAATCCACACCTAATAAGTCAAAATTAAATCCAAAGAATTATGAGAGCTTACATCAGGGTCCGATTTCATATCAATAACCACTGCAAAGTTTCTTTTGCAAAATTTCTATCAACCAATCACATGCCATGATTTTGGTAACTTTGATTGTTTATTCTTAATTCAATGCAAAGTTTAGTGAAATGGGTTTGTGACTAGCAATATGAAACTTACCTTCATATGTTTATCATCTAAGAGAAGAGCTCTTTGGTCACTAACAGGTCGACCATCAACATACCTGAATTAAAAAGTCATATTAGTTACAGAGGTATTTTGATTATTCCATCATTGAGTCACAAACAGACTAACGTGAAGTTAGAGATATTTATCTGTATACAATAGAATTAATACATTTACAATTTGCATACTACATCAGACTACAATTTGCTTAAAAATATAGAAAAATGAGAGTCTGAAGACAAGTAGGGATTTTGAATTTCAAAATTACACTATCTTCTGATGGATTTTCAATAGATCATCTTGAGTTTTTGGGGGGGTTATGTTACTTTTATCAAAATTAAAAATCAACTTAAGATCGGGGTTTACTTCTTCTGTGAGATGATATTACATTAATCTCACAAAATGTTTTCATGGGACACAAGTTAAAAACACTGATGGTTCCTAAGGGTATACCCCCACACTGTCAGGCCACTAACAACTTCATTTTGGAGATAATATTCTCCATCTGTCACATCCTTCTTTTGTCTGGCATAACAGGAGCCGGTAACATAAAGCTTAGCAATTAATCGTACAGTTGATTTTGTACACTTGATTACACATAATTGTCAATGCAATCAATCACAAACATCAGCACTACAATCTAACACTAAACTTTGATATAGAACCTACCTCCTGAAAGATGAGGCCTGTCTGAAGAGCTCTAACTGATCATGTGATAGGTTTCGAGTTCTGTTGATAGCATCGCCATAGCGACAGCATAAGATGCTCAGTGGCTGGGAGAAATAATGATCTAAAACTGTATACTGAAATTGAAGAAAACAAAAGACATTTATATTCCTGTCCTGTTGAAGTTCATCATTATCATAGCATTGTTTCAAATAAATGTTCCATCTTTACAAATGTCAGATTCAAATAAAAATAATGATATAATCTTTATGTCTGTACTCCTTTACAAATAAAATCTATTTCAATTGATAACTAACTTAAAACAGGTAAATATATTTTATTTTTGTTTTACGCAGAGGGCAAATACGTACAATACACTTATTTAAGTTGACTTGATTATTGTGAATAAAAAAAGGTTGTATCTATTTTTCTGAATCTAACTACCATATCATTGCAAATCAAATACATTTCATTTTTCATTCTTGAGTCATTTTATTGGGTTGGGGGCATGAATCATAAAAATGTTGTGTAACATAGGTATCATCTCACTTCACATTAAAAATCAATTCAGATGTGGCTAAGTTTTGATGTGTCAATGTCAGCAAGGTCTCCTACCATAATTATGTTTGAATTTGAAATCTTTAATGGATTTGCTGCAGTTCAATTTTTTTTTTTCAATACCATTACATGGACCTCACATTCATATATCATTGACAATAGACTGTCAGGTCTGTTATTGCTATACATCATGTTTGATTTGTTGTATTCAACATTTATGGAGCATCAATTTGTGCTGAAGTAGTTATTGGTAAGTATTTGCATAGTTTACATAAAACTAAGTTTTATTAGTTCTGTACATTTGACATGTGCCTTTATCCAAGATATTTTGGGAAGTCAAAAATTGATGTAGAGGTTTGAGGTTCAAGCCCTGGCTATGTCATTCAAAAGGTGACGCTTAAGGTCAGTCCCAGACTTTAATAACCATATCAGATTGATAACCATAAAAAACCCTAAATTACAAACACATATTTCTGGGGGCCGTTTCATAAAGCAGTTCGTAAGTTAAGAGCGACTTTAAAAACGACTGGTGATCCTTTCTTACGCGCAAAACCATCGCTAATGAATATACCATTTGCCATAAGAAAGGATCACCAGTCGATCTTAAAGTCGGTCTTAACTTAAGAACAGCTTTATGAAACACCCACCAGGTATGTCACAAAAACGGCCCCTACCCAATGGAATGATCATTCATGAATAACAGTTCCAATTATGTTCCTTTTTTAGTAATACCGACCTGTAAACCTTGAACAAAGTTCATAACAGAGAAATCATGATAGAGGAAGAGATCTAGTAAGAGCTGGAAGACCTTTGACCCTAGCTTGAATGGATGTTTGGCTGTCAACAACACCTAGTAAACAAATACATAATATCATTGTGATGCTATTATTTCAAGGATTTCATGTATAATACATACAGTAATAATAAATAAATTGGGAAAGGAATGTTGCTCTCATATATTTAGTAGTACGACAATACGCCAGACGGTGGCCTGTACTTATAGAGAAGAAGAAGAAGTAGGATTTGTCTAAAGAGGAAAAAAGTTTAAGATTTTTGTGGCCCTATGGCAGAGTTAAAAATGTGGGCATTTAAGGCTGGAAGGCTTAAATTGAATAAAAGGACGAGTATCTTAAACTGAGAGAGCGTGATGTTTCATCATGGTAAATGATTCATGGTGCAAAACTTGGTCCGGAAAGAGGACCACAAAGGTGAACATAATTATGTTTGTTTTCTCCTTTGACCCTTCTGCATTTTGGGATATTCAGATCTTTTAGAAATTTTGAAATGAAATTACATAGAAGCTCAAAACTAACATCTGTTTATTGTTCTCACCTTAGAGAGAATGACCATCTGTTATTGCTGATGACTTTTATGAAATGGTTCCCAGGGTAGCATTTCATGATTCAAATAGTAAGTGATTTTCACTCACATTGCTCTAAGCCAATCAGATGCAAGGATTTCAGTAGCTTATAACATTAGGTCAGTGAAAATCATTCACAATTTATTTGCTTCATGAAATGGTGACCTAATCTCACCTTATCAATGACTTGTGAGAGGTAGGTTGAGGAAGGTTGAGCCTGGAATTTCTCAATACTCAAACACGATGATACAGACTGAGGTAGTAGACGATGGATCACTGTCACTGATGTAGCTATACCAAAGGTCAACACCAGAGGGAGCTTTTCCAAATATTGACTGTCATGGGTGAAATCAGATCATTTTCCATAATTACAATAATAATAAGATTTTTTTCTTTGCTTTATTTCTAAAAAATATAGGGTGTTTTTTCAGAGGATACAAAACACAGCTATTATTACCCCAGCTTTAGCTAAAGTTGCTCCTTGATTTCTGGCACTCAGTGCATTCAAGGAATTGATCCTCCCACATACCCGCCATTCATCTCACCCCGGTCGAGTGCAGCAGAGTGTTGTGAATTTCTGGTTGGAGGAAACCACACCATGGATTTCATTCTAACCAACAACCCTCTGATTTAAAGAAGAAAATCAGAACCACTAGATCACCGTGCATCCACAATAATATACAGGTTCCATATAGATCATTGAGATTTTTCCGAACATACCATCATCCAAAACGTATTAAAAAACGTTCTCATCATCAATTGCGGAGTTTGCTGATGAGATTTGTCAAGCAATATCCAAACAAGCCTTTCACAGTTCTTCGACATACCTGCAGATATGAATGAAATCCTGTATGACTACAGGCTTGAACCCTTCAAAGTCTTCAAGGACGATGATGATAGGAGGATACTCAGGATAGGAGACCGTTCCTGTCATTGACTTTCGTTTCCTTGATCTACGAGGCGATTTGAACGTTGCTGTGGCACCCGGTAACTTTCTTTTCTGGTGATTTATAGAAATAAAAGAAAGAGAAAATTTTAATTCTGTTATCATTACTCGTCACAACATGAGAGAAAGCTGAAGGAAGAAACAAAGATCCAGACTGTAAAAGTGCAAGAACCCAATTACTAAAACATCAATCAAAGAAAATTTAGCCTGTATTACCTTTACATTGTCATGATACCATGACTGTAGTACAGGAAATGTACAGGGGACCTTCTTCAGATTTACTTCTGGTTTAGTTTCTTCGTCTTCAGAAGCCTGCAAGAAATAATTATTAATTAGTGAGGAACGATATACAAATTCTATCGAAGGTTTTCCATTTCACCACCACCACCATCATCATCATCATCATCATCACCACCATCATCATTATCATCATCTTCATCATCATCACCATCACCATTATCATCATCATCATAACCATCACCATTATCATCATCATCATCACCATTATCACCATCACCACCATCACCATTATCATCATCATCATCATCATCATCACCATTATCATCACCATCATCACCATCATCACCATCATCACCATCACCATTATCATCATCACCATCATCATCATCATCATCACCATTATCATCACCATCATCATCATTACCATCACCATCATCACCATTATCATCATTGTTATCAATCATTACCATTACTACCCCCCCCCCCCACCATCATCATCACCACCACCAACATCATTATCACTACCATCATCACCACTTTAAAGTGTTTTTCTTCTCATATTGTTCTTACCAGATATTCTATACCCATGAGCTGTGACACCACCATTCCCATCAGGCCTTTCAATGTTGCACAATCTCTGGACACAAGACTGACCACATGAGGGCTCACTCTCTCTTGGAAGACTGATGTTAGCTTGGTAAAGACATCATGATGGTCGGTTACATTCACCCCTGTAAAATGTTCAAAATGAACTTGTTGTCAACAGAGTGTACTTCAGGACTACAGACTCTGAGATCATCGCACCGTATTTATACAGCAAAAAATACAAAAAACAAACCTGAAACTTAATCACAAATTTTCTGAATTCGGTGGAATTACCTGGCTGAAATCTCCACACAAACTTCAGATAATGATATAGCAAGCCTGAAGTAGGCCTAATAATGAAAAATCAAGGAATTTAAGACCTTTCTTTTCCATGCACTGCTGAAATAGACATAAAATAGATAATGCAAACACAAGTGATAATTTTTTTTGCTACAAATAAATAATTCTCTATCATGTATAATGAAAACTAATCAATTTCAAATATGACATTTTGATTTTCAGATTTCCCAGAATTTCCTGGAATTTCTTACTATCCCGGAAATTACCTGCATAAACTCTAGATCTACTAAAAAGGTGTATTTGACAGTACCTGTTACAAATGCCGCAGTTGGGATCTCCTTAAGCTTAGGCCTGGACCTACTTGATCCCAGATCCTCATCCATCTTGAATCCTGCCTGAGCATTCTTGATGAAGTCTAGAAGATCATCAAAAAGTGTTTTGTTGATCTCTGCCTGTAAAGTCTGTAACAGAGAAAAACAGTAATGAAGAATTGACACATAAGTTGACTTTTATAATTGACTTTCTTTTAAACAAGTGCACACATTGTTATTACCAAGAATGCTAATAAAACATTTCCATTAATTCTAACAAAGGATTTTTTTTTTAAGTTGATTAAATGCCTGATCCCTGACATAGGTGCCAGGGATCATATCCCAGACTTCAATGTGTCTAGTCCGATATCTTGAACCACCTCCATGAATAACTATCTTGACGTCAGCATTACTTATATATTCAAACCAAATATACATGTTTGGGTAAATTGCTAATTTGTTCACTGCCAACTCGTCCACTCACCACATGGTCTACCTTCATTTAGTCTCATGCCATTCCGTCCATCAACATTTCTACTAACAACCATTTGGTCCAATAACCATTTAGTCCAATCATCACTTCGTCTAATCACCAGTCTGTCTTTTACCATTTCGTCTAATAACCAGTTGGTCTAATATCCATTTTCTTTTCCTTCATTTTGCACTATTAAGTTTAATTAGACCAAATGGTATATGGACTAAATGGCTATTGGACCAACTGGCTATTAGAAGGAACTGCATCAGACTAAATGAAAGTAGACCATTTGGTGAGTGGATGAACTGATGGTAGACCAGATGAACATAGACGAGCTGGCAATTGGACGAATCGGCATTAGACAAATTGGAAACATTTTATGTCAAGGTAGACTTCCTCGTAAAGATCTTACCTCAATATCATCATTGATAAGCTCCCACTGGGCATCTCCAGTCTCAAATCTCAGCTTACAATCATTACTGCTTTCAGCTTTGCTTTCAGGTATGAAATAATCTCCTGCATTCATTTTTTTTACCATTTAAAACAAAAGTAAAAAGTACAAGTACGATCTTGAATTCCTGTAAATTTACTTTAATGTTGGAAGTGAAGGGTTAAAATAAATGTTAAAATAAAATAAATTGAATAACATTTTTTTATCTGAAATTTATCTCATTTCAAACATTATCTGCAATCTGCAATTCTTATGTCTTTTTCTCTTTTTTTCTCATTTGTCAATTAACCATTTGAAATGAATATATGATTAAAAATATAAATAATGAATATCATTTGGAATCTAAGGACAAAACTACATTTAAAAAGACTAAGGTGAGTAAATGTTGAATTGTTTTTCTATTAAAATATCAAAATCAAAAGTTTTTCTTTTATTGCTTACATGCATATTGAAAATAAATAGTGTTGATAAAAATTTATCTTCTAATTCGTATTTGCAAATTTAAATTTAGAACAGGAATTTTGATGTTTTAAGTGTTGCCATGAAAGGAAAGCCATTGTCAATGAATGAATAAAAAATATGGATGTTTAAAATTGACCTTTTTTTAAAGCATAATTCTCATGGTCCTGAATCGTAATTGCAAAATCACAATTTTTTAGTCAATACAGCAGTCCTGAATTGATCATCAGATATTACTTATAATATTCATATTTATTGCAATAAGAAAATTTGATCCCTTTATCAATTTTGGTTTTAAGGCTGTAACACTAAAGATAGAAATATATGAGAAATTGCAAACCCTTTGCCTTTGAATTGGAGATTACATTTACACATTATCCTTTCGGAAAATGAGCAAGAGAGGTGTAACTACATGATTCACGACTCTTGTTGCAATGAACGGTTCTTTGAGCTTAATGAATATTATAGGATGTTACAATATTCAGAACTTCATAAAACTTATCAGAGATGCAGCACACATAGTGAGGAAAAAAATAAAAAGGAGAGGAAAAAGGGGTAGAAATTGGGAGAAAATTGGGGGAAATTAAAATGAGGAAGAAAAATATCAATATCAAATTAATATAGAAAGGAAGGAAGGAAGGAAAGAAAGAAGGAAAGAAAGAAAAAAAAAGAGAGAAAAGATAAGAAAAAAGAAAGACAGAAAGAAAGAAAAGAAAAAAAATTACTAGATAAATAAATATCACGTTCGAGTATCTTATTCATGTTATGGAACTGAGCAATGTCAATGAAAAAGAGAAAGAAAGAAAATACAAAATAAAGTCAGACTCAAAGAAATCAGTTTATTACCAATAATCTTTTATTAAGTTTTACTTTTAGCAGTCAAAGTTAAAGTAAACTTAGTTTATGTTCCTTCCATTCTTAGCTCGTAAGTATACCAAATTTGCAAAACGAATTTGGTATGAATAAACAGGAATTTAGCTCCTGTGCAATTTTTATTACTCTATCACGGAAAAGTGATATTCATGTCGGATATGTGTGCATTGGGATCGCACACGCTGGTAACCATAATTATGTGTGCGTCATCAATGACATTAATTTATCATCTACATCACAGAAATACACGGATGGGGATGGGTTTACTTACCGGGATAAAGAGGCTGACGTCTCTTCTTGGCTTTGAACACGAAACATCCCTAAAACGAGATCAATAAAATAAAAAGTTTGAGTATCATATTCATGATATGGTACTGAGCAATGAAAGATCGATCAATTCAAGTTTAAAAGACAATTTTAGTACCTTTGAAACTGAAGTTGTAGCCCCACACGTGAAATCGTAGTCTGCCATTTTGAGATTGTTTTGCTAGCCTCACGGAAATGCGCCTTTTAGTATTTTCTGAATATACATTCCCAATATAACTAGTAATATGATGAAGAAAGGGGATATAGAAATAGTAGGTTCAGTCGTAACACAATTATCTGAATAGCAATATTAACAAAGTAAGGTTTATTCCTATATTGATAATAATGATAATACGGTAGTGATAGGACTATTAGTATATGTTAAAGGGGGAATTGTCAATTATAACTGATTGCCTGACGATAATGTTTGTAAGGCGGTATCATCATTATCATCATAAGCTATTTAAATGAAAAATGAACAGAGTTGAATTGAGTTGAATGTTTGAATTTATGTATTTAGTTGTAGATGAAATAAATATAATTATTCAAAAAATTGATTAAGATTAAAATAGGCCTATGATTAATACTGGAGACTAAATAATGATACAACTTCATTATCATGTTAAGGCTGTGAATATGATCACAATTTATTTATTTGTTCATTTATATATATATATATATATATATATATTTTACATTTCATAAGCCACTTTTCAAATACTGGGATAAACGTCTAAGAAATGAATGTAAACATTTATTTCCACATTCGTGCAAATGGGTTAGCAATGCGTACTCAGATGCGATTCTGGGATTGCGCCATCTACCGATCTGTCATGAACACAACATTGAGAAAAGAAGATGTGGTTAACTTCATGAGGTATTAAAGAAAATAAATCAAAATCGCATAACATTCATATTGAAGAAAAAAAACTTGATAATTGAACAGGAACAGGAATTAACTGCATTCCTCGTTTTTTTTTCTGGAGTTTTACAAAGCAGTTATCCAGCATGCATCTGTGTACAGGATTTTGGAGTGGCGACGATTACTCGAAGATCATTATAAACAAGAGAGATTTGATATTTGAGTAATTTTTCATTAAATCTTAAGCAAAGAATGACGTTTCTAGGGCCTTCATCGAATATAGATTTTGTTCGTTTAAGAAACTTGACAGTGAGAAATTTATTCAATCGTAGGACTGGGAGAGAACAAAACGATTTGTATTGTATTTGTATACAGGCGTATCCCGTCACAACCTTTTGCTTTCAGGGAACTACGTCCTTTTATGTTAATAAATATGTTTTATATTTATTTTTATGAAAAATGGTTTTGTATAATCTATATTGAAAATTATATTTTGTGAAAAATGGAAGAGAATAAATGTTTATTTGAATTGAAAAGAATATGTTGCAGAAGGATAGAAACAAGTTTTCCGTGAGGAGCTATAAGTTTAATCGAGATTCGAGAGAAGACTTATCATATTGCTGGACTTCAATATTGATTGCAAGCCTGCATAGCCCACATACAAACCATATTGATAGCTAAATCGTATTCTTTGGAAGTCTTTTCTTAATAATTCCTGGTTTATATTGCTTTACAAGTTTACATAATGTTAAACCATGGGCGGAAATTCCGGGGGACCCAAAATAGTATAGGGGGACACACAATATCAAATGTCCCCCTATATTTTGATCTTTTATAATGGAAAGAAAGACATCATTCAAAATCGAAATAAAACGTGTATTTTGAACGAGATGACCGTACTTTTTGGGTGATAACCTTTTTTTTTTTGCTTGTCAAATTTTCCGGCCCCTGGTCCCCCTACTTTTGGGGAGAGATTCCCGCCCTTGTGTGAAACTCGAGTGGTCCTGTATACTCTAGGTTACACTTTTCGTGTATGATATAATTATGATTGCTCCTCATATTTAGCATATATTACTTCAATTCCAATGGCTTTATCAATAAAATGAGATTTAGTTTACAGCTATATTTCTCTCGTAATAACGCGAATATTTGTATATTTTCATAGAATCGTTAATTGTTGAAAAAAATGAGTGCGCTTAAAATTACTTATAGCCAATAACATTTTCAGCATATTTTTTATTCAAAAGTATATTGTACAAAATCGACAGGGCTTTTGTCTTATATTTTACAACTGTATTCAATAATAGATTCATTAAAATAGGAGAGTATAAACCTGCAGCAAGGGGATAACAGTTTCTCACCGCGCTCATTCAACACAACGAGCTCTGAAGATTAATTTCAAAAGATAAAAGGAATTAAACGACTTGTATTTTTATTCAATTGATTTCATGAATGAATCTATTAAAATTTTGGAGAAAAAATGATTTTCGAAAGGGGTTGGAAATAAATGCGGGAAAAATTGACTTTACGAGTGAATTTTGAAGAATCATCCAAACGAAGAAGACGATTTTTAGGGGCTGCGTCTCAATAGGCATTTTTGAGATAATTTTTTTTTTTCATATTGCTGCGCGTGGCGAAGGCAAAAAATATTTTATCATACTATTTTGGTTAGGAAAACTTGGAAGGCTTCCTGTCTCGTTGAAGTATTTCTTCTTGCTTACTTCCTATCTGTCTGTCCTTTTTGTCCTTCTTTACCTTGATCTTTTCTGCCTTTAAACTCTCTATTTTTCTTTGGGGCACGGTCCCTTTTCGCCACGCCCCATTATATACATAGGCCCGTATTCTGAAGTCGGGTTTAACTTAAACTCAGGTTTAAAGTTGTGGTTTAAGTATGGATAGCAAATTGTTGCATAAATCACTAACAGTAGAGATATCATACTTCAGCTCTCAAATAATTCATAGTTGTCTAGGAAGTATAAACAGATGATTGTCTTCACCATCGATGAATAAAGAAAGAGCACAGTAAACATAAGAAACATACAACTTAATAAAAACTTTGATACTTTTGGCTTCCCATACTTAAACCACAACTTTAAACCTGAGTTTAAGTTAAACCCGACTTCAGAATACGGGCCATAATGTTCAGGGCCCCGTCTTACAAAGAGTTACGATCATTTATCCAATCAATCGTAACTCTATCAGTCTATGGAAATCCATTACTTTAGTGTCATACGTTTTTCTACATGAAATGTGCAAAATTTCCTTTGTAAACAAAAGAGAACACACCGAGCTGTCAATGAACTTATGGATATACATTCGTATCTAGAATTTTTTTGAAGCAAACATGCATTATGTTGAATTTGCTGGCTTTCCATAGTTGCAATCGATCGGATCAATCGCAACTCTTTGTAAGACGGGACTATACTCATGCAGTTCGAGTGCTAAGGTTCCATATTTTGAGATATAGTTCTTATAACATGAAGATTAACTTTGTAATGAAAGCTTTACTAAATAATATGGGTTGTGCTGATGCTAGTTGATTTTTTCTCATTCATCCATTCAACAAGATTTATTTTTGCCAATTTTTATTTTCAGAGTCGCTTGAAATGACTTATTAATTAACACATTTTGCCCTGAGTGACCCTACCAATTTCTAGGATTTTGGTTTTCTCCCTCCCTTTCGAACTAAGTGAAGACAGAGGAAAGTGGAATTTTCTGTACGAATGATGAAATTTTGATGGTGGGTTATAATGGACAAGATGTTTGGAAACAATATTTCCATGAATTCTTTTGAATATGAGTGGATTGATAATTAGGCAAGTGCACAATGATACCATTTAAAAAAAGTGATTATTAGTATGTCGTCACCCTTCTTTTTAGAGTACCCGGCCATTTTTTTCTTTTCTTTGCTTTCGAGGTTCGGAAGGATTAAGTTTAGGACTGATAATCCCTTTTCTTTTCTTTTTTTTCTGGGGAGGGCAATTATGTCCATTTTGGCATCAATTGACCCCAATTTTTTATTGCAAAAGAAAATAATGTACTAATTCCAAATAAGATCGTTTTTCTGTGCCCCAATTTCATAAATCCGGGAAACGTCATCTGGATGACGGACATTTCCAAAGAATGATTTTTCGAACTTGTGTGATTTTATATTTGGCAATATCCAAATGCGACTAGGATGTTTTATTATGATATTCTAATCTTCATGTTTTTTAAGGGGGTGGACTTTCCATTCAGAATTACCTTCTCCTGTAGGACCGTATAGGCCTTCTATATGGCGGACCGCCGACCAGAATGTTGACATGGCAATGTATAATTTCTCAACAGCATGATTTACAATTATATAACATAATGATTTTAGTGTCCCAATAAAACATAATATAAAATTAAATGAAAACCACTGCAAATTGAGGAGGTAAAATGTGTAATTGACTAAGAATTTTATTGTTTTCATTGTGTTTTACAACAATATGAGTGAAAAATCAATGAAATGACCTTAAACAAAACATAAAAACAAAATGCTAACGAACACTGTTAAAGAGGGGAGGGGGGGGGGTGAGTGGCGCGCATGATAGTACGCGCTTTATACCAGGGAATTTCCCGACATTGTCAAACCACGTGCATCAATAATATTGAGTGGTATCACTGTTTTAATCAAAATTAGCATGTGACGTATTGGCCCTATTAATAACAGAACATTGCAATTAGGTATATTTACAGAGTTTGCTTCATGGGCAAATGAATGAATGGACTTACATCAAGGTACATACGAGACGATTGGCCATTTCCAATGCAGATTTTACTGGGTTTTTTTGCTGTCATTTTTTGGCATCGATTTTCACTAACGTCTGGGCCCCTTTGACATTTACTAACTATACCCAAAGAAACAGATAGTTTCCTTTTGTCATTGAATTTAAAATAGTTTCACCGAGTGCTGCTCTTCAAAATTTCCGTCAATAGGCCTATATTTCTGTAGGATAACGGGGAATTTCTTTCGGCCAGAGAGGTCTCGCCTTCTTTAAAAAAAAAACTCGCAAAAAAACCCAAAAGAAACATGTAGGGTTATATTCTAATTATGTGTAATCAAAATATGAATAGGCCTATATCTTTGACTAATCCCTAGGCCTACTTATTTACTGTTGGCAAACTCCCGACTTACAATTTTCATGAATACATACAATAAGAAAAATATAGTGTTCAGCAGTTTGCGAATAGCAGATACACTGATGGACCTTTTGTTCCGTTAGCCCATAAAAGCGTACAACAACAATAGCTCCAGACGAAGAGGGGGTTTGCCCGCCCCCCTCTCTTTTCAATTCTGCACCCCTCGATTTTGCTGTACGGATCGCGGAGATGTACGCAGCGCAGTGCTAGGCCAGCGCCAGGGTCTACAATATTGTACTTGTGTGTTTACCGGTCATGCACGCACACTGTACACATTCGTATGCATATCTATCGTTGAACGCAGACTTTATCATGGTCTTGGAGACTGATAAATAATAATGATGTAAACCTGCGCTTGAAGTGGATTTTTATGTTTTTTGGATTTTATTCCATCATCAGCTATCAAAACGTATATCCAGAGGAGTGGAATAATTGTTACAATCTTCATCATGCCGTTCATTAAGAGAGTTGTGGAGCCTCAATTTTTGAGCAACAGTCCGTTGCCTCCCGGCTGCGACAGGGAGTTGGACACGGTATCGAACAATACACTCTGCGGACTGGTCCGGCAGCTCTCTGACCTATCGCTCCGTGCGAATGACATTTTCAGCGACATCAGCAGTGAAGCCTATTTACTTGCACATAGGACAGTTCTTTTGAGGAGAAGAACGATCAGATTGGAAGATATTGTGGAGAAATTAGATGCTCGATCTGTCAGAGTTCGTAAGTATCTGGAAAAAGATGTTCAAATTAAAATCACAATAAACATGATGAAATTGAAAGAAATTTGTTTGAAAATTGAAAAGTCCATTGTCATTGATTGTGAACGAACTGAGATGGAGAGTTTCAAAATATAAATTGAATGAAGCTTAAAAAATGTGAATTATTTCTTGGAAATTTCCTGTAATGCTAAAGTTGAAATGTTAATGATCATTTAAGATAAAAACAAAGTCATGTGGAGTGTGAAGAAAGAAAGAGAGAGAGAGGGGGGGGGGGGGGGGGTGGTCGATGCCTGGATGGGGTGATCGGTGACAACATCAATAAACTGATTAGGGGTCTAATGTGATGTACAATCTACTGTAGTTACATGTAGATCAACATCATTGTCAAATTGTTGTTTAGATATTCATTAGGCTTTCATTCATAGTTCGAGTTAACTGACAATTTGAATTTGATCCATGTATAGTATGTGTACAGGTCCAAGTTTAAATTCACATGGATATTGTCTGTAGTGTTGGTTGTGTTTTGAACTTGTCACATCCTTCTTTCAGTTTAGTACAAGATAAAGTCAATTAATTATGTCTAACAGTCCTCCCTCAAGCTCTAAAGTAAACAAAAGTTTGCTTTGCAAACTGATCACTCGGCTTTGAGGATTTTAGGAAGTAACACCTGCCCTCTCGTAGTCTCCTTACCAGACACAGTTGATGTCCTACTTCTTTATGCATCCAAATATCTGAATTTTGGAGTAGTATTCCAGCTGAAAAAATTATATGTTGTTTATCAGTCCACCAAAGATTTTATCATTCCATTTTTGTACATGTACAATGTGCGTTTTTTGTACTTTTTGCATGATTATAATAGATAATTCATGTACAATGCACGGAGGGCTGACGCTGTTTGCAAACTGCACCCACAATGTCTTCTATGCATGTGCAATCGAATGAAGTGAAGCATTTCATTCGTTTGTCTATAGACTAGGAAGCAGATATTTGTACATGTATGTACTGACTACTGTACTCTTTCAGATGAATACTTAGCCTAATACATGCACATGGAGTTGTGAACTCGTGTACATTTGGGAAACCCCCCCCCCAAAGATTTTAATTAATCGAAGTTGTAGTCTTTACAAGAACAAGTCAGCCTCATGGATTCAAACAGTCACCCCCCAAAATTGACAAATGTACTTGAACTCTACTGCAGCCTAATTCATAAACATGCATATTCAGTACAGTATGTTTACTCCAGACAATCGACTAATTTGTTTTATGAAAGCCTTTTGAACATGTATGTAGCCAATGTAGGCCTACATGAAGGCATGATTGCAGTTTGCTTCATTTTTTCTTTCATTTTCACCACTCCTTGTGAAAATTTGGAAATTGAAAAACATGTTTTTAGAGACTCCTCTTCGGTCTATCTTTTGAAGTCGGTCATCCAAGTGGCTTGTTTACAACTGTCTTTTCAACCCTTGACTTGTGTTAGTCAGTCATGTAAACAAAGCCAGCTGATCAGAGATTGAACTGGAAATACTGTCAGATTGGAGCATGTTAGAGATAAATGTGATATATGATACATGTAATTAAGGAATTCGTCTGTATATGTAGGCTTACATGTAATGATATATTTCAGCAGGTCTAGATTTACTTGAACAGGTGTCCTACTCCTATGATTCACTGTACACATTACTAATCAACTTATCAACAGTCAATTTAGGAATAAAATGACTTAAGACTAGTAGTAACATTCTTGATATTTTTTTTTAAATAAAGCATGTTATCACTTCAGTCAGATGAGCCTTTCCAGTTCTTGTCTGGAGTTACAAGCAAGTAACCAAGTATGAATTATATAAAAGCTTAAAGTTTCTTGTTGATGTACAATCGTTTTGTCTCAGCAGGATATAAGTTTACACTGCATCTACATGTACCTGTCTCAGACGTATGTAAGGTGTACATCTAGTCCAAATCCACTGCATTCGTCTTGTATTAAAACAGCACTTGTAGAAGTGGTGAACACTTGGAATGGTCCTCTTTAATACTTTGGTGGTAAAATTGAGGAGCTCATATGATCCTTTACTGGCGACATGGATCCCTGTCAATATGCGCTGAGATCCGTAATGAAAACCCAGGGTTGCCTAGAATTGCCCATGGCAACTTCAGGCCAGCGAGACAAGATGGGGTTCCCAGCTTGAAAGTTCATTACACCTGAATCTGTCAGATTCCACAGAGCATGGGTGTGAAATGTGCCCCCTTTTGTGGTGTTCAGAGGTGCAGACCATGCCCATACCTTTAATAAATGAATGTATATGTACATGTACTGTACATGAGCTGTAATTGAATAGCAATGTTTGGGACTTTGAGCATCGTTTTTCGTTCAAAACATTGCTACCTTTAATGAGACATAGGATAAAGTTTCTTGATCATGTCTCCTGAAAGTAAACAATGAATGTTATCAGGTTGAACTCTTTTGAATTTATTTGATTGTTTTATAAATATCAAACTGTAATCCATTCATTTGATTGAATCAAGAGCTGGCCTCGAAAATTGTGTTACTATTTAAAGGTAAATGCTAGTTTTGGTAACGATATCAAAATGAGTTCGTACAGAATCCAATGAAATGACCACCAAAGTGTCTGTTTGTATAAATAAAACGCATGTGCCAAAGGATTCTGGAAGAAATTGTGTAATTGCTGAAAAATCAGCAAATAAGCACAGGATTCGGGTAGAGCGTCGGGCCCGACGCTCAAAGCAATAATTATACACTGTCCCACGTGCGCTTATCTGTGTTGGGGAAGTTCAGTCTGAACATTATTCAGCGTAGATTTCAAGATTTCACAAAGTTCAGTTTATGTAACTGTACCAGATCTAGATCCTCGATAATATACTGACAATTAAGCCTGGTTTTACAGACTTTCTCATGAAATCAGTGTTTACAGCAACTACTGGAATTTCTATTTAATAACAAATAATGACTTTTTTAAATGGAGGAAAACGATAAAGATACACCTGTAGAAGACTTACTGACTCTGCAAACTGCAGCAAATGATTGGTAGAGAAAAACAAACTTGCAGCATACATATAAAGCATACAGTATGTACATACATGTACATGTATACATGTAGGACCTACACTATTAAAAATGAATAATACATGTAAATAGATAAATAAATAAGCAAATGAAATAATCTTTTATGATTGAGAGTATTTTATACAGTAGTTAAATTTGACATGGTGTATTTCTTTGCACAACAATCATCTCAAAATGGTTCTCAGTCTGTCGTCATTGCTCTCATAGAAGGATATCTTGCCAATAAATACTGTACCATACAGAATATAATACATCTCCAGCCATTGACCAAAGGCAGTGTCAGTTCAAATTACCTGTGTGTCCTGTCATATGTACTGTACCAGAGCATCTACAGAATAAAATGATGTTTTCATAATAATGTAACCCTACCCATGTCAATGCACAGAAAACTAATTTTGATTCCTTGCTAGCAGGCAACAGTGGACATCTGTAGAGCTCATGTACATATGAACCAAGTGCAAAGATGGTGAATCTTTTTATGACATGGGGTACTTGAAGGATGCAGTTGCTTAGCAACAACCAGATGCAGTTTCAAGATGTTGTACTCAGACTGGGCCATTCAGGAATTTCATATTCCTTCAAGGGTACATGAACAGTGTATCATACATGTAGGTTCGTCAATTGAGGGTCAATTGATTAGGGGCAGTCTGCACGGCAGTTCATTACTTGCGTACATGTACATTGTAGGCGTACTGGTGTATTTTTATGTACAAATAGGCATTCATGTATTTTCATTTTTAGATTTCGCATTGTAGGGTTGCTTGCTTTTTATTTTTACATGCACATTATTGAAGTGATGATGGTGATGGTGGTTGTTGTGATGATGATGATTAATCATTGTTTTGTATTTTGTATTATTTTTTTTTTGGGGGGGGGGGGGGGGGCTCATTAAACTGGGAAGTGGTGGATAGATATGGTATTCATAGACTTGTGATTACATCAGTTGATAAAATATCATTAGTGTTGAAATATGTCAAATATTTCAAGCTTTTAGCTTTTGTTTTGCAAGCATGTTGACAAGTGATGTTTCTTAGATTTCATTTCAAAGCTTTATTCTTTACTGTTCCACTTCTTATTTTGATGTGAGAATCACAAGGAATGCACAAATATTTTCAACCTTTTGCAGAAAGCAGAATTGTTGTTTACACAGGGCAATTGTATTCTAGTGCACATGAAAGTATGCATGATTGTTGTGGGTGTTTACCGGTAATTGCAGCCAATTATCATTCCTCTGAATGCTGAATATGGCTTTACTAACGAATGCAGTGGAGGAGAACTCATAAGGTAGGATGTACACAGACACAGCTGCTTAGATGACAAATCTGTTGATTAAAAAGATGGAGGGTGATGAAGCAAGAAAATGGCTGTAGAGTGATATACTGTACAATTATTGCACTGAAGGTCTTGAATTTGACAAAGTTCCATTCTGGGGGATAGAGAGCTAGGATTGGAAAGAATATAATTCAACCGATTTCTCATCAATAATTTGTTGATTACTTCGAGATTGCTATTGTCTCAAAAGGCTACAATCAACAACAACACATAACAGTTCGATACAGAACTTTATATTAATGTCTGCTGATATTTGAACTAGAATCAGTTGGTCTTTGAACTTGTTTATTTTAAAGTATACAGTATGTAGATTATTTGAGAAAAGGCAAATTAAACATTTATTTACACCAAAATTAAATTTATGTACATACAGTACATGTAGTTTGATCAAAGAGAGAAATCATACACTTTAACAACAGTTTGTAGATAGAATGCATGGTATTGGTATGATGACAAATTCTTAAAAAAAAACACTGATCTATAGTTCTGTGAAATGTAATTGTAAAAATCCAGAAGTATTGCAGAGCTCTGTGATTACCTACAATTTTTTATGACAAATTTGATTGTATAATTACATTAAAACTCAACATTTTTATTTATCACACAATGTAATTGAAATGAAATTAGTTTCACATGCATACATATTTCATTGAACAATTCACTCATACATTTATATTACCTACATGTATGTAATAAAAAAAGAAATCAACTCTGCAGTGTATTGTAAATACTGGGAAAAATTTAGTTCTATTGTTCAGATCTTCATTTGTGCTAATCCAGGGTTGTCTCTTTTTTAACTATTCTATTACTACCATTATATTCTACATGTTCATTCTTTTGTAGCCTGGCCTGGGTAGAAAAGTAGTTAAAATGGAGGAATAATAATGCTCTTCACTTATCTTTCAGAAGTGGATTAGAGTATAATAATCACAGTTCTTGAAGAAAAGAGGGGAATAATTGTCCAGTATTGGGTGCCTGTTACTATGGTTACATCATGTAGTGAATATAACAAGGGACTCGGGAGAGGCCATTTCATAATATACCTACAGTACATGCTAGTAAAGTTCAGTTTCACTAAAGTTGTAGGCCTACATATGAAGGAACTACTCTTCTGTTTTTGTCTCACCTGCGAAGCAGAGTGAGACTATAGGTGCCGCTTTTCCGACGGTGGCAGCGTCAACACCAAATCTTAAACCGAAGGTTAAAAGGGAATCCAGCCTTGGCCATAAAATGTTGTGTTGAGAAGGAGAAAAATAAATAAAACAGAATGGTGAAAGTTTGAAAGAAATCAGACAAGCAATAAGAAAGTTATAGCTGCTTTAAAATTGAGATCACTAATACTATGTAGATTTCAAATTGGCAACTGAGTATGTAAATTATGACAAGGGGCAAGGACAACTTTTCCATAGGCCATGTACTTTATTATCAGGGATTTGTGGTTTTCTCCTAAGTACCCATTCCCCTGGAGCAGTAATCTAAATATAACCCAGGTAGTATATTGTTTTATGTCCTCATGAAAGAAAAATATAATTTGAAATAAAACTTTTGGGAAAAATGAAATTTTAGCTATAATATGTATTGGAGTACATGGAAGAGTAGTCCTTGCCTTACATCACTATGACATCCCATATGCGGCCAAGTTGAAGTCTCCATGGGTATAGTGATTACCAATATTTACAACATTTAAAAATTCATAACTTTCTTGTTGTTTGTCCAATATTGTTCAAACTTTCACCTATCAACTTGTCTGATTTTTCTTTTCCTTATAAAAACAAGTTTTTATTTGGGTTGGATTCCCCTTTTTGTCTCACCTGCATAGCAGAGTGAGACTATAGGCGCCGCTTTTCCGGCGGCGGCGGCGGCGGCGTCAACACCAAATCTTAACCTGAGGTTAAGTTTTTGAAATGACAGCATAACTTAGAAAGTATATGGACCTAGTTCATGAAACTTGGCCATAAGGTTAATCAAGTATTACTGAACATCCTGCCTGAGTTTCATGTCACACGACCAAGGTCAAAGGTCATTTAGGGTCAATGAACTTAGACCATGTTGGGGGAATCAACATCAAAATCTTAACCTAAGGTTAAGTTTTTGAAATGTCATCATAACTTAGAAAATATATGGACCTAGTTCATGAAACTTATACATAAGGTTAATCAAGTATCACTGAACATCCTGCATGAGTTTCACTTCACATGACCAAGGTCAAAGGTCATTTAGGGTCAATGAACTTTGGCCGAATTGGGGGTATCTGTCGAATTACCATCATAACTTTGAAAGTTTATGGATCTGATTCATGAAACTTGGACATAATAGTAATCAAGTATTACTGAACATCCTGTGCAAGTTTCAGGTCACATGATCAAGGTCAAAGGTCATTTAGGGTCAATGAACTTTGGCCAAATTGGGGTATTTGTTGAATTACAGCCATAAATTTGAAAGTGTGTTGGTCTAGTTCATAAAACTTGGACATAATAGTAATCAAGTATCACTGAACATCCTGTGCGAGTTTCAGGTCACATGATCAAGGTCAAAGGTCATGTAAGGTCAAAGAACTTTGGCCACGTTGGGGGTATTTGTTGAATTGCCATCATATCTCTATAAGTGTATTGGTCTAGTTCATAAAACGTGGAAATAAGAGTAACCAAGTATCACTGAACATCTTGTGCGAGTTATAGTAGTTTTCAAAATCAGCACTGCTGCTATATTGAATCGCGTGATGCTGGTGAGACGGCCAGAGGCATTCCACTTGTTGAAATGTCATCATAACTTAGAAAGTATATGGACCTAGTTCATGAAACTTGGCCATAAAGTTAATCAAGTATTACTGAACATTCTGCCTTAGTTTCAGGTCACATGACCAAGGTCAAAGGTCATTTAGGGTCAATGAACTTAGACCATGTTGGGGAATCAACATCAAAATCTTAACCTAAGGTTAAGTTTTTGAAATGTCATCATAACTTAGAAAATATATGGACCTAGTTCATGAAACTTGGACATAAGGTTAATCAAGTATGACTGAACATCCTGCTTGAGTTTCACGTCACATGACCAAGGTAAAAGGTCATTTAGGGTCAATGAACTTTGGCCAAATTGGGGGTATTTGTTGAATTACCGTCATAACTTTGAAAGTTTATTGGTCTAGTTTATAAAACTTGGACATAAGAGTAATCAAGTATCACTGAACATCCTGTGCGAATTTCAGGTCACATGACCAACGTCAAAGGTCATTGAACTGTGGCCATAATGGGGGTATCTGTTGAATTACCATCATAACTTCGAAAGTTTATGGATCTGATTCATGAAACTTGGACATAAGAGTCATCAAGTATCACTGAACATCTCATGCGAGTTTCAGGTCACATGACAGAAGTCAAAGGTCATTTAAGGTCATTGAACTTTGGCCATTTTAGAGGTAATTATCAGATTGCTGTCATAACTTTCAAAGTCTGTAGATATAGTGTATAAAATGTGGATATAGGGGTAATCAAGTATCACTGACAAGTTTTAGGTCACATGATCAAGGTCAAATATCAATGAACGTAGTATTATATCATTATATGAATAGTGTTTTTCAAAGTCAACACTGCTGCTAATGACTCGCGTGATGCAGGTGAGACCGCCAGAGGCATTCCACTTGTTTTTATTGTTCATTTAACAAAAATACATAAATGCAAGCATTTGATAATTCATTAGTATCTTAAATTAATCATGATATGTTTTCAGAGTTTGCCCTTTGTTTTGACTGAAAGTTCATGAAAAGTAAATCCAATGTTTTAGCCAACAGAAGTGAGCCAATGTGTCCTTGAACCTGTCTGTATAAAAAACAGGGAGTTACATGTAGGAGGAGTAGAATTTTGAAAAAATGTACATTATGCTCAAGTACCATCTAACAGTCCTAAATGCACACTAAAAGTGTAGTGTTCATTGATTTTAATCTATCACAACAGACACCTAAAATGCAATATGCATGTATGTATTGTGCCCTAAATTAAACAAATTTTAACAGAAGAATTCCATAACATGTAAATTCCCCAGGATTCATAACTAGACTTCAGTACCCACTTGTGAAGGGCTGAGCATTAATCGCTCATTAATGAAATGCCAAGGTGATACATCTAATTAATGCTTGCTTGGTGTACATGTAGTTTATATTGGGTACTTTATTGTTAAAAAGGGACTTCAAGGGATAATCCAGGCTAAAAATATTTAAAAAATAGAGTAAAATTCACAGAGCAAAATCTGATAACAAAGTTTATTGAATAAAAAAATGCAATATTTTGTAAAAACGGTAATGCACATCATCATGAATATTCCTCAGGTGAGCTGATGTCACATCCCATCTTCCCTTTTTCTTATGTTATTACATGATATCATAATTGTTTCATGTTTTCATGATATGTCTCCCTTATAATGAAATACATGTACACCTGTATGTAAGTTGCAGCTATGAAAATCTAATGCACTAATCAATTGTCAATGAAATATTTTTAGTTCTTAGAGGAAAAAAAATTAATAATCCTAATTTCATATAATAAAATACAAAGAAACAAGTGGGGATATGTTATCATTAGTTTGCTTATTGAATATTCATGAAGACATGACTAGAACAGTTTCACTGGAATAATGCAAAGCTTTAAAATGCCATAGAGCTCTCTGTTATTCTTTGTCTAATTTTATTAAATTTTCAGTGTTTTTTTTTGTCTAATTTTTTGTTATCTGTTTAAATCATATAATTTGTTAGCTTGGAGTACCCCTTTACTCTAAATGTTAACCTGTTGTGTGATGGACACATGAGGAGACTGTTTGTTTTGGACCACCTGTCTTATTCAGAGTGAGTGGGTTAAAACCGATATCTTCTTGTTGATCTGTCATGTCATGCATTGAGGAACAGAAGGACTTAAAAGCCCACGAGTTCGCTTGAGCTAACGGTGCTTTTGCTCCTCTCCAATGATTTAATCTGAACATTGCAACACACTCACAGTATCTCGTCTGCTATCTTATATCTTTCAAATGCACAGTTTCATACATTGGCCCAGTTAGCCGCCCACACCCGACTTAAGAGGCTGGTTAGGCCTGTCCGTCCGTCTCGTTGCCCCCGCCCTACCTTTCCCATCACAACACTCACTCCGGTGATAGTAGCCTTATGGCAATCTCCCGGGTTGGGGAACCAATTCCAACGGTTGCAATAAAACCATGTCTTATTAAATTCTGCAATTCTATGCGTATATTGATTTTATTGAGGGAGGCAAGAGTGCGAGTGTCAATAGTGTACATGTAAAACAAACGGAACGAATTCTGCCCCAACGTCTAGGCCTGTATCGATATCAGGTTGGTATTGATTGGTTATGAAGATGGTGCAGTTTGATGTTAAGAGTGTTTAAAACAGTAAAAAGTGATGATTACCAGTATGAAACTGTAGTACATGAGTGACCGAGTGTTGATGTTCAGATCTTACTCGTAACTCTGGAGGGAAGCCAGAATGAACTGAATGAAATAATGTCTACAGATAAAGGGATAGCCCTACACATATTTTGCACCTCTATAATCATGATAATTTTACAGTAGATAGGTATGGTAGTGGTATTCCTACAAGTTAATGTCTCACGAACAAGTCCTACATGTACACAGATCGAGGGGCCTACATATATTGTCAAGTACTTCAGACTGGGAGTACATTATAGGCTACAAAGTAAAATTGAAGTATAATTTAGAGCTTGATCCAGCTTCATTTTCATGTACATGTACATGTACATACATGTATATGTATTTGTGGGCTTACATACAGTATTTATAGTGTAAAATTTAAGCATTCATCTACATGTAGATGTAACATAATGATGAAAACAGAGCAAATATCAATTTATAGTCCAGTGACATACATGTACATGTACACATGTAATAATCTTGACAGAATATGTGCTTGTACATGTACAGTACATGTAGTATGTTCATAGATTATTGCTGTAGGTTAACCATAAAGGGAGCACGATCATCATGGGTTACCGAAGATAAAATGATTTTAAATGCATCCGTCAAGCCTCAACATCTAATCAATATCGACCCAACTCCGGTATTGGTTTCAGTGTGCATTGCATAGGGCTGCATAGTCATCTTAGCATTGCACCTCGTATGCAAACACACCATCTTTTCATCCTAAGACGACGCTCGCTACACACTTATCGTCGGATAGTCGTCAATTACGCCGACTAAATTTGGTTTGCAAATTTGAGGTTCAAATTTGGTTGGGGTATCCTCTTTCCCCCTGTCCAAGGGATGCTCCTGCTCTTCACTCCACTTAGATTGTGATGGGAACTTAATAATGCAAGATTTAACTCGAGGCGGTCTTTTACATATTTGCAAATTACAATATCTTGAATTTGAGGACGTAGCAGTCTTCGACTTTCAGCAATGCTATACATAGTATAATGTGCAGTGCATATCAAACACCAAGAGCAAATGGTGAAAGAACACATGTTAAAAAAAAAATTGAAAACAATATTAATTAAACGGGGGGGGGGGGGGGGATTGTAAAATGAGTAAAAAAAAGCTGGTGCTTGGTTTTTTTTAAATGTATTAAAAAGTGTGTAGATTACAAAATAACAGTGAGGAAAGGTGATTATCAGAAACATGATTGTGACTTTTGAAATACAAAGTGAAATAACTTCACTGAGATTTGGAGGGAAACCATACATGCGCATCAACATGCATGTTTTACGAGGTTATGAGGCCCTGTTTGCATGTAGTTATATGTGACTGTGTACATAGGCCTATTGATGTACAGTTTATAGCTTAATCATAATGTACACTTGTGGAGCACATTGAAACATTTCACTGCCCTGGGGCATTATGTAGGTCCCCTGAAAAATATACTCCATTCTCTTTGTTTAATACTCCTTCATGACTCATCCACACAGCATTGTCTTCTGAATGAACCATTTTTACACATTGTTACCTGCGCTTATTGATGAAATTTCTATTCTTTCTCATGTTAGGACTCCATCACCACCACCTTCATTGTCTGTCCTGTGCCTCTTGATTAGTCTTAAATTACAGACCTTTGACAGTAATGCCCTGATACTGAAAATGCTCAAGATCTTGTACAAGTATGGATAACTTTTTAAGCACTGCGAACTGTATCTTTAACAGAATTCAACAACTTACGAATGTAGGTATGTTAGTAAAATTAAGAACGGTCTTGAAATGCAGGTCATAGTGCAGTGTAGAGGGTCTTTTTGTTGAGACTAATTTACAGTTATTTGACAATAGAGATGACCAATAGACCAGGCATTCACAAAGAAGTGTACACAAAAAAGGTTGTATAGACTGGCTGATCAATTAACAGGTGGCATGGGAACTCTATTGACCGAATAACCTCCAAAGAGAGAGAGAGAGAGAGAGAGAGAGAGAGAGGGGGGGGGGATGGGGGGGGGGGGTAACAAAGGGTTTGATATCATTTATTACTGAATATAGGTGTACTGTAGCTTATGCATAATGTTCATGTATTCAATAAGCTCAATTCATGGAGATACTGTACTACATGTTAATATCTCTATGCTCAGGCTGGTTGGATATTTGTCGAACATACGAATTGTGAAAGTTGCAACTTTTGCATCTAGGCCTACATGTATATATTCTGAACTGATTGAGAAAAAAATCCTGAAAAAACATGCTCACATTTTTATTTGCTTATATTGTTGAGACATTTTTCAAGTTGTGAATAGCCCAGTGAGTTAATTGCAATCGTGAGCAGGGACGATCAGGGGCCCCGGGAAGAAAAAATGAAAATTTACCTGAGCTGGCTGAAACAAGAAATTGATAGAATGTTGAAGATGTACTAATATGTTAAAAGTAAAATTATTCATATTACTTTGGACAATGGTCTGGCTAGATACATGTATGCACTGAAGGCATGCAAGTACATGTACATGTAGGCCCATGGATACCTTTGTTTGTAACAGTTTACACAAATTGTACCTGGATTCTTGAACCTTTTTATTCTTGGGGGCAACAATTGGCTTTCAAGCCAGGAGCTCCATGTTGTTGGTTTAAAGAAGAATGCTATCTGTCCTCCATGCATGTCAGCCACTCAGCAATCCAATAGAGTTTCTGATCCCACTCTAGAAATGAATTGGCAAGGTAGCATCTCATTTCTAGTTTTCAAATCAAATTGAGATGAATGCCTGGGAACTGGAATGAAGGAGCCCATCCCCTCTAATCTCTTTGTGCCTTTGCCTTTGCCATGATAAATTGGAGTAGTTTTTTTTTATTTCTCGAATCCCATTTGCAGAGGATGTTTTCAAGGCCCCTGGAGGCAGTTTTTACAAACCGGTTTGCAAGGGGTCATCTCAGTACATTCAGATATTACATTGTACATTGCACAATTACTGATACAGTACAAGGAGCTTTTTTTTTTTGGGGGGGGGGGGTCATAATGAGCTTTGGATGAACACAAAATGTAGGCTTCGTACAGTAGGCCAACATGTATTTTTGTACATGTACATGTAATTTTTCTGTACTCCTCTCACTATTAGTTAAGACAATTATACTTGGACCAAAGTTAATACATGTACATGTACTTGAGGACAGTTGTACTGTTAATCTTTTGTGAAATAATGTGAATGGCATTGCATGATCCATGTATTCTTCTTTTATACATGTAGTACCCCAAAGCATATCACATTAACCACCACAATTCAAAACTTTCCTGAGCTCCAAGATGATATTTGAAAGGTTTGTAAGGAGTGAAGTGGGTTAATGGCTGTTTGCCCTGTAGGATGATAATAGAGAACATTTGCTATGTGGAAAAGCTATGAAAGATTGTCTTTATTGATATTCCATATTGTACAACGCCTACTTAGCTTGTTGTACGCGAGCAAATGGGAGGCTGAATGTCAAACATTCGTACCGTTGCACAAAAGACGTACCATCCAAAATGTACCGTTGCACGGCTTTAGGAGGTGACGTCACAATACGATTTAATTCATTGCGCTCGGTAAAAATGAACAATAGGCATATAAGCCAGCTGGCTAAATGCGCAAGGCTGCCCAAGGTCATGTGCGCTTGTGGGATTTTGCTTTCTGCTTTCGGTATTTTTGCTCCCTTTTCATAGATTACTATAGGGATAAACTCTTTGTTTTTTCATATTTTCGCTAAATTCCGAGGCGTTGTACAACACAAATAGCGAATATTCTTATTCATGCAATGGTGCGAGATTTTGCATTCGTTGAAAGAAAGAAACGCTCTATTCAACTCGGCTCACGCCTCGTTGAATAGAGCATCTTTCTTTCACCTCATGCGAAATCTCGCACCATCGCACTCATGCCTATTCGCTATTTGTATACTATTTTGTAGCTCTGTGTTTCTATTTGGGATTATTACATGTACATGTATGCACCCTCATTGAACAGCAAAAGTTCCCAGTGTTCTTTGATACAGAAAATACTGTATGTATAAGAGAACATTTCATGGAATATGAGGAGAGCACAGAATTCAAGGAACAACATGGAACCCTCTCCACCATAAAACAAAAGAAATAAAAAACCTGCAAAAACTAGGCATCAGAGGAAAAATACTGCCTTCTACATACGTTGGTACCTAACTTCGCTAAAATTGAGCTTGCGCTTGTGATGTTTTCGATTCGATCGAAATGGAGTGGAGTGCAGTCACGATGTTTGGATTGTCATGATTATAGCAAAGTGGGGGTGAGATCGTGTTTTGTGGCTAGTAAGTATTCGTATTTTGTAGAGATTTTGGAGTAAGTTATGTTGCTGTTCTGTGCAGTTTGAGGAAAAACATGTGATTTTCTGTTTGAAAAGCCACTTTCAAAAGGCCGTTTCCGTGAATTCCGTGAAATCACAGAAAATCACTGTGTCCCTACATAATACATGTAAGTAGGTATTATCGACAACGAGAGAAACTTTATCAATTTCGCTAAGTGGCCAAAAACAAGCGATTATCGACAAGACTATCGATAAAGACATTATCGCTAACATCCCTTATGTGGTTGGTTTACAGACAGAGAAGCCAGACTTCATTACATAAGGTTATTTATGATTTATGGCCATTACTCCACATTCTATTCTTGTTGAGTGTATTAAAGTGATTAACTTTGGAGCAGATGGTAATATGGTGTAAATCCACAAACAAAGAGAAAGAAAGCTGCGCAGTAATCACTCATCCATTGTATGGGGTGATTGCATTCAAGTCATGCCCCTTAGGCTGCGTTTATGCGACCTCAAGCCAGAATCATGATTTGAATCATGATTTGAATCATGATTCAAAACACAAACATGAATCACGATATCACAGAATCAGCGTTTAGACGACCGTCATTCCAAAGCTGTTTCTCCTCAGATTCGGGCCAATCCAGTGCGCATCACTAGTGCGCAGTTTGACAGAGGAAGTTTTTCGCACGTGTTTCGGCTCTCGAAAAATCTTTTGCTTCCAGAATTCAACATAATTTTGTTTACTTCTATCATATAAGGTCCATATGCTTCTATTTATCTTGTTAGTTAATCCAAAATGGTGTTCGGAAGTGAATTTCAGCGTAGATCCAATTTAATATTGACACTCTATACTCATCATTGTCTCCAGTTAATTCATTTACTAGAACTTGAAGTTGAAGACATGACCAAAAAATGAAAAGTAGTGGACGATGCGAAGACCAACACAGAACTTGAACATGACAAGAAATGCATGCAGAGTAATCATGTACATACAATGAGCATAAGCTTGGCAAGAGTCAAACCGAAAGCCGTAGCCCGACGACACAGTGAGGTCATATAATCATGATTCAAATCACGATATCGTTTATTCGAACATTTTCGTACGTGATTCTGCAGAAACGTCTTTCCAAACGCCCCTTTTTTCGTGTTTCATGTTTGTGATTCTAATCATGATTATATTCAATTTCGACTAAACGCAATCGTGATTCTGCAGAATCATGATTTGAATCATGATTCAGATCATGATTCTAGGGTGAAAAAGTGGCGGATAAACGCACCCTTATTTTGTTTACAGCCTCTGCTGTCTGTTGACCATAACCGCTATTGATTATCTCTCAGTGGTCAAGTCATGTCCTGGATGAACTGATGTTGGTCACTTTCTTGATTGAGACCCATGTAATCAATTCTCTCATTGACCCATGGTCTGGGTGGGGTCTTTGTCCTCACTTCATTGGTCACTGTTATGTTTTTTTAGTAGAGTTGTGTAGCCTTCAGTATATTTTTATAACAATTCAGCATAAAAATGTGTGACCTACATCATTACATGGACATTTTACCACAAACATGTAGGGGGCCTACACTACAGTATACTGTACATGTACATGTGCTATGTGCCTTAAACTGACAGTATTATGACTCTTATTTTATTATACAAATATTCATGGTTTATTTATTCCAAAAACAATACACATTTGGCAGCCAATGGCTGAAGAAAATGTGTTTCCAAATGGTTCAAATATATGAGAAAAAAGAAAATATAAATTCAATATAATACATGTATTAGACCTCGTAGACTTCAGAAAAAGCATTGATATGATAAATTAAATGTTACTAAATTCAATTCACCCTTGAATGTGTTTTAATAGCAAAGATTGAAAGGAAATACAAAATTTACAAGTAAAAAGTCAATAAAGTAGGAAAAGATGCCTTTTTAAGAGCAAAAATTTTACAAAATGAATGTGAAAGGGGTTCCATGACATTTGCTCTGGCGACAATTGCTCAGCTCTAAATTCCACACACTAATGGAATGACCAACTTCTACCCTAAACCTAACATAAAACCCTAGCTATTGCAACCCTATCCCTTCATCTTAGGCAAAATTAAGCCTGGAGCAATTGTCGCATGAGCAAATATCGTGTCACCATGAAAAGCTTATGAAAACATTCAAATGATTGTGTCTGGACAAGCCGACAAGGGAAGACTACATGTGGACAAACTGTCCAGGGTGTGAAGACCATGATGGCCATAGCATATCCTGTTAATGGATGGCCTTTGTGATGTCCATTGTGATGGTCAATGGATGGACAGTCATCAACAAAGGAGATGTCTTGGAGACAGGCTTCATGATCTTCACAGGGGGTGATGATATTCCCCTTTTATTGAGTGCCAAGTTGGACAGTTATTTTACAGTTATTTGTCATCATAATAGCCATTTACAGGGGCTGATCAAGTGGCAACCTTTGAATGACACACATGTGTACTTTCGGAAAGCAGGTGTCCATTTATCATCGGACTTGTAGTATTTCTGAGAGATAAGACCCCTAATTGATTTTGATATCAAATATGAATAAAATGTTATTAATGTAGGTCTATACAATCATTAATCGTACACACATACACTTTAAAATATGAAAGGTGGAAAGGGGTAAATCACCCTTTAAAAGGGCCGAGGACTAAATTTAAAAAAGGGGGGGGGGGGACGGTGTCACTCCTTGGCCCTTTTCCACCCTTTTTGCCTTTTGTGTTTTTAGATTGTGTATGTAGTACACACACTGGTTCAGAATATAAAAGTAACAAAAAGAACAACACTTAAAAAAAGACCCCACTCCCCCTCAAAAAAAAATGACAGTGAATGAATGTGGATGCTCTTTTCTACATGTTTATGGATCAATATTAAAAATGTACATTGTATACTGTAGTCTGTAGATGAATGAAAATTCAGAGCACTAACTTTTGACAGTCATAGTGGGATTAGGGTGTGTGTGTGGGAGGGGCTGGGGGAGGCTTCCAAATAAAAAACAAAGCATTTTTCATTGTTTATGCAACAAACCACTTGTGTTGCTCTATCAGCACATAAATATACTTGGAGTTCTAAGTTAGAATTGCCATTTGAATGTACCTATTAACCTAATTGGTCCCTAGTCTCTAAATTTTGTAGATTGAGAGCAAATCTATTAATAGATTGTGGTCAGGGACCAATTCACAATTGGATCGTAACTTTCAATCAAATAAGATTGAATCCTAAGTCAATTAGAATGAAAACTTTAATCCAACTTTGGATTGGTCCTGATTGCAATCCATTTCAATCTCAGGAAAGTAGAGAGTAGATTACACTATTGGCCCTAAATGAACGTGATTGTATGTATCAAATATACTGAGATAGTAGGAGATATGATATGATATCAAGGCCTTCTACCACCCATGCTATTTATGTAAATGTCTGAAGTGGATGACAATGTGCCAAGTGTTCCTGCCAGATTAAGGCCGTGTTTATGCTTCCACTTTTCAGGCCAGAATCAGCGTTTCCAAACGTGATTACTCCAAAACATGGTTGCGTCCATGCTTACTTTCATTTAAACGCTGTTTCAAAACGCCGATCGTAAACTCACAAAAAGGTGCGTTTGTAAACGTCGTTTGACCAGAATCAGGCTTTCTGGGGAAGTATAAATAGAACCACGATCGTAAACGTGTTTAAATGACGTCATTTGGTACATGCTTCCGGTGAGATGAAAATCCGTGGGAAAATACAGTCGCATTGCTCCATGGTCGCATGTTACCTCCACGGAATTACCTCTCATCTCCCTTGTTTTGCATGTGTAACTTAGTACTATTACTAGTATTACTCTTCCAATTTGTCATCACGATGAACGTTGAGGGATTTACAAAAAAAAAACCTGGAACATGAGTTATAATGAGGAGACATCGCCAAATGCCCCAGTAGCATAAACAAATAGATATTTTATTATTTTGTATACTTAATATTATTTATTTTTTCTTACTATTATCCTCACCATGTGGAAATTATATGGCTATATCAAGAAGTTCCATGCAATGACTAAAATATCAGAAATTGTTCGATGTTTATATAACAGTCGACGTATACCTTCCCCATAACAACACTCGGAAAAAAAACCTTTCGAAAAAGGGTGCGTCCAATTTGACCTCGCTTTCCTGCTCAACGAAAATTACGATGCCAAGCCAGCTCGAGATCGTGATTTCGCCTCTGAAAAGTTAAGCATAAACAGCACACCCAGTACCACATTTACGATTGGCATTTTGAATCGACGTTTGAAAACGCTGATTCTGTCCTTGCAATGGAAGCATAAACACACCCTAAGATGAGCTGATAGTATAGTTTGAAATTATTTAGTACCAGTACATATAGTGACACTTTTATTAGCAAAGAGGCTAAAATGATATGCCCAGCATTTTTATACTGACATTTACAATGCAGACTGATCTGAAGGCTTATGGATTTACCTTTCAGTATAATTTTCAATCTGAATTTATGTAGAACTTTAATTTTTCAATCTTTCATACTAACAAAAATCAATAAAGCGATCGGATAACTCTTGAAGAGAATCATGATCAGAATATAGACTTTAATACAGCAACATGAATACCAGCATCAAAACTGCAGAACATCATTTGTTTTAAAATAGAAACGTAATTTAACGTTATCTCTTTTAGACTTTAAAATTTAATTCAAAAGGAGAGAGTAGTGGCATTTGACATATTACCCAGTACCTGTATGTAGCCTGGCTAAAAAAATTGATAATTCTAATTCTAGATGTCAAGAGATAATGTTCAAGTGTGTTGAAACAAATGATGTTCTGCAACTTTGAAGGTGGTATTTGTATTTCACCTAAAAATGTACATGTATTTAAACTAAAATGAAATGATTGTAAAAAATAATTTTTTATTGTGCACATTTTGAGGCTGAGCTATTCATGCATTCATGAAGCTGAAGTACAGGTATTGCAGGACATTTGTATTTTCTTTTGATTGTCATTTTGCGGTTCAATTCCTCCACGGGTTGTCACTGTTGATGCTATCTTGCTTTCAAACGAGGGCCTCTTTCGGTGACGACTGCAGTCAATTCTATTGGGGGGTTGAAATGCAGCCAAGCTGTTTAATTCATGCAGTAGCTCTGTGCCATCCAGTCTTGAATTCCAATCAATGCGTTTGTGCAAGCCCAGTTTGCATGCAAAGGTTGAGACAAGAAGGAAGCGCCATAGTACAATTTGCTGTGGATATCATAAAGGTGAATGAAATGTAGTGGGTGGCCGTGCATTCAATTAGAATACCGGGTGATTTATAACTGTACAGTATCAGAGTGGTTTCTTTCTAAAAATATTTTTAAGCTGAAGTTCATGGTATTGCAATTTTAAAGAGTTATAGAAAAACCATGCCAATCCCAATACGCTGCTTCAAAAAGGAAGATTTGGAGACAGCATTTAGGAGAACAATGTAGGCCAACTCTACATCTACCCAAGATAACATTGGTTACATTTTTCCCACTTACAGTTTTTAAAGTTTAGAATAGTTTGTTCATTCAGAGATATTTCCTGTCCTGATATGTCAGTACATTGCACATTGTATATATATATGATCACTCTTACATAATATCTAATACAGGTTTCTAAAATATGAGACAGTTAACCAACGAATCTGCCTCTTCAGTCTAATCACTTGGGAAGTTGGGCAACAGAAATCTGTTTGACATTTATGGAGAAGTATAGAGATGTAAATAAAAGACATGATTTATATATTCTGGTCAGAAAATTACTTTGATAGCCAAACACTTGAATGGAAGGATAAATTTATGCAGAATTAATGCATTCAGGAATAAGCTAAATCCTGAAGTACAGGTATACTGTGTTGGGTTTATCTTCTGTATGTGATAGGGTAGGTATAACCGGTGTATGGTTGAACAGTATATGTCCAGAAATCTTAACAACAATCCCCTTCGCTGCTGGATGGCTGCGTCTGGTCAGACTAGATGAATAATTGATTATGACAATATACTGGATGGTCTTTGCTGCATCTTCAGCCCTGTTGTTCCATGGCTGATATTGACTTTGTAGTACTTTACTGACGGGGAGTAGAGGCAGATGTAAGGGGGGTGCAGCTTTAGGAGGTGAAGAGGAGAGGGTGTTTTTACAGTTGTGTGGGGTAGAGGGTGGGATGGGTGGGGCACTTTGATTCAGTATGGAAAGGGCTCGTATTGACTTTGTAGTATTATTATTCTGACAGGAAGTACATGTGCAATAGTAGATGTGAAGGGTGAGACTCAGAGGTGGATTTGGCCTGTGGGGGGGGGGGGGGGAGTACATGTAGCCTACATGCTTTAGTGACAGCATTTTCCACCCTTTCCAAAATTGTTGTAGCTCATTGCTCTTTTGGGGGGAAGAATTAGGCCTGAACCCCTTTCCACTATAGTGTAGGTGAAGTATGGAAAAAGGCTGGTATGGAGTCTGCAGTACAAGTAGGAGAACTGTCAGGGGCTCGGTAGTTGCACCTGTAGTGGTACATACTATAGGGGTGTAGGGGTATAGAGGGGTAGGGGTTGATGGGGCAGTCTCTAATATAAAGCATTGGCATGTGTTTGGTGATACTGGCAAGTGGGGTATACCATGTACATTGTAGGCCTATGTTTCATCTTCTATTGTATAGAATGAGAATCACATGTGAAAATGATTTATACCGGTCCTATTGGCCTTCTGAAAGGAAAGCACCATTTCAGTCATGTCCAAAGGCGGTGCTGCACCAGCCCGAGTTTGCTAAATTCTGGATTTTAGCTCGACCCACCCTCTTAGCGATTAATCTCAAGATTCAAGAAACCCCATCTCCACCAGCGCAAGAAGGGCAATTTGTGCCCGAGCGAGGCATCGATGTATTATGGTCTGATACCGTTAAATAAATAATCCAGAATCGAATCTGGAGTGCGTCTGCACCTGCGAATTAGCGGGATAATTTTTAAATAGCATGCTATTTTGCAAAAAAAATCCTAAGTTGATTTTTAAAAATAGGATCGCAATCTTGAGATTAATCCAGCGAAGTATCGCGATGATTGCATCTCCATTACAAATAATCTCGAGATTGTTCAGATCGGAATAATTTGCCAGATCAGAAATAGTGCAATTATTTGAAAACTCGGGCTGGTGCAGATGGCCCTCAAGTATTGATGCCTCTGGTCATCATCTTATAGGTCAGGACTGACGTCCATACCTACCAATGAATGTCCATGTGTAGGCAAGATGATCTTTTGTATTATAGCTACAGTATGTAGGTCACACAGTTGTAGTTTGCTTCAATCTGCAATGTCAAGATATTTGTAGCACTGCTTATTTGAGCCAATTACCCATCTCCCTGAAAACATCCTACATGTTCAAAATACTATCCTCATTCAGAGTTCAGATTACCGGTATGAAATCAAAGTCTGTTCATTAGTTGCACATGACTTAATAAATCATTGAGAGATATTTGTATCATGCAGTTCTCTTCGTTTTGATGGCTTTAAAAGTTCTGTATGAAACTCTGAGATTTATTCATGACAATTTGTTTTTGCCTAAACTCTATTGAGCCCACTTAAGCCCTTTCAGTGCCTATGACAATAAATTGCTGACTACTTAAGTGCATTTTACCAGCCTCACATTTAAATGTTGAATTTACTTGTAAAAAAGAAACTGAGAAAGAGTTTCTTTCTTATCAATATGGATACACATGTGGGCAATAACTTGTGTCAATGTTTGTATGAGGATGGGATTAAAGCACTGTCGTGGAGAGCAATATATATGGTAAAAAGAATCAACCTCATAAATTTTCATGAAAACCCCTTGAAAAACATTCGCAGAGCCGAAACTAGATCAGGCGATTGATCCGGAGAGGGAATATTCGAGGGAGAGGGATCAATTACAAGGTGGAGAGAAGGGTTGAGTAGAACCAAGAAAATAGATTTTTCTCTGTATGTACATGTAGGCCTGGGATTATAGATCCATAGCCTTCTTTTTATTTGATATTGGGACCATGTTACATTTAGATAAGAAAAGATTGAATTTATTTTTCATTCATTAAAGATGAACAATACACATGTACAGCTCTATTAGAACTTTCCATGTAGGCCTACTTCTAAAAGAACAAAAAAATTGAAATACTTTAATAATTTAATATGTTGTGTTTCTACGTGTACATGTATCATATAAAACCATTACACATGTAGGCTGAATGTGACTCGGGACAAAAAAAATTGATATAAACTTATGAGACGAATGTATGGTGTCACAAAGTGCATGGTGGTTTGCAAATTCCGTGAAGATGTTCACAAATGTTTGTAATTTTGTATGTATGGTGTGTTACATTGCATGTCTAAAAACAACTGTTTTGGTATCGAGTGTGACAAGACTTCACAAATTAAAAACAATAAATGTAACAATATTTTTTGAAATGTTTCATTGACCATTCAGATTTTGAGCCACAAATCTATTGTTAATGGAAGACCACTATCAAGAATGGCCATATAGAAGAATCATTAATTAGAAATAGGAGATGATGAAGACATGTTTGTTTCAGCACTTTGGTTAAAGGTCATGATCGAGATTTGCAATTTATTGTGAATTGATTTGGGAGGTTAACGTACTTTGCATGTGCACTCTCTCTGACTTAATACAGCTTTTACTAGTTTGAATAGAATGAGTTGAATGCCAAAATATACCAGATGGAAAAGGAATACAGACTCTGTGTCTGATGCGTAATATGCCCTTACGATTCGCTGATGGATTTAACGGGCAATCGTACATGTAGCGGATGTCATGTTACTTTAGGAATGAAGCTTTACTATTCATTCTATAGTGTATAATGCCATGTATATAGTCTAGATATTGACATTTTGAAATGTAATATAAGATTGAACCCATCTCTTTAGAATATTGATATCTTGTGGCCTGATTTCATAATCATTTTGAAATATTTTGTTTTGCCATTTTGATTACAATGCCTGCAAATGTATTTTGTAATATAATGTAATCTTTGAAAGATATCTAGAGATCTATATAGAATATTGATGTACCAAGATTATTTCTAAAACATTTATTCATCTTTTATGATTAAATTTGCCATTAAAATATCAACAGATCAAGCAGATAATAACATGTTAGTAATAAAATAACTTATCCATTATCCATGTTATCTTGCCTGCAAAGAAATAAGAATGTGAAGGACGTTTTAATATTTTTTTCTGTACATTGTCTGCAAAAATGTAAATTCTATGGAATTATGAAACCATAATTTTATCCCCCTCCTGATGACAGTAGTTTACAGGGGCCTCTTTTTGCCCAATATTTCATGAGAAAAAATACTTCCTTGAAACTTCTAATTTCTATCCTCGTTGTGGTTTATTTGCTGTTTTGTACTTGAAATTTGAAACAAAACTGAGAGAATAAGCACTATACGATCCTGTTTTTTAAGTGACAGGGGATCAACTTACAATGAGAGGAAACAGAGGTTTGGGTTTAACTTAATCCTGTCTGACTCCCTTTATATCCTACAGATTATTACAAACAGGTCTCAGGCACTGTTCCACAAATGTTTTCTCATATTATTAAAGCATTTGACTTGCTGAGAGCTACTTTGTTTTATAAATTCTGATTTTCGAAAATCATTTCAGTACAAATGGGAGCAGGTCCTCGAACAAAGGAGTAGGTCTAATTTCCTGTGACCCCCACTGGACACATCTTCAGTTGATGATGTTTGATTGTTTGATACAATGTATATCAGTCATTCACTTTATAGTGAGAATATTAATAGTCATGCCATTGGGTTACCAAGTGGGTACATAATATATTGAAAACTTGAATTGTATATCTGCAAATGGAGTCATTGTTTCATGAAAACAAATCAAGATTAATCTAAATATAGGCATATATCTTTATCAGTCATAAAAGTATGATTTTTAATTTACTATTTGTTTGGTTGTTGCTCATTATACATTTAATTGTACACTTGTAGGATCATTTGAATTAGATTGAATTATTTCATTTGGTAGGCCTACATGTGTACTGCTGATGGTGACATCTATTCCAAGCACTATCTTATGATAAATCCCAGAACAATAGACACAAACCTTCATCAAATCCAGGTACATAATGTTGTAGATTAGTTTGTTTCAATCATTATGCCCTTGAATTTTGTTATCTATAGGCCCATATACAATGCTGGTATATTTGAAGACCTACATTTACCTGCACTGTAACACTGTGTACATGTGAAAATCAGAAGTACTTTTTTAAATATTGGACACATTACCCAATATATAATTATAGGTTGTTTCTCTCATAATTTTGAGTTTTACACTAAGTTTATTTGGGGTGTGAGAAAAAAAAATCAGATCTCTTTTTGCATGTGATTTCTCATGGTTCTTCACCCATTGATCTGTTTCAGTTTACTGTTAATTTGTATTCATTGGTCATCAAGGTTAATACCCCTTTTGATGGGCAGTGGGCAGTATAAGAGCTAGTAGGTCTCTATTGTAATCCACACAATAGTAAATCACTTTAAATCTTTGGTGTTAGTTACACCTTGAATAAATCCACTCTCCTGTTGCATTTTTATCATGCAGTTGAGATGTTAGGTCTTGCTTTGATACAGTTAATAATGACAACAGGGAAATGAAACATGCAAGAAATAGAAGGGGAGTGGGAAAATGGGGGGGGGGGGGGGGTGGGGGTAAGGGCATTGAAAGGTAGTTTACATGTAGGAACAGAGTGATACACATTAAAGGAAGTTTAGAAACAAATTCATGCAAATCAACAAAATAAGGTTAATTCTTGCAAAATGTAGTGTGACCAGGAAACTTGTTTTGACTTGTTTTTGTTTTTGTGGGGCATGCTTTACAAAAACATTACATTGTGAGACCTCAACAGTAGTTGGAAGGAAGTTTGGGGGGGGTGGTATTTTCAGACAGTGGTCTGCATTGTGTATTAACACCTAATCCTACTAATCTTTTGAATGAGATAACTACATCCCCATTGACCTTGCATGGTAAAGTTCAAATCTCAACCAGTAATTGAGGACAACTTGAGGTCAAGTAGTGCATAGTCTTCACAGGCAGACCTTGTATTTTCATTTCAGCCATCTTTGATTTTCTTACATGTACCTGTATGAGGATGACCTTTATGGTATTTGGTAACTGTTAATACAAAAATTTGATAAAGTTTAATATTACACAGCAGTTATTGCATTTACACAATCTATGTAGATATTAAAAGGCAATGTTTAAATATACTTTTTTTGTTTTGAAATGCTTTGTAAGTCGGCTCCATGTTTTAATGGAAGGTAATCTTGTCTTCTTTTGCTTTCAGAATAAATATTTAATCATAACTTTTAGTACTGGGCAGAACAAATTTGACTTCAGTGAATAAATAACATCACATTGGCACTTAACATATTTGCTTCCCCTTTATAACATCGAGCTGTATGTATGTGATGCGATGTACAGGAAGGCATGACTATACATTTCCGTACAAACGGTTATCATGATAATATGACTTTGATTACCCCTTCATGTACATAGGAACCTTACTGTAAAGAAGATCCTCATTAATGCCTACATGCAGCATTACGCTATGATCATGAGTAATGAGTTATAGGGGAATCGCTATCCTAATATTAGCCTGCCGGAATTAAGAGTGGTGTACAGTCATGCCTGGTTTATTATTACAAGGGCACATGAATTCTGACCTGTTGATGAAGTTCATGTTCTTGAACTTGAAGGAAGAATGGGGATTGGATCTACACGTGTATGGGAGAGGGAGATTAAGGACTATGGGATTTGATATTTATAGAGTACATGTAGGTGGGGTGGGGTGTGAAGGGAGAAAGCGTAGTTCAGAGACAGAAAATCACTACTGGTAAACAAGAAAAAGGGACATGCTAGATATCTTGTGAGCATATACACTTCTAGTAAGAATATCATGAAAGAAATTCTTTACTACTGTAGTCTTTGTGGAAGAAATGGGGGGGGGGGTGCAACAGAGAAAAAACCAGAAAGGGATGGTGTACTATAAAATTATTCCTAAAAAACACTTAAACTGGGTTTTAGTTAGTTCATGGATCCTTCTGGATCCATAGTTACTTAGGAGATGATTTATGATATTTTGTATTATAATGTATCAGTATCAATTTAACCAAAATGCCAAAAGAAAAAACACAAGGCTGAGAAATGCATACATACATGTAGCCGATGGGATATAGTTGATCGCTATGTTGAACTAGCAGGATTACATGTATTTTTACTTTTTTAGATTAATTTTAGAAATACATTCACCTCCGTCTGTCTGGAGGAAGTATACCATTTTTCATGTTCCGAAATCCAGTCTGAAGTGCAAGGTGATATCTCCACCACCATAGACCTGACCTTTCACCTTTATACTGTGTTGAAGGGAACATTACTTGACAAAACAACAAACAAACAGTCTGAGACCAACTTGTCAGACTATAAGACTCTGACTCACTGCAGTGGTATGTACATTGAACTAGAACAAACACAATACAGATCTACACGACCTGTTCATAATGCAATTTTGAACCGTCCCTAACTAAGGCTTCTCCATCCAAATGTAAATGTGACAAATTCATGGTTGTTCCGACTTTACTGTACATATCATATGCCTATTTGTAGATGGGGATAGATTAAGAACAGGTTATGCTTACATATTTTTGAAGTTCATGTCTTTCGATTTGAGACACTGATCAGGTGATGAGCCTAATACAGGTCTATGCTCTAGATTCTGTCATTCTGGTCATGCAATTTCTACCTAGAATTGTAAGAATACAGAAAAAGCGAAAGAAGGAGAGAGAGAGAAAAAAAAAAGATGATGGAAACAATTTGGTGGTTCCCCATCTCATGGCCCCTGACATAGTTTTCCAGGTGTACATGCGACTGCTTTGCAGACATTCACGCCTAGCCTGAAGATCTTTATATGAAGGGCCTGTTGTATGTCAATACATGCAGCATGGGAAATAGATGGGGGCGATAGGCTGTTTTGCCCTCATGACAGCAAAATACCCCCTAAAGTTTACAAAAAATAGTGCTTTTGGGTAACCATCTCTTTTCTAACATTGCCCTAATATCTCCCCCAAACAATATTCAAGAACAGTTAGAAAATCAATATTCTGCATAGAGCAAGGTAATGAGGTATGATTTTATCACATAGATTGCCGGTTGAGTAAAAAAAGTAGCCCTTAAACGAAAGAAATAGCCCAGAAAATTCAGCAATCATCCTAATTTGCCAATAACAATAAGCCCCTTAAAAGAAATTTCTCACCCTGTCACCATAAATGTCAAATCAACAAAAGGAAAATAATTGCTACAGCAAGAAATCAGTTCTGGCTCATCTCTCATATTTGAAGTCTATGCTAGACCTATGTGTTCACTGAAAATCATTATCACTTGGGATATGGCTCGTAGATATGAGTTATACTGGGTCGAGAGTTTAGACTAATAGCATCATTGGAGAAAAAAAGGTACATGGAGTAATGTCAAGTACCTACTTGAAGGTCAAGATTTGTCCTTGTCAGTGTTTGGCATGTGGAACCTGTTTGAAGGAACCCAATGTCAAGACTAGGTGGTCGTCAGTGAAACTCCCAAACAAGCAGGCCTGCAATACAGGTGTGCATTTGAGACAGGTCCATCCTGTCTGGAAGCACTTCTTATTAACCCATAAACTTCTGGAGTTTGTAAGTCCTGCAGGCTTTGTACAGGGATCTTTCAGGGTCAAGTTGGCAACAGGTTAACTCCTGGGTCTTCTATTGGATATTTGTTGTATTTTACATGTGAAATGCGTTGAACCATACCTCCTTACCCCTCTGTCTTTCTCCTTCTAGACTTCATGTTTCATTACACTACATTCCTCCCAACACAAAGAAAAGAAACCATAAATGTTTTGCAAGTTGACAATGTTGCCTATTTGGCCTTTGCCCTATTTTTGTGTACAAGACCTTGTCATTATTCTTTCATGTTGTGAGGATTTAAATTTTCATGAACACTTGGAGGTTATCACAACATGTACTCCTTTTGTAGTGACACAGCCAGCAATGTAACACATGCAATGGTCAGGTATTAAGAAGTACACTAATATTATCGTACATGTATCAAATACCTTTTTAATACTGAAATCAAATAACATTTGCAGGGGGGGGGGGGAATAATCCAAACCTTCTTGTTACAATAAAAATCTCACTTTTATGCAGGAGCTTGTATTCTGCTTAACTATATGCTTAAATCAAAGCATCCATTTCTATGCCCATGTAGGCCTATTTATTTTTATTCGTAGAGGGAGAGTTGAATGATGCTAGAAGGCACCTCTGTATGCAATTCATCATTTTCTTGATGGTCACAGGTCATTTGGTTTAGCCTCTGACCCCTGACTTGCAAATCATTTGCCAATGAATTTGACCTCAGCTTTGACCTTTTTGCTGAACTGTGCTGGCTACTTGACCCCACTAATGACCACTGAATCTTTTTTACAAGATGGGAAAGGTCGCTGTGGGCATAAATCATGTAGCAGCTTCTGAGTGATCACTGTGGGCATACTCGGTGTGTAACCTCTTGTCTGTATGAAAGAAGAACCTAAAGTACAACCCCTATATGTAGGTTGTAAATTAACTTGTTGAACTGCTGGATTCTTTAATTCCTTCTAATGTCTCCTGGTTCTAGTGTAGCCATCATATCAACCCATTATCTTCAGGGCCCCGTAACACAAAGGTTAGCAATCAATCGCTATTATGGATTGGCCTATCAAGATTTTCATTGCATGCGCATTTTGCTCAGTAGACTGACGAGGACCCAATCATAATTGCTCTTTCAAATCAGCGATTGATCGCTAACCTTTGTGTTACGGGGGCCCAGGAGTTAAATGAGACCTGTGTTATGGTACAACCGTCACACTTGTAAAACCAACCCTAGACTGACCAAATCTATTCCATTATTACCAATGACGTACCATTGGTCGTTTTGGAGTCGGTTTCATTGGTGTGACTACAGCGTTATGCCTGTGGTACATAGACAATCTAGAAGTAAATGGGTTAAATGTTCATCCCTCGAAATGACTTGATAGAGCAGATGAAGTATCTTGTGCATGCGGTAAACTTCATTATATCAACGTATATTCATAGAAAACCTTCCAGGTGTCTGCTTATATAATCATTTGAGGGTGTTCACTGATATGCATTTATATAGGATTTAGTGCCTTTGAGTTCTGATGCTCACCTACAGACAGCATGTAAACCATTCAAGTCTTGAACTGTACTTCAATGGTCAACTGTTTTTTCGTCAACAAGAACCAATTTTTTGACAAAGTGACTCCCTTCTCAAATGAAACCCTCCATCATGTACGGGAATGTATTGCTCTGAAAACATAGGCCTAGGCTATGGCTTGTCAGAGTAGTCTATCGTATGAATATGACCTGATGTGAAATTGTAATGAGATCGTATAGGTATGTTAGTGGAGGTGAAAGTCGCCATGCCTTGCATAGAGGTGATGCACCTGTCATGATGAAAGCTGTGAAGTGGCACATTCCGTTTCCTGTATGAAAGAGGCTATCCCGTGCAACACGACACTATCCTGTAGCACTGCTATTGAATATTCTTCAATGTTGTCGCCACTCGGCATGGTCCTGGCAGTATGGTGAGCTTATGGGAGGATCACATTGAATAACAGTGCGGTTAGTAGGTCAGAGAAAAGGGCGCAAATAGAAGGGAGTGGAGGAGAGAAAAGAGGACAGGAGTTGAAAGGAGGCCAAGGAAAGAGGCAGATAGAAAGGGGGAGACTGATAGAGAGAGAGAAAGAGATGATAAAGTGGGGGAGGGAGAGGGAAAGAAAAGACATCATTAGTTGTGTTCTTGGTACACAAGGATCATTTACTTTGCTAATAAAGCAAGACTCCTTCCCTTTCATGTCTTTGAATAATTGGGTACAGAATGTGTTATAGCTTGGGTTCATGGGAAGTGTGTTCTAAAATTCAAGTCAATGGGGCTTTGCTTCTCAAGTGAAATATTTCCTGACCTTCCTTGATAAAAACTTAATATTCATGGCAAACTTACCATTAATGGTAATTACCATGAAACCCTTTCGAATGGCTATATTGTGGTGTTTAATGTTGATAGCAAAATTACCATTATTTCTGGAAAGATTTATAACCTATGAGTTCATTGTTTAGAACTTGTAATCTATTAATAATTTGAACAAGTTTAGCCAGAATAAATGTTGGTCCTCCGGATTGTGGTTGGGAGTATGTGTATAGATATGTAGGCAATTCATCAAGCACTTAGGGTGTAGCCTGTATGTACATGTACATGTACATGTATGAAAATGAAGTCTGCAACACCAAGACTGGTTAAAATGCCAGGGAAGATGGGCATGTCCTTGAAGCGGTCATCTCAATTTGTCTTCTAAAGGCCAATTAAGATGCACTTTACATGATATAGCTAGGAGTGTGTTATTCATGGGAGGTAGTAGAGGGCATCTTTTTATTATCATAATCAACTTTTATTGATGCATATTTTGTAAATGCATGTCTACAGACACATTGTAGCTCCTAGTGCTGGATGTAGGCCTGTGTAACCATGGATGGATGCAAACATGTGCTTGTTATAGACAGTAGCAATCACAGATTAAAATTTTGGAATATATTAATTATTATTTGTTTGTTCAATTTAAAGAGATGATATTTGAAGAAAATATGCCTGTCTTTGACACAAGAAGATGAAAGGGAAAGAAAAGAATTAAATAGATAATTAGATGAATAATATAGTGTCACTAAAGAAAAGGATAAAAAAGAGATGATGATGAGAATCAATAATAAAAGAGAAGATAGAGAATAGCTCGGAGATGAAAAAGATGAAGAATATCAAATTGGTCATTGTTATCCTCAGTAGAAATTAGAAACATGTATGGAATATGAAAATGATTCCGTATTTGAGTGCAAACATTCAAATTTCCAAGTCAGTGCAATGTCTGTTAGCTCTCTCATTTGGCAGGAAATCATAGCAATAAGTCCAATTTCCAGGGCCACTTTGGAGCTCATATTGCCAGGGTTAATCTCTCCTAGGATTTCACTATTTTAGCTGAATCACAAACATCATGGTTCAGAATATCTTACAGCCACTGATGGAGCCCCCATCACATCCAAATACTGTAAAGCAATACAAAAAATGCTGTCTACTTTAATTTACATTCATCCATAAATGTATAAATTGGGGGTGAACATGCACAAAGTTGGTGTGAAAATCCATTCATTCAAGTCATGGATGCCCTCTGTCCACAGCAAAAGGACATAAACATTTATTAGCAGTCGTGTGAAAAAGAAATGATAAACTTGTCTTCAAAGTCTTTGAAGAGATAGAGGAAATAAAATACATGACTGTCTGATTGGGGGTGCAGTTTAAAAAATATCAGTGTAGTCATAGGGTTTATTAGGTTAGCACCATTGAAATTTTGAAATCATGCTTATTCATTTCTATACATTTGTTGTTTTTTTTGTTGCAAATAGAGTGATGTTGAGGCCCGATAATAGACACATAAAGACATAAGTTTTTTAATTCATAATCAGTTTACACTAAGAATTGAAATCCCACTGCTGCCACCAAAAATATATATTACAGTGGAATTTCATTTACCAGTATTACCAGTCAGAGTTTTAATGTTTATATATTTGATTTTGTCAGAGTTTGGAAGATGGCGTTACAGGAATTTTAGTTCTTGCCCAAAGAGCAGTATGCAAAGATATAGATCTCTAATACTACTTTAAAACAAATTAATTATGATAAGGAATGAACCTTTGTGATAATCATGATAATTCATGATAGATATGCCTTGCAAGAGGATATACTGGCTATCAAATCTGCATAATTTGCCACACATTCTCATCATATAGTGCCTCATTCCATTTAGAAGAAATATTGCATCCCTGCTTAAGTTCTCCATCAAGAGACACGAACATCTTAATTTAAGTCTTAAATCACATTCCAAGTTCAGTTATGACTCACAACATCTAAGCCAAGAGTAATTGAATGTATAAATCTATTAGGATCATCAATAAATCATAATTGGCAGTGAATTGCTCGAAATTATACATGCTATCACCATGCCGAGATAGCAAGCAGGGGTGTGTTTCTACTTTCCCCAAACCAAGCAGAGGTAGGTGTGTCCCCATTATATTTTTACTCTGGGTCTTTGAACAAAAGCGCGATAGGGTATTAGCCTAACAGATTCCAAATAGTTCCTATGTATGAACAAAGAAATTTTAAAGACTTTTTTCAGCCAATCCTGCTCTTATGGCCTCAGATTCATTTTCCCCTCAAATATGATTTCTCATTTTGCTTTATGTATTTTATTGTTTTTAAGAGAAGTGAAATAAACGAATTTGAATCCATTGGGCATTGGAGCATATTGGTGAAAATGGGTCTGTGAAGTTTAGACAGTTTCAGTCGTTCAGAACTTAAAAGAGGCAATTCAAATTGGGTAGTATACAGTATATGTGTTGATTAATGAAATTTACTACTTGTGAAATAAGCATTGGCTTTTGGCACTTATGACAGTATTCCCACTGGCCCTTGTGATGTATGCCTTTGCAGTAATTGCTTCAGTTCATTTTGTGACTGAGCCTGAGGATAATGTACATGTAAACTGGGGCAGCCTCACTTCTGTCAAAGGCTAATGAGAACACCTCTCCTGATATGATTATTTGGTGTGAGTTGATATATTTATTGAAAAAATGTTACATGTATATCTTGAATTGTGGGAAAGAGATTATTTGCTTGAAGAAAGGATTGATGTGTTCTGCTGTTGAAATGAAATTCTGAAGCTGCATGGTCAGTTGGTCAGACAATTGATTGCTTGAAGACACTTAAAGACAGTTCAACCTTCGTTGTCGTATTAGTATGTCACTGAACCTCATGGTTCATATTACTTGATTATATGCCCTCATAATATAATACGGGAATATAGAATATAATTATGATGGATGCTCTAAGCTTAGATTACAAGATTTGTGGTAATCCAATTTAGAAGTAAAGTTAATCTCTTGGACAATGGTCCTTCGGGGACATCTATTTTTGTTAATATGACAATTATAGAAGGTCAGAGATTACATACTTGTACTACATGTAGAATTAAAAAAAAATTATATGTCATGACCAGTGAACTATTAATTAGATTTTTCGACAGATCATACACCTAATGAACAATAATCTTCATACATTTAAGAGTATTTCTACATTACCAAATTCAACCTTGTAAAAGCTATGAGCCTATATGTAGGCCTATCCTATAGAGTAGGTCTAATTGATAAAATGCAATGTAACATATTTTTAAAATATCATAATTACCCTCCAGAGCACTAAAATAATTTTCCGTTTAATGTTACTATGGCCTGGATTTAATATATTGTGTTTGTATTTTCATATGAAATGGGTTTATTGTAGGTGAATAAAATGTAAGGTTTAGTATTCTTATGTGAAGTGGACCATATATTGTAGGATGAATTATGGTTTGTTTAGGGTCAGGGTTGTATATCTGACCATAAGCAGTTCATTATTCTCACTCAATTGGTATGAATAGAAGGATTAAAAATGATTTATGGCTTACACTTCTTCACCTATCGAAGAGGAGCAACAGTGTTGTGCTCTAGTTTGACTAGCCAGTCACGTTCTACTGTACTATTACCCCGCTATTTATTTTTTGTATAGCATTCTCTGACTGCACTCTAAGAGCTAAAATGTTATTAAACTCAATATTCAATGATTGTGTGACCACATCTTTAAAATTGAATATTATTACTATTTATGCAGTTGAATTAACCATCATCGTGTTAGATCCAACCATTATTATGTTGAATCTATATTTGAGTTTAGATGGTCCTTTTCAGGACCAATATATGCCCACAAAAGAATACATGTACCTGGTGTAACATGGAACTATTGCATCTAGCATGTTTAAAAGTATACATGTAGGCCTAACCAAACATTTTGAAAATATTTATGGTCAGTGTGTGAACAAAATCTTCTTGGAATAATTTATTGTAGAAGACTGATTAAAGAGGTTAATTTTGTGAACTCTTACGAATTTGAAGATACCATTGAATAAAACGTCAAAAGCGTGCGTGTGAGAAAAGCATATATTTACAAAGATTCCGGGATTAATCTGCAATTTGCTGGAAAATTGAAATATGTATTCATCAAAATATGTTTATTGAAATGCGGAGGTGATCAGGTAAATTGGATTATTCATATGATTAGTGAAATTGACCAATGCAGCTAATTGCTTTACAGATGATTAGGGTCCTCTATTCACTGAGGAATACTAATAATAACCCTGCATGTTACAGTGTATCAGAAGATTTACAATAATGCAGTCTTGGATTTCCAGGTATAGAATCAACTGGACTTCCATCAAGCGCCTCTTCATCACAACTACGCAAGCTTGCCATGAAAAGCCCTGATGCATAAAAGTAGAGGATTTAATAGAGCATGAGAATTACGGTTTTGCGTGCCCTTCTATTGCGAGAACTACATTTATTTCAGCATGTTAACTCTTGTTTTTTCCGCCCAGGAGACGAATTGTAGTTCCTGATTTGGTTTCATTCCCATTGCAAAAATTACTAACGGTGCAAATAGTTTTTGATTTAAAATATATGTTTACATCTACATGTATACATATTTACTAAAGTAGTAGATTAATCTTATCTTTTTATAATTGATATTTTCATTTTAAGTCATGGTTATTTAATCCTTTTAAAGATATTATCATACTTTCAGCGTATAGTATATTCTGAAGGCTTTTCCCAGTTTGTTGAAATGGCAAAGTAGATATTTGGGACCGTAGGCTCAGACCTTTCTTCAATAAATGATGAAGCATTTTTGTAGTCTGAAAATAATTTTGTACTTAAATATGACCTTTAGAGAAAGTGTGTATGGTCTGTGTGTCAGGAGAAAAAAGAAAAAGAGAAAGGGGAGGAAGCTTGTATGGTTTGCCTGATGACGTGCTCTTCAGAAATTCCAGGAAATTTATAAAAGTAGGTTTCTCAAACTTTTTTTGAAGTCAGTAAAATCATGCAGATACTCACTTTCAATAACCAAGGACAGAGAGTTGTGATAAAGGATAGGCCTACATACTGTGCAATGTAAATACATTTTGTTTCAAAAGATGTGACCTGCAAGAAAAGTTTCCTGTTAAATTTATTGTGAAACCTATTCGAAAGAAAGCCTTTACAAGGGAATGAAGGATGAATTGTGTTGTGCATCGGAAGGTTATTATGTTTTTGTTGTGATTAAAAAGAGCATTAATACAATAAAACTAGGGCAGAAGAGAGACTGAGAATACTTTTATAGATTCACTGTTTGCAGAAGGTGTAAATTGTTGACATCTTATTGTAGTCTTATGTAGGCCTACACTACTTATGTACACTATTCAATCCCTGTAGTCCCATACCAATATATCCCTGTTCTCTAAGGTAATCATTAGCTACGTTGTAATCACACCTAGGACGGCATGGACGAGTGCGTGCATCAATCAGTCACCGTTATGCACGCTTGGCATCATCCCGGTGTAGTGGTTAGCAGACATCTTTCGAAATCATGTATGCCAGGTAGCTGGAGTGACTGAATACTGCATATAAATAAGGATGAGAATAGCTAGCATGCGGAAGTGAGAAAATAAGAGGCAAATAAAAAAAAAAGTTTCTGCGAAGAAGCAGAGTTGAAGGCCTGAAGAAGAATAGAAAGGTCATTTGTCCAAGAGAGAGATATGGAAAGCAAGTCACGGGAAGTAGAAGTTTGAGAGAGAGAGAGAGTGATAGACAGACAGAGAGACAAAGAGAAAGAGAGAGAGAGACAGAAAGAGAAAGAGGGGGAGGGGAGGGGTATGAGAGGATTGGGGAAAATGAAATATTTACTGTGCATCAATTTATTTTTCCCTCTTTGTAAATAACCTACTTTCATTTGCCCTTCTGAGGAAAACTTACAGATTATGTAAGTTGTATTGTTTATCATTTTGAAGCTCTTAGCTATGTTTTTTGTTGTTACATGGGCATTTGTTATAGAAATAAAAATAATATAGGATTTGTATAGTGCACGGTATCCACCTTGCTATAGGTGCTCAAGGCGCTCCTATATTACCCCGGCTAAGCTAGTCTACCGATTCTGGTGCGCACAGCTTTTTGAGGAATTACTTCCTGCCGTTACCCATTTACCTCACCTGGGTTGAGTGCAGCACAATGTGGGTAAATTTCTTGCTGATGGAAAACACGCCATGGCTTGGAATCGAACCCACGTCCTTCAGATTGAAAGACGAGAGTCTTAACCACTAAACCACAACGCCCCCACATAGAAATGGGAAATTATTCAATATAGTCAGCATAGTGATGGGGTTATGATCTTGTTACTGTGCAACTTTGTATAGAGTTAAGGGGGTGCTTTATTGTTGACCCTTCAGTTTAGTGCTTCTTGCACGTTTTAGATAGTGCAAGCTGAAGGGATGCGGCAAGGATCGGAGCATCATACTTGTACCTCCCACCTTTCGTTAAAATACACATTGATCTGTCACTTGCCAAAGGGTGTTCACACCATCAGCATGGGCTGATGATAGTCTTGACTGAACAGACCCTCTTGAATATTAAAGTGAAGTCAACACCTCAATGTAGGATATATTTCAATGAATATTTTATTATGTCATATACTGTGTGCTGACATGCATTGGAGGTACATGTAGAAAATCAGAATTATCTGTATCTCTTGGACAGTACAGGACTGTCCTAAAAAGTATTGGGCTACATTATTATTTCTGTACAAGACATCTGGGTTGGTAAATTTTTAAATTGTACTAACTAGGTTTTGAGAAAATCTATATTAATTAGAAAAGAAGTCAGAGGAGAAAGTAATTATTACACTTTTCGTGTATGAGAAATTGTGGTTTGTGCAGAGCATCATATCTCTATGAAGACATCCATATTATTGAAATGAAATATTTATCAAATTATATGTGAATATACTGAGCAAGAATGAATGAAGCAAACTGACACTGGTTTTATACAAATTACTTCAGTGTGACAGGTGTATTTTTCAGAGCTTCATTCAGAAACAATTTAGAAAATGGCTTGTCATGCATGTGGGATAAATGTTTGCAAGATATTTCAAAACCCTCTGCTATAGAATGGAGAAGGAGTAATATAATCGCACTATTCCTTGTAATGTGCCTGACAATCTGTTAAGATGTCACGTTTGTGTTCTGCATGCTTCTCTTCAATGTAACTTAATATTCACTTGTCATTCTAGCTTGAACATCGTTTGATGCATCGGTTCAGATTAAGAATTCAATAAAAATTCAAAGTATTCACATGTAAACTTTTACAAGGGATTTAGAGTACCGGTATTACTGCTAAATTTATGTCGATGCATGCGTGTAGGAGATGACCAAAGAAGTATGAGAGTGTAAGAACAAAAATACATAAATAATCTCATACTTTTAATTTAGATTGGATGGACCATTTATTCTATTAAGTTCCTCACTAAATCCAGTGATATTGTACAAGAAAAAAAGATGCTGCTAAAACCTTTAAATCTTAATTACATATGCATATTAATATTGTGTGTGTTTAATAAATAAAAGTGAACTTTCTTAAATTGTAGTGTTGGTTAAAAAGTAGGATCCATGTCATCATCCTTCAAAGTTTGACTAATGGATTGAAATACGTAGAGGTTGTCACTAAGGAGAACACTTTTACCAGCTTCGGATAACCAAATGTACAAAGAACAACAACAAAAGAAACCCATGAGAGGAAATCATGCATTAACCACAGCAAGTTGATACTGTAACAAGGATCTTTCATGATCGAAAAGCACTTTTTACAAAGCATTTACAGATCTTGATGATGATACCTGTACACTCAAGAGATTGTGCTTTTCTTTTTATTATTCTTTATTCAAAACTTGTCTATTTTGAAACCACATTTTCTGGCTTGTCAGTGCATGGGTTCTCTGTATCTCACAGATTAATGCAGCCTCATGAATCCATTCCGCTAACTGTGGTTTGGACTTAGCTACATGTATTGCTGGCTTTCCCAGGCCCCTTTGGAGTGTTTCATCATAGAGCTATAGCTCTATGGTTTCATGAAGCATATATCTTAATGACATATGTTATAAGCTGCTGAAATTCTTGCATCCGATTGGCTGAGAGCACTGACAAATTGCTTCATGAAATGCCTGCCTGAAGAGATGATATCTTCAAGATTCTTCCATGGGTGATCGATGCATTATGATGATGGCACATTGTATTCCTGTGGAAACCATCAAAAAATTGAAATTCTTACAGTTACAAAGATCACTATTCAAGAGAACATTTGAGGATTGTAACCTTTGAAACTCTATATAGTTCACCTTAGAAAAGATAACCGGTATGTACATGCCTACCGGTATTGTTATTTCTAAGAAATATTCATTAGGGTGTTTGCTAACAGGTGTCTATAGGTTATCCATTTGATGATCAAATCTGCCTTATATTTCAGAATGTAAAGAAATAAACAAATAAATCCTATGCAAGGTTGGCAGTACTGCAGGTATTGTATTACAACACGGAGGACAGGTGTCAGGAACTTCAAATCTGTGCGGAAATGGTTCACCAATCAAGGGAAAAATTGGTCAATTGATTGGACTTCCTGGATCGGTGACAGAAGTAACAGAACATGACTCTGGCTTTTATTCTAATTAATTCACTGTGAAGCGAAAGGAGGTTTGATTCAATTGATTGTAACGTGATTGGTGCTACTGTAATCGTGCGATTAAGAACTTTTTGTTTGAGACAGTATTTGCGTTGATACTTTTGAATGTGCTCAGTAAAGAGTTAGAGTATAGATCTTCAGGCCTATACATTCTGTTATCTTTTTAAAAACATATAATCCTCTGTAATATACCTACATATTCATTAGCATCTTGTCTAGCAAATGAAACCAGTTACTACAGTACCTACAGGGTATATCTTAAACTGATATTTCCAGTTTCTACTTTGCATTTTTAAAGGGACTGTCTAATTAAAAAACTACTTGCTTCCCAGAGAAAGGTTTTTTTTCCATGTGGAGATTCATGAAGAACATCTTATCCTGATAAAATTTCAGTTGCAGTGTGATATCGTATGATGTAACAGGACATAAAGATACATACAATGTACATGTAGGTGCTAGGCCTATCCATTTTAAAAACACCCACATGAACATCTCATTTGTGGAACTTGTTGCTGTTCTTGGTTGTTTTGAAATGGCTGAAGTTCTGCAGAGATTTAAGAACCACGAAAATGAAATAATTGATAAATGGAGATAATTTCAAAGGTTTTAAACAAAAATTAAGGTTGTTTTGAAAAATAAGAATACAACAAGTTTAGGGGCCAGTACTGTATTTCTGTTTTGATGATAGAATAAGATGATTGGCATTCCTGTAAACAAGCTATTCAACTGCTCTGATTGAACGATGCATTTCAATTGTGAAGACAAAATTGCTTAAAATTGAATAAATGTACCATATGATACAGGTATTCCCTTGATACACAATACCTATCACCTGAACATTGATATTATTACAAATTATATGAAGTTAACCACAGAGACCATTATTAACCATGCACCCTGGGTAGGTACACCACAGGGAACTATTAATACTCATCCACCTAATACACACATAGGTACAATGGTCTGATAGTATACCCTAAGGCTAGCAGGATGGAGTGACCTGGTAGGAGTTCATTGAGGTCATGTAAGGTCATTGGAAGTACCATCACACAGGTATGGGTTATTGCTAGGGGTGATAGCTTGTTTTATGGGCATTGACTAGTCTGCAGGCACAGACCCTTCTTTAAAATGTAGAATTAGTTGCAAAATAGAATATATTTGACTTTGAGAGAAGCGGAGCTCAAGTGTCATTCAGCAGTCTCACTGTAAGTTTGAAGATGCTTCTTTACATGCATATTATGACCCCAGTAGACCTTCTTTAGTCTCCTGGACACTCAGACCTCTTAAACATTAGTTGGTACACAGGGTTTAATGTGATGCAAAGTAGGCAATCATTATTGGTCTACCTGATGGATTTCCATGAATGCAGTATCGGTTCTATAACAAGGTCATGAATAAACTATAGGTGCTGATGTGGGCATCATCCCAGAAATCTATAGGAAATTACATTTCATTACTGATGAGGGAGAGAGTGTTAATTCACCAATTACTCTGATGACATCAGGTCTGCATCCTGCTCTTAACAGTTTTTCGTAACTTCAGTTCTGACAAGATTTTGTTGTCTTCTCTGATATCAATGGCTACTGATGTAAGGCATTTGGTATAAAAAGAATATTTTCCTCCATCTTATTTCATGAGAATAACAAATGATTTTTTGTCAGCAACAGATTTTTCCTCATGTATCCTAAAGACACCAAGGCAAAGGGATATTCCCAAATTGCTGAAAAAGGTTGCACTAATTCAGCAAAGTATGAGTATTGAGCCTGTCCAGCAATGCAGAAAGAGAAGAAAGAAAAATTGTTTGCTGTGCAGCATGATGATATTTTCCATTCCATGCCATTACCTCCGTTGAATCTATTATGAATGTGCCGGCATCGTTTGCGGAATAGTAAATACGGTTTGCGGGCTGGCCTCTTGAGCATAACAAAGTTGATTTAGTTTGCCCTCATGCGATCCGCCTCCTTCGTTTTCATCAGCTAAATTGCTCCCGTGGAAGGCTACTTCGGGATATCTGCTGGGTTGTGGAGAGGTTGAGGCAAAAAAGAAATGTTTCTTTTATTATAGTGAGGTAGTTGGGCATGATATGGTTAAGTGCGCCTCAAGCTTATGGCATGGTATTTCTCCTCCTATGCCATTAGATACATGTGATGGTTAGAAAGGAATAAACTTGGTAAGGATGGGAGAAGTAATCATTGAGTAGGAGAGGGAGAGTGATTAAAATGAAAATGTAGCATTGAGAGAGGGGGAAGGGACAGAGTGGGGGGGGGGATTCAGGGGAAGAGAGAAAACAAAGAGGAAGGATTTACAGCTCAAGAGAGAGGATTGAAGGAATTGGTTACAGGATAGAGATTACTTGAAATATTAATATAATAAGCATGCAATATCTAAGTTGTTAGAACATCAATATTTGCTGTGATTCTGGAGCAGTACTGGCATTTAGCTCTAGGAGCCACTGTCATCAAAGTATTTCCTTCTAGTTGGCCTGAACATTCTTGGAATCTCACAAACTTGAGATTTCCTTGAAAGATGAAACATTGCCTAATTTTACCTGTTTACCTTTACAGAGCTCTTCTGAAACTCTCCAAAGAACCTACAGGTTTCCTATTAAGGCCTATATTCCCCGCAAATTTAAAGTTATTTATAATATCTTCATTCTGCAGACAAGTGTCCAATAAAGAAATCAAAGATAATTCCCCTGTGATGGGATACTATTCTTCTTGGGTTACTGACCTGACGAAAGTAGTGCAGGTGTCTCATTATTTCTGATCAATATGATTCTTTCTGCATCGACGATTATCAAAACATTGCTCTCAGATTTGCTTGTCTAATGTCATACTTGATCAAAGAAATCAGTCCGTTGTGTCCTATTGTTCAGCTGTATAAATAGCATTATTTCCTGTAGCATAAAAGATAACATTAGATATAGAACGGTTAGTGTAAAGAAGTATTGATACACATTTACATGTATGTGTATTTAGACCTGTGTGCCCCCTGTCTTTTTTATCAATTTTATAAATTTACAAGTTACAATTTTTTGGGAATAAATTTCTCAGGGAGGGGGGGGGGGGGAATATTGAAAATAGATAATTATTACATTTTGGAGTGGAATGTATGCATGTGGGGAGGAGGGTTTATTTGAAACTTGGCTCTTTTTGCATTTGAAGCAGATTGCAAATACAGTAGCTTCTGCATATTTTGGATATAGCAGTAATGTGTATGTGAGCATGATGTTTGTCAAAGTATTCTTTGAATGGTCATAATTATTTTTCATTGAGGTTTAACTTATTCTGCGTATTTACCTTTACTTTTTACTCAAGATTCGGGAAGAGTACTGTGGATCTCAGCAGGTGGGCTTTCAGTTGTTTTCATCTGTAGGGCATTGTTATTTCTTTCATTATACTTTTAAATTTAGCTTCTTCATGTTTATTTTAGTCTGATAATGATTGAAATAACATGTTCTATATAGTATGATTGTCTTTCGCAATAATAACTTAACATTGTTCAGATCAATCGAGGTGAATCATTCGCCTGTTGCCGTGGTCTATAATATGAAGCAATGTGATATCACACTGGCAGTAGAAATGTCATGGACGACTGGTTCATTAAACTCATTTGTTTTTCAACATCTGTCTCCAGGCATCTCATCAATGCAATAATATGCCATAGGCAAACCACTTGAAGATGGCGAATGAAATGTTTGGTTCATTTACACCGGAAGAAAATGTGAAAAGTTTGATCTTCATGAAACATTCAGACTTTAGGCTCCTCTGGGAACTGCCAATTTTGAATCTGATGATGTAACATATCATTTTTTGACTAACCAGTATTATTGTGCCGTTTAGGAGTTTGTTTGAGACCAATTGAAGAGTCTACTTAAACAAATATGATTATCCTTTTTTTTAAGAGCAAACATAACAGCTATGATAAATGCCGCAAAACCTGATACTGTAGATTCAGAAATTTGCCCGACCTCCATGTTTTTGAAAGGAGAGTTTTCAGTTTGGTTTCTTCTGTAGATTAATACAAGGAGTTGCGTGGTAATTTTTTAAAAGCAAGAGAACCCATGTTTTTTTTTTTAGCTTGCCATTTAATAAGCGAAAGAGAGAAAAAATACATATGGTTGTGGGCAAGTCACTAGCAATTCATCCCAAAAAATGTTCAAAATAGCTCGACTAACTTCAAAATACCCTACTTCTGTGAATTACCATTGGGTTCGATCAGTACTAGAGAAAAAGAAGTTTGAAAATAGGGTTTAAAAAGAACAGGAACAGGACAAATGACCCATGTACATTACTTTTTCCTGGTGTGAATACATCTATTAAATCATACCTTTTCACCCACTCCATGCATCTATCGAATATGGGGTTTTCCCTTTGCCTTGAAACATGAAGATTACATAAGAGGGAATATGGCGACAAAAGTGGATTGTGCGCTCTAATGGATATGGAGATTTGAAATTGGGGAATTAGGAGAGAAAAAAGGACGATAATTGTTTCCGCCAGAAGCTGAAGAGCATTAACTATGTTTCAAATTGAGTTAACATCCTTTTGGCATGAAATATACGTTCCTTATCAGTTGAGGCAAAGAATTAGAGCATTTTGAGAAAGAAGAGTCATAAGAAGCAATATTTTAGAAAGATGATAGCATAGAAATGCAATGTTTACATGATTTATGAAATTTGAGGAACTACTATAAATGGAATTTACTGGGAAAGATTGGGGAGGGGGAATAAGCAACGGCCATAATAGGCAATAGTTTATGTTTCCATTTATCAGGTAAAAATTAGAAAACAACATCTGAATTGTCTTTAGAATATCATAGCGACTGGTTATTTCATTTGAGATATATATATATTTTTTTTTGGAGATTATTTTTTTCAATAGTTTATGTTTCCATTTATCAGGTAAAAATTAGAAAACAACATCTGAACTGTCTTTAGAATATCATAGCGACTGGTTTTTTCATTTGAGATATTTTAGCAAGGCAATTTGCAGTTATATGCAGGGAGCAGTCTGAAGGAATCAAACTGTTTTGACTCAGATCAGTATGATGTGCATATTACACTGTCATAAAGAATTTCGCAAAATCATTTGCAGCTTTGTGGAGAAACAGCTTCGGTTTGAGTAGGGTCCATGCTTTGACCATACCCTTGCCATTCCAATGCACTTGTTAACTGTTGGCAGATCGGTATCATCAGGAATCATTTAAAGATGGAGGAATTGATCGGAATCTAAATTGGATGATTCCAATAAGACCGTCAGATGGCATTTTGATGAATTGCTGTTTTTCTTTTACCCCTCTTTTTATTTTATCCCCTCATTTTCTTTTATCCCCTCATTTTGTGCTATGTTTCTACCTTGGAGATTTACTCCTTGTTTAACGAAAGAAGGACGCTAAGCCATGCCCGGTGATACATTGTAATGTGAGTTATTGTCCATCTTGCTCTTTTGGCATATATTCGCGAGATTATCAAGCAGTATCCACTTTCAAGTTTCATCCCTTTAATAGATTGGTGAACCAGAATTTCTAAGTTCTTTGGCCTTTAAAATATAATTCCTTAGATCCACAGTCGGTCCTTACCATTTTCCCTCTTTCTCAGTTACCTGAAAATTGGAAGTGTAAGGTGGAAGAACCAAACTGTGCAGTCTGCAGTATATGACTCATCATTATTTATAATTCAGAAAATGTTTGAAATATAAAATAAACAAAATAACCTAATTAAGCATCACAGAATCAAATAATGTTTACAAGAAACATTTCAAATTAATTTTCATTTTTGTGCTTTGTTTCATTGAATGTTTTTGTGCTTAGCTAGCGATAAGTATGTGGTATCTTGGATCTTTTTTTGATAGAAAATATTAGCGTAAGTCAAAGAACTTGGTAAATTTGTTGTAAATTTCCCAATCTGTATTTCCAAATGAGCAGTGTATTGAAAGCTATCTGCAATGTATGTACTATGACTATAAACCTTGAAAGAGGGCAATATTACTCATAATGACCTTCTATTTGACGATTATATGTAATGAATGCCAAATCTGTCTTGATTGCAAGGTATATTGATGGAAAAAAAATGCTTATCTCTCTGTACACAGAGGGAATGACAAACGGTCGTTTCATCAATAAGCAAAAGCAACAATTTTCAAATTATATTCAAATTATTTCCATCCGCTTCAAAATCGTGACTAATTTCCGTCCACGAGCTTGATGATAAGTTATTTCAAAAATAGAGAAGAGCTTTAGGGAAAAAAGGAAGATATATTGGTAGAAATTCTTCATCTGTGTGTGGATGTCGGAAGAAATTTTTGGACAGAGAGCTTTCTAATTGACTTCTGGATAGAGACTCGCCATCACTCTTCATTTAGATTCGAGATGTACTTTTTTCATTTGAATGAATTAGATGGATGGGGGAGGTTTCCAGTTACCAATTTGAGGATTGGCAAGGGGGGTCAGCAGACATACCCATCCTTAGCTAGTGTGCTAAACACAACTGCTTCAGTAGCAGTTTTATGTGCAAGGACTGTCATGCGCAGAGGCGGAGCGAAGGGAAGTGCAAGTTTGCGTCAGGAGCACACAGGCACATTTAAAACATTATGTGCAAAGGGCCTGTGGGAGTGGACGATGTTGGCAAATTGAAGACAAAATTACATCGTCATGATAGACGGGTGTCCATTGAGTCTCATCTTCTTCACTTCCTTAATATCCCTTGTTGCATACTGTCTAATACTCAATGCATAATTTCATGGTATTGTCTCAACAGATGTTTATACATGAATAGCCTTTGGTGGGATTGTGGAATAACAAAATAGAGTGTTATCTTGCATTTTTCTGTAATACCCATGTCGTTCAATTCCTGTCCATGTATTGAAAAGACACAAAAGAATCTGGCATCATGTACATTGTAAAAACTGAAAATATCATTTTTGTCTCACCTGCATAGCAGAGTGAGACTATAGGCGCCGCTTTTCCGACGGCGACGGCGGCGGCGGCGTCAACACCAAATCTTAACCTGAGGTTAAGTTTTTGAAATGACAGCATAACTTAGAAAGTATATGGACCTAGTTCATGAAACTTGGCCATAAGGTTAATCAAGTATTACTGAACATCCTGCCTGAGTTTCATGTCACATGACCAAGGTCAAAGGTCATTTAGGGTCAATGAACTTAGACCATGTTGGGGGAATCAACATCAAAATCTTAACCTAAGGTTAAGTTTTTGAAATGTCATCATAACTTAGAAAATATATGGACCTAGTTCATGAAACTTATACATAAGGTTAATCAAGTATCACTGAACATCCTGCATGAGTTTCACGTCACATGACCAAGGTCAAAGGTCATTTAGGGTCAATGAACTTTGGCCGAATTGGGGGTATATGTTGAATTACCATCATAACTTTGAAAGTTTATGGATCTGATTCATGAAACTTGGACATAATAGTAATCAAGTATTACTGAACATCCTGTGCAAGTTTCAGGTCACATGATCAAGGTCAAAGGTCATTTAGGGTCAATGAACTTTGGCCAAATTGGGGTATTTGTTGAATTACAGCCATAAATTTGAAAGTGTGTTGGTCTAGTTCATAAAACTTGGACATAATAGTAATCAAGTATCACTGAACATCCTGTGTGAGTTTCAGGTCACATGATCAAGGTCAAAGGTCATGTAAGGTCAAAGAACTTTGGCCACGTTGGGGGTATTTGTTGAATTGCCATCATATCTCTATAAGTGTATTGGTCTAGTTCATAAAACGTGGAAATAAGAGTAACCAAGTATCACTGAACATCTTGTGCGAGTTATAGTAGTTTTCAAAATCAGCACTGCTGCTATATTGAATCGCGTGATGCAGGTGAGACGGCCAGAGGCATTCCACTTGTTAATATTATCACCAATTTTTAAGGTATATGTTGATGGATGCATTTGGTTTTGGGTTAGCCTTTGATTTAAAAAGTTTTGGTTGGTTCACTATTGGATTTAAGTTTAGGTTTCAAATCAAACCCAGTTAAAAATTTAGATTAAGGATTATAGGTTACACATGGTTTTGATTTATATGTATCTTCAGTCGAAATGAGTCGGGTGTAAATAGTTTAAAATCTCGGCTAAACACTCACTGGTTTAAGATTAGGCTAAATAAGTGCAATGATTGGTAGAGTAGAAGCTCTGTATGCAGTTACTTTTAAGTAGGAGTAAGAGGCATAAACACAGAAAAATCATGTCCCAGCATCTAAAATGGCAGTAAATAGCCCATTCTTTAGTTGATCTGAGAAGCAGACTGGAAGACAAATAGATGTCTATCGCCCACCATGCATAATGATGGAGGGAGCACAGCTGTATAAACCTAGCTAAGATCAATATAGTTAGTAAACCATTGCACATCAGTGAACTTGATGTCTTTGGGAAAAAAAAGTTAACCTGTATATGTACTTCTGTTTTCATCCAACACTTCACTCAGTATACATGCATGTCAATACTTTGTACTGCTGTATTCTTAGGCTTAATATATCTTGACAGATTAAAAACCTGTATAAGTTTGAAAAATGGATTTAGGGGAAAAAATGTTGAGGCAAAAATGCTATTTTCATTTTGAAGAAGGGGGATGGGAAATTATTAATGATAAAGAAGGTGCAAAGTGTTTAAAAGAACACTCTGGAACTCATTAACATTGTTGTAAGACCAGTTTTTAGTTGCACCTGGGGGTGACATGTTTGGAGTGTGAATAGTCTGCTGGGCAAACCCTTCACTCGAGTTAAGGGTCTGAATGTGCAGCCTACTCATACCTTGTGTACTGAAGGCTCTCTCCAGCAAGATTTGTATGTGCTAGTCTTTGCGTGGAGGCACACTTGTTGATCAAAGTTTCAATCAGGGTCTGTGCCTGCAGACTAGAGTGTGAATGGGTGTGTTTGTGTGAGTGTGAGTGTGAGTGTGTGTATGCTTGTGCGTGGGTAATGTTTCTGTTCTGATCTTTACATGAATACCTTGTAAATAGTTTTTTCCATGATTGAGTAAAATATAATGTGCAGGGGCCCCTGATTACAAGCTGTGCTTCTTTGGGGTCCCAAACCTGTCATTTTTCAATTATTTATTATGTAACCATTTGTTTGTAGTTTTTTTATTCTGGTTTGAATAAATTCAATTCAATTCAATTCAGATAAGAATTTAATTGATTATGACAAATAATCCTGTGGAAAAGTAGATAATAATGATGGTGATCCACAGTATTCGTGTAGCATCTTTTGAATCTATTTCGAAAACATTGAAAGGTGTAGACCCCTCTAACTAGTAGTATTCATATTTCTGGTGAAATTGTGAAGAAAGATGTCTTTTTTATTTTAGAAGGGCCATCCATCTTTTACACAATCACACCTGTTAAATCAAGCATGATATTACAATTATTTGAAGTGCTATATTTCAAATAAACAAATCAAGATTATATATCTGTCTTGGTATGCAGCATTAGACACTCAATGTCATTGCTCAGTCAAGCAAGAGACCACATTCAAGTTATAAGTACAATAAATGTCATCCTTCAAATAAGTCATGATTATATACATGTATACATCAGCTGAAAGGAATACTCCTGGTTGAAAATAATTATAATATAAAATAGAGTAATATTCACTGAGCCAAATTCTGAAAATTTTGTCAAAATCTGATAACAAATAACAAGGCTTTAAATTTTAAAGTTTAGCAATACTTTGTTCAAACAGTTATATACACCCTCATGAATATGCAATAGATAGAACAAAAAATTTGATAAATATAATTTATATGGTAAAGTGGGGAATATGACTTCAGCTTACTCATTGCATATTCATGAATATGTACATGTACATAGAACTGTTTCACTGAAATAATGCAAAACTTTTAAATATCATAACTTTGTTGTGAAATTTTCAGTGTTTTGTATGTCTGATTTTACTTCATCTGTAAATCATATTATTTTTCAGCCTGGAGTACCCATTTAACTATTTTCCAGTGTATTAATTCAGGGGTCTGTTGCAGAAAGAGATTCATTTGAACACATTCAGGGAATCAAATCCCAAATGCTTGCTTTTGATTGGTTGAAAATCATATTTCATTCGATTGCATCACTTTCCGCAACAGGCCTCAGATAGTTTATTCTCAATGTGCAAACTTAGCCAAAACTCAATTCAGAAGATAAGAACCTTGAAGTTGTCTGTATCACAAGTTCGTACAGTCGCTTTGATAGATTCTTATGATTAGAATACCTTCTTTTTGTCACGCTGTAAGTTGTTAGTGTTACCAAACAGTAATATACCTTCAAGGCTCAGCTCAAATATAATCCTTTTTATCAAAGTTATCAGACTAGATGCAAGTATTGCAAAGTACCCCTCCAGATATCAAGCAATTGTTAGGACTTAATCGCCATGACGCAAAAGGAAAACGGTGTGACATGCGTGATAGATATCAGAGGAAAGGGGTGAACCAATTTTATTTTGCAGCCTTTCCTCTGGGGACCTATTTTCTCATCTAGTCATGTTGGAATATCTGATGAATAAATTAGGGGATAATGGCTACTGAAATGAATAGGATTGGGAGAGAATTCATTGTGCTGACGCCGCCGCGTGTGAGGAAACATGTTTGATTTTTGTTTGATCCGATCTGGAGGAGTGGTGCAGTGCCAATTTCCTTTTTCATTTCTAAACTCTCTACAGGCTTGATGCTGTATCCTGATGGGCACACCCACTCTCTTCCCCGTCTCATCTCCTCTCCTCGTCTTTGATTTTTCTCATATTTCTATTCTATTTCACCTTTCTTGTCTTAGTGGTTTTATTCCAGGTTTCCTGTGCTTCAAACTGGCTTCCCTGTAGACACAAATAGAACCATAATCAATTTAATCTCAATTATTTTCTGGTTGTGGTTGCCTTTGAGGGAAGGAACCATCTCCTACATGTATATGGAGCGACTTGTGATCTTGTGGATATCTTTTCTATTCTTTCAATAGTTCCCTGTTTTACATCATGAGTAAAAAAGATAACTTCTATTTGTTGAGTATATTATGAGGGGAGGGAGCACAGAAACAGAATACAGGTGAATTTGTCAAATGTCTTGGGACCATAGAAATCTGTTTCACTTTGGTGAAACTTTCTTTAAAGAGGTAAATAACACACAAATTTTGTAATCTGTTCTGGAAATTTTCTTTGACTAAGGCAATTATTTTACTTTGTTGTAGATCGACTTGTCCAGACTAAACCTGCAGTGACTGGGGTAATTGAGGGAACAAGTTTGGGGAGAAGTGTATAAACACATATGGATTAAGATTACTTGGTGTACCTGGGAAGGAAGCCCACAGCACTTTCATATTTTTAACCACAGACAGCTGTAGATTGGAAACCTTGATCATCAAAGTCTGGGATGGACTTACAAGGCACCTTGGAATCCAGCAAGTTTCCAAGGCTGAATTCAGGTCTTGGTAAACTTGTTGAGTGCCTTGTCAGTGACATTCACCTAGAACATGATGACTTATCCCCAACTTTGGATGGATCTATTGTCAGTCCGTCCCTTCCTGAGAGAGTCACCAGAAATCACCTTCCGTCAAGCTAGTGTCTCTTATGAAGATTCACTGTTCATGTTGTCACTTTTCATATCCCATCTGCAGCGAGCATGAGGCCAGATCTCCTTACTCATGCGTGGCCTTCGATGGGATGTCACAGAGGAAATGGCAGTAGGCGTGTTAAACTAGTTCCTCCTGCTCTCAAGCACATCCCGCACTCACCCGTCTTGTTACAAATCCAACATTGACAAAGTGACAGAGTTTTTGAAAGCTTGATTTGAAACCCTGCTCTCCGAGAGGCCTTCTTCATTAAGCATCCATAGGGTTGATGTCATGTGATTTGCAAAAGGGAGGTCATGTGACTTTCAGAAGGGCACTAGCGAAGTGATGATTTCACACTTTGTTTTGGCACAGGGGTCACAGAGACTAATTATGGCAGGCTAGACATGCCAATCTCCCTTACCTTCCAGCTATTGGTTTCTCAAGGAAAGTATAATTCATGTTCAAACATGAACAGAAAGTTGTATTTTCATATTTCATTATGTAAAAAGAAAACAATAGGGCTTACACCTTACACTACCCACTGAGAGATTGATTGTGACAGCTCAACCTAAAATGTTGAATTAGGCCCCTACTAAGTTTGATGGTGTTTTTTAAGTTGACTTTAGAGTTACTTTCAGCAGAACTTCAAACATCAAACCTGCTCTGGCTTTGAATGCCCCTTGACAAGTATGTATGCCTATAGAATCATTTGGTAAAATCATCATGGTAAAATAGTAAACATAATTTTAATGTTAATCTCAACTTTATCAAAAATCCTCTTGTATACTTAATTATAACCATTTATATGTACTTTTGATGGAAGAAAGCCAAAAGGGTGGTGTTTCTAGAGCAGATGTCTGCTGACCAGCCTGTGTCAATGAACCTAACCAGGGGAAATAAAACTATTAACTTTAAAGGAATCCATATTATAGATTGGCTCTGCTCTGTCACCTTTCTGCCAGGCATACTAGGATGTGCTAGTCTGACTACTAGACAGAAGTGTTATTCCGGTTAATTTCTAGTGTGAAGAGTGAAGACTACATGAATTTGCTGCCTTCAACTCTCAGTCTGTATGTCATCTGTACCTATTGATGAGGTTTTAAAAAATCATTTGCATTCATTATCCCATTTACTTCAAATGGATTTTCAATTAAAATCCCTCTCATTGATGGTGTGATATAGATTTTTTCCCTAATCATGATTGACATATATTTCCAGCGCATTAGAAGGGATTTATACATGCTGCGTACACTGTACACTGATCGGTCAGTTCTCCGCCCACCCTGAGGCATCAGTTTAAAGATACCATCAACATCCACTACTTCATATTCTCATCGTCTGTATATTTTTCTCTCTCTTTTCTCTTGCAGCGGTGTCATCCTTAGAAGAGTTCAAGAATACAACGGACCACTACAAGGCATCTCAAAATGTGGATAAGGATTTATTTGTCCAAGATACCAGACCTGGCTGCCTGACAGCTATCTATGATACAGCAAGTACAGATCTTAAGGTAAGTCCTACTTACAAGGGTATCCACATGAAGGGGAGGGGCTGCCATAAAAATGGTAAAAGACCCCCCTAAAAATGATAAAAATAATTAAAAAACATTTAAAAAATGAAAAACCCTCCCCCAAAAAACGAATAAAAATAAATAATAATAAAAATAGATAATGATAAAAAATAAAATGAAAGAAAACCCTAACAAGTGCTATGTAACCACAAAAGCATCGTTTGCCCCTTCCGTTAACATAGTTTTGATACATCAAATATTATGATCTTGCATCTATTCCATTTAATAGATAAGTTGTTTGGGTGATTCAGAAAGAAATGTAGATCATTTACACTGTCCGATGATCTTTCATGAAGTATCTTGTCACCTTGCCAGTTTTTAACCAACAAATTTGATTTCAGCAAATCAAAAGCTAGGATTTCAACAGCTTATTAACAACCCTCTAGGGATTTTTTTTAAATGTTGACACATCATTTTGTGAAAAACTTGTTATGTACGCTTATATGGAAAAAAATCTTGCATGTGATTCTCACATTATGAACATAAATGATAACTAATTTTTATATGATTATGTGTTGATGCAACTGTGTCCGAGTTGGAAAGCAAATTGTATAACTTCAAGAACAAAAATTATGGGTGGTGCTGCCCATTTGGGCGAAGGTTCCAAGAAGTTGGGACGGTATCCAAGTATTTAGAATAAGTCACAGGAAATGATTAATATGACATGTGCTATGGAATATGGTCACTTCCCTGGAACTCTAATATGCTTTTCACACTGCACTTTTTTTCCTTAACCCTGGGATATTGGTGGGGCTACATGTAAGGGGGGGTCTTAGCCCCACCTATTTCCAGGGGTTAAGCTTAGCCCACTTCGTTTTCACACTACGTTTTAGCAAAGTGGGCTAGCACGGTAAATAGTACGGTACTATCTGGCCCTGCAAAAAAGCAGGGTTAGCCGGCTTATTGTGGTGCTAGCGCCACAATTGCAGTGCTAAGAGAATGCAGTGTGAAAACGAACAGGGCTAAGGAAAGTGGGGCTAAGCATTTAGCCAATCACGGAAGTCGAATTGCACGTTAATCTCGCTCTGTATGGTAAAATCATCAATATTCATGAGCTGAGGGATAGTCCGGGGTTAATGCATTATCCCCGGCTGAGCAGATAGTATGGGGTTAAGAAAGACAGTGTGAATCGAAAAAAAGATAGTATGGGGTTAAGGATAGTCTGGGGTTAAGGATAGTATGGGGTTAAGGAAATGCAGTGTGAAAAGCATATAATTGAATCTAATAGATCCAGCATTAATGCAATCCTTCCAGTTATAAATCTAGTTATTAGTTATACACAAGGGGATGAGTAGGGGACATTCACAGCTATGTTAGCGAAAGCTTTTGAGAAGTAAAAGAACTTTAATTGCTGTGTGAAAAGAATTATGTCTGAAAAAAAAAATTGGGATATCCACTATCCAATTTATACCACTCTTCTTCTTTTGGCATAAACTACTCCTCTCACATAACATTGGCAGAAATTCATGATACAATCTTTGCATTTTCTTCCACCTAAATCTTTAAGATAAGAAATCAAATGGAGTGTATTATGAAAATGGTAGAAAAATCCCTCCAGAGAGCACTATATCTGATTAATCAGTTAGAATAAGATTTTATTTGATAATCAACAATGGCAAATGATAAAAGGTCACTGCACTTTCATAAGATTTGAATGTAATGGTATGATATGATTCACATCATTGAATCTTTACCAAACTTTAGACAGGTTGAAGGGTCGAAATTAACATTGCTATATATTCATTAATTGCTCCTTAAAATTGTCACCAAGCGCACTGTCTTGTAAATGCTTGCGCAATGAAAGAGAACTGAGCACTCCAATATTAATCAAAAAAGGAAAATATATGCTACGGCTAGGATGAAAACATTACAAATTTTAGTGAGTGGGTAGATGATCAGTATTTTGGGGTAAATTGATGGAGTGACCGGGACTGGAATTGATGCATGATTAGGATGGCCCTACTTTGATAATGAAATGGTCAAGTGAAGAAATATGGAGAGTATGAAAAATGAGCTCCAGGAGAGGAGAGATATATTTATAGTTACAGCTGATGAGTGGTATCAGGGGAATGGTATGGTATAAGGTAGATGGGTGAATCTGTGGTTGAGGTAATCGAAGTGAAGATGGTGATGATGATGATGATGATTGGGATGATGATGATGATGGTGATGATGGTGATGATGGTGATGATGGTGATGATGGTGATGATGATAATGATGATGATGATGATGGTGATGGTGATGATAGTGGTGTTTATGATTGTGGTGATGATGATGGTGGTGGTGGTGGTAATGATGATGATGATGAAGATTAAGATTAAGATGGTGATGATGGGGATGATGACGATGTTAAAAATGCTTCATTCTGCCTTTGAAAACTAAGCATAAACCCACATAAAGAATGAAAGAGAGAGAGAATCAAAGTTAGAGAGAGACAGACACCTCTTCATTCTTGTTCCGAAACCACTCTCTGCTTTAGCAGTATCCATTCCTACAGAAAGAAATGAATTAGTAGGCCCATGTCTTGTCAGATTCTTTCAGAACACTTTAACCACAGAAAAATATAATTTTGAAAAAGCAGTGCAGAAAAAGTTACCATCAAAACTTTTTTGAAAGTTCTCTGACCTCTTTTGATGTAATTTCTGCAGGAATATTTGCATGTTTAGCTTTATCTTGATTAGGATGTTTTTTGCTAACTCAATGCAGGTGCAGAAAATGTGCAGAAAATGTAGAAGCTACGAGTGGGCTTGTTGATTCTCATATTGAATTTGCAATGGGAATACGTCCGTGCAATTTGCCCAGATTTATGTCCATGAAGATCTGGGGCAGGTCTGTTCCATTTTATCAATGACCAACATTCTGAAGATACTATGTGCTACTTTCTGCCATATTCGATTTGTGAAAGTGGTCTGTAGCGAGAATTGTTCCAGCTTTTATCAATGTAGCTCTATCTCACCTCTGGGTTGCTCATCCTTGATGTGGAAGAGTCTAATCAATTCTACATTATGATAAATTTTTGAAATCCTTTCTCAGATATTTTGGAAGTCCAGAAAGTTTAATTAAAATATGAAACTTCTGCTTGAGTAGTTTTTTTACAAGTTATGTCCTTTCGTCCCAATCCAGGTGATTGACCACTGTTACTTGTAAATTGATGTCTTGCTGGAGGCTTTAAGCTCATAATTAATTCTTGTCATAATCAGTCAGAAGCTCTAACATGAATAACCACAACAATATTACCTCAGCATAATATTTTTTCTGATTTTCCCCTAGGAGGACTAGCCTCCTTTACATGCCATACAGAAAATGGGTACAATCATACGTTGCCTTGGTAAAGTGCCGAGGCTGGTAATAGATCGTGACCGCGCATCCTAAGTTCAATTTAAACTTCGGCATTGGGCATATGAATATACCATCAGCGGCTTGTTGGGTGATTATAGACAACTTGGGGTGAATACTGGGCCAGGAGTCCGTCATCCACACCTGATATTATTTCTGTTGTTACTTCTTCTAAGCCATGGAGGTTGAAAAGTGCAACTATGCTCCAGATTTCAGTTAAAACAAAAAAATTACCAAAATTTTATTTGATACTCTCTTCTGTTTTATTCTCTGTCTGGGGAATGGAAAAATGAAGTTTCAGTCTGTGAAAAGAATCAAATGTCATATTTTTATTCTATTTCTACCTCCATTCCCTTGCTCTTTTAGCAGGGGTGTGAGAGTTCAGATTTTTATCTGATTTCAGATTTTTTTGTTTTGATTTTCAGCTTAATTTCAGCTTATTTTTGGCCTTCCTCTGTACAAAAAGTATGGGAGCTCTTTCTATTTCAGACTTTTTCAACACTCATCAGCTTTTTTCAGATCTTTTTATTTGTGACCACTCACACCCCTGTCTTTTAGTACCATAGAGGCTGTTTTTATCTCTACAAACCCACAAATTCTAAAATATCTGTTTTCACTATTTTATCTACATAGAACTTTTTAGATCTTTTTGTATTATTCCTGATTGTTCATTCTCAAAACGGACAACATGACTCAATTTTAATAATGAAAGTATATTCATTATCAGCAGAAATAATGATTTTGAATGTTTTAAAGTATTAGAAAATGCTCAAGATGATGTACTTTACAAATCATATTGCTACAAGCTTGCACAATGAAGACCTTGTATCTTAATAAAGTGAATTATCATCTATATAGAGTGTTCTAGCGATGCAGTAAAAACGCATAGTTTGGTCTGCATCAATTGCTCGTGCAGTATCAGAGTGTATCCCTAAAAAGGACCGAAATTCGACGAAAATCTTATAGGCTCCTGTACAAAATTCGCTGTTGAATATGACAGCTTATTCAACAGTTTAAGGCGCGTACGCGAATGCGTGAAATATACAATGCGTACAACAATGAAAACAATGCGATGCGCAACATAGAGCACAACTACGCTCAATGACGTCATAGTGAACTACATGCAAGTCGCATGTCAACGACCAAAATTGATCCTATGAAGTGCATGATAATGGCATAATGTGATATGACTTGTTAAATCAAATTGCTCCCTCTTTTTTTTTTGGGGGGGGGGTAGGATAGATGATAATTATTATATTGGATGGCTTTATTTTATGAAATACCAGAAATATTCCACTCGTTAGGGCCAATATTCCACTCATCTGCGATTCATGGAATATTTTCCCGAACTCTTGGAATATTTCTGGTATTCCATTCTTAGCCATCCAATATAATATAAATATTCAGGTTTCAGGAGAATAAAATGAAAACACAATTGATATTCAAATGAATGTAGGCTTTCCATTGACATGGAAGATTTGCTTCATTTCATGAAAGTTACTACACACCTTGTAATTGATCTATGATAGTGTGATACAATTTTGAAAAAAAAAACTCCAGCATTTTGCGTAGTTTTCCAAAAATATGAACAAATTGAATGATCTCATTTGAGGTTGAGATTTGAGAGTAAATATTAGAATATTAATGTCAAAATTTGATGAATTGCAGGCCTTTAGTTTGGAGTAATGGCCGAATTGGCTTAAAATCTTAGGTAATTGTAAGATTGTTGACGTCAAATACGATTCTGAATCGAATTACCTTTTATGCCAGAGTAGGAATAATTTAGCTTAACATTTCTGCTTCATATGAGGAATTAGATTGCTAGAAAGTGGTATATTCCATATTTTCATCTTCATAAATATGTTATGATGTTTTATTAAAAAGAAATCAGGTTGTAGACTTACTATAAGCATGGAGCTGGTTGTCTTTAGAATAGATAGCTGATGCATAGTCAGGATTATCATTGACAAATGACAAATCAGAGGGATGTGTGTTCGAATCCCACCGTGGCCTAGCGACCTTTGGCATGGCGTCAATCCACACTTTGCCACTCTCCACCCAGGTGTTAAATGGGTACCTGGTACTGTAGGATGCGAAAGCCTATGTAGTATACCTAGCAATTGAGTCTTGGAACAATTGTTAGAATGCTCCCCACGGAGCGGAGAAAGTGCATACGTTGTGTGCGGGCATGCTAGGATCCGATGACCGGGATAATAATTGCAATGTAAAGCGCTTAGAAACAAAGTGTAATAAGCGCTAATGTAACCATTATTTATTTATTATAACAATTAAGTGCCTTTTCACAAAATTTGAGATTATTATACACATATGTATAGGTATAGTCACCATAGTGAGGATAATTACACAATGAATTGTGCATAGAATTTCATTTGTAATTATATGCTTGAGTTGAGATGATAGATGTGATTCTATTCTGAAAATTAATTTCTTTCTCTCTCTCTCTTTCAGGATATATATGCTAAGTTCAAGGAATACCACGAAGATGAGGTGACAGTGATTAGTATGCAAGCAAGTAGCTTGCTAGCAGCGGAATACAAAGCCCAGTCGGAATATAATATCATCTTTCCAAGGGTGAGTACGCTTGCAGTGACGTCATGTGGGTTTGCTTTCATTGGTGCTTGGAATTCATTTCACTTTTATATAATAATGCCATTTTCCATGACCTTTTATTTATTAATGTATTTGTTTTTGGGGAGGTGGGTTCGGGATGGTATTTCATTTTCATTATATTACGTCTAACTTTTTTAGATATGTAACTATTTTAATATTCAGATTTAAGTTCAGTTTATTTCAGATGGTGATGGTCATGTGGTTAACAACATGTAGGCTTACAATTCGTATTGGATGATATGAATGGGAAAAAATTAGAAAATTCCATGAAAAACAGATCAAAAATAATATTTGGTGTTTGGTCTTTTGCACAGAGAGCTGTAGATGTTTAGATAGCAGTTTTGATTAAAAAAAGAACTCTGGTGAACTGAACTTTCGATCAACATTTTTTTTCTGACAATTAAAACACCTTCATCATAGATTCAAATTCCTCTTTTACCAGACGCTGTGCAAGTAAATGCAAATGTGCTATTTTGTTATGGAAAGCCACAAACTCTATTGACATTTTGATAGAACATTGGTGGGTTTTTTTCTTTGACAACCGCAAAGATATTTTGGAGAAGATTTACATTCCCCATCAGGTTTCTTGATACTTTATTATTTACACTTCAGAGGTGCGCTTAATGCATTTTTATAATGCATACAGAATGTGACAATCAAGCTTCATTCTTGCATGTAATTTCATGTTTGTTCGTCAGTATGGATTTTCACCATACGACCTAGAGAGAGAATGGGGATTGCCGAAGAAGAGATAAATCATGTGCAGGTAAATGAGACAGTGATTAAGAGAGAGAGAGAGATTGAAAGAGATGGACAGACATACAGAAAGACTGACAAAGAGGCAGACAATAGAACCGACAGTGAGAGAGAGAATGACAAAATGTAATGCTCTGAACAGGATTTAAGAAAGAGTGAATAAGAACTGAATGATCACAGAGAAAGAAGAGAAAGAGAAAATTTTGAGTCAGTGAAGTGAAGAACATTCTGTTATAAACACAGAATATGAATTAGAAAAAAACATGTGGATCAGTCTGCCATCTATGTGTATTGCAAAAACAACATTGCGTTCCTTGTGTGGTATAAGCATAGTAATGTTATTCTTTGTCATCATTTTTCATTGGTATGTGTGCATTGTGTCAATCATTCACAAGGCAATTTTATTTATTGGGGTTTGAGGAAATACCTCCATATGAAAGAGGGAACATTTGTACAAGCCTGGTGTGCAAACATGTGCTCTTCTTTAGACACGGAAATCAGACTTTTTCGCAAAACCATGCCATTACAATGAAATGCGTATCCCTATAGGGGCTGTGCACCACTTGATCAGTGATCATGCCACCCACCACTGGGGCTCAGTGGGGACAGGCTGCCTGAGACTGCTGTGCACACATTGGGCCTGTTTGTACGAGAGCAGTTACACAGTGCTAGAGGCCAAAATAACCATCCACGTGTTTGCTACATGCAACCGTGGATGCAACCTTAGACAAATATTTAGTACAGAGAGTGGGAAAAATGAGGGGTCTTTCTGAATTAACAGGATTCTAAAATTCTACAAGAAGACATTTTCTCTGATGGTCGCCTTGAGCGCATCGTTTTTATTGAGTTTGTAGCCTATTTGATACCGTCTGTTCGAGACACGATGAACGCATGAAAAGGTTTTCTGACATTTAACTTTGCATTGTCGGGAGATGATGTTCAAATCAAAGCCACCAGGGAAGGAGCGAGGAATCATGTTTTAGAAATAATTCAAATGATCGATGGAGGCAAAGGATGTTAGTAATGACAGTTGATATTATGCAATATGATTGTATGGCAGGCAAAAAGATAAATATTCAATTTTTGGGGGCTACTTTTCGCAACCTAATGCCTAAATTTGCAACATTGGATAGCTTTAACATTGCAATGAATTGGGATTTTCCAGGGCTTTAAAAATTTTCCAGCATTATTTTGAGCATTCGGGGGTGAAATTGCCCCAGACCCTGTGTATTTTGTATCGATCGGTGGAAATTCTTGTCGGAATTGATTAAAAGATTGTTTTGTACTTTGTATTTTATTGTAATAAAAAGTATCAACATCAGAAACATTATTTTCTCAATTAGTTTTGGCTACAGAATTAAGATAGCCACTGCTCCTATTTTACCAAATTCTAGTAGTAGATACACAGTCTATTTCAATATTTGGCAGTATTATCTTCTATCAATTAGAGGTTCAGACATATGCATTTACCATTTTAACTCTTAGATATAAACGTGTGCAAGCGTAGAAACTTGGTTCTTTGAACTTTTTGTTGGTAATTTTGTCTGACTGAGGGCGACTTTGAAATCGGAAATCATTGCATGCGTGCACGGAAATCAACAATTGAGTGCAGAATAGGACCTGTGGGCGCTTCATGCTTCTTCAATAAAGAACTTCAATAGGTTGGGTTCAGTGATGATATACATGTAATACAAAGTCCGCATCCAGACAACAAATGATCATAAAAATGCATCAAAATACTTTATGTAAATAAATAAAGAATGCACTCTTTGTGAACCTTCTATTCATATTTATTTTGCTAGATTTTGGATGGGTCTGTTAATAGTGATGAGTATTTTTGACTGGATATGTCATTATTGCTGAATAAGTCAAAGATTCCCAAGGATTGGGGGAATAGTTGGAAGGTATACGTAATTGGTTCTCTTTCATAATCTTGAGATTCTAATCAGAAATTATCGACTCTGGAGTTTTGTTGATGGGATATGGGATAGATAAGTGTCTATTCACTGAAGTACATGCACCTTTTAAGTATTGTTTGGTGTAAAGAATTTTGAAGAGACTGGCCCAATATGTTTTGTGAGTAATCATAGTATCTCATTGTTTATTTCAAAAGGTTTGATGTGTACTAATAGCGCAAAAACTACAAAAATAAGGTATTGTGAGATTTGCATTAATAAACATCAAGTGGATCAAGGATATATAACCCCAAACATTGGGGAATCCTGTTTTAATTGACCTTCCTGAAATTCAATTATTAGCCAGAGTTGATGTTTACCAGTATTTTTTTTTTCATTCTAATTGATTTTATTCAATTCAATTCAGTATTTGTTCAAAGGAAGTATTGTGGAGAAAAATTTTCAACCATATTTATGCCACAAGATGATTACAAACTTTATATTTCAATCAAGGAAAAAATCAAAATCCTCATTGCGTAAGAATTATAATAAACAGATATGCACATGTATCTTTATCTTATTGATTCTGCTCTGCCTTTGAAAATAACGCTTTGAAGGTCAGTTGCACATCAACAAGTAATATACGATATTCACCATTGTGAAGTCACCTCGCCCCCTTACCCGTGGTATATAACGGATGTAAGCCGTCATGGTAGGTCAATAGTAGAACGTGAGCTAGGGATCAAACTCATCATATTCCATCTTCAAGAGTAAATAGAATGAATTCAGGCCATTGGGATTAAAGGTGATATTGACATTTGGTAGAATTTCATTTAAAATGAATTTTCTGAAGCTATGATACTACATTGATTCAAATAGACACCATTTAACAGATTTTGCACGTTTTGAATTTCATTTTTTTTTTTATAAATTACAAATTCAAAAACAAAAGTGGATTGTTGTGTCGTTTATTTTGAGCTAAAATTGAGTTCATGAGTTATAATAAATGCCATTAGATATACTCTTCAAATCAACAATTTTTGTCTCACCTGCATAGCAGAGTGAGACTATAGGCGCCGCTTTTCCGACGGCGACGGGGGCGTCAACACCAAATCTTAACCTGAGGTTAAGTTTTTTAAATGACAGCATAACTTAGAAAGTATATGGACCTAGTTCATGAAACTTGGCCATAAGGTTAATCAAGTATTACTGAACATCCTGCCTGAGTTTCATGTCACATGACCAAGGTCAAAGGTCATTTAGGGTCAATGAACTTAGACCATGTTGGGGGAATCAACATCAAAATCTTAACCTAAGGTTAAGTTTTTGAAATGTCATCATAACTTAGAAAATATATGGACCTAGTTCATGAAACTTATACATAAGGTTAATCAAGTATCACTAAACATCCTGCATGAGTTTCACATCACATGACCAAGGTCAAAGGTCATTTAGGGTCAATGAACTTTGGCCGAATTGGGGGTATCTGTTGAATTACCATCATAACTTTGAAAGTTTATGGATCTGATTCATGAAACTTGGACATAATAGTAATCAAGTATTACTGAACATCCTGTGCAAGTTTCAGGTCACATGATCAAGGTCAAAGGTCATTTAGGGTCAATGAACTTTGGCCAAATTGGGGTATTTGTTGAATTACAGCCATAAATTTGAAATTGTGTTGGTCTAGTTCATAAAACTTGGACATAATAGTAATCAAGTATCACTGAAGATCCTGTGCGAGTTTCAGGTCACATGATCAAGGTCAAAGGTCATGTAAGGTCAAAGAACTTTGGCCACGTTGGGGGTATTTGTTGAATTGCCATCATATCTCTATAAGTGTATTGGTCTAGTTCATAAAACGTGGAAATAAGAGTAACCAAGTATCACTGAACATCTTGTGCGAGTTATAGTAGTTTTCAAAATCAGCACTGCTGCTATATTGAATCGCGTGATGCAGGTGAGACGGCCAGAGGCATTCCACTTGTTACAATACAAGTGGAAAAAACAGATGCGTGCGACCTAGTGTGACCATGCCAAGTGGCCAACAAGTTGTATTGGAAGCACGGCTCAAAACGCAACAGTATTGCTCATTGGAAAGCTTTTAATGAGATGTAATTCTCAAGTTACCCTTCTGCTAAAGGCATGTGAAAAGATATGATGTTCATCATGTTCTATCATCTCCCCCATTATAGGATAATGGAGTTGTTCCCATTTTGTTATTTGTCAAGATACTCCATTCAACTTTGAAACTTGATGTCAGTGTATATAGGATTGAGTGAGATAGTGAGGAATACTGAAGCATGCTATACAGTAAAAAAACCGCTGTATACGCTTGATAAGATATCCAGTAATAATGTATTCCTCATTCTAAACGTGGTGCAAATTATTGCTTATTAGGTGCTATCGGATGCTAGCCTTATGCTCCAGCCTTGTTTTTTATTTTTCCATGTTTGTTATTTCCCGTGTAGGGAAAGATGTCAGGTTTGTGCAGTATGAGCTCTGCTAATGGGCGCCTACAGAGCTACAAATTGGCCATGAAGAGAAATAGATTGAATGATTACACGAGTGTGTGTGTTTGTGTGATGTATAAATCCTGTGTGTGAAAATAGACTTCAAGCCCAGGCCTTTCCTCACTTTTGACACACTCCAAGGACACTCTTTAACATTACAATACTATTATAACACCCTGGATTGAAGTCTGGCTGTCACTCTCCTCAGCTTGCCCATCCCAGTATTCAAGTCTCCAAATTCAGTTTTTGTAATCATTCCTGAAAATCATCCACTTGTATTTTTAACCTGTATATACATGGCAAAAACAAATTCAAAGGATGCAAATGGGATCTTAAATCAATATTTTGATACACTTTGTGTACTTTAAATGTTATTGATGGTGAATAAAGGGAATCGTTGCCAATATTAGCATTCATTCATAGAAACCGTGTATGCGTGAAGGTCGTGAATATCATTACACAGAGCTGCATGTGTAGCACTCTGCATGTGTTTGTATGCATTTGTCCCCGATGAAAAGAATTAAGAGTGGATATGTCTGGACATTATTTTTCCCAGTTTCTATTTGAATCTTTGAAAAGGGTTGGGGGGGGGGGTATAATCTTCGGATAATAGAAGAATAGTTAAGCGGCTCATTGCAAGAGGGTCATTCTTCCAGTGGCACTGAAAAGGACTTTCTTCCATTGAACTGAATCCTGCTGACATGCTTCTTAAATCTGTTTTGTTTATGTCTATGGTAAGGAAATCAAAGAGATATTTGCAAGTTAGTCTGTGTTTCAAAACAATCAATTAAAAAGCATCTATAGAAAAACATCTGCCTCTTTGGTCAAACCAGCTGTTTGGCTGAAGGGCTCTTTGAGTTGTTAGCCAGTCAGCCCTGAAATGAGCTCCTTAATGAAATGACCAGCTACAAGAAAGGGATAAGGGAGAGACAGAGAAAGGGAAAGTGGAAGAGAAAGACAGAGAGACAGAGACAGAGATGGAGAAAGAGAGGGAGAGTGTACTAAAATGAAAGGCATGCAAAGCAAGTAGCGCAAGAAGAACTAGTTCAGTAACGTGGTGTCCTACATTTTATCTGCCTCCATGTGGTTAACCATTGTCATTGTCATATGTATCTGTATCTATATCTCTCAGATTTATTCATATATTTGCATATCGATTCCCCGTAACCCCCTCCCCTGTTTTATAAGGGATGTAACATTCTTCTCCGATATTGCCCGGTTATGAGTGATCACGAAGCGGGAAGGTTGAGTGGGAATGGATGAGGTTCAACGACTGATAAAGCGCTGGCTCCAACCACAGAATAAAGCCCTGGGCCATCTGCGCACAGAACGGGAACCCATTTCTAAATCAAATGTGCATTCTGCACACGAGAGAGATACAACTGTTCTGTATTCATGAAATGCAAACAATACACGAATGCTCTCTTTCGTTCCCTATTCATCAGTTCCACCGCTGTTCAGTATGTCTTTCAAACTTTCTGCCTGATGTTGGTTTTATTTGTCTAGTCCATGTGTTAACCAAACCCTTACAACTCTACAAGACATTGGTAGAAGAATATTATCCATTCCTTGGGATAGGGACATAGGGTGAACGAAGCTTGGCAGTTTTGCTGAAATGCAAACCCAAGGCCTAGGTATTCCCATCTAAAAAAAAAGTTTTTAGTGTTTGGTATCTTTGTGCCATGAGCATTGCTTTTTCCAGATCTGAAATATCATAACCTAAACTGTTGAATAATACAGTGCGTCCCAAAAAAAACTATACACTTTTGAAATGGCTGCCAAATAAAAAAATGTACCACTTTGGGGGAAAAGACTTATAGATATGGAAAGCCTATAAAGTCAACTTTCAAATGACACCAAAAAGTTGGAAAACTATTCATGCTTGAGCGAGCACTGCCCACTGAAACAAAGGGTATGAAAATTAGGGTGGGCTGGAATTAGCCTTCCAATTTCTTTCAGTTTTTTTTGTTTGGTACTTGCAAAGTTGATGGTTATTTGGTGAATTAAAGATCAGTTATGATCAGTTTGTTGTTTGTGAAAATTTAATGCGTTATTAAATTGAAATTTAATGCATGAGTGATCATGAATTGGGTGCAGCATTTTGTCTTATCATGTGGGTCTCAACAATGTGTTCACGACAGTCAGGAGAAGAGGGGGTAATATGACTTAGGTAGGTTAAGTACGTTGATGGGATAAAGGTCAACAGAACATTTAGCAACCCCTCTCTCAATCTCACCCCCCCCCCCCCGCTTATCTCCTCCTGAGAGACTAAGCTCAGCTAAAGTAGGATGGGCAGGAATTAGCCTTACAGTTTTTTTGAGTGGTTAGTCCTTTGGAACTTGTTAAGCTAAATTAATGAGTGAGATAAGTTTTGGTTTCTTAGGCAAATTTCATGAGTTACTAAATTGAAATTTAATGCATGAGTGAACAGGAATTGTAATTTTATTGTTGCATATTCATCTTGTAACCCTCAGAAGTGTGTTCGTGAGAGTCAGAGTAATGTGATGGTACCCGTTACAAGCAAGAGGGCGAGATATGCTAAGACTTGGTTAAAAGGGCATTCCTCTTCTTTTTTTTCCTTTTACAAATTAAAAGTCATATGTACCCTCCCCTCTCCACCTCCATTTCCCAGCCCCCCCCTCTCTGTCTCACTTCCTGCATCATTTGTAGCCTGTTCAAAACTTAACTGCCAAGTGACCGGTGGCTGATGGTCAGTTTTTTTTTTCAATGATTACCAAGAAATTTAATGATTATGATGATTAATGAAATGATTAATTGAAAAAAAACTGAATGTTTGATTGATCACATTGCACATTGAATAAGTTGATTTACTGATAATTTGTTGATTAAATGATTGATAGGAAAAAGTTGATGTCCCAATTCAGAATTAATCATTAAATCAACATTCTGCTCTGGACTTCACGCGTACATGACAATAGCCATCAGTCTCTCAACAGGAGGGAGGGCGGGCGGGAGAGAGGGAGGGGGCGGGGGCTGAATGTTCTGTTGACCCTTATTCCATCAACCTACTTCTCTGACTTAAGTCCTATCTCACCCCCTATTCTCCCGACGCCCATGAACACATTGCTGAGATCCACATGATAAATTTGAAATGCTGCCCAAAAAGAGATCCAAATGATAAAGTTTAAATGCTCCCCAAAAAGTGTAACTTGTGTTCACTCGTGCATTAAAGTTCAATTTAATAATTTATAAAATTTGCTTAAGCAACCAAAACTGGTCATGGTTGATCATTAATTTATCACATCGCCCTTAACTTTGCAAGTTCGAAAGGATTTGCCTCTCAAAAACTTACATAAATCGGAAGGCTAATTCCAGCCCACCCTAATTTTCATACCCTTTGTTTCAGTGGGCAGTGCTCGCTCAAGCATGAATAGTTTTCCAACTTTTTGGTGTCATTTGAAAGTTGACTTTATTGGCTTTCCATATATGTAAGTCTTTTTCCCAAAAGTGCTACATTTTTTATTTGGCAGCCATTTCAAAAGTGTATAGTTTTTTTTGGGACGCACTGTAGATCCATAAAACTCACTTGGAAGTAGGACACACCTTTTTAGATCCATTCAAAGGGAATGTGAGGAACTTCTTCATCAAGATACTGTCACCTCATATCTCTGGGATTTTTCTTTTTGCAAAGTTTGCGAGGATATGTGGAAAGAATCTGACAGAATATATTCATATCTTCTGAAGATAGGAGATTGAAACTTCCAAACATCCTTCTAACCCCTTTCAATTAAGTTAACTTAAAAAACTTTTTTTTGAGAATTTTTTTTCTATGAATGAGCATGAATATCAAAATGAAGGTTCCACTGGGCAATGACCATGCCCATTCTGTGTTCAGTAAAGAGGTGAGGTCACTCTTGATGTATGTGTTTGTTTTTGATGGTTCGCCTATGATATATCTCTCCAGATTAGTTTCCAACAGAGTCAGGATTACTGTAACTGCTATAACCTACGTAAACTTTCTTTACCTATAGATAAATCATCCACCTGAGAATAAGTTATCCAATAATATTTCCATCTCCTCGCATCAAACATAAAACTTAGATAACTCATAAATCATTGAAATAAACAAACACAGGACTAATGCTGGGAATTTAATATCTGCTAGGATGAAATATCCATTCATCTTCCTTGCATTAAAGATGTTGATATTTTGCCTTAAATCTCTGAAAGCTGTTTGCTAAAAACCTACTTTCTTGGTTAAAGTTGCATGCTCTTCCGCCTTCTTGTTAAACTTTGGATGTTATGATAAAATGACTCAACATCTTACTTAGATGTACTGCATCACATACAAAACTATGATATCTTGCTGTAAAAATCAAATTGTTAACTTCTTGGATTATAATTTCTATTCTTACTCTTTGGATAAATTAGTGAAAATATGTTTCTTTATAAAGGAATACATAAAAAAGTTAATTTAGAGTATACAGTTGTAATTGGATTGAAAGTGTATTTCCACTTTATAAGTGATGCCAGCAATCTCTTGAAAATCACAATTTATAATAATGAATTTTTTACACTTCCTTTTTACTCACTTTTTTCTCTCAATTGAAAATAATCATTAGATATTTTCATTCATGTTTTTCATCTTGGAATTGGCAGAGGTGCATTGTCGTTGAGATTTCATTTAACAGATGGGCTGGTGTTTGATCAATTCACTATGAATGAGTGGATGCAAACACAATCTTACGAGCCATGCGTAATTATGTTTGTGGTCTTGTGATGAGGCTTATTAATGCAGCCTTTCTATTCAACACAGGTTGGAATGTAGTCCTGATGGGCGTTTCATAAAGCTGTTTGTAAGTTACAAGTGACTTTTCAAACGACTGGTGATCCTTTCTTGTAATATATGATGTACTACAAATTATCATAGGTGTTGATTATTAGCTTCTAAGAAAGGATTACCAGTCATTTGTAAATTATGAACAGCTTTATGAAACTCCTACCAGAGGCATGCTCAAAGTGAATGTCTGTTTTCATTTTTGTCAGAGGATGTTATTTAAGATGATATGAGTATCTAAATTTTATACATCAACAGCAAGAGTAGGTTTGAGTTTCATAGATTGGGATTTTCTAAATTGCATTAACCCTCAAAACCAAAGAAGCTTATTTCTTTATTTTTATTTGTAGGAGTGGGATATTTGGAAATTTTAATTGCTGTTGAAACATCACAGCAAAAATATTTGTTTAATAAGTAAAATAGGGAAAGGAAACTTAAATTATGTATTTAAAACAGTTTTTGACCATTCAAAAACAAGTATTGCAAAATATTCAAATTTATATCATAGATCAATAAGTGATACCCTTATAGAACTTCCAAGTTCCAATACAAATTTATATTGTATTACATTTTGGTGTCACTGTCAATATGTATTCTTGAGCTGTAAAGGTATATTTATGGTGCCCAATCAGTGTTAGTAAATCTCCCACACCTCTCAAAATGCAAGCATTCCATTCACGAGGAGAATAGCATTACTCAAACCAGTGTAGAAATGGCATCTGTCAGCGGACCAGGTGCTAATGGCTCATAATGTAGATTCTAATGATGCATTCCAGTAGCCTGACTTACCACCCCAGCTGGTATAACCATCATCTCATCCTTCTCTACCTTCATTATCAGGATAGTGTAGCCTAGGATCCAAGCGGGATCAGTTCTTCCCATCTAAAAAAAAATGAATTTTATTTTTCAGTGAAAAAAATAATTAGATGGGTGTTAGTGAGTCTTGTGTTTAAATAAATGAAAGAAACCAACTAATTGCAAATTTTTTGTCGTGAATGAAATGAAGTCCTATATCAAAACTGTTCAATAATTGTTAGACACTTAATTTGTCTTTGGTTTGAATACCTTGAATATCCTTTTCCTTTTGAACTGGCTCTCAACAAAGGCATGTTAAAAAAAATTGGTCTTGCGCATTGAAATAAATTTACTCTGCAGTTTTTCTATTGTGTTCTTCATCCTGATTCCTGATCTATATTTTCAATGGTTACTAAAAATTATTCATTTTCAGACCTACTGCATATATTTCTTTATACATTTCCCTTGGATATTGTGAACATACTTTTATCTCAATGCGTGAATGTTAGTACTGTGTGTAATGCCTTCTGAAGAGCCATTTTGTGATTTTCAGCCCATTCAAACGCGAATAATGACTGCATCACCCATAAATCTTTATTTTCGTATCTGTTCCCTCTGTGTACCCTTTCCAAGTGTTGCTTGAGCTTGACTACCCTTCACAGTCATATGCATGGAGAGGAACCCTTTGAAAGGGGTTGCGCACAACATGTAGGAAGGCAGATTGTCTACTGGCAGTAGGAACGTGAGAAGACATTTGAGAATGGCTAATGGGGTTGTAACATAGGAGACGGCTGGTCATGATGCGAATATAAAATGTCTCTTCCCATGGTGATAAAAATTCATAACTTCTCGACTTACATGGAACATCGTAAAGTTGCATTTTTGAGATTCATTTTATGTTTGGAATCATTCTCTTTTTCGCAATATTTTCTCTCGTCTAAAAAATCAGAAGTTTTCTCTTGAAAAATAATGAGACTAGCACGTTCACATATTTCATATTTTTTAAAAATTCATGTGAGGACAGAATATGCTCTAAAGTACATGGTTTGAAATAAATAAATTTTTGCTATAGTTACTGAGCAGTCAAACTTTGGATTTGATTAGAATCCTAAAGATTTGTTTTTAAATCTCAAATGATTTAACTCCAAGTCTTTAAGCTATGAAATTCAAATCTTTAATTTCTAAACCTAATGTTCCACTGGTCACTACCATACATAATGAAAAATGTGATTTAACTTTATTTCTTTTTTTACAGAGTAAATTGAAGCCTTTTGTTGGTAGATGTGTATTGGTTTTCTAGGTAACATTGCAAGGTTGCTCTGCACAAAGTTTTTAAAGCCATCAGTCATTATCAAACACAACCTAACCCATCTGAATATCCACAAGACATGGATTGCTATTAATGGGACTAGAATTAATAAGGTGTTCAGGAAAAGGGTGGATCTGATTCAATATTTCAACTTGCAGACAAGACAAGAGTGCAGCTGCTCCTAACAACAAACTCATTTCACACAACGATTACACACATTAACTCAAGATGTGATAAACATGTCACTTTTTAGTCTTTCATTAAGCACGTGCTTCCATTGAATCCCCTCTCTTTCTCAATTATTATTTTCTATTCAAACATTTCACTTTTATAGACTCCAGAAGGGATTACATTTATGGCAATTTATTCTTTTTTGTATTACATTTTGTTAAATGTCAATATTAAAAACTTAAAAAGCCTGCCTAGTATTGGAAATCAATAAACATACAATATAGAGTATACAGGTATTTAGCTTGTAATCAGAAAGATGGAATGGAAACCACCACATATCATTCAGTATCTTTTTACTTCTTTATGTTTGTATACACATTGCATTTACTGTGCCTGTGATGTGATTTAATGGGATGTAATTGGATAGCTGAAGTAAAGCTCAGGTCTGCATCCGAGACTACTCTAAAAGTTGGCTAGTTTGACATTTGAATACATCAATTCAGATTTAATGCCTCAAGTCTTCGCATTCACGCCTCAGTGATTAGGACAAATTCATCCTCCACAAAACAGGACGAAAGCTTCTTGTACCTTCCTCGCGTCAATACAGAAAGCGGTACATTTACTTCTGCATGCTGCGTCACAGACATGCCACCCCTCCGGGCTACTCAACATAATTATCTCGTGTGAAAGAAAGTCAAAAGTGACAGTATTGTCCTGGCATACACTTGCCTCTAAATATGTCCCGGTGGTATTATATTGTAACAATTATTCAAGATATTCCTGGAAATCAAACACATAATTGACCAACCCTTAAAAATTATTTTTATGGGTGTCGACGTGGGCACTGAACTTAACTATGAAACAGTATACATAAATGGTTATTGTAATATCTGCAGTTCTAACAAGGAAATTGAACTTGTGACTTTTATTGAGGATATTTTACCTTCTCTCACTCTAAATAAAGGTGACATGATTATGTTTATAGGCTACTGGAAAACAACACAAACAAAGGTATTGTTTTCATGTTCAATTACATTACTTGCTCTACAAACCCAAGTGATATATCTTGTCCATTGAAAAGAAACATCAACGGAAGGCAATCCATTCCCAATATATCTTTCGGTTCTTGCAAATAATCATGGAGTATGTAGGTTTGAGTTCACTCCGGTGAGAGGAGATATGAAATATATTCTGGGGTGTAGGGTTCAATAATATAAACATTGCTTGAAGAAATAACAAGTGTCCAATATCACCTGGCAGTCCTATCCCTCTTTCTTATTCTATCTCATCTCGTGTATTTTCTTGATATACGTTATCTCTTTTCTCTTTTTCTCTGTGCACTGTTTGAGGAAGAAGAATCTCCTTTGATTTTAGCAATATATTCTTCTTTTCCTTATTTTCTTTGCCATCTTTCTCTATGTGCAAATATCATCAATGTAGTTGTATGTTCAAGCACTTCTCTGTATTTTCAGAGCTCTCACTGGCTTGCATGAAAACAGCTGATCATGCCATCCCAGAACTCAACTTGTTTTTTTCTCCCATTTCCCTTTCTAATTCTATTGCCAATATTTAGTACTTGTTTCAGTTATATTTCCAAGCAGTCTTCATTTTTTCTCTTTATTTTGTTTCAATATCTTTCTATTTCACTTTCTCACCCATCTCATCATTTGCCTCTCCTCAACTTAAACTCATCTACCTCTATCTTTCTCCTAACTCTATCTTTGGTTCACTTATCTCTCCCTCACTCTCCTTTTCCAATTTCTTTTCCCAATCCACTACACTATATACCATCTTAATCATCTAGCCTACCCCTTTCTGATACCTTCTTTTATCTCCGTCCTATAGTATTTCTTTGACATATCCCCCTCTAACCTCATATCTTCCATCACACTCTCTCATCGTTCTTACTTTAAGCATTCTCCCCTATCAAATCCCACTCCTAGAAGCTGTTTTGTGGGACCTCAGTAGCTTGGGGACATTTTTCTTGCATATACATGTATTTCTTTAACCCACCTCTCTCCTACCATCTTTTATTTCCTTCCTATTACTTTGACATCTCCCCCTCACATCTCCTCTGTCACACTCTCTCATCTTTCTTTCCTATTCTGTCCTATCGAATCCTACTCTGAGAAGCTGTTTCATGAGACCCCTCAGTAGCTTAGGAACCATTCATTGTCACTCATGTTCTCCTCTAGCCCACCCCTTTTATCTCCTTTCTATTACTTTGACATCTCCCCCTCTCCCCTCTCCTCTGTCCCCCTCCCGTCTTTCTTTCTCTCCTATTCTGCACTATGAAATCCCACTCCTACATGTAGATCCTACTCCTAGAAGCTGTTTCATAAGACCCCGGTAGCTTGGGGACCATTCTCTCTCAGATTGGTTTATACAATTCTTGATAGTAGGATAGATGGATGGATGGTTTTAACCCACAGGTTGATGTATTGCCACTACTCCCTAGCTGACCCTTCTCATAAATATACCTAACCTGTATGCAGGGAGACGTTGTATGAATTTCCAACAGGTTGCTCAATGTGTCTTTCATGGTGATGCAAACGTAAAAAGGCCTGTAGCGAATGTTTGTAACTTTTGCATAAAGGGTAATTTTTAGGTTTTTAGGCTATTATAAATAGATTTTTTTACATTTGAGGTTGTTTATATACACAGAAAGGATGCTGATCTAGCACCACATGAGCATCTTTGGACAGTGTGCATGTTGTACAAACCTATACTATCATAATTGATATTACAGTACTATTGATAGCCTGTCTTTAGCATTGGGAAAGGGTCCATAATGTCAATTATACTCAAGTTTCATCTAACATGTCAACTTTACAGAAGTGTGGTAATCAATGAATCCTGCGGATTCTCTGTGAAATATCAAATATGCAATTATCTATAGATATCTAGCACCCTCTCTCTGAGATTTAAAAAAATCTTTAAAAAGGGCTGTTTGAGCTTTTATCCCACAAATATAGAAAATTGAAAATTAGAAAGCTGCAATACAGACAGTGATTAAAATATCCAGAAATTTTCAGCACATACCATGCATTGTGAGAAAACAAACATGAAGATATTTCATGTTTGTCAGACACCTGATCAGAATAGATTTTTCAAAAGTAAGGCAATAAATTGAAAATGAAAATAAAGTGCCGAGAAACTTCCTGTTTTAAGGAATTAGAAACTTCTTGTTTAAGGGTCGTTTATTATTTGATTGAATATTTACCTATCTGGTGCTAAGATTTAAATTGACTTTGTACATTATGCATGTTATATTTTTGTGCTGTAAGAAAACTTGATGATATGACTTTGGAAATCCACTATCAAGTTGTATATCTGCAATGGTGAAGAAACCATGTCGATATGAAAGTGAACTTGTGTACATTAGTCATGATGGATGGATGCCAGGTAGGATTACGCTGTGTTTATGTCTTAGGATTGGTGAAGGGATCGAGAGAAGAGGCAGAATTCTTTCATCTTGGACACTACTGCATGGTGGTGGTGGCTTAGAAATGATTATGATATGGGGATGGGTAAACAGGAATAAGAGGAGGACATTGGGAGGGATGGAGTGAAAGTGGAATTAGGAGGAGGATGAGGGGTGGAAAGAAGGGGAATAAGAAGAAGAAGAAGAAGAAAGGGAGAAGAAAGGTACACGTAGGAGAAGGAAAAGGAGGAGAAAAGGAAAAGAAAGGGGGAAGAAGGAGAATAAGAAAGAATGAAAAAAAAAGAAAAGAAGGAGGAAGAGAAAAGGGAGAAAGAGAAGAGGTGGATGAGGGGAAAAGAGACTGAGGGGGTAACAAGGGATCCAGATAGGTAAAATGAAGAGTTCAGTTTTCAATATTCATTGATATTGGGAAAATTGAAAATTTGCAAAAGATCAAGACAACTCTAGTTGAAAGAGGCTGATTAAGTGGAATGATATATTAAGTATAAGATATTGATAGGAGGGAGAGGGAGAGAGATAGAGATCGAGGAAGAAGGAGAGAAATGGGATGATAAGGATGGATTATTGCTCAGACCAGACGGCAATTGAAAAGATGGGCACTCAGCCACTTACCCCAACCTTAGCCTTCTATGTCCCTCCAAAGAGGCCTCCAATCTCTCAATATCAGCACTGGGCAGGAAAGAAGATCACAGTACATCCACATCTTCATTAGTAAGCAAACCACTCCACAGACACCGACACAGAACACTATGCATGGGACTGTGCTTTAAGTATTGCAGTACTTGCCATATAGTTGTTGACATTGCATCCCCATGTGACTTCTCCCTATGATATATTGTTTTGATTGGATGTTGATATGGTGAGAAGGTCCCAAGTCACCAAGGATCCAGGCTGAAGCCATCTTGAAATGAACACAGAAATCCTGCAAGGGAATTCACAAGGAAAATTCACACTAGCCCGATTGGAAAAAGAGTAAATTACAAAAAAAAAACCTGTTCAGATCTAAAAATATATTTTGATTTATTTTGTGCATTCATACTTGTCAGAGCCAGATTAAGTTCTAGCAGTTTTGTGCCTGCCCCAAGAATTTCAGATGCCTTAAGCAAATAATGTGTATTTGTCTTGCCTCATCTCAAAAGTATTTGTGATTAGTTTCGATGCAACTACTACTTTATTTTACTTGTTACCATTTTATATGTCTTGTATTGCATAATTAGTTTTTTTTCTGAAGGTTGCCTCCTATTCTCTTTCAAATTCCACCTCTTGCTTTCCCTTCTCTTTGTGTTATCCCAATTTCTTTCCCTTCTCCCACCTCTGTTCTCTTCTCTCTCTTTCTTCTTAATCTTTCATTCCTCTTTTTTCTTCCTTGGTGACACTTTGTAGTACTTATGGCCTTTTGTATTTATTTATGATACATTTCTTTTTCATTTGTATGAATTTGTATTGTATTTGATATTTATTTATAATGTTTACATTATATTTTGTTATGATTCTATTTGTATGTAAACATTCACTTATTTCAGTCTTTGACTGCTTGTGATTGTATTTTGATGGTTTTTATTGCAATAAAATCCAATATATATATATAACAAAATGATATCTTGCAACCTTGGAGAAATTACCGTAAAGATTATTGTAATTTTTAAAAGTATATAATAATCTGCAGGTATTTCAATACATTCATCTGATTATTCACTAGTACCTTGCTTTCACATTGCAGGTATTTCATTACATTCATCTGATTATTCACTAGTACCTTGCTTTCACATTGTAAAAATATGTAGTATTTCACAATTTTCTGACTGGAGAAGTTTTTTTCTTGATCTGGCTGGTGTGAAAGTAACATTGAGGAGTGAGAAGTGACAGATGGAGATAGTTGAAGAAGATTAAGGTGGAATAAAGAAAGAGAAGATGGGTAAGATGCCCTGTGAAGAAGATTAGGTTTTTAAATGAATGAAGGAAGGGGAGACTGTACAGTGATAGATTTGAAAACATGATTGTGAATCATGATAGATTACAAAGAGGGAGTGGAGAAGGGAGGGGAAGGAGGAGGGAGTTTTAACAGGAATCAACTTGCTCTTGAAATCATACATACCAGTATACTTGCCAAATATTTACATATTTTGAATATACAGTATATATCATACAGACTAAGACAATTTGAAAAGGAAGAAATTGATATTAAAGTAAATATGTGAAAAAAACTGAAAGACAGGGTTGTAAAAAGAGAATGTAATATTGACTGTTAAAAACCATTAAAGGTATTGTTTAACTTTGTGAGCAGCCGATTTAAAAAATTCTCAAACCAAGATGAAACATGTGTACAAGTGCATGTATTAGAACTAATAAACCCTGAAAATAACCATTATTGGGAATGAAAAGCTAAAACTACAAGGCAAACCCCGATTTTGTAAATAGGCGTCTTATAGACGCCTAAATAGTACACATAAGTGTATGGGATGAAATTAAGAGGATGTTTTCGGTCACTTTATATTTCAATTTTTGAAGCACTAAATAATTATTTTCGAACGCAATTTTTTCTGGGCTTCATTTTTGTAACATATCACAGATACTGGTGACAAGTGTGACCTTCTAGCTCAGATATTTTAAAAGTCAAACCAATGTTAACCAATCACTTTAATACTTGAAATCAATTAGAGGATCAATGGCTTTATATATTGTCCAGTAGACATGGTTCACCAAAGGACACAAATTCATCCACTTGTTTTCAAATATGGATCACCATTATCTGAAAACCACTGCTCTACCAGTTGAGCTACCATAATCTTTGAAAGAATTGAGTTTGATTGACTTGAATTCATTACCAAATCTCACTGTCAGATATTACATGTACAGCACATCACATGTGAGCAAATTTGATAATTGGAGTTAACATAATAGAAAATTGTTGAAGAAAAAAGAGAGAAAATGAGGGAAAAAGAGTATTCAAGTAAAATGAATATAAAAGAAATCACAGACCTTAAGTGGAGAAACTAGACCGTATATATCACCATTGAGCGTTGAATTCCTGTGCTGTTTCATGGAGCTTTTCTGGTTGATCCACCATTGTCTAACAGTAAGGATGGTAATGCAAGTTAATCCAAGCTAATTTAGCTAAATCAAATCAAGATTTATTTTTACAGCTTTTCTACCACAGGGCATCGTCTAACCTCAACTACATGGGAATCCTTCATGATTGTATACCTACATAATCGGGTGGCCTTAACATGACAGGTCATGAACTCGGCTCTTCTGAGCGCATATTGTATGTTTAGAATAATAAAAATAGTTTCAGAATAATGAGAAAGTGTTCATTTTGTGTGAGCTGGCTGCCAAAAATGTATACTCATTTAAATTGATGCAATTTTATTATATCACCAATGAAAACTGACACTGGAATATCCTACATGGAATTGTGGGTTGTACATTTGATTTTATAAAATAGCAAAATTGTTTTGTTATTTACTCTTTTTTAAAGAGCTTAATGTGAAGAATTATTGACAGCTTGAAACTCATTCAGACTGAGCATAAAGTGCAGCAGCTATTTAATTTTACAGATAAGTATACTTTGTACGAAAATCGTTAGAAACAGGAAATGTTATTGATAATGATGTTAAGATGTTTGAATGCAGACTATTGACATCTTTTTTTCCACACATTTATTTATTGTATATTTTCATTTACTAGAATACTAGTATGAAGATCAAATAAGTAATAGGAGGTTTTTATTCACCTGAAATTTATTGGGAATGGAATGGAAATGAGTAGTTAGATAAATTTAAAAGGCAACTTTATGACTAGAAGAAAATATTAGTTGTAACTATCTGTAGATGTGTTCATCCATTTCAACAATACACCAATCATGTTAAGCTTTTTTTTAAATTTATAAATGTCATTATTAATAAATTACCAATTTACTGTTACTCCAAGTTTAAATTACATACAAATAGGCAACATGGGAGTGATTTTAGTGCCGACTTGTAGTGTATGATCGCATGTGATAAGTCAGTGACATCACAGAGGGATGATTAGGATACACACATATAGAGCAGAGATGTTTAAAGGTAACAGCAGGTTTTGTTCATGAGGTTGAATTATCAAGGAATTAGTCTCAATGTTATTGAGAATTTATTTTCAATCCCTATAATTCAGAGTCTGTGTATTCATGTGTTTGAAAAGCAGGAGATATTTTTTGGTTTTTAACAAACTGCTGTCAACCATTATATTTAAATGATATTATTGCTATACATGTCATGTACATACAGTGTACTACTTCTACGTCTACCAGGGACGTCTACTGAAGATAGGGAAAATTCAATCCTGTACTTCATTGAGTTCAACATGCATGTAGACATAAAGGTTTTTCAATTAAGTGGGATAAAATCAGAATCCAAATTGATAGGCAATGTCAGGGGCAGATCCGCGGGTAGGAAAGGGGGGGCAGTATTTTCTTTTCTTTCTTGGCAGAAAATGTGTGTAAACTACTCCCCCCCCCCCCCCCCCCGGTGGTGTCAATCCTGGAACCACTCCTCGGCAGATCAATACCATTTGCCACCTGGAATGTTATCATTATTTATTATCTTAGTAGGCCTATTAGTATTTTATTGATTTTTTGTGTTGGGGTGTACTTCTCTGTTTAATTTTGTCTTTGTAGTTGAACTATCATTTTATGTGAACTGACTACAGTAGAAATGTCTTTTTTATGTCCATGTATAGCCTGGTTTTCCCCAAAGAACAGGGTTTTTAAATTGCTGATAGTCGACTTGGTATCCCATCATTGAGGTAGAACTGAGTCAGCAATAGTAGTATCAATAATGGTAGGTAGTACAGAAGTATTTAGCTTGTCACATTGTATCTATCATCAGACCATCCAATGTGACCTTCCTTTGATGCACTGGGCGGGAGATGGACCAGAAACTTGATTAGAGATCAACCCATTTCACACTAGCCATGTTAGGCAAGATAAAGGGACTAGTATATAGAGAATTACTGAAGCTGCTGTGATATCATTTTGCAACAATGTAAGCGGCAAATTAGTCAGAATGTATATGATAATCATATACTTTCTGAATAATTTGCCACTTACATAGTTGCAAAATTATGCCTATGGAAGAGCCTCTGGTTCAAACCATTACAACTACAAAACATTGGATGTTTTCATGTTTTGTCTGAGTCCTAGATTTCACCAAGAATATCTTTTATTTTTGTGGGGTATTCTTCAAAGTTGGTCATGGTCAGAAAGACTATTTTTATGCGTAAACTTAGTAAAGACTGTTTCATGAAAAAATATAATCAATTAAAACAGAGCCAGAAATTTATCAGGTCTATTTTTTATTCCTGAAAACAAGTATTGCATCTGATGTTGGTTGATATCAGTGATTTATAAAGAATTGATATGAGCATAGGCATGTTGGCACATGTCAGTACCATATTAAAGGTTTTAATTCATTTAATTTATTTTTACAAAATAAAATATATCGGATAGATACACATTAAAAAGTAGTGGATGACAAAAAGAGGCTTGTGTGAATGACACAGGTTCTGAATGGTAATGGAGGAGGTTCACATCAGGCCACAGCAACATGAGACCCAACTCTGTATCATTGGTTGTCTAAAGGCAGGATTTAATAAGGTTTCATTCAATTAAAATCAAATCTGAACACAGCCTCTGGACACACATTGTCACTTGGTGGGAGCTAACTGTAAATTGATTGAACTTGAATGTGTTCATATTACTCTGCAATAAAATGAAACCTGATATAGACAGTACCTTTAGAGTATCCCACAATGCATTGAGCCAAAGAATCTAGATAGGGCTTTGAGCGGTGTGTTCATATTACCTCCCAAATGAAATAAAACATACTATAGCCTTAATAGTATCCCACATTGCATTTAACAAGAGAATCTGAATGAGGTGTTTCTAAACTTACAATATGGAAACAGTGAATAAAAGCATTTTACATAGTATTCACATGACCATTCTGAAATAACAAGACCCCCCCCCCCCATTAAATCAAAAAAATAATTAAAAAAGGAATGGATAATTCATATTTTCAGAATATATCAAGTTAGGGGCTGGCAGTACATCCATCAGGTATATAGGTTGATTATTCTACCATACTGGTACAAATCACTTTCAAATCAGGAGGGTTTATCAGAGATAACTCTTCTTCTTCAGATTATGATATGTAAGATGGATTGTAATCTGATGTGAACAATAAACTTCATATAAAGTGGGTGTGTGATGATTGATAACGTCTTGAGATCATCATTTCAGACCAAGTCAAGTATGCTTCTCTTTCCATATAATTACGTTTGGAGTTCACCTGCAGGTCATTCAATATGATTTTCTTTCAAAATTTTCCCTTTTCTTTCTGTACTTTAATTTTTGTATGGTTGATTATTAAATTTGACATAAAGGAGCTGGTGAACAATAAGTGGATAAGAACTCCTTATTAAGGTATTTGATTTTGTTTGAGGATTTAGTTTTAACTCTATATTTTTTTAGCTCCAGAATATTGATATTCAAGGCTCTTCTAAAGTTGTCTTTTCTGAATGAAACTCTTCATGATGTTTCATTTAAAGAGAGGTCACCAAAAGGGTTCCTTTTATTTGCTAGTGTTTGCATTGAATAGTTTGCTTCTTTAGTATGTAGTAAACCGAAACGTAAATTTATGATCATTCGTCAAACAATAAATTGCTTTGAAATAGTGTTCATGGTTTATGCCTTGTGATGAACAGTATATTTTTAGATGAATTAGAAGATTTAAGATTGGATTCAGCTGGAAGCCTGAAACAGGTTTTGTGTTTTACCTCATTGATTATCTTAGGTTTAAAGGAATGATCCAGTGTGCTTTTCACACAAATTGAAATAAGTACAAAAAATTGCTGATCATAACAAGCTGTTATTATAATCTGAATGTGATGAATACTGCAGGGTTCCCAGCCCATCAGGGAAATCAGGGAAAATATTTTACTTTTTTCCAGTCAGGGAAAAATCAGGGAATTTGATAAAAATACCTCAAATCAGGGAAAAAAGCCTCAAATGAGGGAAAAATCAGGGAATTTTGATCAGCCGAAATTCGAAAGTACGATAGTCAGTCAGACTCCTGGTTCTGGTGGTACTAATTAGTTTTACATTATTGTTTTATACTGAAAATACGTGTAATTCACTGTAACAACTTAGAAAACATGAAAAATTGGGAATCGGTTTAAATAATTATCAGGGAATTTTTAAACTTCGTCAGGGAAAAATCAGGGAATTTTGATTTCTTGAAAAGCTGGGAACCCTGAATGATTATTCATAGCAGTGGATAGCTATCTTATATCCTGCAATGTTTTTATTCTTTCATATTTGAACATGGGATTTAATTTTAATATACTAAGGATTCATTTTTAAATCTGAAAAGATTAAAATTTAAATCTATCAGCTCTGAATCCAAATCCATAGGGTTTAAATCTATAGGGGAAGGCGGGGTAAGTTGAGCATAGGGGCAAATTGAGCCACCACCCCCAGGCTAATAATGAATGAGTCAGACATTGTGGTGGTGTCATTTATTGATGACCCATTGCATAGCCCTCAACCCAACCACATTGTTTTCAACTTTGAAACAAAAAGTACTTTTTTAGAGGGAAAAATACAAATTTCAGCCAAAAAAGTAAAAAAGGGTGTGAAATAGATAAGTGCTTTTTACCCACACACATTTTTAAATATAATATAGAAATAAGAACAATATTGTTAGTCCAGGTATGGATTCTCACTTTTGTCATAGTCTTTTACATGATGGATGTTTAAGAAATGTGTGGATGGGAAAATATCGCAAAAAGTTCGGACGGGGCTAATTTAAGCCAACCAACATGGGGCAAGTTGAGCCATGGTAACTCTTATGGTAATATATAATAAAAAAAATTAAAAAACATGAAAAGCCATTGATATGCAGGCAGAAAGGAGCAAATTCACATGACAGTTCTTTTACGTTTAGAAGATGTTAGTATTTATAGAGAATTAGCAAGTGAAAAGACTTTAAATGAAAAATTGACATCCTGGTTCTCCCGCATACATTTTGTGCATAGTTTTTGTGGCTCATCTTACCCCAGACGGTGGCACAACTTACCCCACAGATGGGGCAAGTTGAGCCATTTGACATCAGTTTTTTCAAAGGTCACAACGATTTTCAGTGTGGGGGTAGAAAGTTATATGTAGGTGAAAAATATTTCCGAAGAATCAAATTTAAAGGCAAGGTACTTATTTCTACAATATTACTAGTCATATCAATTCTAACATGCAAAATGCAAAAAGTGTCACAACTTACCCCGCCTTCCCCTATCTAATGTTACAATGCAGGTTTCTATTCTCAACCACTCTGGCATAAATCCTTGGAACTTTAGACTCTATTGCCAGCTATCTATGCTTGATTGAAGGCTAACATGTATCTTTGATTGTCATCTTCTATACATCTTTCATACATCACACATAGAAGATATCATTATGAAGAGGGATATGCATCGATTTAGTTGCTAAGGCAAGGATGATTGTTTCTCTGACGATGTATTAAGAGTCTGGGGGCACTATGTGGGTTATACCTACATGTACCAGTACATGAATGTTGAGAGGATGACACAATATAGTGTGATGGTGTGATGCTGCATGCATTGTGTGATACAAATTCATTACTAATTCATACCTTATCATACAAGCATGATTTTTTTTCAACTCTATTATTGAAAGAAATTTTTTTACCAGCCTGTAATGATTGTTTGACCAACCGGATAATGTATTAACAGATTAAGCCTTTAAATATTTTATTTTATTTTATGCTAATCAATAAAAGATCCTAACATTATCAATCCTTTGAGGTTTAAAAGAAATCATTAGGGTGGTTTCAAACCGCCTCGATCATAAGAATCCCCGTTAAATTACGAGAACATTTTTAGGATAAAAAATACCCATTAATTATTCATGCATTCACACCGCCCCGAAACATACCCTTCGGGATAAATTCCTGAAGTTAGGAGCATGCGCAGTATGGTCTAATAAGCAGGCAAGGCGCGAGATTCAAAACCACTAGCCCAGCAGCCACCCACGGCGCCCACGCCCAACGACACGCTGGGCTAAAAGTTCCCGTAAATTGCTTTCACATTGCCAAAATACCTGCGACCTTGGAAATATCCCCGCGAAAGTTCTCGTAATTTCGCCAAGTACCTACTATTTAGCGGGTATTTTCTTTCGGGGAAATTACGCGTAGTTTGCTTTCACATTACCAAAATACCTGGTATTTTCTGATCGGGGTAAATTTCCCGATCAGAGAATACCTGGAACTGACAAACTTCGAGGCAGTCTGAAACCACCTATTGGGATTTTGATTGAATTAAGAGTTTGACTGTTCTTTAAACACAGCCAACCTCGATTAATTTAAAATCCCAGTGATGTAGCTTTTAAAGCTTGTGATATTTAATGCAAAAAGGATTTTTTGTTTTGTTAATATACTTGTGACTGAAATGTACCGATAATAATTATTTAACAATGGCCTTTAAACAAAGTGTGTATTGTCTTATCAAGTTTTATGCAAATGTTTCTTGTCTTTAATTACTTTTATTAAGATTTGTTCATCTGAAATTACATTAAGTGTTCTTTTATTTTTCATCCTAAATATAGATAAATGTATGGAATGGCATGCCTATAATGGTAACTTACAATATTACTTGCACTTTGCTTCAAATTGTAGACAAAATTATTCACATCACATTGCAGTTAATCAAAGATTTCAAATGATTTATGACCATGAAAATCCATTTTGCACAATATAGATTTAAAAAATCTAGAAATGACATACTTTTTTTTTACATCCAGAAGGAATTTGATTCCTGGCACAAATTAGACTATATGGCTCACAATTAGTTACAAATAAAAAATGACCACAAAATAGCTGAGTAATTTAGTGTTAAATGACAACAGCTTTGCACTCGTCAGCATTTCAAGTTGTATTTCTATCTCATAAATGCATTAATTCTCACATTAAAATTAAGCGTGATGAAAGGCTTTCTGCTTCTAATGTGACCCTGATGATGATTCATTGTAATTAGGGTTATGGGATGAATATCACATTTTGGTTATAATCAAATTTGAGCAGAATGTGTGCAGTAATTGATAAAAGGGGGTATCCGTTTGATAAGTAGCAGAACAGATAGATGAGTCATTGGTATGATATGGATAACATAGGGTCTATGCCTGTTATTCTCCAATATTCATCCTGCGTAAGGTATTTACTACAGTTGCTTTTGTTTTATGATGATGCAATAACTAATGATAGCATTGATATTATACAAGCATCAATTGCAATGGATAAAAAACCCCATATATATTTTTTTTATATGAAACCTTTGAAAATTTCTCAAGCTATGATAATGTGGACAATACATATTTTGCCCCGACTGTCCTAACATGAATTATTCTTCTTTAATAAAGATAACTATTCTTTAATACCATTTTATCATTTATTTTGATTGAACATGACATTAATAGGTGCTTTGAACCTTAATATTTCATGATTAGCCCCCATCCCCCCCCCCAAAAAAAAAAAATGCACCTGAATTATTTTCAGGGCTGTGTAAAAAAATATCTTCTAATGCAGCTTTTCATATAATTCATATTTTTCATAAATTCATTAATTGCTATGCAATCTGTAGCTTGAACCATTAAACTTTTAGGCATTTTTCATGACATTAATTTGCACATTTGAAACTCATAGTAGATTATTTTTTTCTTAAATTTTGTGTTTTCATGGTGGTGGGGCATGAATGCAAAGTAGGAAAATTAAATTTTTGAATCAACAAAAACATTAAGTACTTTGTAGTAAAACCATTAGATATGGTGATGGGAATAGATGAATCAATCTAATTTTATTATCATCATTTAGCAGTAGAAGCAATACGCAAGACTACTAGTATAGAAGTAGCAGCAGTAGTTATAGTCATGTAGATGTAGAAGATATAGAAATAGATGTAGTAGTAGTGGTAGTAGTAGTAGTAATAGTAGGAGTAGTAGTAGTAGTAGTAGTAGTAGTAGTAGTAGAAGTAGTAGTAGTAGTAGTAGTAGTAGTAGTAGTAGATATTAAACTTTCGCTTTTATCAAGATTATTTTCAATTAATCGCTGCTGTGATAGTTTCTCTTTACATTATTATTTATAGGTTTTAGCCTTTTGTAGAAAAAAAGATGAATTATTGTTTTTGTTTATTCAGGTAAACAAATGATAATGTATTTAAGACAATTTTTATTCGAATATTGTGAAATTGGTTTCAGGTGTGAACTGTAAAATCAGGTATACACATTTAATTGCACTGACTTTTGAAAAATTATACTTAAAAAATGAACTTTGAATTTGATCATAAGAATTGATTTAAAAAATGCACTTGAGATGAAATTGATGTGGTCATTTCAGAAGTCCATTATATTTTGGACATGGTATTTGCCTTTAGACATCCATCATCATTGCAGATGGCCCACACATTAGGGTTATTACTGACCACTCCAAGAAAGGATTTGTAGTCTCTGATATGGATTCAGAGGATAATAAATAGTTCATTATTGTCTGATGGGAGTAAAAATTTGTACAAGGTCGATTGACATGATGCCTGTAATTCGTGACATCATGGGTAAAAGACGGGAGGGCAATTAGGCTTAATATAGAGTCAGACATATTAGTAGGTGTATGGCGAGTTCATTATCAGTTTTCAGCATTCTAATTATTTTTCAACACAGTTTATGAGTAAGGTGCTATAGGCACATTATTTTCAATTAAAAGGAGAGCAATTTGTGTAAAATATGCAGTTTATTGATTTTCTTTCAAGAAGATAATTCAGATTGTTGTCGACCTTCTTATCACCGCCACTATCATCATTTTTTCATCACCATCATCACCACCACGACCACCACCATCATCATCATCGTCATCATCATCATTGTCATTATCATCATCATCACCACCACCACCATTATCATTATCATCACAACAACCACCACCACCAATATCATCATCAACATCATCATCTCTGCCACTACCACCATCACCAACATGATAAAGGTGATTTAATCAAGACATTTCTCAAATATTGAACTTGTTCTATTTTTGTCTCTATATTTGCTCAATATTTAATATTTTTTTAACGCTTTAATTTCATGGAATATGAGACCAAAATAATTGAAAAGAACCACCATGATTCTCTTATCATTTCCGCGCTGAGTCAGTGGGTTACATACTTCTAGTGTTGCCTGTCTAATATAATTCCACTGGTTACTTGCTATGTTACATGATAATGTCAAGTGTTACTGTTGGTCAGATCTTTGCCATTGGTTTTTAGCCACTGTAAACATGTATTGATGCCTTGTGGTGTGAATCTAGACATATCAAGAACGTTTTGAAAACGTCATCTCCATCCGCGATCAATAACTTCTACAGTGGCGGTCTGTCCATGATCTGAGCAAGGGTTTTTGTTGTTACATATAGACTCTTGATCATTGGAAATAAATTTTTTTTTACCTTTATCATTACAATCAATAATCAGCTTAAAACTTATACTTATTTCTTGCATCACTAAAAACACTTTGAATTGAATGTCACAAAGTTGATTTTGAAGAAGAAAAAAAAAAATTGAAATTCCGGTCAATTTGACAAACTTATCACATGTAGTATACGACAGAAGCAAGTACATCGCTCTTGAAACAAGTAAACTTTTAAGTGCACCTCCTTTCCAAAATATTTTCTTGAATTCAAACAATAATTTAAGAATAAAGAAGACAACAATAAAATCTCATTTATTATGACCATGATTCATTTCTTCCTAAGGATGCTGCATACATAAGAAATGGTCTTACTTCTGTTGGATACCATAGATACTGTATGTTGTTTTGTCATCTCCCCCTGCTCTTTAGTTTTGTAAGGTGCTTGATAGTAATTAGATCAAATTCACGTTTAAGGGCAAGGATTTGCCATTCTTCTGAACGTTTTCAATGACGTTTGAATGACAACTCCTCTAATTTTTTTACAGATACAATGTACAAATAAGAAATAGATTATCTGTAAGATATTTTTCTTTCATACTCTCCTGTTATAAAAATACTTAAACATTTGCAATGCTTTATTTTCCATTGGTTATAAGCAATAAACACTTGCTAATATTTCAGAAAAAAACATTTTTTGCCTCATCTTTGAACTTTTAAAGTAGGTCCCATTGACCATGGTTACCATAGTATCTTCTAACCTTACTTACCTGCAAACCTTATCCTCCATTGCCGTATGCACCCATCATATAATGACATTGCCAGAGGATATGTACGATCACCTGTACGGGACGACGGTTTGCGCATTGGTTTATTTTTCTGACCAATAACCATCTCAAGTAGTCTATTTCGGTATCTCTCTTGACACCCACATCCAGCGTTGATTCAGCCAAAATGACCATAAGTGGCTTTGTATCTCAAGAATTGGCATTTTCTTGTTGTTCATACGAACGTCAACAGATGATCTCCAGGGAGTCAGGAGAGCAATTTAAAGATTACAGAAATGATTACAAAGTTTACAAGTGTTTTATATCCATTTGAAAGTGGTGGTTTTGTGGTTTTCATAAATCTGAATGATAAAAACAATCCGAAATTCAGAATATAAGGTTTATCTGTTGATAGTGTTCGTGGACTTTTGTTGAATGATTTATTTAGTATTCATAATGCTCCATCTCATTCTCAAGACCACAAACAGGAACAAATAAATTTGATCCTTTACATCATTTTGATTACTTTAGTGAGTTCAATCATTTTTTTAAGGAAACAAACAATTTTTGCCAAATAAATACCATATGAAAGATTATTTGAATAATGAAGATTAATGTTCAAAAAGTTGTGTCAATGAGTTCTGTAATATTATGATTCAATTTGTTTTTAGAATATTCAGATTCATCATTCCTCTGGTTATCAATTCATTCTTAATTTATCTCTAAAGGTTTGTCTGTACCATTAACAATGACACTGAAGTATTTTGCTCTAAACACACAGTGCTTGCTTTGGGTCGATCTTATGTTACATTTAACTATTATGCAGGTTTAATAACTTCTTACAGATAGGTCCATGGGTTTGACATTCCCAAATCATGATTACTATCTTACAAGCTTATACATGTAGTTTTGACAGCATTTGATCTTAATATTTAAATGTTTTATTGATGGAGATCTTAACCTTATATAGTACAGAGATGCTACTTAAAAGCAGAGCATATACTATAGATGCATCATGCGTAACAATATGAAAGGTCACAGTAATTGGTGTACAAGTACTGCAGTGTACGAAGTAAATGCATTTTTTAAAACATTATTTGAGTTGAGGTACCATTATTGGCGTAATCATTCTTCTGAAGAGCCTCGTTAATGGCCATTATTAATCCATAATTTCTTTACAATTTCGTCAAATGCCTATTGCCTTTGTTCTGTTTGAATGCCCATGAGAAAGCAGTCCTTGTTTTTCTATATGGTGCTTGTGTTGTTGCTTTACAGTGAGAAGCTTGAAACTGAAACAACATTGCTCGGTATATTCTCAGGAAATATATATATTTTTACTGATTCATTCGATGTGAATTTTCAATTCTCAAGTTGAATTTTTTTTCTTCATTAAATAACTATTGGTTGTTGAGAATAGAGATAAATTTGATAGATGGATTTCACCCTTTTATCCCGTAATAGGACCTAAATAATAACAGCAACAGCAACATAAAGATAAAGGAAATAATTTAGTCTGCTTCAGCACCGGTTTTCATCAAATACAGTGCTTGTTGCATTCGCTCTGAAGGAAACACAATTATGTATAATTCCAATTTCAAACACAGATTCAATTTTTATGTAAGCGCAAAAAAAAATTAATTCCATTTCATCAGCCTGGCTAAAATTCCTGCAAATAAAACCGAAATTGTTACAATTGATATGAATTGCTTGTGGAGGGTAATCATGAATTCCCATAGGGAGAGTTGGTCTGTTCACAGTTTAACTCACTGGCAATTAATTTGTCACAGTACCTGCATGAGTGAGCAACCAATGATCTGATATCCAGGCATACTTTGTTCCACGCAGGAGGTATGGTAGCAATAAATGAACAAATTTACCAGCAGGGTGACACGAGGAGAGAGAAAATAAGCCTGTAGCACAGCGATGGATTTTTTTTGTTTCAAATTTGTATGATTGCTTTGCGGAATGATGAGGAAGGGAGAGATGTGGTAAAGAGGATGGGGGTATATAGAACTAGAGAATAGAGTCGAGGTACAAGATTCAAGTAGATTTCTTAAGATTTTTATTTGAACTGTTAATTCATATTCATAACAGCAAGACAAAGAAATATTTAACAAAGATGCTGTGATTCTCCCTGCCCCCCCCCCATCAAATTTTTTTCTATTATCTAAATAAATTTGCTGAAATAGGCTGAAATTCACCAAAAATAATGAGTGAATGTCCAATTATCATCTTTATTTTCAAGACATATAATTTAGCATGATATTTGATATCAGTATTCTTTTATTGCAAGCAATACTGGACATGGACTTTTATTCATAGTCACATTTTGTATTGAGAATTACATCTTGACTTTTATCATATTGTCAAGTGATCTCCAGGTGCCATAGTTAATGCAAGAAAATCTTTGGATCTTGCCATATAAGGAAATTACTCATTCACATGAATGGTTTATAAACATTATAACTCACAGAGAGGTCATGCAATATGAAATCATATTGACCCCCATCCTCCCCCACCAGTAACACCACGTCACAGTGACTATGTTCCTCATGAGACAACATGATGGATTTGGAACAAAGACATTCTTTCAGAACTGTTTATTTTAGCGATTTCTTTATTTTCAAAGAAAATGTTCAAGCAGCTGTAAATTTAAGTGATTCTGCTCAACCATGCTGCCACCTGACATCTTGTAAATATTTATATAAATGAAACAAAAAAAATATTCCATGTTTCCATCTTTACATGGCAAGCACCTAAGAATCTTTTGATAGTTCATAATTATGTTTTTTTCTCCATTGTTCCTGGTGATTGGTTCTAAAATCTGAGGTGCACATTCAAGTGCTATTAAATATGAATTGAGACTCCATCTAAAACAAACAAATGCATATAATTTTAGTACTTTGTTCGCAGGCAGTACCCCCTGCAACTGTCATCACCACATGATAATTTTACTGTTTCTAACTTTCTACGCTGGAACAAAGGCATACCTACTGAATGGATTATGTGGGATTGACAATGGAAAGAGAAAGTTGTTTCGTAGGTGTTCCAGTGAAATATTAAAAATATCACAATTCCTGTTTAAGCTTCCTATTGTTAACAGCATGTGATAATTGCATGTGATTTTGATTTCTCTGTGGACGAAAGGAAATAGTAATGCCATGTAAATCTAGCAGTAGCAGACCCTGTGAGGAGAAATAGAATCAATTCTATGATGCTTCTAATCCAACTTTTTTTTTCTTTGAATTTAGAGGTGTTTTGGGACTTTATTAGGAGTCATTGGTCTTTGCACGTGGATGGCAGGCTGCTATTTTGGGAAGGATATTAGATCTTAGCCTTGCTCTCTTCCAAAGATCTTAAAGGTTAATAATAATGTTAAAGTTTAATTTGATGACCAGCTGCTTAGTCCCATAGGATCCATGGTCTAATGATGGGATCTAGGTCTGTCTGCTGATTTGAAAAGTCCAATATTACAAATCAAGATTTGCCAAAAAGAGAAATTGCAAATGATCATGTTTGAACAAGTAATGGGGGATTCACTCATGAAATGGATTTTAGTAATTTTCATTTTCTCGAATTCTAATTTATTTTCATTGCAATATTCAAGAGTGTTCGAATGGGGGTGTTGAAGAATTTAACCATACAAATTAGAAGCTTGGTAACAAGATTTAGATTTGCTGAAGCAAAGCAAGAATGACATATGAATAATCTGTTTGCCTAAGAACGTTTGAAATACTGAGGGACAGATTTTCGGCCCAAGGCATACAATTTAGTAAATAGCAATTTTCTGTAGTTAATTGATATTTTTCAATTTCAATTTCAATTTTTTTTTTCTCAACAATATAAAAAACAATCGCTAGAGGGTATTCATTCGTCTCGCAATCTACTATGGTCAACAAGGAAATTCGTGATCACTCTCGCAAAAAGTGTTCACTGGCTTTCTAGGAAATTCGTGATCACTCTCGCAAAAAGTGTTCACTAGCTTACAAGTTCACGAGCTTTCGAGTGCCGCTGCAACTCTTTATCAAGTGACGAAAATTATCTGATAACGTACTCTATTTATACTAATCTCCAGGACCGTACGCACGAACGCGAGAACAATAGGTGGGCATTGATCCGTTGCGTCGGATGCGGTGCGGCCGGTAATCCGTATATGCAAATAAGCCGGGGGTATATGCAAATACGCCGTGGGTCGGCAATATGCAAATTAGACAAAATTGGCGGGCTCGCTAGTTTCCCGTGAGCGGGGGCTGACTAGCTGAGCGGTCCCTCGTTCGGGGCCGGGAACGATCGGGTCGGCGTGCACTGCCAGGTAAGGGGGTATTGTGCTGTCGGATGGTTCGCATCCAGAAGTCGGGGATGTCGATCCCGCTGTCTCTGTTGAAGTTGTTAGGACAAAGACGTATACTAATAGCCTCCTTAATCCTGCGTGTATACCAATGTCTCTCTTTGGCAATGCAATGTACACCCTCCCAATCTGGGTGGGAAATTAGCATTCCTTGACACGCTAGTCCAAAGACTCGAGGGCGGGAAACTCTCCACCTCTGTCTACCGCAAGCCCACTCATACAGACCAATACATACCATATGATTCTCATCACGACAAATCGGTCAAGAAGGGTCTTGTTAAATGCCTGTTCGACAGAGCAGCACGTATCATAACTCACCCACCTGAACTCCCGAAAGAAAGAGCACACATACGTGGCGCCTTGTACAGCAACGGCTACCCACGCCGTTTTATCAAGAACACTTTCAAGAAAAAACAACCACCAAGGGATCAGAAGGTTTTCAAGACTTGCACAGTCTTGCCATACATAGATGGCCTCTCACAACAACTTAAACGCCGATTAGAAGGTCACGGTATCCGAACGGTTTTCCGCTTGGACACCACCTTACACAAACAGCTTGTACACCCCAAACACCCTATCCCTGATCACAGACGTGATGGCGTAGTATACAACATTCCTTGCCAGGGATGTGACGGGTCTTACATCGGAGAAACAGCCCGACCGATAGTTGAACGCATTTCTGAACACAAGCGCGATGTTCGGTTACAGCGAACCGACACATCCGCGGTGGCAGAACATGCTTGGGAGAAGCAACACCACCCAGATTGGGAGGGTGTACATTGCATTGCCAAAGAGAGACATTGGTATACACGCAGGATTAAGGAGGCTATTAGTATACGTCTTTGTCCTAACAACTTCAACAGAGACAGCGGGATCGACATCCCCGACTTCTGGATGCGAACCATCCGACAGCACAATACCCCCTTACCTGGCAGTGCACGCCGACCCGATCGTTCCCGGCCCCGAACGAGGGACCGCTCAGCTAGTCAGCCCCCGCTCACGGGAAACTAGCGAGCCCGCCAATTTTGTCTAATTTGCATATTGCCGACCCACGGCGTATTTGCATATACCCCCGGCTTATTTGCATATACGGATTACCGGCCGCACCGCATCCGACGCAACGGATCAATGCCCACCTATTGTTCTCGCGTTCGTGCCAACGGTCCTGGAGATTAGTATAAATAGAGTACGTTATCAGATAATTTTCGTCACTTGATAAAGAGTTGCAGCGGCACTCGAAAGCTCGTGAACTTGTAAGCTAGTGAACACTTTTTGCGAGAGTGATCACGAATTTCCTTGTTGACCATAGTAGATTGCGAGACAAATGAATACCCTCTAGCGATTATTTCAATCCGCAATAATGAACCTATTTAGTAATATAAAAAACAATATACAATATGTACAAGAATGAAAATTACATCAAAGAAAAACGGAAACTACTGAAAAGTTCATAAGAACTTGTGAGTTGTAGCTCCCAGTTAAACAAGGTAAAATACATATGAAAATCAAATGAAAATTATACACACATCATCAGCAATCACCAGCATACATACAAGGGGGATGGGGACAATCGGGGTAAGCGTAGAATTAGGCAGAACAAAAAAAATATTTTGAATATTCACTTAAATACACGTTTTTTTAACTTGGCTTTAAATGAAGTTAATGTAGTTGAACACTTAATATTATCAGAAAGATTGTTCCATATACGAGGGCCACGATGCCTAAATAAATTAAGTAGAGTTTGGGATTTAACTTGGGGATAATGAAAGTTATTGCTTGACCGAGTATTATGAAAATGAACTGAACAATTTATAATAAACATTTGGGAGATGTTAGAAGGGATTATGTTACTACCTGTTCGGAACATCACAGTGATATGTATGTCTTTGTTAGGACAGAAGCAGCTTTTGAATTGGCTTATTTGGTGGAAAACACAAGATGTAGTCTTTATGAAAGTGGTGTGGATAGGTTATCGCCTTACATATGATACTAATTGGATGGTCGAGTGGAAGGACTTATGTGAGATCATTGATATTGACCTAATGGTGATATCCATTTCACATTCGCTGATCTAAACCCAGCAATCAAGGGGCCAAAGTAAGCAATTTTACAAAGCTCTCACCTCAAGAGATTTCAAGGACCCGATCAGAGACCCTGTTCACATGGAAAAGTTGAGAAAAATCATGTGCATGAAACCTTTTGTTGATGTGCAATTTTACATAGAGCACTTAATGCAAATGTTTTTGCATACTATTACCCGGCTTCAGCACGGCTACTCTGATCAGACGCTCAAGCAATCAAGGAATTTCTTCCTACCAGGTGCGCATTTACTACACCTGGGTGGAGAGTGGCAAATGTAGATAAACACCTTTGCCAAGGGACGCAAGTGCTATGGTGGGATTTGAACCCCGGACCTTGTGTTTGAAAGTCCAGAGACTTATCCACTGAGCCACAACACCTCTACTTGTTTATGATTTGGGCATTGTTACATCTTTGTTGACAATTTGCTTTCTCTTTCCATACATATATTTGTTTATTTACGTTGTTCCTGTCTCGTTTTTAGTTATTAAAATATAGACTGATAGCACATTTACTCTCAAAGAGTCCACGTTGTGTTGATGAAGTTCTGGTATTAGTTTAGTTCATGTAAAGATTTGACACCCTATGGTTTTACGGTATGGTTTAGTTTGAACCGGGTGATGATGTGAATGAGGTCTGAACTACACCTCGGAGTGAGTGCGCTCTCTCATTCACTCCCACCTGAAATCAGCACTTTGCCCTTAATCCCACACATATGCCCTAACTGTACTATTTGGGTCATGGGGATTTATGAAAACAGAGAGCGATAATAGGGGGCTATTTTGCTCCTATAATGCCTTCCAAAGGAGCGCAAGACGCAAGGTCATCACTCCTCACCTCAGCCTAATGAAAAACGAGGCTCTATTGACCAGTTTCCATCATGATTTTCTCTTTTCCGTCCAATTGACATCTTCAGTTCCAGATACAGGATATCACGCTGGGCATTTGCACGTCATTTGTTCTGTAGTCCCGGTAATAGGACATCATGTGGTGTCCTTTCTCACAACCTTGCCAATCTGTGTCTGAGCTGATGTCTGCAAGGCATACAAAACAGTATTTTCTCTCCTCAGAAAGATTTATCCAATGTTGCTACAGAATAAGAAACAGCTACCATAAAAAAAAAATGTTTACGACTTTTTGAATATGTCCGATTCATAAGAGGAATATTTTAAATCTGATGTAATTGTAATGAGTGGCAGTGAGAACACTACTGATCTAATCTAGCAATGTTAACACAGCTCTGATATTATCTGTCCATGTGAATATAGTAGACTAATTTTAGAGGAACTATCTGTATATAGACAGATACATAGGTCAACCAACTGTGACTCATCCTAGTTTTATCAGGAGAAATTGGAAGGAAAACTAGAGGGAGGCATGGGAAAATGTTCAGAATTGATTGAAGCTCAAGATTAAATTGTAATACGTGTGTACTATCTTTGCAGGGAGGCTGTGAAATGTATTTAAAACTGAGGAAAATGTGAATAACCTATGTGCGATGTAGTGTATTGTATCAAAATGGCAAGCAGTTTCATTCAGGATGCACCTTTTTATCATCGATTTATACGCAGGGATAGATATCTTTTGTTGTTTTTGTTTGCTATTATGGTATTGTTTTAACAATGGGCATTTTATCTTGATGAAAAATGGGAGAAGTTGAGAGAGAGAAAAAAGACAGAAAGACAGCAGAATTATGAGTTGACAATAAAAGACAGAGAGACAGACAGACAGACACAGCGAGAGACAGAGAGATGCATACAGACAGATAAAGGAGAGGGGAAAGAAGGGAGAATGCATCCATGGGTCATTATTTGAATGTTGTAAGAGCATTAATGGTTTGAATAGTGATTAAATAAAATTCTGAAGAAAGTGAGAGTGATAAGAGCCCTATGCCAATCTTTGGAATCAATCTTATTGAAAAATATGAGACATGTAAAACAATTAATTTAGAAAGGCAATATACCAATTTAGGCTGACATTATATACGGTATCTTAAGTGTTGCAAGAGACTAGTGATATTCAGTTTATTAACCAGAGAATGTATTTTTTTCTTTCCAACTATGTGATTTGCATAATTGATCTGACTTAAGTAACCTGTATGAGCTCATTCATTTTCCATAGTGACTTACGACTCTCTGACTCTGAGAAAGCAAATGCCACTGTGCAAATTTCAAGAGGATCCCAATTCATAAAACATACATGTGTATTTGTATGTTTTATACTGAGTATATTCACATTCAATAATTTCCAGTTATATTTTACAGCCGCGGGCATCAGAAATCATTCATGACTGCATGCCCAGCCCCCATAGCGGCCCTTTTGATTGAAATTCAGAGAGTACACATTGATAATCAAATCTTCCAATATCACTGAGGGAAAATGCAAACATAAACTCAAATAATGGTAATATAGTGTAGTGTTTGCTGAATTCAAGCTGGAATAGAGTCACGTATTGATTTTTCAATCACGAGAACGATCTGAGTGGTTTCCCTGTTTTTCTTGATTGTGTCCGGCCATGTTCTACTTCCCTTGGGTATATTGTCCACCTTCATACCCCCTGCGCAAATGGCTATAGATGGGACTGAGGAATTGTTTCTCAGTATTATGTCTGGTAAAAGAGGAATTCACTATATTGTAATGCAAGTTCTTATACCTCCACACTTAGTTTATTAATGCGTTTGAATTTGCATAGGGGAAAATAACTGCTATATCTTTATTTCTAATTCTTCATTGTTTGTAAAAAAAAAATGATTACTATTTTCTTATAACTTTTGTGTTTGATATATTAATATTTTGCATGTAATGAAGAGAAGAAATTGCTTTCTTTTTAGGAAACAGAAACTGCACTTGCATATATATCGTTTCTGGAGTTACTAAAAACTATCCAATCATAGATGGATATGGACATGTTTACAAATTGTGCATGCCAGTTTCTGACTCTTAAATTGAAAGCCTTTTAGCCCACAAGTTTGGTAGCTAAATTATGAAATTTTCAAAATCATCATTTTTTTGTTGTAAATAGTTATGGGTAGTTCGGTTCAATCATCTTGTTTCATCATTTATTCCCACTTTTTTCCCCATATTTTCCTAACTTTTATATTTTTGTTTGCATGGTTGACTTACCCCTACCCGCCCTACTATCTTCATCATCGTCCCCATGGTGGCTGTTTTTGCACCCCTCCCCGCCTGCCTGCCCCATCTGCCTGAACACTGCATGGTAGGTATTATGCAATTTCACCTTTTTATTAATGTTGTTTCCATGTGCATTTAATTACATCTTACATTATTATATATTTTCATGCATGCCTGCATTCTCATAAAAATTGCATTTGGTGCCTGGTTTATCATCATGATTATTTCTTTATATACACAAGTGAAAATTATAATTATATTTTATATGACTCTTCAATTTTTATTGAGTTTTCAGTAATCTATTTTTTTTCATATTTGTGTGTGTGTGTACATTACATTTATCAACCTATCATAATTTTCTTTTTTGAATATTCACAAGCAGTAAGATATTTTTATACAGGTATACGAGCACTTTTGAGAATAGAAGTGGTAAAATTAGCTGTCAACATTATTTCCATTTGATTAAATACCACTAATGTTATCCTCATTAATTTTTTAATCATTTGAATGGAATCACCATCATCAGAGGCAGAATGGCTTAAATGTCACAATTGAGTCAATAACTCATGAGTTATCCTCTTGAAATAATAATTTTCAAAGAAAAGAAGTCTGTAATTCTGTTATTTAAATGATGCTTTGTATAGTCTGCGGAAATATTTTTTTGAATAAATAAAACCTGCCATTCCTTCCAATCCTTTTAGAACTAATTGCTCACGTGGGAGTAGCACATCAATTCATCACACACCCATTTTCAGTTATTACTGTCACATTGATATATCAATGTAGATACTATGTATTTCATTGAAATGATACGCTACAAATCATTTCCTTTGACTCCCTATAATATCACAATGAGTCTCGATATCGATACATTTATTGCATTTATGGTCTACTTCATTGAATTAGTTCTTGGGTTGTGGGGAGGTGCGAAAAACAACATTCTGATAAATAATTGTATCTTCCACCGGATATTTCTAAAAGTTTACCCAAGTTCAGTGCACCCATGTTGGTTTGAATCAGATACTTATTGCTATCGATTTGGGTAGTAATGTGCTAAAAATATGCAAATGATTGAGACTCCTATTACAAAATTCGAACCAGTTTTCCTAGTTGGAAAGTCTCTGAGGGTGCATTTATGCTCACTTGTAGGGGCATGAGCATTTGAAACATACATGTTAGAAAAACATCTTGATAAAAGCAATCAAATTAGAGAAACATACATTATAAATGAAGCTTTGATTAATTTCCACAAAAGAATAACAAAAACATGTGTTGTGTTGTTTAAGTATTGATTTTGAGATGCTGTTTGCAAGCTGCATTAGATTCATTTGCCATGTAGTATCATTTTCTTATATCTTAACTTTAATTAAAAAAAAACAAATCCATTTCTGGTTGGTTGTCTAGTTTTCAATAAAATGCATTTCAATTTATAAAGCCAAAAACAGAAACAATAAAAAACAACAACAAAACAAAAAAGAAAACCACTAAAATCATAGCATAAACACACTGCAAAACATTGTGATACATTAATGCAGATATGCTTTCATCATTGCAATACTACAAAAAAGATTGAGTTGTATGCTTGCCTTCATTGAGTAATTCTAATTTTTTGGGGGAAATTTCTAGACAGATGGCAGGTCATAAACAATGCATGCATGCCACTATCGTATGAACCATTACATTATCTTTCCTCACTCAGTTCATGCTGCAACCCCTAGAAACAACCAACAAATTTAGTGTTTACAGCGATGAATTAGGAGGAGTGCTTTAATGAATTAGCAAGCTGACATACATGCTCAAGATGCAGCTCCACTTGCGAAAACAATCTAAATTCTCTGTTATTACAAATTTAAAACAATGGTGAGATGCAGCATGAACATAAATCAGGCAATGTTTTTTGTTGTAGCATTGTGTCATTTTCATGGTCTTTGTCATGTTACCAGAGTTTTAAAAAATAATCTTGAGACAGCTGTTGTCTGATATCCTTCTCAGGTGCTGACTGAAGAGGAAGAATTGTGAAATTTTCTAATTCTGTTTCTTTTTTTATTCTATATTATGGAAATATTATCTGATTTTCTCATTCTAATTATGGAAACTAAATATTGGCTTACCCATTGGAAGCTTTTTTTTTGCTAATGAGCATTCTTGAGATAGAGTTTAGGTTCTCTTTCACCGTTTTAAGATTTACCAATATTTTTTTAGAAGTTCAAGCATTCCTTTCTTTTTCTTTTATTTTCATTTTCTTTTCGTTTCTTTCTTTTTTTCTTTCTTTCTTTCTTTCTCTCTCTCTTTACAATCACCTCTCCAATTCTCCCATTCTCCCTCTTTCACTCTCTTTACCCCACCCTCCCCCTTTCATGTTTTCTCTATTCTGAACTTACCCCCCCCCCCTTTCAATGCATGCCTACCATAACAACAACTGGAAGAAGCAATACTGATCTTAATCTTGATAGAACACTTCCAATGCATGATCAAATAATAGATCTTGTCAGGTCAATTCCAAGTCTTAGCTATATCCTTTGAAATTTTAATTGCCTAATTACTCAAATTAATTGCATAGATAGTTATCTCCTTTTAATCATACACAACAAAAATGGATAAAGATTTGTTACAAGATTTCATATGATAAAAACAGTGAAAGTGGGTTAAACTTGTTCAGGTGCAAAAACCTAAGGAACATTTAATGCCAATCTCTGGACCTGATCTCCATAAGATTTATTTCCTAGGGCACTATTCATTTATTCGCCGTTTGTCTTTCTTACAATCTAGGGAATTAAGTCACCCATTTATTTTGCCCCACTTTCACTCTATAAGTTGCTCATATGAGAACAATGCTTTCATAGGTCGGAACATTGAGTTAATTTTTTTCTGCAATGTGTTATAGATTTGAAGTCATTTAGAATGTTAGCACCTCAATTTGCAAGAAACCTTTTCATAGTTAAGAAGATTGGTCTGTTAATGGATTAGATTGAGGAAATTCTGCATTTGAAATTCACAAATGTGTCTTGCAAAGAATTTTATTTGCTGCCACTTATTATCATGTCAAAGTTGCAAGGGTTTTATTACGTTACTTGAAGAATAATGGAAACAGAACTTTAGGATATGAAAGTGAGATAATGAATCATTTTCAGTTCCTCGAGTCCATGGTCCAATTTATAGTAAATATTAGTTTTTAAATTGATGTATATCCACCTGGTCTACCAGCAGATGGTCTAATTCTTAGATCATCTAACACCATCATGGCTAAACCCACTTGGTCCAACATCAAACTGGTCCAATATTAGATCCAACTATCACTTGCACATATGGACTAAGACCAAGGACATATTAGAAAACAATCAGTATAGCCTGTGAACAGGAAATAAGACAAAGTGGTAAATGGGCTGCCTAGTAGCTCCATGGGCTGAGTGGCAATGTAGACAAAATGGTTAGACGATCTGGGGCCTGTTGCAGAAAGAGTTGCAATCAATCGCAACTTGATTTTCAACCAATCAACAGCGCGCATTTGGGACTTGCGATTTATTTTTTTACTTGCGTTTAAACGCAACTCTTTCTGCAACGGACCCCTGGTTGTAGATGAACTAGGATTAGACCATGATGTTGGTGTAGACAGAATGGAAAGTAGACAAAGTGGGGGTTGACCAACTGGTAAGTGAAACTAGGGAGAGGGGCAAACTTCTGAATGTGTCTTTGCTTTTACTGGTCATTGGTAAGAGGTGAAGACTTGTTGAATGATGTAACACACACAAACACCCACCCACACACACCCCAATGCATGTCTTATAAAGGGGAATGTTAGGGAAAGTTGTGCTGTGTGAGAGGGTGTACGTAGTAAACAAAGGACACGTCAATTAGTCTGGGGTGGAGTTTAGGTTTAGTATAGACCTGCCCCTAAAGACATACATACTTTACCTTGATCTATCGACAGGAAATACCTCCTTCATTTAAAAATCAATTGAGACTTTCCCCTAATCACTCTCCCGTCCCCAAGCATGCCGCAGGATCAATGGCGATATGATTCAAAGAGGAAATTGAGAATAATCTTCGATTTGTCGAACACTCCCCTCGCCACAAGTGAGATTTCCACCCTTCCTGATGAAAGTCATTAATAAGCCACAACTATTTGTATATAAGTGCTTGTTTATTATCAGGTTAAATTCTCTTGGGAAGAAGTAAAAAGGAAAACGGTGTAATTAGCCACCATTGTGGACTAAATTGATGAATTGATTGGTATAGGAAGTAATTCTGATTGATTAATGATTGATGAATATGAGCACTAGGAATGTATTGTAAGTGTTAATTTGTATTCATATAAGTGTGAAGTTTCACCATTGTAATGTTATGACATTCATAATGTATTATTGGCTTACTTAAAATGAGTGTTCTTAATATTAGTCATCTCCATAGTAATTGCTTTAAAAAATATCTGATGTTGGTTATTTCCAATATCTATTAAAAACCAATCAATTTCCATGATCACTAACCTCTAATTCACACAAAGGTGTACAAATTTATAAGATAAACAATTGGTATAAGACAGTGGTTGAAATAGCAAAATGTTACAGATCTTTTAAATGTATGGAAAATCATGAGCAATTTTCTTTATCACTTGACAATGGACTCTTACGATTTAAGCAAACAAAAAATACAAACAAACAAACAACCCCCTCCCCCAGAAATTCCAGTAATCATGCAACATGACAATCCCTATACACTAACTTTTTGACTGACAATGCAGCAAAAGACCCAAGCTACTGCAGTACATCTCTGTGAACACAGGCCAATGACATTGAACCTTTATGAAACACTAGAGGCAATTGAAGTATTCAGTAGCAACGTGATGATGATATAAGCTCTGCAGATCTATTACTTGATATCTGTTACTACTGATGGCCATTTGAAAGAAACCACAAGTGTCAGAGCCGCTTTGCGATAGAGAGCCGTCATTTTGAATATGAAGATTCATTCGTAGATCGTCCATACTTTAACACTATTCAGGTTTGATTTAGCTCTTTGAAGCAATCGACTGCCATTGAGGATGCCTTGATAAATTGATAAATACCAGATTAAATGGCGGAATAAAACCATATTAGTGCCCAGGATGGAAGTCTTATGAATCTCTGAGAGTCTGGAGAATTGCAGTCTTGAAGAGTAATGGATCCCCTTTGATGGCCACAAAGGCTTAATGCGATTGGACGGTTCAATAAAGCCGGCAAATTGGGGAGCATATTCACAAATGATTTGGAGGTCTTCTGAAACATAATCCGACTCTTTAGCTGAAAAAGCTTTTATGCAAACAGCCTACAGGGATGGAATATATATATATATATATATTGAGAGAGTAGAATTGTAGGGGGTGGCGAGAGTTGCTGCATGAAAATAATAAAAGAAAACACATATATATGATTCCATAAACAAGTAGGAAGTAGAAAATAAACAAGAACTCAAGAGATTCAAGTGAATTTTAAATCTTACCATGAAATTAAGTGTATTTGTAAATCAAAATAATGATTCGGCTCAAAAATCCTTTGATTAGTGTAGAATCAAATTTAGTCAGGCTGGCATGATGAAATCAAATTTGACAGGAAAATATAACCAGATTTCATTGAAAGATGCATGGGTAACATAGAAATGTTAAGATGATCTACAGGGACTTGATGAGAGATGGAAATGACTGCAGGATTAGTAATACGAAATGTTTGCGATCGCTAATGATTACTGTCATCTTGGAAAATTGTATTTCAATTGCAATTTGATATGAATCAAAATGTGTTTGCCCTGAAGGAGTCTTCATTTGACAGACATGTTTTTTTCCACGGGTTTTTCCCCTTTTTCTCTCTTTCTCCAAAGACATTTATTGATTTCAAATGTGATTTGATGAAGTCATATTGAAGCTACATGTAGGCACTGGTCAGATAAATTTTGTTTTGTTCATTTCTGTCCTTGTTTATTAAGCACTTCCTATGCTGTTTCTTTCAATCTTATGATATAAATCAAAAATCCATTTGCAGTACTATTTTTCGTAAGTAAAAAACAAACATCACAGAAAAAGTGCTATGTTAAAAGGAGAATGATATCAGTTGTTACAAGTCCCATCTAACTTAATGTACCCTCTGTCTTGTCTTTTTAATAATACAGCGTGATATAATTCTACCATCGCCTGATCAGAAGAAAGAAAACTTGCCAAATCCTAAACGTACACAGCGCCCTCTATCAGACGGTGACATCCTCTCAGAAAGCTACCTCCAACGTCTCCAGAGTCCTCTACCAACTCCTGAAGAAGCCGTCCGACAACATGTGGGCCCCTCATCACTGGTTACTGTGGACACATCAGGGACTGGGTTTGAGCGTATGGCAAACATCAGACGCTCCCTCACACTCACCTTCAGGATGTCCTCCAGGGGGAGGAAAGAACGCAGGGAGAAGAAGGCCTGGCGAAGAACAGTATCAGGTATCCCTCGGGAGGTTGAAGAGGAACTCAAGAATGGGCGTGCACGCTCGAACTCTGGAAGTGAATACACCAGTAGCTCTAGCGCTGAGTTTGAGGAGATACGAACTCAGAGTCTGGACAGGAAGCTGAAGTATTCTGTGCGGGAGTACAACAAGGCTTACGAAGCTCGGAAGGCTGCAGGCAAGGAAGGGAAGCCAAGCATTGCAGTCGTTGCTCCTCTCAGGAACAGGAGAAGAAACCGTCACTCACTTGGTGATTCCAGTAAATTAGAGAAGGCTCTGAGCATGAATGGATCGGCTTCACTTCCTAGAGGAATGGGACTACTAAGACCAAACTCAGTGCCACCAGGAAGTGCTATGGGAACTGTTCAATTCTCTGGTAGGTTCAACAACTTTCTTTCCTTTAGTTTAGCAAACCAAATATTTCTTCCCACAACCAGAAAATCAATTAAAATTCAGATTCCCGATTAAATAAGAAGGAAAATCTATTCATAGCTATATGTATAGTTTATTCAATGCTATTTTCTTTAATCTCTTTAAAATGTTTTCATGTAAATTAGTGTCTTCTCTTCACTAAGTCTTGACTGAGGGTGTTGTGTAATGTATGGTATTTATTCTGCTATAACAATCACTTTATTTTGTCTTCTTTCTTATCTACTCATTCAGGTTCTTCTGCTGACAGCTCAATGGAGAGGATCTGGCAGACATCGGCAGTCAACAGGCTCAATGAAAGTGCTGAATCACGTAAGCACTCTGGTAACCTGCGGAATGGCAAGCCTAAACTCTTCCTGCCACAGATGTCTCACTTACCGAACGCAGTGATCACCACCCAGTCTTATGTGAGGCCTATCCCTACAGAGACCACAGTCATGTCAAAGGCTGATGACCAACATCCAAAACCTCACCAGCAACATCTTCGTCCAGATCCTGCAGAACTTGCAGCTTCGGTGAGGCTAAGGATGCAGAAGTCCAGCTTACGGAAGGAGGATAGGAGATCTAGTTCAGGAAACTGGAGCGGAACAGACAGCACAAGAACATCAGTGTGCTCAGAACAGGACAGTCAAGTAACTCCTCCAGCTAACATGGATGCATCCCCTTCAGATTCTGCAGTGTCATTGTCCAATGAGGTAGAATGTTCTCAGGGAACGCCTATCGCTCCTTGTGCTAATTCATCATTCCCTGGGTTAATCAATGGAGATGGTTCTCGTCCCTGCTTCCTTCCTGTTCAAAAGTCGTCCCTTAGTTCCTCTAGTGGGAGTCCGACCCCAACAAATGAAATAGAAGCAGCAGGTGGAAACTTCACCAGATTAGACACTGAGACATGGTTAAAGAGTGTGGGTGCCTCCACGGGTCCTGCACTTGCTTCTGTACATAGTAAACCAGAACTTGGTAACATGGCTCCTTCTGTTAAAGGACCACTCAAACCTCAGCTATCCTTCGGTGATTCCTCCTCAGAATCTTCAGTGGAGAATGCAGCAAGTATTGTCTCTGATAACACTTCCCTAGACCTTGATGCTTATTTTGGAGACTCTGCTGAAGAATTCCCTGACACAGACAGTCTTTCTGCATTCTCTGTTGATCAAGAAGGGTACTGGACCTCGATGCACTCTGACTGTGGACTCTCTCCAAAGCATACCAAGCACCCTACAATCCCTGAGCATCCACAGAGTGTTGGCTATGACTACGACATCGCAGCTCACTACAAGGGTAAGGAAAGTCGCAGAGGGTTCATCACACCAAGGAACAAGGTATCCAAGGACAGCAATCAGCAAGCTCCACCTCTACCCACAAGGGATGATTCTTTCTCATTAGATGCACATCTTGGTAACCTACAACTTCAGCCTCACTTAGGTAAGAATGAAATGGCAAATTTTAGGACTACCATTTAAAACATTCTCATGTCGTATATTGTTTTTCAGTCCCTGTGCATAATTAATTATTTAAGGTTCAATGTCATTCATATCAGGGAGATGTTTCACCGAGAGTTAAAAATCACTCTCAAAATTTACGTATGCATCAAAGAAACTCTGTGTTAGATATCATGTGTATGTTGGTACCTAAGCATGATTTAGTCACACTTTACTCTTTGTGAAACAGACCCCAGCTGACATTCTTGAATCATGGGATTGTGTTGCTCCCTATTTATTCAGTGTTTGGTTAATTCATTTTGTTTGATGCATTGGTATAGTTGTCAGTTATAGATCTAAACAAAACAATAACCATCATACCAAAACTATATAATACCCTGATCGTAAATGATAAATCAATTGAAAATACCTTACCAAAAACTGTGGTTCACAAAGAATTTTTTATATCTTTGTTTGTGTCTAACAACATAACTTTCATGAAATATTGCTGGTCCTTTATTCCTGAATGACAATAAATATCTTGACAGTTCCTTGGCAAGGGAAATGTACACTAAGTACCTGAACAGCTTAAGGCGTTGCATCTTAATTTCCTTGAACATTTTGTAAGATTGTTATGGAAGATTATATTTTGCAAATGCATCAGTATTCAATGTCTTCAGTGAATTTCTAGTTTTTTAGTATGAATCAATATTTTCTAAATATGGGGGATTTTCAAGACAGTGTTATGTGTAGATTTGTTCAATTACTAAAATATTTTAGGGTATAGTCTTTCAAATAATGCATTTTTTGTTTAAGAATTTACAATGATTGTGCACATATCCATTTGAGTGCACCTGCAGTATATGACCAAATTGATTTGTAACAGAACAATTGAGATTGGAAATAGATAATTGAATGGATTTCGGCAGTACCATTTTAGTATAGATGTCATGTTCTGCAACCGAACATGAATGTGCATACCAATTCATCTTGTATGTATGCATGTACCAAACTCCCTGTGGAGTATCTCCTTGATGAACATGTTAGGGTACCTGACCTGATTCTAAATGATATGATAAATTCAGTGATGATCACTTGACTTGTTCACCATCATCAAACCAATTATGTCTTGTGCTCTGTTTTTGTAATTGATGCCAAGCTCACTGATAGATAACATATTTTCTTTCCTTACCCATCCTACTCGATTTTTGACCATCATATACGGCATCCCATATATGATAAATGTAGTTTTTGTTCTTTCTATAAAATAAAACACTTATTGGGGATTAGGGGAATGATTTATATTTGTGTTGTAACTGTCTATTTGATTGTACTGATACTTTTTTTTACTCAATTTGTGGAAAAATTAATTAAATTTTTATTTGATTTGATAACAGTCTGGATATGCATATAGTTAGACCAGATGAATACTTTGAGTATTCTCCTTACACAACATGCCATTTAACATTGCCACCTACATTTAGCCCAAGGTACATGTATTGTGTCCGAGCATCGGTCATTTGACTTTGGACATTTACCATTATCCGCTGTTATAAGCAATAAACTCAATCTTCCTTTTATGGTTTAACAGGTAAATGGTATAAGATCTTTGCATTAGCCCTCCAGCATTTTGTAAGGGTGAATGTCAAATAAGGCTTCTGTGCAATACAGTGCAACCCGGAAAAAAAGGAAAGCCAAGATACCCATATATTTTTTCTAACTTATGAAAATGAGTAATAATATTTCATTGAAACCACAATAAAGATAAATTTCTCTCATCTATTTTGATACTAAATATGATATGAAAAGTCCATAGATGAAGAAGAACAGTTTGAAATTACAATGTAAAAAAAAAAAATCAATAATTAATCTATGAGCTAAGGATTTGAGAGTCTTTTTATACAATTTTTTTTCCAAAGGGAATAGAGGGGGAGGGGTGCGGGCCAGGAAGGGGGAGCACAAAATCAAGTTCCGTAATTACAAGCAATCAATCAATGTGATTTAAGTAGAATAGCAGTCAAATATTGTTCAGATTATTCAATTCCTACCCAAACTTTACTCTGGCTTTAAGTCATGGATTTTTCACATTCTAAAATAACTAAATTTTTCTGTTGAATTATTTCCTCAGTATGGCCGCATTCTGTCAAATTATGTTGACAAGATGAAGAGCATTAGCCTGGAGACATTTCTGTGCTCAAAATCTTTAGAGGATGAACAAACCTTTATGTTGAAATGTTATTCAAACATTTTTTTTTACATTGAGTAAATTGGAGGTGGCTTGTTGGAAATTCTAATTGTGTATGATGCTTATGTATTTTCTTTAAAAAAACGAGCCTTTATGTTTTTAATGTGGGTTGTATAACCGGGTCCCATTGATTGCATGAATATTACTATTACGGTAACTTTATAACATCAGGGGTTGTTTCACAAAGATTTGAGTATGACTTGGAGTCCTGCTTAAATGCCTAGTTGCGTGCGTTATAAAAGACATGACCACATTGGTCAGTTAATGCCAAGAGAACGCGCACTATCGCGTATTAATCAATAAGATTGTGCGTTGCATATCATGTACGCGTCGCCATTTAAGTGCGATTTGTGAAACACCCCCCTGATTGTAATTTTCATTAATCTGTGATTGTGATCAGTTGTTGAGCATTGTCACCATAGTAGTTACCATTGGACGGTAAAGTTACCATGATAGTAATTTTAATTTAACAGGTTCCAGGACATTTTCTTCATTGTGAAAGCTTATCCAATCACTATCAATATATTGTTACCAGTATGTAGTAAGGTAATCCTATTTTCTGAAAAGAGATACCCTTTTCCTCTTCAATTTCTTGCAAAACAAAACTCTTTTTAGTTACGAAAGAATATGTTGGTTTTTTATTACTGCTTCTTCTTCTAAAGTAGTAGGCCCAAATACAGTTCTTTAATGCTAGTATACTTGACTTGTTGCCATCATTTACCCTACCTTTTTACTGACACATTTATTTTCTCTGTTCATAATAGATGGCAGTCCCATATCCATGGATTCTTCATCACCTTCAAACCAGACCCTCACCAATGATTCGGATGGAAGTCGAAGTGTGACACCAGCTCCAAGCGACATGTCAGACGTCAGCAGTGCCAGCTACGATCTTCCACCTCCTCTGTGTAGCCCTAATGATCCTCAGATGTACAGCTTGGGCTATGGAGTGGCAAATAAGGCTACAGGGATACCCGGAGGGACAGCATCCACCGGCAGACAGGCTCCAATCAGTGCTCTCAGTATGGCCACCGGGGTATCCTCCAATGGGTTGCTGTATACGCAGTCCTTGATCAACGGTGTTAGTAGGTTATCAGAAGCATCCCCTGCAGCCACTAGCTCTCAGCAGACCAGTGGACAGAACATGGTTTCTATTGGTCTTCAGAACCACTTCCCTGCAGTTTCCTCTGCGGCTCCTACTGCTAGCCAGGCATCAGATTTCTGGGCTACACCTATACCAGGGGCAATGCTGAAAGCAAGAGAACGTTTCTACGGGTTTAAACCATCACCTCTTAAGCCTGAGCAGCAGAACAGCCAAGCAACGACTGAGTCTGACTCAGATACTGTGACTCCGGTCACTAGTCCAAGGACTCCTACTGATTCAAACAATATGTTCTTTGGTATGTACCCTGGGAGTTACAGTGTTATAAGAAAGAAATCAAAGGACAGTACCTACACCATCTACTCAAATGGAATGAGTGCTAGTCTTATCAATAAACCCGCAGATGTGATCTCACCTACAAACTCTTTGGATAGGAAGCAAAAATTCAATCGATATGTATCTGACTTGCAAGCACAAGCACCTCAGGCATATGATGCACTTAGCCAGCTCAAGGCTGGTGAAGAGAGAACCAAAGCAATGTCCAGGGAACAGAGAGCAGAGATTCTGGAGCAAATGAGGAAGTCCAAATCTGGTGGGCGCAGCAGCAGTATGGCCACACCTCCGGCAACTCCAACCTCCCCACCAGTCATACCCACGACCAGTAATGTTTCAGCATTGCTGGCAATATCTTCTGCTTCGGAGTCACCTCTCAACAAGGAGGAAGCAAGGACAACTTCCTTCAGGACGTCCTACAAAGAGGGTATAGCCGCCAAGAACCTTGACCCTGACAAAGCCATCATCCATGCAGCTAAGAGACTAGAAGACAACCGTACTGAACCAGATCCTGAGCAAGCAGAAGCTGAACAGACAGACGGAAGTTCTGCCGAATCAGGTAATGTTGCAGGACGTCCAACAACTCCTAAGAATATAGCTGTAGATACTGCAGAAGATCCTGAATATACCCCATATGTGTTCGACCCTCAGCGACAACCAGGTAGCTCTATATTAAAAGGGAGTGCCAAGAAAGACGATCTCCATGCCAGGATTCACAAATCAAAGAAAAAGTTGAATATCTCTACAGATCCCTTCGAAGATACAACTATAGGACAAATGATGGCTGCTGATTCCCCTTATGACAATGTTCCCCCCAATATAAGAACTATTCGCTTCTCTGAGACTGTAACAGTAGAAAACACTCCTGTCCGTGTGTGTTTAGTTTCAGGTAAACCAAGAACTAATATGAGTGACTTTAAGGCGCTATTGCAGCAGCAATCTCAGCCAATAGGTTCTAGGACAGTATCTGCATGCTATGCGTTGAATGTAAAGGGTAGTGTCAAAGGGCCTAGGAATGCGGAGCTCTTGTATCGGGGCATCTTACAGGAGGAAGATGACACAAGAAAGGCAGAAGATGATAAAGATTCTACAGATAGTCCTGTCCCGGAAAGAAAGATTGTGACTGTTAGTGACTTGAAAAATGCCATGGCATCGGCAAGGGGCAATGTTAGGATGGTGAATGTGGAGGAAGCTCGAGAAAAACATGAAATTGTGAACAAATCTAGTTGTGCAACAGTGACTGCCATACCAGAAATCTCATCACTTCCAATCAGGGAAACTGTTATAAATGGCTCAGATGACTCGCCAGAGAATGATGTAAAAACAACAGAAGAGACTGTATCGAATCACTCACCTGCTTCTTCAAGTTTGGGTAAAAGTACAGATGATCATTGTAAGAATAGTTGTGAAGCATCAGGTACACCTGAGACAATATCCTTGAATAACAACAACAACCATAACACAGATTCCATCCATGCTACATCGACAGATATTCCTCCTGTCAACATCCTCAAGAACAATGTCACTCCTGAAGTGTATCCCACTCTTGCCACCGTGGTGGAATCAGCCCAGGAAAGCAGTGAGGACTCTACTGTAAAGCGCATTCCCAAGCATTCCTGGTCCGATACCGATCTCAACCGTTCCAACCTGATGGCCGCTATCAGGGATCGAGGAAAGCAGGTGGACCAGCGGGAGGCAGCTGTAGCCAGCCTGGAGGAAGCAAGAGATGCCGGGAAGAAAGGCAGTCCGGTAAGACGGGCCATGCCTGTCAGTAGGTCGGAAGGTAGTATCCATTCTATCCTGGACTCTGTCAAACACTCAATACAGAAGATGTCGCCGAAGCATGAAGCTCATGATGGAACGGATATGGATTATCCCTCTGATGCTTGGGATTAATTGTATTTCATGAACATATTTCCTTACCAGCTGAATGACCCTTTTGTATGAATACAACAGATACAAGGTCTGAACCTAAAGCTAAAGTTGCTTATCTAAGAAATGAAGAAAAGGAATTTTGTAAGCTATGTCAGATATTTATTTCTCCTCATTTCTTTCTTCCAAGCAAAGAATATATTTATGTATGTTGTACATGTTACACACCAGAAAGAACTTGTTATTTTTAGTTTTTATATGACGATCAGTTTACCACTTGCGAATCAAAAATTATGTATCCATTGACAAAGACAGTTCATATTTTAGAGTTCATATGTACTCAGTGATTTTTATATTTTCAATCTTTTAATTATTGGTTTTAATTGTTGTATAAATGGTTTTTATTGAATATAGATCATGACAAGAGATAATTTAAGTTTAATCTTCTTTCAAAGCATTTCAAATGTTCATATCAGTATTTTAACCAAACTTTCTTTAAACCCCTTTTTCAAGATAATGATGCTCAGTTTTTCTTCCTAAGATTTTCCCAAATGTCACTGCCACTTTCATTCATTTTTTTTTAAACAGAAATTGTCCTTCCTTCATATGATGGTTTTGAATTATCATCATACACTCAAGTTACATTATGTATTTTTTTATATGAAAATGTTTTATTGTTAAACAGTAATTCATAATATTTACATAGTAAGTCTTAGATAAGTGCAATCTTCCAAACAAATGTAGTCATAAACAATCCTAGTACCTATTTTGCTTTCTGTATATTTCTTGCCCTTTTATGATAGCTTTTACATTATCCTTTTAAGCAACAAATAAAACTAGTCATCCATCATACTTTTCTTCTTGTTACCAACATTTAAATGTTTAACATGATTATTGAAAGCTGTATCAATTTGATGTGATATGACTCAATTTTATGAAGCCAAATTAGCATGTATGTACTATTTTTTTTTAATTTTGTGTATGTCAATCATGGAAGACATGTTTTGTTCTATATTTTTTATGAAATATTAGTAATCCCCATTTCCGTTTGGTTGACAATGGGGTATACCATGTTTTTTTAACATTGCATTCACTCTCTTTGGATCTTAAAGACTTTTTAAGCTTTGGAAATGTTGAAAATTTACCTTACTTGTGTTTTCTAAATAGATGATCAAAAATATCAGTAATTCCTTTAATTTTAAAATCAGTCAATCATGATGAACAGTAATTGATTCGTACCTCAAAGGAAGAGATTCACTTTTATGACGTTTCTTTAATCATGGGAATACCATAAAATGTATCTTTGTGAAGCTACCAAGCAATCACATTTCTTTTAAGATCAATATATGAATGACATGAATGTTATATGAAAGCTGACAGCAGAGTGAGCAATCTTCCTCTTAACATCTGACAGTGATCTGGGGTCTGCTTCACAAGGCTTAGCAATTGATCATACTGTTGCCTTGTCCATTTGATTTTACACAATGAACGATATGATCAAGGATAAAAAACAGTTCTATGATCGAGCACTAGGTTTTGTGATACAGGGTCCTGCTGACCGGCTGTAAGCCCCTTCATCAATGTGTGTCATTGTCTCCTGAGAGCCTATCCATACATACAGATGTTCTTAGATAAATTTTGTAGGTCTTAAGTGTGCATGTAAACTTTCCATTTTCAGGCCAAAATCAGACTTTTAGTTCAAATGTCATGCAAGACATGGTTGCATAGTTTCTCGTTTTCATTTAAACGCTGATCGTAAACTCACTAAGAGTAGCGTATAAGATCTGTATTTCCCCAGAAAGATGGTCTCTTGGGAAGCGCAACATGACTTCAATTCTAATTGCGTTTGAATGACGTCATTACAAATGTGTTCCTGGTTTGATCAAGATGGCAGCATAAAGACAACACTCTTTTAAAAAAAAGTAACATAAATAGTACTCCATTGAAATAAGTTTGTGATGAGCATTTCAAAACACTCATTCTTCTTATGCAAAAGAAGCAGAAATGCTCACTTAAAAGAAAGCTTCCTTCCCGAAAAATAGTGCCGATATGTAGAATTCAATTTACCTTAAAGAAATCTGTCTCTTTAATTGTCTTGACTGGTTTTGATGCAGTTTCGTTGTCGTAACAGTGACATCACGGACGAGCATGTGAACCTTACTGTTGCCATCTTCCTTCAGGGAAGGGGGACATCACCATAGAGGGAGGAAGACCTATGATCGAAACTACCGAATGTTTGACTTCCTTTTCGGTCTATTCTTGGTGGTGTTTGCTTAGATGGAAATCATGATTAGTTTTATCACCATGTTGGGTCTTAAGATGTTTGGGTTTGTTATCGAGATCACCCTCAGGGACTTGAACCTTCCTCAACTCTTGGTAAATTTGGACAACTTTAAGATTCTTGCTGAAATGGACTTTCTAGTTGGTTCTTCATTAGTTTGGTCTTTCTCTAGTTTATTCTTGAGAGTCAAGCACCTTCCCCCCCCCCCCCTTCATCAGTTAGAGTGGGAGAAAATTCTTGCTTGAATATGAAATTTGACTTTGGGCTTATGGAACACGCATTCTGCGGGCTCAATGTTTGAATAGGGTGGGATAGTATGGTACATTGAGCTAAATCGTTCAGTTGTTGTACTTTAAGAACTAGCCAAATAATTCACCAAATTTCATGCCATTTCAATAAAAAAGTGATATAAAATGCACCCCAAATAGCCCGGCCAATTGCATCTTCATTACGAATAATCTTCAGCTTGTTCTGATCGGGATCAAACTGGGCTAATATAGATGTACCTTTTTCTTCCAAACTGAAACTGGATGAATATAAATTCAGTCTGTTATTGATAAACAAGGAGAAAAAAATGTATTCATCTTGAATAATCAGTGGATTGTTTTTTTTGTTGTTGCACATTTGGGATCTCAATTGTATCATATTAACTTAGAGGAAACCACTGGAGAAAGTAAAAGGAAAACCAAGACTTTCCATGATTTATTTTTTAAAGTCTTTGGGTTTTTTTAGGTAAGTTTAGAATTATAGCCACCATGGTGCGTGCTCTTTTTCCATTTAATACAAGGTGTATTAGTATGAAAACCTGAAAATATGAATTTCTAAATAGAAATTAATTATCATTCTCTGTTCAAAAAGAAATATTTTCAAAGGCCCTTAATGTGATGTTTCCTCTGTAATTAGTATATATACTTACAAGTGTAAATGATCTTTCCCTTCAGTTACTATACAGTGAACAAGTTTAGGTAATATTTTATTTTTGTACAAGTATGTCAACCATTATGTATGATTAATGAGTTTAGAGTGAAAACATAGCCTGGGTGAAAAGGAAGTTAAACAGGAAGAATTCATGTATGGATCCATGAAAGGTTAATTCACCAAGGTCAATATATCTTTGCACAGAGTTAGTGATTATATTCTTCTCCCTCCTTTGATTCTAGGGATTAAGTTCTGTTTGTATATTCAAACTCAACCTTTGGAGGGCTTCATAATGTGTTTTGTTAGTTTTGCCCTCAGCCAATCGGAGGCAATGGTTTCAGTAGCTTTTAACAATTGTCAATGAGATTTCTCGGATAAATTGATACAGTCCCTTGGGGCATCAGTAGATGACATGAAGTCATATTCAGTTTGCAGTGAAAACTTATGTTCATTTAAAACAAAAAGGAATTTAATAGATAGTGTAGGGGTTTTAGGAGAAGACATTCATTTTAGCTTTCCATTACTTTAGCAACAGTAAATGGAAAGGAACGGTTGCTATCTTTGTATCTTAGAAAGGAGAGGGCACTTTTTTCAGTACATACTTGTACAATCACACTGAAGCCATCTAAAACAATCAAATTCCAAATAGATTGAATCTGGTCTCTTACTTGGGAGGATGGTTATAAACCCCAAGAAGTGTTCCTTTGAACTTGTCGTCTCGTAGCTCCATTCAGCTATGCTGTATAGGAGTCTATGAGGAAGAGTTTTAAAAGGACCTGCTTGTGGTCAAAATCAGCCTCTAAGAAATGATACACCCCCCCCCCCCTAAAAAAAAAAGGTCAATGGTTGCTATTAAAATGATTGTCAAGTTGAAGACTTGGGTCAAATTAGGTGACATGAAAATATTGTCCTTTGTATAAATTCCAAAATAGATTTCATTTTTAATCTGTTCATATGAGGGCTATTAGGAGCAGAATTCAAGTTCAGTGTACTTTACAGATTTTTCCTTAATTTTTTTTGCGGGGGGGGGGGGTTCGGCTTTTATTTAAGAAAAGAAAAATTAGCATAAAAGTAATTTTGTATCATTGGGGTACTACAGATTTGGGACAAGAATTCATCAGGTTAGAAGTACTTATTATAAATTATTTCACCAATCAGCAAATATGATTAGTAGTGAATCCATTTCTCTCAAATGCAAGGAGTGTTTAAGCAATTTACCTGGAAATAGCCCCAAAGACCTGTCTAGTTTCTCTACCAAGGCTTCAAGATGTCAGAAGTAATAAGATGAATTAAAGCTTCGCCAAGAAACCCAAGATATTTCTCAGGAAGAGAACATTTAAGGAAGTTTATACCAAGAGTTTGATGAAGGGAATGGAGAGGAGAGATAAACAACTTTGGTCATTGGCCTCCCTTGAACTTCAAGAGTTGACCTTTGATCGTTATCACGCCCCAAGCAGGTCATGTGATCAAGGTCGTTGTGTCATCACCAAGTGAAGAGTCCCTCTGTTGATGTTCTGTTTTTATCCATAGGATGGATGTGCTTCATGCCTTGATTAGTGGTGATTTTTTTGTAGGATGGATGTGGAAGTGCGATTCATCTGCTTCAATGCCAGCGGTGATTTTTTTCTTCTTCCCTTTAGTGATGTGTAAATGTTCAAACATAAGGCTCAAAGTTGATTGATGTGAACCTGTTGATGGACGAGTTCCTGTCTGGATCTATTTGGTTACCTAAGTATGTTCCATTAAAAGGATAAAAAGTGTGAAACACAAGACGCTGGTTATATTTACATTCATGCCCTCGTATTTCTCTTCAGTTAAGCTAACTGTTTGGGTGGTTTGACATCCTTTTTGCTATTTTTATTGGTCTTTCATCCCTGTTAAGGTGATTTTTCTTGTGTCCCTGCAGCGTGACATGGGATGTCTCATCCTGACTTGCTTTTGAAGTTTGACAAACGTTATCTTGCCTCTCTCATTCCCCCTTCTTCCTGAAATACATTTCTTCAATTACTTTATATCTTGATCCTCTTTAATCAATGACCATACCACCATGCAAATACACAATAAGGGAAATTACAGATGATTTAGCTCTGTGGTCTTGAGACATTTATTGGTCGTGGCATGAGTCAACGCATACATTTATGGAAAGCAGTTCGTGATGGCATAATGAAACATCACTGACACTGGATTTTAGATTATTTTCCACCGGTCTCTAACCCTCTCTTGCCATCTTTTTCTCCATCTTTGCCCGTCTCTCTGCTTCTCTCCGTCCTCTTTTCCCATCTTAATACAAACTCAAATTGCAAAATCTTTTTCTATCTTGTTATTTAACTCCCATCTATTCTTCTCCCCCTCCTCCCCTACTTGTGAAAGGTCATACTTGAATCCACACACCCTTCCTCCATCCTTCTCTCTCCTCTCCCCCTCTCAATCTTTCTCTCTACCTCTTCTCTATATTATCCTATTACCCCATTCTTCTACTCCATCTTTGTGTAATCCAGTATTATAATGTAAGGTCATCCATTGAGCTGTCTTGGGAGTGTATCACTTCTCTACAGTCATAACATCCTGGCTATCCTATCACGTTACCTGACCTCTCTTAGGCCCCTAGACTCTGGGGCAGTAGATCGCTAGCAATGGCCCCTAGCTCTATAAGCCCCCAAACTACTGAGGAATACACATGTGTTTCTCTGATATGCTGGGTATTGCTTTGCGGCTTTTGTGTTCTGGGTCAAAATCACAATGCAAAATCAATTTCCTACAGTACATGTATATGAGATCACTGTTGTCATTGCTGGTAGTTTTTTTTTTGGGGGGGGTGTGTTTATTTAATTATTTTTTTTGCCATATATTACAATTCCTTGGTTGGAATTTTGCTCACTTCGCTTCAGAACAGTTTCGTATCATCATGCCATTCAAAATTATATTTTGTTTCATCAGTGTGGGATAAATTAATTCATGCCTGTCATGTGCTTGTTTGGTGGGAGCTTGTGGAAATTTAATCAAAATAATTGTGTTATAAATACAATAATAGCACTTAAAACTGATCAAACAGTATGGTTACTCAATGTATTTGGCCTACCTGGGAAATAGATATCATGATATGATAAGGATGTGTAATGATGACATGGTTACTGGAAAGCCCTATTGTTGTGTATAAAAAGGTGTCTTTTTTTCTTCAAATTCACTGTGAGCAGAGTAAAAAGCACTTTGCCTTGAAACATATTACCATCAGCAACCAAGCTGAGTTTCAAAGTCATATTGCACAATTTCAGAAGCTATAACAGTAGTTGAAATATAACCATTGTTGGTATGAATTAGTGCCCACCTGAATGTAATTTTTCTGGCTTTCACACATGTAGTTTTCAAGCTTGTTCCATATTCATTTCATGCCTAAAAGGTTAATTTTGAATGAGATTCTGTTGAAAACGTGCTCATTTTCCCTCTTTCATCGGCCATGACCCTATTCATTCATGGATTTAAGATACTGCCTCCCAGCTTTCAAGCTCTGCCGTTTGTATTTCCTGCCCCCCCCCCCCCCCAAACCAAACCGTCATTCAACACCATCATCCACCTTGTATACATTATCTACACCATAAACCCAGGTACTTGTTCATTGTAACTGTGGCATGGCATTAGATTATAGGGAAACATTTCATGAAAAAAATAGTCCGTGATTTCCACTGACAACTGTTATAAGCTACCGAAATCCTTGCCTCTGATTGGCTCAGAGCAACTTTGTCAGTAACAAATCACTGACAAGATACTTCATGAAACACTCCCATTTTGTTGTTACATCTGACTGATTAGCAACTCTTCAAAAGCAGCATTGAATTATATTTTCAGTTATTTTGTGACTTTTAAAAGAAGAATCAGTGTCCTCATTTGAATTTTTTTCTCAAATTGGACATTGGAAGACCCTGAAATAGATGAGCCTTGTTCTTGCTCAAAGTGAACAAAACATTAATATACAGAGGCTGCATTGATTGATACCCAAATGCTTTCATATGTTCAGTTGATAACATTTTTCCTTTCAGACTTTGAACAGTTGAAGACACTGTATGATAATAATTGGGTTGATGTGTTATAATGTACTTCATTGTAAAGAAATGGAGAGTATGGTCCTGTATTGATACCACATGAATATGATGTCATTTCCTTTGAAGGTCAAATTGAAAGAGGACATTAATTCAGTGTGTTTTATAGGACACAGAATTGTCAGCATACTTGGGTCCTACAGCACAAAGCTAAGGAAATGATTGTACGATTGATAATAATATACCAAGGTGTTTTTACCTGACTGCTAAGAAAGCATGAATGCCTGTGAGCAAGCAACCAGGGGACCAACGGCTTAAGGTCCTCTCCGAGGGACCTGGTAATGAGGATAAATGCCTTACCAAAGGGCACTAGCGCACCACTCTTTATGACGGATTGTACACAGTAATCTAATGCAATTGTCAAATTCAATCCTAAGATCAATTACTAAGCTTTGTGAATTGGGGACCACATGGATGAAATACTTTCCATCAACATACTTTTAGATCTCTTCAGACATATTCCCGTTAAAAAAAAATCAAAATTACTTCCAGTCTCATATTTTTAGAATCTATCTCCTTTTAAATGTTTTCGAACAGTTGACAAAAAGATGACTCAACTCATGATTGAACATGTTTCTGTACATTGCGACTGCTTCTATTGACTTTCATTTGTTCTAGACTTGTAACAAGAGTTATTTTTATTTTTTTTCAAATTCATGATAAATTCTTCCAGAGAGCTCTTTCTATATCACTTTCAACAAAGATTTTGATATAAAATGTTAGATAACTTTGGCCTTGATGGAGGGGAAGTATAGATTTTGACCTGTCCAAATTAAGAAGAAATCTAATGATCATTTTATGTATCATTTAATTTCAAATCACTCAGCATCATGTGTTATCATTCAGTGATTTCATGATCTTGTCATTATCTTCTTATGAGTAGATTTTTCTAGTTGTCTATTGAGGTGAGAAACACAGAGGCCCGAATTCACAAAGGTGGTTTTGAAAACCCACGGTTGAGTCCATGGTTTATGCAGATTTCCTGTATAAATTACGCTTATTTTACCGCGCATATTAAAAAATGTCCAATGCTGATGCGCGCTTTTGTCACAGTGCGCCAAATTGACGCCTGTTGCCGTGGTTATCCATGCTATTTTATTAATGAGTCCACTGTTTTTATTCATGAGTCCACTCTTTAAACAGTGGACTCATGAATAAAATAGCGTATCTAACCATGGTAACAGGCGTCAATTTGGCGCACTGTGACAAAAGCGCGCATCACATTGGACATTTTTATACACGCGCCCGATACGCGCTAAATTAAGCATAATTTATACAAGAAATCTGCATAAACCATGGATTCAACCGTCGGTTTTCAAAACCACCTTTGTGAATTCGGGCCAGAGGGATCCGTTTTCAAGAAAATGTCTTTTTAGAATATGATCAATTCATTGATTGAAGTAAAAAATTTTGATTGAGATGAGCAGTCTTTCAGAATGGTTTTAACTTTCAAGATTTTCAACTTCACACACATATCAAGCGGTTTAATTTAATTTTCAACTATATATACATGTACATGTGAGAGAAATGATTTCAAAATAAGCATTTAGAAATAAATATCAAAGTTTCAAATTTATGTTTACTTTTGAAGATAGAATAGTGGAGATAGAATAGTGGATTTTGACAAACCAGGTAAAAGTGGTTTATACAGATAAAGACAAGCTAATGAATGACTTTACTGATATAGCTTATACTTGAAGAATATTAACTCTGGCACTATTTTTTTCTGCCAAAACGTGTGTGCAAATAAAACATTGTTTTGTATTCAGGGTTTTCTTTAAATCTAAACTAATCATATGAAAATGGTAACAATATAACAAGTGATAGCTATGTTAGATAGTAAAATAAATGAACAAAGCTTGCTGGTCTAAGCTTAGAAGTTGTGTTTTTGAGAAATATTGGACTACAAAAACTACTAGGATTAACGTACCAAAACATGACAAGGGCATATTGTCTTGAAATGTGTAGAAATACTTAGGACAGCATGAAGTAAGTTAGATGGCAGGCTAAAGCTTGTTGATCAGTATGTCTTTTCAACGGAAATATATAAATGAATATTTGTGGGTAAATCATTTGTGAAATGTGTTCATAATGATGTTGTGATTCTAATTCAGTGTGTTTGACTGCAGTGTCACAGTTATATCAACGAAACTGACTCCAGATCGATCAGAGTTATTACGTTATTTAAAATGGCATATTGGTTGATTTCGTTGGTATGACTGCACTGTTGTGATGTATACATAGTCATCTTTGACTTTCATCAATGTTTTTGTCAGATTTGATGAGTTACCTCCAGCATATGAAGTCAACGTAACTGAAAAGCTGGTTCATAAGTGCACAATGTTCCTTTCAGAACTCTTGACAAACCTGTACAAAATGTACATAGCAGAGATTAGGTGAAAGATGTTAGAGATTTGTTATTTATTGATGATTATCATGATGTATGAAAATTGAGATGTATTTTTAAACAGATTCAGATGCTTTATGACTCCACCCGTTTTGACCATGTACAGTGTATAATTGATTATTTATGGAGATTCTTGTATAGATGTAAGCTTGGTGATTTCAGTGAACATAAAGTGATCACTGAATTTAAAACGGTTGAAACATGAGATGTAAATGAGCTCAGTAGGGACATTTTTTTATTAGGATTAACAAAATATATGAATAAGTTGTGTTTGAAAAAAAAATGTAGTCCAGATGTGGATCAGACCTAATAATATGAATGTTTATTTTCTAGAATGAAAATAAACAAAAGTATTGATTGATCACTTACTGTTCACTGTAGTTTACAGCAACACTGTAAGTGTTGATGCTTATTTTAGAGGCTATTGTCTTAGTGTTTGTAAAATCAAGTTGATAAGAAAATTATGGTTGGGAGTGCTTTTGCAGATACCATACTGAATCGAGGTATTTGTGTACCATTCCCTTTATATGGCTTCAATTTCAAGCATGTTTAAGAGCATCGTCACCATGTATCACCAAAGTCCTTTACCCCATTCACATGTCCATAAAGAAGCTACAAATGCTATCGATGGTGCATGTGACCAGAGGTCAACAAATTCACCTGTGTTTTGCATCCTCCGTTTTAACGTCCTTTTTACAATCAAGGACCCTAGACAGTGATGTGCGGATATATACACTCTGTTCTTGTACACTATACTACAGATGTTATTCTTTTTGGATAAACCATTCGCTCTCACTTTATGCAACAATAATTCATTGTACTGTTTGGAGTTGTTGACGCGATTCCATGATCTGATTTTTGGTATTATTTTGAGAAAGAAGACCAGCCCTACATGTCGAGCTACATTGCTTATTTAAAACAATTAAAAGCACATATAAATAATGATGATACTTTTTTTGTGGCCAATTGGTGCTACAAATTATATTACATATTAAACATTTGATATTTTATGAAACCTTTCAACTAGAAACAAAATATGAACAAGAGCATTTATCTTGATAATTATATTGTAGATTTCTTGTGTAATATCAAACCTTGTATATTAAAAAGAGATGTTCTTTGGTATGACCTTTGACCTGGATGTATGTATTTGCTAGTATTACAAGTCGCGACTGGACATCTCGTTTTAGCTTTCTCCAGCCTTGATTGTTTCAAGCTTCGATGTAAATTTGTAGATCAAATTGTGACAAGAACAACTGTAACCTCAATTTTTTGCTGCCATATGATTTTCTTTTATAATAAAGTGATATTGTTCTTGAAATCAATGAAAATGGTCATTTGGGTTTTGTGTTATCTGCTACATGTACCCTCACTTTACATATATATTTTCCCATTTACACTAAACAAGTGAGTTTTTAATTGATTTTTGTGTAAATGGATGAATACATAGGCAAGTGAGGGCTGGTGTTGGTAAGCATTACATTATTTGTGTACTAATGGTCTCAAGAAATGTGATTCCATGGTAGTTGCAATTGATGTAGAGTATTATTTACAGCATCTCAAAGTTTACAATACCACTAACCAGTTTATCATAATATATATACAAATTTATTTGTAAAAAGGACATAGCACAATTCAGCAAAGTGGGAGAGAAAAATTATTAAATTCATGATCAAATAAAGAAATTGAGAGTTGATGAATGAGAAGATACAGAGAGATGGATTAAAAAGAGATAAGATGAAGAAGAGATATCAAAGCAACAAGTTGAATAAAAATAATTTCAGTTAAGAGTAGAATAAAATTCACGAGATGTCAGAATGTTACTTCTCATAAGCATTTCAAAGCAAAAATCTAACAGTTTTACATTTCAAATTAGCTACTCAGTAGCTTAAAATAAATCAATGAAGGTACCTTGTCAAAAGTCAGAACGGCATGTTTTGTGTGGGAATCCAGCAAGCAGTCTTTCATTACCACTCCATTATAGACATTACGATGGGAAATGCAGAAAAGCTGCTATGAAAAGAAGCATAATGCCTTCATAGAGGGATTCTGTCTAAAAGACACTGCACAGACTTCTGACAAGGTAACTTACATTTAATACAATCATATACAGGTAGAAAAATAGGTGAAAATGGCACATAATGCACAAAAGTAAAGAAAAAAAAAAGCATCTATACATCACTGTGATGCTCAACATGTGGTATTAATAAAAACAATATATATTGCAAGAGCGTGCAATATAATTTCTTCACACACAAGGGATCTCTTATGGAAAACGTTCTTGAAGAATCCTGTTAATGTTACAGATCTCACAAACATATTTTGCGATTTCCTTGATAACAGAATTTCATGATGATCATTTTATTGAATTGTATCATCAATTTGTAGAGTAACATGAAAACACAGAGTGATAGTTTTCTTTAAAAAATGTAGCAAAATTTGGCTGTTTTACTGCTGACACCAGAACCATTTACTTGAGATTTCTTTCCAAGTTAGACATTCAGGCCTGTACCAAGTTTTGTTAAATCTAATGTTTATGGATATAACTTACAATATAAAAATACGTATAAAACCCATTTCTCAAGCATGCAATGCGATAGAATAATTCCTGATATACAGTAATGAAATTAAGAAGATGTGCATTCAAAAGGCCTTCAATATAATTAGTCCGGGTTATAATTGAGCAAGGTGCCACAAGAAAAAGGAGAAATTTTCATATAGTGCTTCTAGACCAGTTTTTTACGCTGAATATGAATATATGAGGTAACCAGGCTGTATCCTGAAAATTAACCAGTGAGGGCGCTTTTTTCAAAATGGCCGCCAAATTTTCAGAACATTTGAATTTTCGTACATAGATTTTGACATAAATATTCCATTGCCACAAAATTAGTGTCATATGAAAGACAAATAAATTTTCTACAATTTGGTACTATTTATAGGGGATAAGTAGGTCATTTGGCTGAGATTTTAAGTAGAAAACTGCATTTTTTGTCATTTTTTCCCAAAAATTGAAAATTTAGCAAATACATGATTTTACATAATTCTGAGAAAAATGAATGAATTACTTTGAAATGTTCCAGAAAACTTTATTGACATACTATTATCATGTGGATGAAATTCCAACTCTGTATCATTCTTCTTAGCAAATTTATAAGGTATCAAACTTGAATACTTCAATTTCAGAAATGTCGCTTTTTGTATGCATTTCCATAGACTAATACGTATAACATGTACTGTACATGTATAATATGTATAATGTATAGTTTAATAAAATTTAAATGCAATTATCTCCGCTTTTTAACCACTTGGAGAGTTAAGAGTAGGCTTTTCTCTATCAGCTACATAAAACAAAATGTTGGCACATCAAGGCCTGACCCTCTCATGGGGTGGGGGTGTCGAAGTCACCCCCCCCCCTTGCCCTTGGCTATATCATGTTGTTGTATATTGCCTATTTGTTGGAAAAATCTCTGTTTTTTGGAGCACCCATTGAAGCAAAAACAGGCATTTCTGCTATACAGTACAGTCACTTTGATTGCTTTGAAACCACTTGGAGAGGAAAGAGTATATAGGCTTTGTTCTACCAGCTACTTACAAAGTGGCACATCGAAGCCTACCCCTCTCGGGGGGGGGGGGGTTTGCTTAATATTGCCAATTTATTTGAAAATTCACAATTTTGGACCCAACATTGAGGCCAAAAATCGTTTGTGCTTTGTTGTACACCCCATTTTATTGATTTGAAACCACTTAGAGAGGAAAGAGTAGAGTTTGTTCTACCAGCTACATATAAATAAGCACTGGCACATTGAACCCTAGCCCTCTCATGGGCTGTCTAAGTCACCCCCCTCCCCCTCTATATCATGTATATTGCCGATTTATTGGATATTTCACCATTTTGGATCACCCATTCAGGCAAAAGCGCGTTCCTACTATATAGTACAGCCAATTTTATTTTCTTGCAATGACTTGGAGAGGAAATATTAGGCTTTGCTCTATCAGCTACATATCAAGAAGTTTTAGCAAATCAAAGCCTATCCCCTTCAGAATGTTCAGGGGGCTGTAGAATTTACCCCACCAATTTTCGGTAATTGACTATCTATTGGACAGTCACAATTTGCATCACCCATTGAGGCAAAGGGCGTTTCTACTATATAGTACAGCAAATTTCTTTTCTAGCAATGACTTGGAGAGGAAAGAGTAGGCTTTGCTCTATCAGCTACATATAAAGAAGTGTTGGCAAATCAAAGCGTATCTCCTTCAAGCGGCTGTAGAAGTTACCCCACTAATTTTCGGTTTTGGGCTATTTGTTGAAAAGTCACCATTTTGGAGCCCCCATTGAAGCAAAAAGGCGTCTCTGATATATAGTTCTGCCACTTTTATTGCCTTGAAACCACTTAGAGAGGAAAGAATAGGCTTTGCTCTATCAGCTACATAATTTTGTGCTGGCAAATAAAAGCCTACCCCCTTCTGCGGGCTGTCGAAATCACCCCCTCACCCCTTTGCGTTATTACCTATTTATTGGAAATTCACCTTTTTTGAGCCCCCATTGAGGTAAAAAGACATCTCTGATATAAAGTTCTGCCACTTTTATTGCCTTGAAACCAATTAAGGAGGAAAGAATATGCTTTGCTCTACAAAGAAGTGCTGGCACATTGAAGCTTACCTATCTTGGCGGCTGTCAAATCACCCCACCCCTCTTGCATTATTGCCTAATTATTTGAAAATTCACAATTTTTGAGCCCCCATTGAGGCGATATGCACTTCTGCTGTATAAAACACCCAATTTCATTTTCTTGAAACCACTTGGAGAGGAAAGAGTAGGTTCCCATCTTTCAGCTATATATAACGAATTGATGCCATATCGAAGCCTGACCCACTTCAGGGGACTATATAGATGTTACCCCACCTTTTTTACGATTTTTTCCAATTCATTGGAAAACTCGCCATTTTGAAGCCCCATTGAGGCAAAAAAGTGTTTCTGGTATATAGTAGAGCCACTTCTTTATATGTAGCTGTTAGAGGAAAGCCTACTCTTTCCTCTCCAAGTAGTTTCAAGGCGGTAATATTGGTAGAACTATATATCAGAACCGCCTTTTTGCCTCAATGGGGGCTCCAAAATGGTGAATTTTCCAATAAATAAGCAATAATGAAAAAAGGTGGGGTGATTTCAACAGCCCTCTGATGGGGATAGGCTTTTATTTGCGAGCATGTCTTTATATGTAGCTGTTAAAGCAAAGCCTATTTTTTTCTCTCCAAGAGTTTTCAAGGGTGAAACAAGGCAGAAACATAATCAGAAATGACTTTCTGCCCCAATGGGGGCTCCAAAGTGGTGATTTTTTTCAATAAATAGGCAATAATGCAAAAGGGATGGGTGATTTCGACAGCCTCCTGCTGTTTGTCTGCACTTTTTTATATGTGGCTGATAAAGCAAAACCTATTCTTTCCTCCCTTAGTGGTTTCAAGGATTTAAAAGTGGCAGAACTATATATCATAAACGCCTTTTTTCCTCAATGGAGGCTCCAAAATGGTGAATTTCAAGGGGGGGGGGGTAATTTCGACAGTCCCCTTAAGGGAGTAAGCTTTTATTTGCCAGCACATCTTTTTATGTAGCTGATAAAGCAAAACCTATTCTTTACTCCCTAAGTGGCTTCAAGGCAGTAATAGTGGCAGAACTATATCAGAAATGCCTTTTTGCCTAAATGGGGGCTCCAAAATGGTGAATTTTCCAATAAATAGGCAATAATGCAAAAGGGGTGGGGTGATTTCAACAGCCTCCCGGAGGGGGTAGGCTTTTATTTGCCAGCACTTCTTTATATGTGGCTGATAAAGCAAATCCTATTCTTTCCTCCCTAAGTGGTTTCAAGGCAGTAAAAGTGGCAGAACTATATCAGAAACGCCTTTTTGCCTAAATGGGGGCTCCAAAATGGTGATTTTTTCAATAAATATGCTATAATGCAAAAGGGATGGGGTGATTTCAACAGCATCCCGGAAGGAGTAGGCTTTTCTTTGCCAGCACTTGTTTATATGCAGCTGATAGAGCAAAGCCTACTCTTTCCTCTACAAGTCATTGCAAGAAAATGAAATTGGCTTTATAGTAGAAACGCACTTTTGCCTCAATGGGTGATTCAAAATGGTGTAATTTCCAATAAATAGGCAATATACATGATATAGAGGGGGAGGGGTTGACTTAGACAGCGCCTGAGAGGGATATTTTTCGATGTGCCAGCGCTTCTTAATAATTTGTAGCTGATAGAGCAAAGCCTACGCTTTTCTCTCAAAGTAATTGCAAGCAAATAAAATTGGCTGTATGATATAGAAACGCCCTTATGCCTCAATGGGTGATCCAAAATGGTGAAATTTCCAATAAATAGGCAACATACATGATATAGAGGAGGGGGTGACTTAGACAGCCCCTGAGAGGGCTAGGGTTCGATGTGCTAGCGCTTATTTATCTAGCTGGTAGAACAAACTCTACTCTCTCAAATTGATAAAATACTATAAAGCACAAACGCTTTTTTGCCTCAATGTTGGGTCCAAAATGGTGAATTTCCAAATACATTGGCAATAAGCAAAGGGGGGAGGGGTGACTTCCCCAGCGCCCCCCCCCCCCCCCCCCCCGAGAGGGGTTGGCTAAGATGTACGTGCCACTTCTTTTGATATAGCTGGTAGAACAAACATGACAAAGCTTACTCTTTTCCTCTCCAAGTGGTTTCAAAGTAATTAAAGTGGCTGTACTGTATAGCAGAAATGCCTTTTGCCTCAATGGGTGCTTCAAAAAATAGTGATTTTCCAATAGGCAATATACAACAACATGATATAGCCAAAGGGGGTGGGGGGGGGGGGGGCTTCGACACCCCCACCCCATGAGAGTGTTAGGCCTCGATGTGCCAACATTTTGTTTTATGTAGCTGATAGAGAAAAGCCTACTCTTAACTCTCCAAGTGGTTAAAAAGCGGAGATAATTGCCTTTAAATTTTATTAAACTATACATTATACATATTATACATGTACATGTTATACGTATTAGTCTATGGAAATGCATACAAAAAGCGACATTTCTGAAATTGAAGTATTCAAGTTTGATACCTTATAAATTTGCTAAGAAGAATGATACAGAGTTGGAATTTCATCCACATGATAATAGTATGTCAATAAAGTTTTCTGGAACATTTCAAGGTAATTCATTCATTTTTCTCAGAATTATGTAAAATCATGTATTTGCTAAATTTTCAATTTTTGGGAAAAAATGACAAAAAATGCAGTTTTCTACTTAAAATCTCAGCCAAATGACCTACTTATCCCCTATAAATAGTACCAAATTGTAGAAAATTTATTTGTCTTTCATATGACACTAATTTTGTGGCAATGGAATATTTATGTCAAAATCTATGTACGAAAATTCAAATGTTCTGAAAATTTGGCGGCCATTTTGAAAAAAGCGCCCTCACGGGTTAATTTTCAGGATACAGCCTGGTTACCTCATATATTCATATTCAGCGTAAAAAACTGGTCTAGAAGCACTATATGAAAATTTCTCCTTTTTCTTGTGGCACCTTGCTCAATTATAACCCGGACTAAATGAAATCATTAACTAGAGAGGGCGCTATATCATTGTCTTATTTTCACAAAGAAAATGGATGGCCACACAAAAACTAAAATAAATTCCAGTATTGGGTCTTTCAAGCAATCAAAATAAACCATCCCACTGTAAACAATTTGGCTATATTCTTTTTTACAACTTCACAATGACAATCTACCTTGATTTTCTAGACATTCTCACATCACTCCTGCAATATGTGTACATGTAGGCCTACATGGTTTAACCCTAATTCTCCCGGGGGGGGGGGGGGGGGGCCATAATGGCCCCCCCCTCGACAATTTTCGTGATATATCCGCTGCGCAAATTTTTTTGACCTCGCCGCTCACTGACTTTTTACTTTCAAGTCTCGCGCAAATTTTGAGACCAAATTTGTGACGACCGGATACGCGGTTACGACATTACGCAACATTATGTAAGTGCATGTCAGACCCAAAATTGCTCACAAACGTGATTTCATGTACAAATCCAATGCAAATTGTGTATTTAGCCAAAATTCATAAATGTATCATTATTTCTACTTTTACTGATTGAATTTAATTAATTTTGCCTTGCTTATGATCAGAATTAAGTCTGGAACGATTTCCATTGAAAAAACAATAAAAAAACAAAAAGTAAAAAAAACAAGGAAATACATAAGAAATTCATAAAACAATAAAATACATAAGAAATTGATTTCCAAACTGAAGTTTTTTTTAATTGCGATTGTTAAGAATGCTACAAAGAATATTTTAACCAAAAATTAGCATTCTAGGAGCTTTATTTAGTGAATTAGAGCAAAAAGTATGATTTATGCATAAATTAGCATAATTAATTCATATAAAATAAAATCTCATTATTTTGGAAAATTTTACCATACAGCCTTGTAGATTACATCGCACACAACCAGCGTGCAAATTTTTGCGTCGCTCGAGCGATCAGCGGCCGAGATCTTAAGGGGGGGCCATAATGGCCCCCCCCCCCCCCCCCCGGGAATGACGAATCAAAATACCCCGGGAGATTGAGGGTTAAATGATAGTCGAATTGTAATTAAACCTTAACAACTCTAGACACGCTTTAAAGGCAGTAAAAAGTGGAATGACTCTGCCAGTCTCACCTGCATCACACAAGTAATATAGCAGCAGTGCTGATGTCAATTAAGATTAATATATATTTTTTAAATAGAGAAAACAAGTGGAGCGCTTCTGGCAGTCTCGCCTGCATTATGTGATTCAATATAGCAGTGCTGAGATAATTATTCACAGAACACATCATTTATATAATGATACAATACTATGACCCTAAATGGCATTTGACCTTGATCATGTGACCTAAGACTTACCCTTATGTCCACATTTCATAAACTATATCCATAAACTTTCAAAGTTATGATGGCAATTCAACAATTACCCCCAACATGGCCAAAGTTCATTGACTTCAAATGACCTTTGACTTTGGCCATGTCACCTGAAACTTGCACAGGATGTTCAGTGATACTTGATTAGTCTTATGTCCAAGTTGTATGAACTAGATCCATAAACCTTTAAAGTTATGATGGTAATTCTACAAATTCCCCCAACATGGTCTAAGTTCATTGACCCTAAATGACCTTTGACCTTGGTGATGTGACCTGAGACTTCAGGCAGGATGTTCAGTAATACTTGATTAACCTTATGTCCAGGTTTCATGAACTAGGTCCATATACTGAGTTATGACATCATTTTAAACCTTAACCTTCGATTAAGAATTAATGATGACGACGTCGCCACCACCGTTGGAAAAGCGGCACATATAGTCTCACTCTGCAATGCAGGCGAAGCCAAAAAAAAAAAAACCCATTCAAACTACCTCCCTCAAATGACACTTGGCCTTGATTAAGAAATTTATTTCATTTGTAATATCCAATAACCATCTCATTCATTAATTAACATTAATTTCATCAACAAACTTGTTGAAAAAAAATATAAACCTTTACATGGTACTTAAATATTTGAGTTTGATATTGCTACCACAACATGGTCAAATTTGACCTTGTAACCTAAAAAACATGCCAGAAAACCAGTGACACACCATTAGAAGTTAAGTTATGATGACATTTCAATCAACTTTAACAGGCAATACAAAAACTCATAGATCTATCTAAGTATACACTGAACACTTGATTCAAATCTAATTAGCATAAATTCTGTTTTAGTTGAAAACGCAGCCCACTAGCATCACCTATTCATGCCAGCTGAAAAAAGGCTGACATAATAGATAATAAACAAGGCCAGCATACAGCATAAAGGTTAGCTGAGGGTTATGGTATGTTGTAAAGTCTTGTGTTGTGCATGTTTATTGGTATGTTGATGTGGTCACATCATCATGTAGTCACATGTTCCGTTATATGTATCACTGTACACTGGCCTTGCTTGCTCACTGCCTCCAGTCTATGAGCAAGCAAGGCCTTTCCTATATACCCCAGCAAATGATAAGCAAACTTTTTGATGGTTAGGGAAGAAACCACCACGCCATGGTTTAACTTCCAAATCTTATGCATAAACATGATGTTTGACAATAGACATTAGTGATATTATCCAATAGGCAGAGAGGAGGTGAGAATCTTTCATCATGCATTCATGAATACAAATTAAGAATTCATTACAAATCTCTTCTCAAGACTTGAATTCATGACTAGTGACAAAAAAGGGTATTCAAATGTTAGTCCTACAATAGCTAAAAGCTACCCTCTGGTTCTTTGAATTTCAATTGTTAACATTCTTCCATTCTGTCTTCTAAAAGTACTAAAAGCAAATGCAGAATGATAAATATGTTTATCACCTTCAGGAATTTGTCTAATAATGGTGAGACACTAAGCCTCAATGAATGCATGATTCATGACTGTTGCTAGGTCAGACAATGACCTGTTAGCTAGACCAACTCACATGTCATGCATACCTCTAAGACAAAAGATGAATGCATGGTTCGTGGTCGTTGCTAGGTTTGGTGAAGAATTTCATCCATTGGGCCAAATGCCCAAGATAACTTTCAATGATTTTAGTATGTGTATCATTCTCAACAGGGGCAGAAAGTGGGTGACCCCCCACCCATGATAATTGAGTATTTGTCAAGCACACAATCCAGTACACGACAGACCAGTGTACCTTTTCTACATGAATAAAAAACATTCTTAAATTGTATAAAAACAACCAAATCAAGTCCATGTCAGGTACTAGTTAGAATTATTTCGCCGATATTTTGTCTTCACCCCAAAAAATCATTTTCCCCAATAAATTCTGTTGTTTCGCTGAAAATTACTGGTGTTCACAGATAAATTATGAGTTTTTGCTGAAAAATTATATGTTTTTGCTGATGAATTACGGGTTTTTGCCAGATAATCAAGAATTGGAAATGATTTACAGGGTGTCATATAACAAAACAGCAACAAATATCAAAGCAGAAAGTTAAAGCAGAAACCCCTATGGAACGTGCTCAACATTTTCATGAGACTCTGCCAAGTTGATTTCAGTTCTAAAAACATTTAATGGAAGCCTGCATGCAATTATGCATTGACTGTCATCAACAAAATATAAAATAATTTGATCTCGTACAGAAATAACTGCATTCCTACATTATTTAATACTTGGAATATTCATTGTCTTCACATTTATAAAAGCTGTATAAAACTATGAAAACATTCATCATAAAATACAAAAAAAATCCCGCCCAATCCCATGAGTCCCTCTGCTACCTAGCAACCAACGTAAACATGGCAAGAACGACGTTAGCGATGAGGATAATGGTACCGAAGATCATAATAAGACTGTAGATGACGTTACGATCAGATGGGCTTGGTATCCAACCTGGTAAGAAGTGCTCTATGGCTGCCATTAGAATCCATTGTCCATCTAAAGCATAGCAAGGCATTGCGTTGAGGATTGCTAAAGCACCAGACAAGGAGATTAAATATCTGATTACAGGGTTGTTAAGGTTCACATTAAAGTGTTTTACTGGCAGTTCAAACTTTGATGATTGTGCTTTTTTTCTCAAACCCTATTTAGCAAAATAGATATCAACCAGATTCAATTTATTGATATTATTTAACAAGTGAGATACTGTTTCATGATTACCCGGTGTGTTCTCCTTCAGGCTTCATTTTACACATGAACATTTATTTTGATGAGAGACATATCAGGCAAGGCATCATGGTACTGCATTGATGTCAGTGTGAATGGATGATTTGGAAGGATCATTTCTTTGAGTGCACAAACTAGTACAAATGTCAGCTCAAACTACCACTGGGTAAAAAAAATAACTGTATCTCTAATAGACTTCTCCATAAATGGTGCTAAATAAATGTCTGTTATTATTCAAGTTGATTTTATTTCCACAACCTGATCAAAAATGAAAGTATGATAGTATAAAAATATTCAGAAATACATTGAAACTACAGAAGTGCATTAATAATACAGAAGATACAACAGTAATAACAGAAAGTGGAGGGGTTGCCAACAATAAATAATGACAGCTAAAAAATGAAACTGGGTGGGGAGTGGGAGAGGAACTGATAAGGCAAATTAAAAGGAATTAAACAAGAACATTTTTGAAGGTTTTTTTTGTTATTAGTTGAAAGACTTTGACAAGATTGTCTTTATCATAATCATTAAATGGCAGGTTCAAATTGATTTTTACAGGAAATGTCAATCATGTCACTTTATTCCTTTTGCAAAACTGGCTGAAATATTTTGTAAATTCAAAATAAAATAATGCATCTGGTATCCTGCAGGATGGAGGCATATAAACACACATATTGGGAGTGTTTCATGAAACAGCTTGTCATTCTAAGCCAATCAGATATGAGCATTTCAGTAGCTTATAACAGATATCTGAAAATCACTGACTTTATGTTTCATGAAATGCTCCCTACGCCAATGGTAACTCAATGACATTTTCCTCGATAGGAAAGCAATGTTTGATTATAAAAGGATACTTGCAGAACATTTCTATGACCTCAGGCAGAGTAAGAGGAAGCCAATCATACTTGGGAACATAACTGCTGATCCTCACTGAAATAACAAATTAGATGAATAAGATTAATATAAGGTAGATAAGATTTATTTTGTATTGATACAATTTGATACATAAATTCATGAATACATCTCATAATGGTATACACTGTCAACATGAAAAAATACACACGTATATGTCATTTTGTTTGTTGTATTTCTCCTTACTTACACAAGATCAACTTGAATGTAAAGTTACATGTACATTCAATATATCCAAGAGTGTATGGTGCACCCCCCCCCCCCTTTGGTGAAAAATTCCTGAAAAGAGCATCATGGATTAAAATTCCCAGTACATCAAGTTGACAAATGAATTATTGTCACTAATGTTACAACAGCTACTTCCAAAGTCACAAAAGATTACATCTTCATTATAATAATCAATAGTGCTCAATCAAATTTTCTACAAAAAAATGGATTGCAAATAGATTAAATCATAAAAGTTATGGAGAAGCCGATGCCAGATCAATCAACCGATGCTCTCCTAAAATACACTGAATTAACCTGTTGCCTATTGGACTCTAGTGTTCCCTGTACAAATCCTATCCCAGTTTCATACTTCCCATTTTTGAAGGATTTTTTTACCTGATTGCTAAGAAAGCATGAATGATTGTACACGTAAGCAAGCAACCAAAGGACCAATGGCTTAAAGTCCTCTCCGAGGGACCTGGTAATTAGGATTAATGCCTTACCAAAAGGCACTAGCGCACCTAGTGGGAATCGAACCTAGAACATCGGAATCCCTACTGTCTGAGCTATCATGTTTTCTTATTATTTGGAGATACTTCTTCATCAATTCAATTTCTAAACTAGAACTTATCTAAGTATTACCGATTGACATTGCACCTAGTAAATACACTTAACCTAAAAAAAGTATAATTTCCCTACAGAAAAGGACTGGGAGATGAGAATTACATAATCTTAAATGGCAATTACAGTTATCTACAGATGGATATAATCAGATCAAATCTTACCTGTATAGCTGAAGAAGTATGGATCTCCTACATAGAGTACAGGAGGACCCGAGTTATGAGCTACTCTTAGAAGACGACTAGAGTTATCTAAGGATGGATGTAAGCAGACCATCTTTCTGGTCTGAAGGCAATCACTGGCTTTATGACATCGAGGTAGCTCTATCACTGGCCTTGCTTCTAAACAAGCGTACATCTAGAACATTAGAAATACCAGAGAAATAGTTTTCAAGTAACAAAAGTTGCTTTGGTATGGTATAATGGTACTGTAATAAATTGATTGCATACATAAAATACAAATATCTTTAAAGAATGTATACATAGAACATTTTTTTATGGAAACAAGTGCTTCATCAAGTGGCTGAAAAAGCACAGGTGTCTGTTACTATAGTAACCGTCAGATAAGACATCCAACAAATCATTTCAAGACATGCTCCCCAGAACCATATAAACATTTTCAGAACCATATAAACGTTTTCCGACCCATGATAGTCACAAATACAATATGGATTAGAACCATAATTTTGAAATGCGGTGACTCAGAAGCATGTGTGAAACTCTGGGCACATAACAACTCTCCCTATCAGGATTAGAATGCAAACTTGGCTTTGGGGGTTCAGTGGCAATATACACCATTGGAAGCTCCAACCAGCAGACAGCAGGCAAGGGGCCCATAACATAAGGCTTAGCAATTGATCATCGGATGATTTCTACAATTGATTGCATTGACCCATCATATTGGCATGAAAATAGAATTATCTCAAGCAGCAAGAAAATAAACTGGACAGAAATATATGCCCCACCAACAATAGAAAAGGACGGAGACACACAGTATGAACTACTCCACAATGTTTTGCCGTCATTACCAGTTCTTCACCATTTGAACAAGGACATTCTGATACAATGCAGATGGTGCAGTGAGACTGGGACTATCATCCATCTATTCATCCACAAACCCCTCAACGTTTTGCATCGTCTGATTCACCGACTCATTCAGAACATTAATATTGACTTTGATTTATACTGGGCACTGGTTCCTTATGAACCCCTCAATGTTTTGCATCGTCTGATTCACCGACTCATTCAGAACATTAATATTGACTTTGATTTATACTGGGCACTGGTTCCTTATGAACCCCTCAATGTTTTGCATCGTCTGATTCACCGACTCATTCAGAACATTAATATTGACTTTGATTTATACTGGGCACTGGTTCCTTATGAACCCCTCAATGTTTTGCATCGTCTGATTCACCGACTCATTCAGAACATTAATATTGACTTTGATTTATACTGGGCACTGGTTCCTTATGAACCCCTCAACGTTTTGCATCGTCTGATTCACTGACTCATTCAGAACATTAATATTGACTTTGATTTATACTGGGCACTGGTTCCTTATGCTTCGGGCGGCTGCAAGGAAGCCGTGCGTTTGTGAAACTTTTTGTTGATTAGTTTCAGAAGTACAATTTATTGGCTTTATCGTACTTTGCATCTTTCAGATCCCATATTGGTTTAGAAATCCAAATTAAAAAGCAGAATTTTTCTTGATTATGAGTTCTTTAAGCTACAAAACTGCCTTCACAATGTGATGGTGCGTGAACAATGCCCTTTGTTCTGTCAGCACTTCCTTTGAGCTAGTTTGGTCAATTTGATTGTACATTGACTATACTGGTTGTTGTGACGTTACTTCTTGTTTTGTTTATTGAGTCCTTTTTTGTATTTACGAAGTATATTATTGTGATATTTTATTTGTATATAGGCCTATATGTTTTAGTTTGATTGTAAATAAAGTTTCATTTTGAAAAGTAAAAAATAATTGATTGCATTGACTATTGTGTATTCAGCAGTGTGATCAATCACCAAGCTATGTGTTACAAGGCCTTGATCATCTTTAACAACTGTTCTTCAACACCCCCCCCCCAAAAAAAAAAGGGATGACTGATCTGCCTAATGCATTGGTACACTTGTTGATTGGCTTGCCCAGTTTTTAAAGATAAGTACCAGTTGTGCTTACTATCTCAAAATGAGTTTGAACAGAATCCAATGAAATGACCACCAAGTGTTTGCACGTATGAATAAAAAATATGTGCCTATTGGCTCTGGAAAATAATAAATATAAGCAAAATAAGTATGGAACTCCATAAAATGCTGGGTATGCAAGGATCCGATGACCGGGGTAATAATATATCTGTAAAGCGCTTAGATACGTCGTTCCGATGTGATAAGCGCTATATAAATGCGGAATATTATTATTATTATTTGTCTAAGCAATATTAATACACTGTCCCATATATGCCTCTTTGTGTAAGTTATCATCAGAATTTCAGCTAAGATTTCATGATTTCACAAAAATGAGTTGATTTCAATGTACCAGATCTAGATCTGGTGTAGTGGTCCGCCTGCATTCCACCAACCAGTTATCGGGAGGAGAGACCTGCGGGTCACAGTTCTGTGTGCGCGCCCTTCTAGGCGACCCAGATTGGCTGGCTCCTCCAATGCGCCATTGAATGTCTTTGACAGATATATGGCGCTATACAAATGCTGTGCATCATCATCATCTATGATAATATGGTGATGATTATCCTCGATTTTAAAAGCTTTCTCATGAAATAATTATTTGCTGCAATTACTTTCTTTTACCTTTAAGAAGTTAGTAGTTACTTATGTGAGCATTACTATCTCATACAAAATAAGAAAACACTGGGCATTTCATGAAGTATCTTGACAGTGATTTCCACTAACTTGTTCTGAGCCAATCAGATGCAAGGATTTCAGTAGCTTATAACAATTACCATTGTACTTGTACTTACCTTTTCTGGTTTTTCAGCCTCTTCGCCCAGTCTATACGAGAAGCACAGTTCTGCCACACTATCATTCCTACAGCATTCTATTTCCCCTCCTGATCCCTTATATACTGTCAACAAAATGAAAACATTTCAAATGGAAACACAAAATTCAAACATGGTCATGGAAAATAAGTTTCTACTCATAAAATTAGGATGTATGAATAATGTCATATTTTATTTTGACATGGTTGAAGTTACTAGAGAGAAATCATTACATTGATTCTGTAACAGATTACTCGATTACAAAATAATATCTTGTTTTCTTCACTAAACCAAAATAATTAATTTCAGTATAATGTTGTATACAAGTAGCCATTAGTTTGTTTTTCCCACTTAGAATTACAAACAGCAAGTTTCTGTATTGTTTTTCGGTGTCTCCACATCTTTGATGCCGCTAGATACTGTCGCTCTACATATTCCTGAATTTGTGTGGATTAGAAATTTTACTCACATTTAACTGCTTTGTTGAGCTGTTGTGCCTTGCCCGCAGGCATACAATGACCAAAGACTGGATAAAAGACTACACCTCTCAGACACTGTGTCCATGTCTCTGTATTATAGACTGGACAACCGTTAATACTGGTCACCTGATAGCCGGGTGCAAGACCCCTCCTACCATAAACTGGAGAATTCTGTAAGGAAATGCGAAAAGCTGATATATCAGGAACTTTATTCATAAAACTTCTTTGGATAACATTCTGAAACTATTAAAATTTTGGATATTGTGATATTCAGTAGGCTTGTAGAGAATATTTCATGAAAATTTAGTGCTAGATATAACAAAAAATAGTACCTTTAATTGGACAACTCTGTTAATGGCAAATGTACTCTTTTGCCATGTGTGTGTGGTGAAGTAGAGTGGAGTAGGGTCATGATAATATGTCATGCAGAGTGCACTAGATGATCAGCCAATAGCTAAAGTGACTACCCATTGATTTAACAATGAAACAAACGTCAATAGACATCATTTATAAACTGGGCAGCACAATCTATGGTGGACTAAAACCCCTGTTACACTGTACATCTGATTATATTCCTCCAGGCCGAGTCAACATCCCTGGTCAAATGGATTTGAATCCTAACTCAGGAAGAAAAAGTTATATGTAACCATGTCTAATATACTTACTGGTAAGACCTCTGTAATGACCACACCATTACCGGTCAGGTAGAGAGGGCTTAGAAGGTAAGGCATGGTCATTAAGATGACCACACCCCAGATGACCAGTAAGAAGTTATGCCAGACCCCTGCACAGTATATCCTAAGCTGACCGATGGCATTGAGTGCTTGAAGATGCTCGGTGTGGAGATCGACAAAGGCACCAGGATAGATTAACATCACAAACACACCAAAGCCATTCACCCGGACATTCTCCCTGAATACAATCAAGAAAGGTATTAAGATAGCAGATAAGTATATGGAAAACAAATTAGAAATACATTTGTTTTTCTTATAAAAAAGTAAGAATAAATAGTGAGTTTTGATTGCAGTGGGATTGTCTCAGAGTTATTGGGAACTACCTACAATGATTTTTGTTAAAATGGTGCTCACTGTAAGATCTTGGATAGCACAAAATTATCAGAATAAACTCAGTCATAAGTACTAAACAGTGTTATTACAAGCAAAGTAAGGAATCGTTTTCATTAATTAACTGGCTCCACATAACACATACAACACAATAGTCTGTCCTATATCTTTTGAGAAGAATATGTACTTGTTGTCGTGAATAAAGTTCATAACGATGGCTATAATTTTCATTTTCAATGTCTGTTCTGCAACCATGTAATTATCACTGTGTCAAACTGAAAAAAATGTCACAAATTTATATTCCAAATATCTTCTAGCACCATAGATTTTACTGAGCTAAAATATAGACTAACTATTACCTGACAGCAGCTATAGCATGGCCCAGCTCATGTATGATGCCACTGATCAGAAGAACGGCAAAGAAATAGGTGATCTGGTTCAAGGGTAGATTCACACCTGGCATCTATTAAAGAAATATGAGAGCAAAAATTGGGGTTTATTCATTTCACTTTGAACTTTGAAGGAGAGAGAAGAACGATGAGAATTAAGAAATCTGTGATTCGATTCAATGGTAAATTCACACCTAGCATCTAAGTAACATTTGTTTTATTTGAAACAATGTCACTCATAATTTTAAAGGAGAGAAAATGAGAATAGGACAGGATATAAAGTTGATAAAAATATGAAAATAAAGCTGTTTGATTATTTCAGTTGCTACAGAGTAGAGTTCAATAGAGAAGGGTAAAGACATGATTGCATCAAATAACATGAGATTAAAAGGGTTCCACTTTATAAATTGATAATTTTACAAATAAGTGTTGCACACATACAAATTCTAGGTATTTCCAGTTGAAATATTTCAAACTGGCTCCAAGCAAAAGAAATATATAACTCATGGAGTGACATTTATTTACACTAAAATGCTTTAGATAGATTCTATTGTTTTTTAGACAAGTATATCTATTTATATTACAAATGTTTTCCCTTGAAAAAAATGGAACAAATAAACATAATCCCAATCCTTGTTTTAATACTTTCCTTTAAAAAATGTGTAACAAAAATATTCCCTATTTCGTAAATTCAAAAGAAATTCTACAGCTTATTGGGAAAACATATAATTAACAGTATAGAAATAAAGTGATTTCAGAAATTCGGAAAAGAAAACTTGAATATTACACTAAGCAATATCAGAGTGCTCAAGAAAATATTAAAAATACTTGGAATGTGATAATAAATAATGTTTTGAATTTCAAAAAATTAATACAGTGTGAATCTATTGAAGTTGATGGTTTTATGATTGTAGATAAATAAGTTATTGCAGATAAATTTGATGATTTTTTATTTCAATAGGAGAAAAGATTGTTAATGAAATACCTGATCGCAATGAAGATTTCAGCAGTTTCTTGCCAAATCAGTGTCCTAATACAATGTTTTTCACCCCATAACATATACAAATATTTTTAATGTTGTACATGACCTTAAGTATGGAAAGAGTTCAAGGTCATGATGGTGTTGACGTAAAAGTCTTAAAGTCCATTCATTTTTATTTTAGATCCATTATGTAATGTTCTCAATTTTTCCCTTGAACAAGGTGTTTTTCCCCACTGTTTGAAAGTTGCAAGAGTTGTTCCTATGTTATTCGAAAAAGGACATTGACAGATTTTAAATAACTATAGGCCCATTTCAATACTTTCTGTTTTTTTTGGAGAAAATGGTATACAGCAGCCTTTTCACTTTTATTTGAAAAAAATTATATACTATACCATCGTCAATTTGGTAAGTAATAATGATAGACCTGTGAACCCTTTCCATTTTATTATACTTACCACTGGTGTGAGGACTTGTTCTGGTTTATCTTGAGAGAAAGCTTTCACCAAGGTCATTAGGAGCAGAGCTATGGAAACAAACATCAACACCACCCCAAAGCAGGCACCGCAAGAAAACCAAGTTCGAAGTAGACGAGGTTTACACTGGCCTAATCTGATGAATAGACGGTTGAACTTTGTGGTGTAGCATTTCAGCTGGGCTATGGACAAGGACAATCCGCAACGCTCCTGGAATGAGGTATACTGCTCTCCGCATCGTCTGTGAGTCTGTAAGAGAAAAAAGTAGATTGAATATCATGCTCCAATACATTCTCCCCAAAATGAAGTGGAAGCAAATAAGAATGATGAGTTAGAACTGCGAAAATTGTAAGATAAAAATCAAAGCAAGCATACTGGTGATGAATAACAAAATGCACAATCCTTTTTTATTTTTATACAAGACTGAGCTGATGATGAGAAATCAGATTTTGGGTTTATGTTGGGAAATAGATGACATAGAGGTCTAGCCGTAGCCCAAGCGTGACTGCCATGACATGCATTTCATCAATGTTTTATGCTTCCAACTTTTTTTGACAATAACTTTACAAGTTTATATCAGCAACTTAAAACTTGAAGTCTTTATTCCATTTTCAATGTAAAAACAAACAAAACAAAACACAAACACCACAAAATTGGCATATGGCATGTATGGCCCAACTTCTTATTGACAATTTTCATTGTCATTTTTTTAAAACTTAGTCTTTAGAGTTATAGACCTTATTTTTATTTAACATTAGAAATAATAACGTCATGAACTTAGAACTACCGGTACTGTCTACTCATAGAATTTTAATGTTATTGTTAGTTGTTACACCAACAATTAACTTACTTACTTTTTCTTTCTTTTCAACAGTGTTCAATTCTTAATTAGGTCCTACTAGTTATTCATGTTCTAGATACAGTTCGTAGACTGCTCACCTTTAAATATGTATCAGCAAGGTACAATGACGACCAGAAACCCAACAGCATTGCAATCCATGTTGTCCGCAGCATGTTGTTTGTTTTGTTGAAGCTCCCGATTGCAAAACAAAGTCTCCCACACGCACTTGCCGTAGACGCGTCGCGGGTAGCCTCGGGTCAGTGTTCAGCACAAAACGGGTCCGGTAATGCGTCGGCGATCCGAATCTATTTCTCGAGTCAAATATTCATTCCTCTTGTTCCATTCTTGGAAATCTTCCGTCAGTAAATGCTAGACTTGTTTATAACGGCATGGTTATATAGGAGTATGTTAGTAATCAGCTAAAAACTTAATTTCGGGAAAAATATTGTTTTGAGAAACAACGGACATGCTTTCATTTTCAGCTGATCGCTTTATTTAATTAGTCTATATCCAGACAAATGCAATTATTTTTCGTGCCAAGGTGCTTTTCATGCCTTTCCCGTTTTGTTTATATGTATATGTATTTAGTAAAATAAGCTATTAAAATAAACAATATATATTTTGTTTCTCACGCTCTCAAATTCCTGATTTTTAAAAACATTTTGTCATGAAAATGTAGCAATACACAATGCAGTCACTCCTTTCATCCTCACCTCACTTAGCTCATCTTTTTTTTTCTATTCATTTAAATATGAAAGCAATTTCTACTTTGATGTTGGATATTTTTAAATTGGGGGGGGGGGGAGGTCGATAATGAGTGACATATATCATTATTTGAAAGTGAAACAATAATGAGATTCTTGCCAATCAATGGTGAAAAAAATGAAACTTTAACTCATTTTTATAAATGCTTGTATAATTCACTTGATAATTTATTTTGTCAAGTGTGTTTTCATGATCAATTTTCTTTAGCTGGCACAAGATCATAACCCAGTCTTACTTTTGCTTTCATTGGGTCTATTTCACTTACTTGGACACACAAAAAGAGAAAACTTGTTCTGTTTTAATAGTAATGCAGCATCAGAACTGAAACTACCTTCCTCTACAGCATCAATTACTACAAAATAAACACTCCTTAAAATTTTACTTTTCATGTACATGTATTTGTAGATTTCAGATTTTTAAGACCAAAATATAAAGCACAATAAATATTTACACGATCTCAAGTCAGTGTATTAAAATGACCAAGGCATTATTATTTGATGTACAATTTAGGCAAAATATTGAACTTGCTAATGATGAACATATAAATCTTAAACTGACAAAGTTATTGTCTGCTCCAAAACTAATAATCAAAAGTTTGAATAGTACTTTTTTCCATAAAAAATGTAAGAAAATGCAGCTTATGGCATCTGTTTAATTTACCATCTTTTATTCTTGTTTTGAAAAAAAAAATACAGCTAGAATCAGCACCACAGCCAAATATGCACACTGTAAAATTAGGTATAAGAGATTTTGAGTGATATATTATATATTCCATTTTCAGCCTTGAAATTATATCATTTTCCTTCAAATTGTTATTGCATTCCTAGATTATGCTATCATTCTAAAAAAAAAAAAATTTATCATCACACACCAAATCATAAACTTGAATTCATTCATGTATACCACATATAATATCATATAAATATTCAATCCATAAATAAAATTCCATATTCATTTTGATCTTGTACAATCAATAAGTACATTGAAAATATCATAAAAATCTTGATATCAGTAATGTCGCATAACAATTCACTGGAACAGAAAATTTCAGTTTGATCATGGAATCATTTTTATCAAACCATTACTTTATAGTAATATTGTTCATTAAGAAAAAAAATTGCAGTATCTGTAGGTCTGTGTAGGCCATAATAATGTGTTTAACAGTGCATATTGAAAAGGTAAATAGAGATGAAGGATAACAATATAAAGCAAAGTCTTGAGTAGACCAAACGCTTCGGTCTCTGTTATATTGGTTGTTCCGCTGAACTACGTTGGCTCCACTCACCAATTACAGAGACCGAAGTTCTAACTCGATCTGTAAAGGGACTCAATGGCCATATGTCTATGTATTCAGTTCGGATAAACCAGGGAAGTGGGAGTTGCGTGACAGCCAAAGTCCTGGTAAGTCACTTTTTGTTTTCCTTTTAAGATTTTTTTTTTTCCGGTTCGGTGCATTTAAGGCCAAAGCGGAATATTAATCTTTATTTTGGTCCAGTACTTTTCATATATTTTTATGAAATAAATATAAAAATCGAAGAGCCCCATCGGATTTTTGTATTGTTAATCCCCTAATGGCGGCTGCACATTCGCGAGCCGTCTGTGTACGAGGAGAAAAAAAAAATTAAAAATGTTTAAAAACTCCTTGAAACGGCTGCCAGCTGTCTAAGTCTTGAGCTAAAACTACTGAGGCCCTGTACCATAAAGTTTGATGATAGTATGGCTGATTTTACGATTGATTATACACAATGCTCAACGCAATCAATCATAGAAATCAGTCCTATGATCAATTGCTAAGCTTTGTGTTATAGGGCTAAGAATTTTGCATAAGCAAGATAATGCCACATCTTTAACATTTCCTCTACAAGCATTTTTTTGTGCATGTGTTTTCTTGTTCTTATTCATACCCGGTAAGCTTCAATAACATGTGCTTGTCTGGTAATCAAAAAAGCGTTTTGGCATTTTGGTGGTGAATTTCATATGAATACTTGTTTTCCTGGCATTAATTACAAACATGATCTCCAAGAAGCTCTTGCAGACTAGCACACAGTATATCTCTTTAAAAATACACCCATGTGTGTTAAGATAGTCACGATAACTACAACCTTTTAGAAGTAGAATCATAGCAACTTTTTATTAAATGGAGCCCAGGGTCCCATCTTACAAAGAGATGGCTTTCCATAGTTGCGATTGATCGGATCAATCGCAACTATGGAAAGCCATCAACATCCAACATACATGTTTGATCAAAATATTTTATAGAAATGACGAATATTCATACATTCACTGTTTTCTTGACAAATCAGTATGCTTCTCTTTGTTTTCAATGGACATTGAGCAACATTCCTAACGAAAATATTATGACAATGATGGATTTCCATATATATGAGATTGATCGTATCAATCGTAACTCTTTATAAGACAGAGCCCTGGTGTGTTGCTACATGATATACTACATTTAAATCTTCTGCAAGAAATATTATTCAATTAAACTATCACGTGAGCGGTACCAGTCATGCCTAGACACAAAAAACAGTCTTATATGAATATTTCATGACATACCCATCTTTAAAATTCACAAAAACTATCAAATTCCAATATTTGCTTCAGAAATAAAGCTGGGGTAAGAAAAACCCCCACAATATCTGTATTGGAAGTCCCAATGACATTTCAGTGTGCACTAAATACTTTCATTACAATTCTTCACATCAAAATACAATAGCTGTGAAACATGTGAAAATAAATACTCTCAAACCTTTGTGCAAGTGTGTGGCTAAAGCAAGCACAGCAATGATGAAAAAGTAATGAACGGGACAAGCATCACTACGGTATTCTAGCACCAGTTCAAAATCTTTTGTGTTCAAAACACTTCACAATCTCAAAACTGAATGACCATATCTTAATTTTTTTTTATCTAGAAAGGGGGGGGGGGGGGATGCTATATAACCAAATTACATTCATCATTTTACAAGCAATTTTTCTCATGATTGATATAATTTATTGTAACAATAAGACATAAAGCTGAATAAATCCCCTTTTCAAGAATAAAAATATAAATTAGGCACAATAAGATTATAAAATTAATCAAATCAAAATTCTAGATTTAATTATGTATAGATATTTGATTCATGACCAATTCGCCCTATTGAATATCAATTATTTTTCTTTTTTTTAAACAGTTAATTAAATTTATATTCTATTACAACATTTTATTCCAATTCATATCATTGGCTAGATCACACACAAATCTGATCTATCACATCTCCCCTGAATACATGACCGATATAAAAATTACATAAGTAGATCTAGTTGCTTCTTTATGAATTATTTTCTGAACACACACAATCAATATGGCCTGTGCCATCACATCAAGTTATCGCGTCAGGTCGGGCAATCGTGTATACCCCCTAAATTCTGGAAACGTTGGGTCCAGTTTACCTGACCATTCAATAATTTTGCTATAATATTCACAAAACATCAGGTAAACTAGACCCGACATTTTAGGAATTGAGGGGTCCTTTTCTTGAATGGTCAAGTTAAGCGATTGCCCGACCCGATACAACAACCTGTTGCTATGACACAATCCATCAATATGGACTTCAGGCCACTGGAAGCCTGTATCTAGCATTCAAGCCTCAAAATAAGTCATACCATAGACCCTGCAAGTCAAATCTCTTGAGAACACAAAATGTTTGAACCTGTAGTCAAAATCTGAATTAGAAGATGCAAATGACATACATTTTTCATATACTAGGGGCTGTTTCACAAAGATTTAAGTATGACTTAGAGTCGCACTTAAATGCCTAGTTGCGTGTGTTATAAAAGGCATTACCGCATTGGTCAGATCATGCAAAGAGGACGCGCACTACTGCGTATTGATCGTATTGCATATCATATACCCGTCATTATTTAAGTGCGACTCTAAGTCATACTTAAACCTTTGCGAAAAACCACAAGGTCTGAAAAACTGCTTTGACTCAACTGATTATTTGACAAATACGGAAGGATGGCTCTGGATTGAATTTTGCATTATATGGTTTAAGAAATCGCTTCAACACAGGTTATTATTCAACATATTGAAGGTCAACTAGTGAAGACATGACTGTGTCTTAATACCCTGGATGAAATAAAGAGCACAATATGGAGTAGTATCATTCATACATATGTCATATTAAACAGGGCTGGTATTCATCTGAAAGTATTGATTTTGAAAGTACTTTAATTAGCATTTTACTTGGTAAAATGCTTAAACTGGTATTCAGACCACATCTAAGTATTTAACTTACTAATAACCATTGTGACGTTATTAAGTTTGAGCCAAATACGGGCAATGTATGTATCCATCTGTGCGCAGAATGTATAACTGAGCATATCACGTTTGTAAACTGCACAAGCCAAGTCTGATAGGCAGTTGACTTAGATTCAAGCAAAATACTTAGCCCCAAAATGCAACTAAATACCAAAGATGGATAAGTATTTTACTTCGGCAAAATACTAAGTAAAATACTTAAAATTCTGGCTTAAGTATCAATTTGAATACTGGCCAAGATCAAAATCATCTTTACCTTACTGTTTGCAGCATTGGTATCATTATCAAAATATAAAACTTTCCTAATCATATATAAAAAATCAATGACTGTTGCATCTTATTCTAAGTAAAAAAATTGAGAAATGTGCATACCACCTGACCTGAATAATAGTAATAATGATGTTGTAACTTGAAAATAATTTCCTCTGTATAAGTGTATATGCCAGTGAGATCTTTATGCAATTCCCTGACCCAGTATCTTTCCTTTTCTCTTTATGTTTAAATACACACACAATTTATAAGATTAATTAAGTACCTGTTAATATAAAACAATAAGGCCTTTTCCGAATTTGAGGTGTTCATTATTAATTACAGACTTCAGTAGTCAATCTGTAAAGGTCCTTAATAATGGGCAGCAACATATGGTCTGCATCTTGACATTCTTTCTGCTCGCTTCCCAGCAGTATCATGGCTGTGGGAACGCACTCAGAGTCAGGACCAGTAATACATCACTATGTAAGTCCAAATCCCTTGCCATACTCAACAGCCACAAGAAGCCTTTCTATTAGTTTCTTCTCATCTTTGTACTCTGGTAGTAGTAAACGGTTGAAGCATGTCATGGCCGTGGGAAGGCGCTCAGAGTCAGGACCGTTCCTTTGTATGACAATTGGCAGGCTGGACAGGCCCTTCAGAGGAACCTGTTTTCATAAGACATAATAAACATTACAAAGTATTGGAACAGACACAATCAATCCTACAAAAGATATTAATTACAAGTCAATGCTAAAATAGGACTTACAATTACATTATAATTGTTGGAATTATCATAATGATTCAAATAAAAACGATGTAAGTGATATTGAATTTTGAGCTTCCATAAATATCAAATTTTTACACAAACACATTTCAAAACTTATCTCCTTGTGTGCTTACTGGTGGTGTTCTAAACTGGTGTTAATATGAAAATGGGGGATGCAAACTGTATTGAACTAAACACATTTCAGAATACTTATGACTCCACCGCCCAAAAAAAATAGAATAAAATAAATAAATAAATAAACGAACGAATGAATGAATCAACAGATTAGTATGTTATAAAACTTACCCTATCACTCCCAGTGATGAAGTTAAGTAGTTTCTTCTTCTGATCATTATTAATGGAATGAACTAGCCTCCAAAAGGACAGCACAATTGGGTGTTTCCTATATTGACATGAAAGCAAGAGAATGAATAATCATACGTAAATAAAGTGAAATATCAGGGGACGCACTGCAGAGGTCAAATATTACACCACATTTCATATAATAAATAGGCTTTGAAAAATTTAATACAAGGGGGAAATTTCAATACATCAGGGAAAATTAATGCATTCTGTATGTCAGGTAAATCCTACAATGATTATCTATGGCTCTATAACACAAAGATTTGCAACCAATCACTAATGGCCAATCAAGACCATTGTTTCATGTGCATATTGTTCAACATTCCCACTATCAACCAATCAAAATCCTTCTTCAAAAATTTGCAATTGAATTGTTACCTTGAGAAGCCATCTTCATAGGTAGCAGACGCTTCTAGAGCATGAAAGTCTAGATCAGGACTACCACATATAAGAAGCTCAATCTCTGAGGGTTGAAACAACTGTAGGGCTGAACCTCCACAGATGCTATGAAATCCTCTCGCAAAGGCCTAATTTAAGAAAATAACAAGATAAACAAGTTCTTAACAAGCCCCTCTTTTTACCATTTTTTTTAAACTATCGGTGTCATGTGAAAAGTATACTTGTTTTAAAACATCACAGACATTTTATCATTTTTTGTATTGAACAGCATAACATTAGGACATGTCCGACATTCATAATTTCAAGGTCTTAACTCCCATCACCATCAATCTTATCAGATTCAGTATAAAACCAAATATAATCCTACAAATAATCTCCACATACATAATCATTATCATAACTCTATTATCAAGAAATCATATACTTCCGAAGCTTGTACGGTACCATCGCACAGCTGACCGATATCTCTCAGTCATCTGTCGGCAGATACAGTGGACTATAAAAATCCTTTCTGTCTGTGGCCTGTATAACCACACTAAGGCATTACTCAGCCAGCGGGTAAAACTATTAGCCACATATTATACTAGAGCAACGAGAATTAATAACATATTACATTGATGTATGATGTTCAGGAGCCGGCGACACGAACCTTACAGATTGATCTTATAGTTGCTTTATACACTTGATCATACATAATGATCAATGTGATCAAGCGTAAATATTAGCCCTATGATTAATTGCTAAGCTTTGTGTTACTTGCCCAGGTGGGTATTTCATAAAGCTGTAAGTTAAGAGGGACTATACAAATGACTGGTGAACCTTTCTTACGTGCTAAATAATCACCGATGAACATTTAATGGTGAATATTATTTACCACAAGAAAGGGTCACTCTTAACTTATGAATAGCTTTATGAAACAGCCCACAGGTAACTAATTCCAAACCAAAGAACACGACATGATTTTCACTAAAAATTAATTTAAGCAGGGAGCTAATGGCAAGTTTAGTTATCAGTGCTTCTGTGTTGATGGCAGTGTTTATCAGATGATTCTTTTTTAAAATCAGTATCTTATGGGATATGATGGCAGATTTTGATAGTCTTTAAATGTCTTCAAAACTGTTGAACTGTAACTTCATTTATTTACTCACCTCAAACTGTCTTGAAATACTATCTACTAATAAATGCTGCACATATAATCGAGCATACTCCTCTCGATTCTGAAAAAAAAAAAAAAAAACATAACAATCTCAGAACAGAAAAATTTGTAAAGTTTGCTAACTTTGATATACTTTTCACTTTATAATTTTGACCATATATCCACGTCCATGAAATTTTCACGTACTTTAAACCTTACTGCAGATAATTCCTTCAAAGCAGGATCTTAATAAAATAATTCACTCATTTACTCCATTAAAACTGATGAACTTGAGATGTTTTACGCAATTCTTTTCTTAATTAATTCTGTATATATTTTCTATCAGCTTTTCTTGTGGTTATTCAAAATAGTAATGAAGTTGGAAGAACAGTATGGATGGAGTTACCTGGTTTGTTACTGGAATATTAGAGCCATTCAGAACCAAATCAATGGTTAATACATCACCCATTGAAGAATGAGACACCTGTCAAAATAAAACAAAATAGATACATCAAGTATGAAGGGACAATAGCTAAATATAATAATAAAGATAAATACAGCATGATGAATATATCAGTGACATACAAATGTCATAATACTACTGAGCAAGAGAGTTTAAATGATAATATACCGTATTGTTCTAATTCACAAACAGCAATGGACCAAAAATGAGCCATGCTTATATGCTTATTGGTATATGATGTACATGTATGTCTGTAAAATGAGAAAAGTTGCGATATGAGGGAAGGATTAAGATAAAGACAAGGAAATATGAAATGATGATCTGAATTGACCATTACCATTGAACAGTCGATTGCAAACCTTTGTGCTATGTGCTATAAGGCCCTAGTCTTCAACTTAAAAAAAATATATAAAATATTATGAAAAAACAACGTTATGAAATGATTTACACAATTAATTTACAATTCAAAGTCTAAAAACAATAGAAATGGCCAAATATGGCTCAACTCTTAGCGATGCCCATATGGTAATCCATGTTACAGGTTACGTTACCACTTCTCCCACATACAATCAGCAATGTACAGTACCATCGCACAGCTGACCGATATCTCTCAGTCATCTGTCGGCAGATACAGTGGACTATAAAAATCCTTTCTGTTTGTGGCCTGTATAACCACGCTAAGGCATTACTCAGCCAGCGGGTAAAACTATTAGCCACAACTTTAGTATTATCAATCATTTCATTAGTTTATTGATTCAATAATTTAAAAAATACATAAGAATATTCAAAGGTACAATGCAATAAAATATAACACAAAGTAAACTGTTCAGGGAGCCTTGGAAAAGAATGAAGTTGTAGGTAGGGTTCCCTTAAAGTAAAAAGTCATCATCATCATCATCATCATCAATACCATCATCATCATCATTATCATCATCATCATCATCATCATCATCATCACCATCATCATCATCATCATCATCATCATCATCATCATCACCATCACCATCATCACCATCATCATCATCACCACCATCATCATCATCACCACCACCATCATTATCATCACAATCACCATCATCATAAACATCATCATCATCATCATCCCACCACCACAGCCACCATGATGATGATGATGATGATCATCATCATCATCATCACTATCACAACCTCAACCATCAACATCATTATCATCTTAAATATTAATCTTATACTCCTAAAATAGTCCAAGTCTCCTAACCTGGAATGTTTGACAGAAGACATCCTCCACATCATCACCCTCGTACTCCAGCATCTCTTTGATGCCGCGCCCCAGGGATGGTTGTACCCTTATCAGGTCATCGATGGTCAGAGCATCCTCATGAAGCTTCTTGTAGATGGCCATAGGGAAGTTACAATCCAAGATGATACCGTTGTAGATGGCTAGGCCTAGAAGGGTGCCTACCAACTCAAACTCATCATCAGAATCAGCTGAGCCTTCAGAACCTGAGAGAAAGAGAGTGACAGACAATGTTTCACTTAAGCAATAACAAAAGCAATAACATGGATCGAAAGCATGAATGTGCTACAATAAGGGAAAGTCAAGGTAATAGGGAGTTTTAGATTGCATATTGACTACAACCACAATGCTTGTTCAGTGTTTCAGCAGCTCTGCTCCTTTTCCTTCAAGTGCCATTAACACAAAGCACTCAAAATCAATCATAACACAGGCTGTATTTTAAATTTTCAAAGTCTCCATTGTTTCCATATCCTTTCTTTTCTTTACTGACACATTCAGTGAGCATCTTATCATTATGGATACCAGTGCATTACATATGTTCATATATTACTAATATGATTTAAACAATTCTACTAGATTCTCAATAATAACAAATTATACTTGTTATTGAAAAAGATGTGACATCTTTGTCATACCATTGATCCATATAGTCCTGTTCTCCTCTGAGCTAACAAACATGCCATAGCTTGGATTAAAGACTGCTTCAGAGATAAGCTGAAAGAATTCCTTCTGAAGTCCACCCATGTCAAGACCCTGTATAACAATATAAAGAGACAGTACATAAAGTAATCATACAGCATTGTGGGCTGTCAAAATTACAATGTTGAAGAAGGTGTGCAGTTAAATGAAAGAATAAAGCTTGAAGAGGAGAGGAATATATACTTTTACAAGTGGAGCATTTCATCAACATTTATCATCTGACAACTTTCCTCAATTTTAACTGGCTGAGAAGAACAGGTGTCTGACATTTGGTAATTGCTGGATACACTAAATTTTGTTGGATAAAACGCATCTGATAAGTCCTTTCAAGAAATGCTCTCCTGGGCTGGTATTCAATTGAAAGTATTGATTTTGTAAGTATTTTACTTAGTATTTTACTTGGCTAAGTGAAATACTTAAACTCGTATTCTGATCACATCTAAGTATTTTACTTTATCAAGCCAAATAAAAAAAAAGTACTTACTAAAAAGCATTGTCACGTCATAAAGTTTGAGCCAAATAATGTGCAATGTATGTATCCTTGTGCAAAATGTATGATTGCGCATTACACGTTTGTAAACTGTGCGCAAGCCAGACTTGAGTCTGGTAGGCGGCTGACTTAGATTTAAGCAAAAAAAAGTTAGCAAAACAATGCAATTGAATACCAAAGATGGATAAGCATTTCACTTAAGCAAAATACTTAAAATCTTGTCTGAAGTATCAAATTGTATAACGGCCCTGTACTTGAATTTGTAAATCGTTACATACAATCAGCAATGTACAGTACCATCGCACAGCTGACCGATATCTCTCAGTCATCTGTCGGCAGATACAGTGGACTATAAAAATCCTTTCTGTTTGTGGCCTGTATAACCGCGCTAAGGCATTACTCAGCCAGCGGGTAAAACTATTAGCCACAACTTTAGTATTATCAATCATTTCATTAGTTTATTGATACAATAATTAAAAAAATACATAAGAATATTCAAAGGTACAATGCAATAAAATATAACACAAAGTAAAATGTTCAGGGAGCCTTGGAAAAGAATGAACTTGTAGGTAGGGTTCCCTAAAAGTAACAAGTGGAACGCCTCTGGCAGTCTCGCCTGCATTACGCAATTCGTTATAGCAGCAGTGCTTCCTTTGAAAAACAGCTAATTAATAATTATTCACAGAAGAAAACACTAATATGATAATAAAATATTATGTCCATTGACCCAAAATGACCTTTGACCATGATCATGTGACCTAAGACATGTGCAAAACAATCATTCATACTTGATTACCCTTATGTCGATGTTTCATGAGCAAGTACCATAAACTTCCTAAGTTATGATGCCAATTCAACACATACTCCCAACACGCCCAGAGTTCATTGAACTTTAAATGACCCTTGACCTTGGCCATGTTCCTGAAACACACACAGGGTATTCAGGGATACATTGCTGCTCTTATGTCCAAGTTTCATTTCATCAAGCCAAATAAAAAAAAAAGTACTTACTAATAAGCATTGTCACGTCATAAAGTTTGAGCCAAATAATGTGCAATGTATGTATCCTTGTGCAAAATGTATGACTGCGCATTACACGTTTGTAAACTGTGCGCAAGCCAGACTTGAGTCTGGTAGGCGACTGACTTAGATTTAAGCAAAAAAAGTTAGCAAAACAATGTAATTGAATACCAAAGATGGATAAGCATTTCACTTAAGCAAAATACTTAAAATCTTGTCTGAAGTATCAAATTGTATAACGGCCCTGTACTTGAATTTGTAAATCGTTACAAGATGCATTTTATCTTATAGTAGAGCGGATTAGCTCCAAAAATTGTGCAAATTTTGACTAAAGCATAAAACTTTTACAAGTATTAGTATATGCCATAAGATTTATTTTAAAGATGGGAGGTAAATTTATAAATGCCATTTTCGGCCGTTGCCATGGCAACGGATTAATTTCTCCAAAACAACATACATTCCCATATAAATGGTAAATAAACATGATATAGATGACCAAAATGATAATTTTCAGGCTCCCAATTGAATACATATGAAATTTAGAAATATTCAAGATCATCAAGATAGTTCCAATTGGTCCGTTGCCATGGCAACGGCTTGTTTTTCCCCAGAAAAATAAACATTTTGATTAAAAAAAGTTGTAGAATATGATATATCTTTAATTTCCCCTAATTTTACAGTGCTTAACAAAGATATTTTGGTTGCTAAATGTGTAAATTACATCTCAAGCCATTGCCATGGCAACCAAATAACATCTAATTTACAAAAAAAACATGGTTGTCAAGACAATGGATAGGTGGAAAATACAATTGGAATTGACTTAATCTGTATGCTTAAGTTTTGACCCCCTCATTTGAACAAAAAATACAGAAAGTGTTCTGCAGGAGTTCTTTATAAAGATAAAATATTATGTTGCTTTGGAAATGCTTGAATTGAATTTAAAAAGGAACAATTTTACAAAGGGCCCGTTGCCATGGCAACAGCTTATTTCCCTCTAGAAAGGTAAAAATATTGATAAAAATGTAGGATACATGTACGGTATGATCATCATTCCATTTCCCCTAATTTCAAGGTACTAATCGAGATATGTTTGTGACTAAATTTATAAATATAACATCTTAAGCCATTGCCATGGCAACCAAATAACATCTATTTTTTTTTTAAAGTGGATGATAAGGTTAAAAACAGGTGAAAGATACAATGAATATCAACTTAATGTGCATTCGTAAGGTCTGACCTACTCAACTAATTTAGGGGAAAATAATACAGTCAGTGTTCTGCATGAACTAATTAGAATAATTAACATTGATGTTGCCTTGGTAATACTTGAATTCAACGATAAATATCAATGTTCCAAATGGCCTGTTGCCATAGCAACGGATCATTTACCCAAGAACAGTAGCAGTTTTGATTTTTAAAAAGGACTGTATAATCTGATTTTTCTTTCATTTCCCTTAACTTTAGGGTAAGAATAGATATGTTTGCTGTTAACATGCAAATAACATATAAATCCATTGTCATGGCAACCAAGTAACATCTAATTTGAAAAAATATATAACATGGTTGACATGATAATGGACAGGTGGAAAATGCAATTTATAACAATTAACTCAAGGTTTGACCCAGTCATTTAATTTTGAACAAAGATTACAATGTTTCGCACTAGTTCATTAGAATGATGAAATTTGAGGTTGCCTTGGTAATGCTTGAAGTTAATGATAAATATCAATGTTGCAAATGGGCCGTTGCCATGGAAACGACTCTTTTTTCCCAAGAAAAGCACCAAATTTGATCGAAAAACAGTTTAAAATCTGCATTTTGTCATAAATTTCCCCTAATTTTAGGATGCAAAGCATAGATATGTTTGCTGTTGATGTACAAATAACTTCAGCCATTGCCATGACAACCAAATAACATCTAATTTCAGTGGCTTAATTTGGTTTCTATGTTTGAAGGGTGAAGTAGTACATTGGGACTAGTTACAAGGACAGCCAGTGGTCTGACGTGTCCAAAACCCTAAGACGGCTTCCAAAAATGGAGTTTGAAATGGCTGTTGATATATAAATGGACATATAGGTCATTTCCTATCAATCTGAGATATATGATTTTGGTGTCTTGACCATGGTTTCAATGGTCAAATAATACACTATCACAAGTTGAATGGACAGTCAGTTGTCCATTATATAAAAAAAATCCAAGATGGCTTCCAAAAATGGAGTCTAACATTGCTGTTGCTGCATTAAAAAAGTAGTTTGTTTGATATCCTGGAATATGTTTATGTCATGGTTAAATGGGTCAAATAATACATTAGGACAAGTAACAAGGACAGTCAGTGGTCAAGTTTGTCCAAAAATCCAAGGTGGCTTCCAAAAATGGAATAGCTCCTGTTACTAACAAATGGACATATTTCGTGTAATATATGTCAGTAAATACATCATGTACATTTGAACAAGTTACAAGGACAGTCCGTAATCCAGTGTGTCTAAACATCCAAGATGGCTTCCGACAATTGGAGTCTAATCGGAGTCTGTTACTTAAAAATTTACATAGTTCATTTAAAATCCACCAAGAAAAAATTATTTTGGTGTTCACACTTTGGTTTCAAGGTTTTAAAAATATGTTTAGACTGGTTACAATGATATCCAGTTGTCAATTTTTTCCTAAAAATCCAAGAGGATTTTCAAAATGGCATCTTAAATGACTTATATCACTCAGAAATTATCTGAGTTCATACAACATCAACATGTGAGAAACATTTTTGGTGTCTACACTGTGGTATGAAGGGTCCAATATTACATTAGGACAAGTAACAAGGATGGTTAGTTATCGATTTTGTCCAAAATCCAAGGTAGATTCTAAAATTACATCAATGGGTGCTGTTGCCAACTCTTACCTGCTTGCATTTTTAATGTAGGCACCAAAATTATTTCTCACAAGTGGATATTACATCCACTTCAAAGTAACAGTTGTCATTTTAGAACCCATTTATGGAGGCCATCTTGGATTTTCAGGCAAAATTGACAATTGTAACCAGTCCCAAAGTATAATTTGATCCTTGAAACCCTAATGTAGACACCAAAATAATATCACCAGGTGTATTTTTGATGTACTATGTCAATTTTTTAGTAACATTATAACCCCCATTTTTCAAGCCATCTTTGAATTTTTTGACACAATAATGACACCTGACTGTCCTTTTCAACTTGACCAAATGTATAGTATTACTTGACCCTTTAAATACTAGTGTAGACACAAAAATCATATCCCCATAGTATATTATTAATGAACTATATTATGTCCATATTGAAGTACCAACAGTCAATTTAGACCCCATTTTGGAGGCCATCTTGGATTTTTTAACATACCAGTCCAATGACTGTCCTCGTAACTTGTTCTAATGCACTAAACCATGGTTTTATGATTATGGTTTAGACATCAAAATCATATTCCCCAGACAGATATTGAACAAACTATGCCCTAATTTATTATTTGACTCTTGAAAATATGGTTTAGACACCAGAATCACATCTCACAGGCGGATATAGAATGAGCTCTGCCAATTTTTAAGTAACAACAGTCAATTTTAGACCCCATTTTGTAAGCCATCTTGCGTTTTTTAACATACCAAACCACCGATTGTCCTTGTAACTAGTCACAAACATATCTCGACATATCTAGTACCTTGAAATTAGGGAAAATGGAATGATGATCTTACTGTACATGTATTTTATATTTTTATCAATATTTTTACTTTTCTAAGAGGGAAATATGATGTTGCCATGGCAACGGGTCCTTTGCAAAATTGTTTATTTTTAAATTTAATTCAAGCTTTACCAAGGCAACATTAATTTTTTTCTTTATAAAGAACTCCTGCAGAACACTTTCTGTATTTTTTGTTCAAATGAGGGGGTCAAATCTTAAGCATACAGATTAAGTTAATTCCACTTGTATTTTCCACCTGTCCATTGTCTTGTCAAACATGTTATTTTTGTAAATTAGATGTTATTTGGTTGCCATGGCAATGGCTTGAGATGTAATTTACACATTTAGCAACCAAAATATCTTCGATAAGCACTGTAAATTTAGGGGAAATTAAAGATAAATCATATTCTACAATGTTTTTTTAATCAAAATTTTTACTTTTCTGGGGATAAACAAGCCGTTGCCATGGCAACGGACCAATTGGAACTTTCTTGATGATCTTGAATATTTCTAAATTTCATATGTATTCAATTGGGAGCCTGAAAATTATCATTTTGGTCATCTATATCATGTTTATTTACCATTTACATGGGAATGCATGTTATTTTGGAGAAATTAATCCGTTGCCATGGCAACGGCCGAAAATGGCATTTATAAATTTACCTCCCATCTTTAAAATAAATCTTACGGCATATACTAATACTTGTGAAAGTTTCATGCTTTAGTCATAATTTGCACAATTGTTCGGCTAATCCGCTCTACTATTAAAGGAGAACCTCATGAAAGATATTGATTGACTTTGACACATTACTAAAACAGTATTAAACTTCACCTTTAATGGGGGGATGCTACTTTGTAAGTAAAGTTGAAACTAGAGGACCAATGCAATGAACAAGAATTTTAGATTAGATTACACTGTCACCTCCATCTGAAAGAAAGACTTAAATTCATTCACAATTGTGTGTACTGGAAATCTGCATCAAATGCACAACTGCTGATAACCATTTCCTGAACATCAAACAGATGAGGGCCTTACCTGTTCTCCTCCTCCGATATATTTTATCTTGAGTGGTTTCTTGAGATCATTCTTCTTAAGTCTTATATGAGCTAGGGTATCACTGATCAAGTAATCTCTTCTTACTTCTATGACTAAGGAAGGACACATAGTACAAACTCACCTGTTCCCCTCCTCCAATATACTTGATCTTGAGTGGTTTCTTGAGATCATTCTTCTTGAGTCTTATCTGAGCTAGGGTATCACTGATCAAGTAATCCCTTCTTACTTCTATGACTAAGGAAGGACACATAGTACAGACTCACCTGTTCCCCTCCTCCAATATACTTGATCTTGAGTGGTTTCTTGAGATCATTCTTCTTGAGTCTTATCTGAGCTAGGGTATCACTGATCAAGTAATCTCTTCTTACTTCTATGACTAAGGAAGAACACATAGTACAGACTCACCTGTTCCCCTCCTCCGATATACTTAATCTTGAGTGGTTTCTTGAGTCTTATCTGAGCTAGGGTATCACTGAACAGGTAATCCCTTCTTACTTCTATGACTAAGGAAGGACACATAGTACAGACTCACCTGTTCCCCTCCTCCGATATACTTGATCTTGAGTGGTTTCTTGAGATCATTCTTCTTGAGTCTTATCTGAGCTAGGGTATCACTGATCAGGTAATCCCTTCTGATTTCCAGGACTAGGAATGGACACATGGCAGCCTTGATGGAATCCTTGAGGTTCGGGGTGAAACGTCTTCCATCCTTCAAATATTTCTGAGCTTGGTTTACTCGCTGGAAAGAGAGAACAAAATGATATATGATTAACTTTCAATCCCAGCCATCGCCAGGTCTTCCATCAGTAGAAATTTATCCACATTGTGCTGCACTCTACCAAGGTGCGGTGAATGGGAACCTGGTAGAATTAATGTCATACCTTGAGTGCACTGAGCACTGTAATTCCAACTCCCTCCATGCAAGACCTTCCTTGTATAATTTGTCCCTGGTATCTGGTGGACTTTAAAAAAAAAATGAATTTCAGCTGTTTCATTAATACTTTTTACTCATTTATTTTTGATACTCACCGCCTGATGTAGAATGGCCACCTGATACTCTCTTCTCATCTGAACCACAGCATCAAGGTGTAACACATGGACTTTAGACTGTAAGATAAATAAAGAAAATGAAGGTGAATATTATAAACAAGTTTTTATTTTGTGTAGAATGCAGAGAGATAATCAGCAGTAGGGAAAGAGAGAAAGAGAAATAGACAGAGATGAAAAATAGAGAAGGAAAACATAGATAAAGACATGGAAAGGGTGTGATAGACAAACATGGAAAGAAGGAAGAATGAGAGGGATACAGATGGACAGAAAGGGAGAGGAAAGGAAAGAGAGAAAGAGAAATAGACAGAGATGAAAATAGAGAAGGAAAACATAGATAAAGACATGGAAAGGGTGTGATAGAAAAACATGGAAAGAAGGAAGAATGAGAGGGATACATATGGACAGAAAGGAAGAGGAAAGGAAAGAGAGAAAGAGAAATAGACAGAGATGAAAAATAGAGAAGGAAAACATAGATAAAGACATGGAAAGGGTGTGATAGAAAAACATGGAAAGAAGGAAGAATGAGAGGGATACAGATGGACAGAAAGGGAGAGGAAAGGAAAGAGAGAAAAGAAGATAGTGAGAAGAGAGACGGAATAAAAGAAGTGAAGAGCAAAACAGAGAAAGCACAAGACAGGTGGGAATCATGAAGGAGAGCAAGAGAGAGAGAAAACAAGACATGATGAGCAAAAAAGAAGAGTTGTTGAGAATAAGAAAGAGAGAGACAGGAAAAAAATAATGAACTTACAGCTGGATCCAATAAGAATGGGAAATCAAGTAGAGATGATATCGGTGGATTGGAGGAGCATTCATCTTTACAGGACTGTAGAGGGAGCCCTGCATTATGCTGCCATCGATGGTATTCTGTCTGATAGTCAAGATCCCTACATGATAAAGGTCAAAATTTAAACAAAATTATGTAATAAGGGAAATCAAACCCCTGTGAAGAGCAAAAGGATGGTGACCTCTGTGAGTTTTAAAAAAATCTAATCTAATCGTACGTTTTATTGCAACATGCAAAAGTGGTCTCCCATAACTTCTTGAACACAAAAACACACACACACAAAACCCCATTTTTTTTACAGTTTTGATTTCAGAGTTTGCACTTAATATACCGCTGGCACACAATTCAATTTATAGCAGATAGGTCACTACAGTTGCACTCTAAAGTTAGTGAACCCCACCACAAATTGGACTCCTTCATGCTGAGTGTTGAATGACAGCAACACTACAATAACGGGCGAGCCCAGAGAAACAAAGTTTATTGAATGTAATGTTTTATCACCGGATCTCACAATTGAATATCTAAAACATGGCAGAACTTGGACACTTGAAATATGTTCATTTTCTGGTGGGGTTCACCAACTTTTTAGCACCACTGTATATGATACTTTCAATTAAGACAATAGATCTATATTGTACAAGTTTTTGCAGTATATCACACATGAATTCCAGCATTTTAATCATCATACCGTGGAAAACAAAATAAACAGAGTCTCAATAAACCCTCTCTGAAAAAAACCCAACAAAACACAATGATATATAAAACAAAAGCAAAACAAAATAATACAAAATCAGGGAAATAAATTTGCAGAAGACTTACAGTTATTCATCTAAAAAAAAAAATATTTCAGATTCATAAAATGAACCACCCAGGATAAACCCTGAATGAGAAACTTTGAATTTACCTTGAGAGCTGATGACAGTAGAAATCTTCTAACTGTGCAAGACCAATACTTGAACCATGTTCCAATGAGATTTGATTCGCTTCGTATAGAATCTGCATTGTCATGGCAACATGAATCATTCCTTCCGATGCACTGTGATATTACAACAATTTATAGAAGGAAAGCATATCAGAGTGTGAATTGGCAAAATAATGTAATTACACAAAATGGCTTTTTAAGACAACTAAATATAATTTTTTTTCTCACAATTTCAACCACTTACTTGGGACATTGTGAATTTACATCTTTAAGGAGTAAACTTAAGAAAAAAAAATGATGGGGCACTAGAAATCTATGCCTCTGCTTTTGTCTGAAAAGATATATACTAAATACCTATTTTTTTCTTCAAATAATGACCACTTTGACATTTGACCTTGTACACTAATTAGATTATCATCATTCCCAAATGCATACATGAGCCAAGTTTGAAGTTAATTCTTCAAGCGGTCATTTGGATATCACGGGAAGGAGATAAATTTACTACCGGTGAAACAGCCACCATGAGTACCATGAGAGTGGAAGAGCCGTGGTGTAGTGGTTCTGACTCACGCATTGTAAACAGAGGGTAGTGTGTTCAAATCCCACCATGGTCTAGCGTCCTTTAACAAGGCATTAATCCACACTTTTGCCACTCTCAACCCAGGTGCTTAATGGGTACCTGGTAGGGTATGAAAGTAATTGTAGCTTGTCCAGTACCGTGTGCGCCCCAACGGCGACCGACTGGAATACTCCCCAGGGAGTAGAGGATGTGTATACATTGTGTGCAGGAATGACTGATTGAATCCGATGACCAGGGTAAAAATATATCTACAAAGCGCTTAGACACGTCATCCTGATGTATTAAGCTCTATATAAAAGCGGAATATTGTTATCATTATTTATTACATATGACTTTCCAGATAAAAAGGATGAATTATTACCCTTCCCTGGGCCTCATGATGGACACCATATGAGCTTTCAGGATCTTCAGGAGTCTCTGGAAGCGGTCTTTCTCCAAATGAAGCAGGGACTGGATCAGATTAGTCCTAGCACCAGGGACCAGGCGCTTGGCTAGGATCCTACACAGGACCTGGACCAACTCAAAGTTGAGCTCCATAATCGGGCACTCCAGAATGATCAAAAGCTAAAATTATGAAGAAAAAGATGAATCATTGTGAATGGGAATACCATGTAATAAAGTCATCAAAGAGAATTCATATTTGAACACATTTGCTCCAGCATTGATGAAATTATAGGGTTCCTTCCCAAATAAAACATGGTATTAATAATATTAACTATGATTGGATTAAAATAAGCCTTTTTCCAGAGCGCTGTCCCTCACTCAAATAGCAAATAAAAATGGGGAAATCATGACATGTTCTCTGCTGTCCAGGTATGGAATTAGATGACTTCTCTTCTTCAAACTACTGATAAATACTTGAAAATTCCCTTTCTGATATTCTATTTTTTACAAGAAATTAAACCTTTAATCATATAACTTTCATGATAACTTTTTAGGAGAGTAGACACTACACATAATGAATGTTCCTAATTACTTGACCTGTAGCTCTACTCAGGATTGGGCTAGTTTCTTGAGGAAGAATGTAATAGCAATGGCGAGACAGCTAGTGAATATATTCATAGAAATGCATATCTGCTTGACCCAAAACATTGGTAGGCCGTTCCATTGCTTATCTTACCTGGTTAATACCATGTGGCTGTACCAAGGATTGGTCTAGCTTCTTGAGTAGTATCTCAATGGCATTTGCAAGGCATGTCATGAATCTATCTCTCGGATGTTGGTCCCATAGGAGATTGTATGCTGTTCTTACTGCTGCTAGGTCCAGCTGGCTGTAGGGATTATTCTCTTCTACCTGATATTTAAAGAAAACACAAATGATCACAAAGAGCTCCCAAATTGTAAAGGAAGCAAGAAAAAATTGGAGGGAGTTTCTTGCCGCATGTATTCTATGATACATACAATTGTATAATTATTAAATAAATGATATTTTGCACAAAAATTCAATTTTTTAACGTACATCGAACATTTGCCTAACTCTTTCAATATAAATACCTAAATCTTAATCTAAATATCTCACTCTAAGCCTAAAGTAACAGATTACTTCCACGATACTATTGTTCATCATTTGCCATTAAAATGGCTTCAAACTGATCATTAATTTCATAGCAGTCAAGGGGTTAATTTTGGAATGAACATCAGGAGAATATCTAACAAAACCAGAAAAATCACAAAACTCTCTAAATGAGTAATGTATATGTGTGGCTTTCCTCAAAGGGTTTACTTCAATTTATATAAAGTTATGAAAAGTTATAATGCTCTAAAATTATGAATTGATCCATGGGAAGTGGACATATAAAAAGGTTGACTACTATATAGAATTGTCCTGATGTGTATGAAAATATTTCTTTTACCCTGAAGCTTGAATTGAGAGCGACATCTGACATGAAGACTGTACGTATTGTATTGAGTAGGAAGGCATCGTCTCCACACTCCTTGTATTGATCAATAATACTCTGAAGAAATAGACACAATGATACATGTATATACATCAATTACACAGGAGCCATTTCTACTGCCTTATAAATAACCTATGCTATAATATGACGACCAACAAGGTGATAGGAAAACCATGAGAAAAGCTAAGAGAGTTCTTAGAGAAAGGAGATTTGAACTAAAAAGGAAACTAGTCATAATCATGCTTTTTTTTTAGAAGATGTCTAGAGTAAGATAACATTGTCACAAATGATCTATGGACATTTTTAAGATAAACCTGTCATCAATCAAGTCTTGTCATCGATCACATCTAATTCATAAAAAAATCTTTAAATCTTTTCCTAATTGTCCTGAAATACCGCTCATATTTTATCTACTCACAAAAACTAATGCATTAAATAAAGAGGAAGAGAGAAAAAGAATACCCAAGTACCTGCAGCATATTCAGAGTAAGGTGAGTAAGAGCAAATTCCTGGCCAGTATCCAGGGCTATCTCCAGGGAAAGAGACCTCTCAAACTCCCGGAGGTCATCGGTCTCTTCAAGTGCTTCCTGGTCAGAGAGGAGCCTCATGGGACTTGGAGCCGGACTGAAGATAGGACTATTATTAGGACTAGCTACAGGACTAAGAGAGGACAGTTGATTGGAGGAGAGGGAAGAGGGGCCACGCCCAGAGGTAAGGCTCAGGGCGGAGCCACTAGAGTTCATCTGGAGGCTGTTGACCATGCTTCCCATTGGGCTAGTTCTGGATCTGGGTAGAAAATAGACAAAACCTCTCAGGATTAATCTTCTAGATGATGATGATACTTCATTACCCTTATGTGTAAGTTTCATGAACTAGGTCCATACAATTTATGAGTTACGATGACATTTCAAAAATGTAACTTTAGGTTAAGATTTCGATATTGATTCCCCCAACATGGTCCAAGTTCATTGACCCGAAATGACCTTTGACCTTGGTCATGTGACCTGAAACCAAGGCAGAATGTTCAGTTAATACTTGATTACCCTTATGTCCAAGTTTCATGAACTAGGTCCATACACTTTATGATGTCATTTCAAAAACTTAACCTTAGATTTGATGTTGACGCCGCCGCCGTCGGAAAAGCGGCGCCTAATGTCTCGCTCTGCTATGCAGGCGAGACAAAAACAGCTCAACATGGTTTAGTGAGTTATTACCTAATTCTACTAACCTATAATGAAGGTTGACTAAATTGTCATAGCTACCACGTAGGCTCAAATTCTCCTGGCTGGAGCCAAGGCTATGTGAATGAAGCCCACCCTCAAAGTTCATTGACCTTCCAGAGTTCCTCCGTAGACTCGAGTTAGATCTTGACATCAGACTTTGACTGACATCATCACCTGATCCAGTCATGTGACCTGATTAATAAGAATGATGAAATTTGATATTATGTTAAACATAAATACATGCCTGTGTGCCATAATATTTTTTTCTGTTTCCTTTTTAATTTCAAACAAATTACATTTGAAAAGGAGATAATTTCTAGGATTATTTATAATATATAAATATTATATTATATATAGATTTTCATATTGAATTTTTACCCTTATACATATGGAAACCTCATATTTGCTGCGATGTTATAAGAAATGAATATTAATTTCATTCTCGAAGATGCTGCATTAACATTCACACAACACTATTTATTTCAAGTCATTAGAAAATGCTATTCAGCTTTTCTCACACAATTATGACTTCTGGTATACCAATATATCAAAACAACTTCCATTCATGTGACACTACTATCAACATTTCAAATGTTGGTGATACTACAGAATCATTGTCATTGGTATTTAACTTAAAAACAAATAAGCCATGAAATTAGATGATACGAACCATTCCTATTTCTGCTGGAAGACACATCAACCCATGGCATATCTGTAGCATCTCCCGTCTGTAAGCTATGATCACTTCCCCATCGAAGCACCTCCCCTCCTCGTCTGACCCCTCCTTCCCTCTGACCTCTGACAAGCTTCCCCAGTGACCCCGTCCTCTGGGCCAGCAAGGAAGGATTCGACCCTGATCTTGCTCCCGGCAGTCTTCCGCTCGGAGGTAGATTGGTGGTAGACGACGATTGTCTTCCCGTCGGCGGTTTACGCCTAAGCTTCTCAGTGAGTCCATTCTTGGCTAGTGACGCAGAGATGTTCTTCCCACCGACCAGTTTCTCAAGATCTGATTTGGAATGTCTTCTACTTGGTACTTTCTTGCTAGAGTCGGTAGAATCATCGCCGGTAGCGATTGGGAAAGACTCTGACTGAGGTACGTCTTTGAAGAGAGTGGCAAAAGGTGACGAGGAATAGAGGGTCTGAAGGAAAGACTTGACTTTACCGTTTTTGGTCTGGAAGACATCTTCTGGCAAGGCGCGGCCGACAAACTTCTCTGAACTACAGAAGTATAATCTGTTGAGAAAGAAAGAAATGTTTGTGCATCTGCATCAGTATCCATCATTTCATAACATGTTATATATATTAAAGCTTACCACATTTGCACTGCATCAATACAGTCACATTAAGTTTCTTACTTTTTTATCATTCATAACTTTGATTATAAGCAGGATCCATTCATATTAACTTCATCAGAGAACTCACTGCATTCTAAAAGTATCCAGCATATCAAATCAGTATTAGAAAAGTTCATCAAACAAATCACACAAACGATCTGATGTGATAAGTAAACACAAGGAAAAGAAAGGAAATTGAGCACGCAAGGAGAGAAAAATAAATTTGGACCATTCTTGGTCATGTGTGTGATCGAAATGAAAAATCTTGACTTTAATTAGTTAAATAAATCAATTTTTTTTAGAGATTTAGAAATTCAAGGTTATATAACATTAACATGTTTAGTCAGCTATCACTTGGAAATATTTTTGCAGTCTACAATATGCAGGTTCAAGGTCAGAGGCCAAAAGAAGTAGGTCACGTGTGTGACTTCATACAGATGCATGACTTTGAAAGTTTAATTTCATTTTGAAAGTTTAATTTCATTTTGAAATTCCTGTAAATTTCAAAATGAAATTAAACTTTCAAAATCATCATGATTAGTTATAAACCTCTACAAAGTTTAGATTTAGATAAAAAGTCGAGATTTGTCATAATTTGGGTCAGACACATGACAAAAAATGTCAAATTTATCTATCAGCATTTCAGAAAAAAACCTGAATCAAAACAAACAGTTCTGTTCTTTCTCCATTTTCTCATGAAGGAAGACAGAAAAAGGACGACTGCCAGACTGAAATGTGGTGAACGAGAGAAAGATGTGTATAAAATCAAACAGTAGCTTACCTTTGACTAGAGGCAAGTTGAATGCTGATGATGGCAGCTACGTCAGCAGTCATCCAGATTGCATCTTTAGAAGAATGGCAGAACTTGTTCCTACATTCTGATCTCCCACATCCATCAGTAAGCTGGTAGTAATATCTAATATCAAATAATAAAAGTACATAATAATAACTCTTGTTCACCCAGGGCAGCCACTTCAGCTGTAAGGTTGTTCTGTCAGCAGGCCCCTGCATTATTTTTACCCTTCTTTATCCTGGCACCCCGAGCACTTACAAGAAGGCAGAAGACACCATTTTTATAATCCTTTGGCATGACTCGACTGAGAATGGAACGGAATGGAACCCATGACCTCCGGTTCAGGAGGCTGCTGCTCTAATCATTGAACCATCATGCTAGGTCTCAATGATTTTCTTCATAACTCATCAATCAAAAGCATAACTTTTGGTATTATGCTCAAAACACAAATATGCTAAAATTTCAATCTGAAAATTATTCAACTCGATCCAGGCCATGCACTTCCACTTGTCAGAAAACATGATTTACTCTCTTGTCAATGTTTTCTTCTCTGAAATGATTTTGGCAATAAAAAGTAATATATCCGAATAACTAGTAGAGAAGACCGGAGTAAAAATATTATCAAATGTCATATCATTAATATATAAACTATAATTCATAAAATAATTATTTGTTTGACGTCACCTGTGCCTGTGAGAGGTTTCGATGATCAAATTTGATGCACATAGGTAAAAATGCTAACACCAGTACACAACATGCATGGTTTACCATAAATTATGCAAAGGTTTCATTTATACTGCAAATGTTTTTATCTATGTGAGTATGACTTCCAAATGAAAGGCTGACTGCATGTAATTAATGCGGAGAAACAAGGCTTGCTTCTATGATGATAAAACCTTGTTTCTCAAAATCTTAATAGTTTGATGACAGCTCAGAATCTAGATCTTAGAGTTATAACACACGTAACAACTTTCTGTTGCCTTGAAAGAGTTCTTCACAGGTATTAGGAGACTGCTTTAAGAGAAAATGAGACTGCCACCATTGCTACATTTTTTTTCTCCATTTTTTTTAATTTTGAGATGCGAGGTTTTATCAGCCCAGGCACGGTGTGTTAGACATCCTACCTCTTGATAAGTTGTTCTAAGTAATGCTTTGCTTTAGATCCTGTTGTATTAGGCGCATCGTAGCTCCTTGGCAGTTCAGCTTCCTGTACAGAAAGGTTGCTGTCAGATAATGCAGCAAGGTTACTGGCACTAAGATTCCTACAACAATGAAAACACAATCAAAAGATAAATAAAGTGAAACCTGTATTATAAGGACCACCAAAGGGAGACAAGAAATATGGTCTTTATGAGCAGGTGGTATTCATGGACAGGTTCCTATTATACATGTTCCAATGGGGTAAACTCAGACCTACCAACCTCTGGGAATGAAAAATTGTATTCTGTGATAAAAAAAAATGTATTTTTCCCAAAAAAACTGTATTTTATAATAAAATGCGTGGCGTGCGCTCATCGTGGCGCTCAAGCTGCATGCAAGCAAAAATGCGCACTGCTCTTGCAAATGAAAAAAAAAAACATTGAAACATGTGTAGGGGAAGGCGGGGTAAGTTGTGACACTTTTTGCATTTTGCATGATAGAATTGATATGACTAATAATATTGTAGAAATAAGTACCTTGCCTTTAAATATGATTCTTGGGAAATCTTTTTCACCTATATACAACTTTCTACCCCCACACTGAAAGTCGTTGTGACCTTTGAAAAAAACGATGTCAAGTGGCACAACTTGCCCCATCTATGGGGTAAGTTGTGCCACCTTCGAGGGTAAGTTGAGCCACAAAAACTATGTACAAAATGTATGCGGGAAGAACCAGCATGTCAATTTTTTATTTTAAGTCTTTTCACTTGCTAAATTCTCTAAAAATACCAACATTCTCTAAAAGTAAAAGAACTGTTATGTGAATTTGCTCTTTTCTGCCTGCATATCGATGGCTTTTTAAGGTTTGATTGTGTTTTTGTTTACATTACCATAAGAATTACCATGGCTCAACTTGCCCCATGTTTGCTGGCTCAACTTACCCCAGTCCGAACTTAATGCGATAATTTCGCATCCACACATTTCTTATGTATCCATCATGTAAAAGACTGTGACAAGAATGAAGATCCATACCTGGACTGACAATGTTGTTCTTATGCTTTATTATATGTAAAGAAGTGTGTGTGTAAAAAACACTTATCTATTTCACACCCTTTTTTACTTTTTTGGCTGTAATTTGTATTTTTCCCTCTAAAAATATACTTTTTTTTTCAAAGTTGAAAACAATGTGGTGGGGTTAATGGTTATGTAATGGGTCATCAATACATGACACCACCATAATGTCTGACTCATTCATTATTGGCCTGGGGGCGGTGGCTCAACTTGCCCCTATGCTCAACTTACCCCGCCTTCCCCTATATATCTCACCCTGGTTTTAACAAAATTATTGAAAAAAAAAAAGTTACCTGAAATTACATTGATCCAATAACCATATTTGCGTAAGTTTTATGAAATAGAAACATATAAAGATGATTTTTTTTTCATTTTTTTTTTTTACAAAATCGAATTTTTAAATGAAAAAATGTACTGTCATATTTTCATTGCAAAAACGTACTAAATACGCCAAAAACGTACTGGTTGGCAGCTCTGTAAACCGAACAAGAGAAAGCAAGCATTGTGGTCTTTATAGAGAGGTGGTCCTATTCAAGTGGTCACAAAACTGGCTTGATTGTACAATTCAATCTAATCCAGTCTAATAGACATTGATATAGCGTCTTTTCCTTTTGGTTACAAAGCACTGCACACACATGCTTCTCCATGTTTGGGCAATTATATTCTGGAATTCATTTTGAGAGGAAATCATCTCTCACCTTTTTTTTTCTTCAAATTTTCAAATGTGACTATAGGTGGCACTCGTATCCCATATAATATCTAAATTTGCTTTCAAGGCTGTGCATATAGAATGGGTAGCAATAAAATATGTAATCCCTATAACATTTTTTGAGCATAGATTTAAGCTTCAAAGCTTACCCTACACATGGATCGAGGCAGATCCCACAGATCTGTTAACATTTGGATTAAAAATTACAGTAGAAAGTCAATACACAATACAAACATACCTCTTTAAGTCTGTGAGTTTGGCTAAACTATTTGATCTAGCACGTCCATCTATAAGGATACTATCAAAAGATCCTCTCCTTTCACTCCCCTCTAATTTTGGCTGACTGGTTGAAAGCTGCCTGCAAAACACAAAAAGTAAAAATACAAATCCATGATGAAATCTAATTCTTTTATTCTTCATGTACTCAGCTGTAATTAAAACAATGGTTTCATTTGTGTTTTGTTTTTTTCCAAGACCACCATAGCTAGACTGATCACTTCTGTATGTGGGAAAGATAAAAACAGCTATGTTTCTTGTTCATTCTTAAAAATTCAGATACTCAACTACCGGTAAGTGTTATTTCTGCACTCGTTTGCACAAATATAGTGTTAAAATACAATTAACCTTTCAATTACCTGGCAAGTTTCAGTGGACCTATTGGTGGTGGTTTGTCGATGGTTACATTATTAGGGATACTCTTCTTCCTGATGGCCCCTGGTCCAATGGGTGGCCTTCTACGGCTAGCCAGCGTCTCTCCATGACCATTCATAATGAAAGGCTAGCTAGTAAGCTCTGTTTATGTCACAAGATTAGGAGTAGTGACATGCTGTAATGTAAGAGATATACAAAGGCAAGAATAGTTAGTGATTAAGAATGCAAATGCTGTGTTTCTGAACCAATTATTGTTAAATAAATAACTTGTATCCAGTAGACATGACTAATTTCTAAGCCTGAGTCATATCAATTATTTTGAAAACCGGTGTTCGACAGCTTTAATTCGATCGAACATCGATGCATCGAATTTTGAAGGCGGGGAAATCGAGCCATTTTTTGTTTGCTCCGGCCGTCGCGTCGATGCGCTATGCACGCACCGCATGCACTGACTGTATGCGCTGGCCGGGTGAGCGTTGCACAAGCAGATGACGGAGCAAATTTCGTTTGTATTTTCCATCATCACAAAACACAAAAAAGGCCGGGTACCAATGCAGAATTCTTCCCAAAATATCTCCAACAATGATATTTGCAGATGACAACATATAAGTTTAAAATGAAACAATATTAAAGACATGAATCACGCAGAGTCGATCCGAATGATTTTCAGTCAACTAGCACTCGCAGTTCAGACTCGCACACACCAGCCCCGGGCCCGTACACTCACTCTCCCGAAACGACAGGCGTGCTTGCCAGCGCCAGCAAACAAGTGCGACCAGCGGAGAGCGCTGTAACTTGCCTGAGATTGTGTAGTTGGCGGGGTAGTTGGATCCAAAATGAGCTCCAAATAAATTGATGGGAATAAATACGTAATTTTCTCTGGATGGTCATTTGAATTGGTATTCAATGCTGATATAACGATTGTGAGGAAATATTGTGGAATATGAGTTATGACGATGTTCGGGAATTAATCCTGATAATCCATTCTTTATTTTAGAGTCAGACACAAGAGCATGCGATCGAAATAAATACGAATGTCTCGGATCTAGCTCTAAATTCATATGAATTATTATTGGATGTTAAATAATTACGATTTAATAAGATTTTATGGCCATACTAAAAATAATGACGATGTCAGCAAAGTATGTTATGTTCATATGGAAGAATTAATAGTATTATACTGGCAGTATCTTTTTTTTTCCATCTCTGGACGACGTCTCTGAGCTCCGAGAAAAGAAGCACAATGCGCATGCGCGTTCGATGACGTATGACATATTTTCCATTCATGAAATCAGAGCCCAAAGTTGGGCACTTGTAAACTAGCTTCAAATTGATGGGAAAAATATCAAACGCAATTTTCTCTGTTTTGTCATGTAAAATGTTATTATATGGTGATATTACGATCTTGAAAAGAGTTTCTGCATGTTGACAATGTTTGAGAATCAATCCTGACGTGATTATTTTTTTAGACAAGTGCACTCACTCAAGTCGATCGTCATGTGATATCCGTCATTGAAAATTGATACGAAATACAAACGTTTCACATCAAGCTCTAATTTCATATTAATGATTATCATATGCGAATTATTGTTAATTATTACGATTAAATCGTGTTCTATGGTCATGATATTAATATTGTTCATGAAAGCAAGATTTATTTTACTTTGATCGCGCCAATTTTCCGGCCATTTTCTGGTTTGATTAAAGCACAGTACTGCGCATGCACGATCGATGGCGATGACTTCCATTCATGAATTCATTGTGCATAAATTATCTCGGCACGAGCAGACGAGTAAGACTCGAACTAAGATCGAAATAAACTTCAAATTAATGGTGAATAGGCATCATAATTACTAAGAATTACACAATCGGTTTCATTTTGGGGGCAATATAAATCAAGTAAGTAGTAGTCAAGTTGGACATTACTTTTATTTTGAATTTTGATGATTGATTGTGTGAACCAAACGAATCGGCCGGCCGACGTATTTTTTTTTCTTCGATGCACCGATTTTGCAAAATCTGCACCGGCGCTCGATGACATCGATCGAACACCGATTTTAAAATCGATTTGACTCAAGCTTACTAATTTCCAACCAGACGCACAGTTGTGTACATGTACATGTATATTATATGTCACTGTTTATTCAAATAGATAGGCATTTATCAAGTTGGAGCCCATTGTCTTTAAATATTTAAAATAATCAAACCATTTATGGTACTTCATCATCCGCAACATCATCAAACCCACAGGTAGGCATTGCCGTTAACATCACGCGAGTTTCTGTTAATATCATGTATATTTATATCGACAATGTATAGGCAGTAAGTGGTGGGCCTTTTTTAATTAGGCAGAGAATAATTAAATATTGGAATACTTTGATAGGGTCACATGAAATCATCAATATGAGGTAAGTGATGAATGCATTATGCCGTTTCTGTCTCACCAATTAGGGGGTAGACTACAGGGCAGTCTTCAGGAAATATTCATCTAAAGGCTTTCTTCTTTCTTCTCACAACTTATTCCCCTTCCTGAAATTCTTTCTCTATAATTTCTCTCCTGTCTTCTTGGATCTCATGGAGTGTGTGTCTGAGGGTGTATGTGATGTTTTATGAATATTCATGGAGTGTAATTGTACTATTCATGTTCATGTATATTTTATGCATAACTTGTATCGAAACTAGTTACTGGTTACAAGACGCACATCCTCTTGTAACTTGGCGAAAGACAAAAGAGAACAAGATGGGGACGTAAACATCGCGACAAGTCTTCCCCGTCTTTTCAAGATATTTTTTCGTTTTTTTAATGAATTCTTTGTTTAAAGGTCAAGTCCACCTCAGTAAAATGTTGATTTGAATCAATAGAGAAAAATCAGACAAGCACAATGCTGAAAATTTCATCAAAATTGGATGTAAAATAAGAAAGTTATGACATTTCAAAGTTTCGCTTATTTTTAACAAAAATAGTTATATGAACGAGCCAGTTACATCCAAATGAGAGCGTCGATGATGTCACTCACTCACTATTTCTTTTGTTTTTTATTGTTTGAATTATACAATATTTCAATTTTTACGAATTTGATGATTAGGACCTCCTTGCCTGAAGCACAAAATGTTAAAATAATGGAATTCCACGTGTTCAGGGAGGAATGAAACTTAATTTCACATGACAATGACGAGAAAATCAAAATATTTCATATTTCATATAATAAAATACAAAAGAAATAGTGAGTGAGTGATGTCACCAGTTCCCTCATTTGCATACCGACCGAGATGTGCATATAACTGTTTTGAAAAATGAAGCGAAACTTTAAAATGTCATAACTTTCTTATTTTACATCCGATTTTGATGAAATTTTCAGTGTTATGCTTGTTGAATTTTTCTCTTTTTATTCAAATCAAGTTTTTGTTGGGGTGGACTTGTCCTTTAAAAATGGAATCAATATTGTATAGACATGATACTGATAGAGTACATTGTAAATGTCGGAAATGAAATTGTATCCCATTCGCATGATTTAGGGCTAGATCTTTTCAAAGAAAAGTAGAAATCTCAGGGGAAGAAATTAACGTTTTTATCGCAGTACACGCACATGAATGATGAATGGGACGCAATCCCTGGCTCCGTGGAGAGTAAGCACACGTTAGTGAAAGTGAAAGAAAGATTTTTACTCTAAAGTCTAGTCCACTTACACGTATTGCGAGGGCCGAGGACGAGGTTAGTATTAACCTCGTCTAAACAGTAGAGGCGCACGGCCAATATGGGAGACTCTCTCCAATACTAGGGGAGACAATCTCCCACGTTGGAGACTTGCTTTGCAAAAGGACAAAAGAAACAACACCAACAAAAGCATGATTTTTTCCACCCAAAATTTTGTCTCACTGAGGTCAGAAGCCCATTTGTTTTGAGCGTGATTGACAACAAAAATCCTTATCAAAACAAAAGTAGACGGTGAATTTTTAAAGTAGACGGTGAAAAGGGGTAATTTTTCATGAGGAATCTGCTTAGGCCTATCACATTTTTATTTGCGCCAAGGTAATCCTTTTGCAGCAAATGTAAACAAAGGAAATTGGTCTCCAAAACTGGAGACTGTCTCTGAAATTGGATACCCAAATTCTTTACAAAAGTCTCTGATAATGATAATGATATTGGAGATAAATTCCCACATTGGAGACAGTCTCCAAGTCCAAGTCCAATATTGGCCGTGCGCCTCTACTGCTAAACTGGTCTAGTCTTAGTTACGTGTAAGTAGAGTGTTAGTTTTATTAGAATTTTCTTTACAAATGTAAAGTAGACTATTCCGTTATACAATATCATTATCAGGAACTGCATGCAGAGCTGCCGCTTTGCCGACAAAGCTGGCGAGGCGAGGCCGAGAAGCTCACAACTCCCGACCCTGCCAATGCCCCCGCGCTGCACTGCATGCACAGGCATTGATTTGCCGGCGTTAGTGACGGTTCGCCTCTCATCGCTTGTTGTAAATTATAATTTGTTATTTGTTACTCGCGATTATCAATCTTAAACTATGATTGCGATTTACGTTTTGAACGAGCATCACTGTCAAATCATTCTGATTATTTCTCAATCAAGTATGGTAACTTACCTGTTTAAAATGAAGTTAAATGAGGAATAAATGTACACTCAACTTCGTGCTGACTGTCTCTGTTTGTTTGTACATACACGGCGAAATAATGCATAGCATTGCGACATGGTGAATAGCCTATTTCCAGTATAATGATTGGTAAAAAAAAGATTTTCATTCTCAGTCACTGCCTATATCTGAACATGCTAAGAAGCTATGTAATTATATATTACTTATTATATCAAATAAATGTAATATTATCACGTATATTAACAAAATGTTTGAAGTGCAACAAAGGATTGTAATAATGATATCAAATAAACGAAATAACTATTATTAGCCGACTGTAAAGTAAACTAGCATTAGGAAAGAAAATGCAGAAAAGAAAAACGAAGAATTTACATACAATAGAAAAGAAAAGAAGAGAAAGGCCATAAAAGTAAAATAGAATAAGCTAGAGAGAATATATAAGGAAGTAAACCATAACAAAGGAACAGCAAAATTAAAAAAAAGGAAAAGGAAAGGAAAGAAAAGAAAATGAGAGGGAAAGGTACAAAAGGGGGAACAAGAGAGAGAACATCATCAGACCCCATCAGACTCCCTCAAAAGAAAGAAAATAAAAACAACAAAACAAAAGGTAAAATTGAAACAAACAGAAAAAGACTGACGGAGTTACATTTGAAAAAAAAGTAAAAACCAGCTTCCCAAGGACATGGACTGACTCGGGGCTCACTATATTATGCCTAGGCCTATACTCTATTAATAACCTAAAAGGGGGAGGGTGGAAACTAAAGAGAACAAGGGGAAAAGAAAAATGAAAGAAAGAAAACAGACAAAAATATACAATAAAATAAAAGGTACAAATGACGGATCAATTAGTAAAATTATAGGCATATAAGGCGAGCACTAGCAAAAAAGGCCCGGGTGGGTATTTGGTTTGGACGGGGGTGTGCGGCTGAAGGTTAAAAAGCCATACCCATATTTACGGGTAATTTTGGCTAAAAGGGTACCCATTAATTAAGGATTTATTACAATTTGACATGCAAAAAAAAAAGGTTATCACCCAAAATTGGAGGAGAATATGGACCCATGTTTAGTATCTAAAAATTGGGGCCATGTTTAGGGATTTTCCAGCATAAAAACCATACCCCATGTTTATGGATTTCTTCCAAAAAAAGCGACCCATTCCAGAGGCACATCCCCGTATACCTTATTACGTGAGTACCCCCCCCCACCCCCGGGGGAAAAGGGTCAACATTTTGGCTTACCCACACCCCCACACCGGCTACAAAAAATATTGTTTGGGTTTCCTCGTGGAATTCTAACCGCCGTAGATCCTATACTCCAGTGTAAGTCCAACCGGCCAGTGGATCTTGACATAGAGTGGCGTATTATACCTAGCAGAGACTGACTGTGCTCCACGGGGACACCACTGCATGGCGGCCATAAAGGCCATAAAGAGGAGGGGGTCATTTACCCCAGGCGTTAATTGCTTTCCCTTATAAATCTTTGTGCTTTTTGAACAGAAATATACTTTATGTACGTGAAAGTAGAATGCCGTAGTTTTGAACAGATAGGCTAGGCCTATACCTTTGAAACATGAAGAATTGCCTGATTTTTTAAAAATCCATCTTTATGTAGGCCCACTGTAACAGAAACACGTACATGTACATATTTATTCTGATGGTGATACCTCCACTGGAGTACAGAATGAGGAGCATGGGGAGTCATATACCTACCGAAATTTTCACGACTATGAAAAGAATGTAGAAATGGAAAGAAAAGGAACTTGGAAAGGGGTAAAGTGTGATAAAATTTGCTGAATATTTGTATTATCAAAATGTACTAAATTTTTTTCATTAATAATGTTAAAGTTTTGCTCACTCGCAGCTCTTTGGAAATCGTGCCATTTACGCAATGGCTGGCCTTTATTTCATTTATTTATTTATTTATTTTGGTTATTATTATTTTTTTGCTCATCTTGCGCTTCACAATATATAATGTATATATAATCTTGTCCGCCTCTGCCCCAACATTTTATCTTGCTCCCACTTGCCCCCCCCCCTCCTCTCCCCCGTCCCACTATTAAAAAAATCCTACATGGTGCCGCTACTGTTATAGGGAGTACATAATAATGGGGGATAGAAAGGGGAAAGGGGAAGACACCGGGAAGGATTCTAACGAAGCACACAGGCCACTACCAATTTCTGAAGGGGAGCAATTTTTGTGCTGGACCCAACGACTATGCACATATTTTTTTTACTTAGATCGATCCCACTGCCAATGGTGCTATATATGCGGCATGGGAGTATAGGTATTTTATTCCCCATTTCTATTGGATACCTTTACTCTGCAGGGTAAGAAAGGATCAAGCAGTGTCAAAGTCCATCCCCGCCCCCGATTCCGACCCACTTTTTTGTTGTTGTTGCTTGACAATTCAAACTTTTTGAACCCGCCCTTCTCATCACAAGTATACAGAAAAGGAAAAGGCTTCTTTTTTTTACCTATTTATATACCCTTTGATCAGCTGTAGTTTATAATTAAAAACACAACTGCCCCAGATTGAATTAAACATTTTGATCATGTGTATAGTCATGGAAATTATCATAACTATTTGGAGGAAAGAGCTTGATGGCTTTTCAGGAGATCCTTTTCCCTAGTTATTTTTATTGTCATTCCCCCAACAATATTAAGTCTTGCAGTTATAATGTTTCCAGGATTTGCACCCGATGTGAGCTGTCATGACTTTGATTTGCAAGTGAAAAAAAAAATTAATAAAAACAATTTTCTGTGCCCCCCCCCCCCATTTATCAGCTGCTGAGGTTATAATTATGCTGCTGATTTTAGCTCTCAAATTCACCCCCACACACACTCGAGAAAAATAAAACAATAAAAAAAAATCAATCGATAAATAATAAAAATAATCATAACCATGATAACAGTCAATCAATTTCTACGTAATAGAATAGGGTCTACATCTAAAATTGGGAGGTAAAATTTGCAAATGTCGTTGGCCGAAAAAATGGAAATTAAAAAGGAAAATCCCCAGTACTGATGACCATGAGCCTATATATGCAGCATGCCATTTTCCAACTGACCGATTTTAATATGTTTTACTGTTCCCTAAAAAAACCAGTCGTACTCTTCTGACCCGCAGAAAATATCCCCCATCCCCCCGGATTCTCTCTCTCCATTCAGACTTTCATCAATCTACCTTAAACTATCCTTTACCCTTTGCATTTTCTTACCCTTTTTTCCGCGTTCTCTTCTTTCCCTTACTCTTTTTCGGCTTCGTTTTATATTCTCTCTTCCTCTCTTTTTTCTTTCCGTTTGTTTTTTGGTCCCCTTCTTCCTCATTTCTTTATATACCCTTGCACCCCATCAAGGCAGTGCACGCCAGCTTTCTACGAGCACCCCAGTTTGATGTCAACCCCCTCTCCCCCCCCCCCCCCACGTCATGGGCGAAAATCCCAGGGGGACGCGTCCCCCTACCATTTTGGAAAGGGGGGGGGACATAATATCAAATGTCCCCCTACTATTTGTGGTCTTTTATTATGGAAAATACATAATTCAAAATCGAAATTATACACATGTATCTTCGAATTTCGAAATATATATAAACAGATAGTTTTTGTTAAGAATTTGGATAGGAAAAGAAAAGGCATACCTATTCTCGAACTCGCATCTAGTTCTATATGCCAGCCAAATCGATGACTTCTATGACATCGATGGCCATTGTCAATTTCATAACTAAAATGACGGAAAAGGACAATCGCCTCTGGTAAATTTAGTGCATAGATGGTAGACGAAAATGTTCCATATCCAGTAAAAACATACTTTTGTGAAACCATTTCATTTTCCCTTTATTCCAAATTTACTTGGGATATTATTTTCATTGTTCGCGTACTCAGTAAAAAGATTAGTTTTCATGAGTTATGAATAATCCTTCACAATGAATTCTAAATATGTTTAATCCCCCAATTTTTTTTTAAATACTCTATTAACGAGACTTTTATATTCCATTTTTACACAAAATTCCTGCCGTGGGAGGTGTCATCATACTTAGGTAGATCAAGGGGGCGAATCGGCAGCCCGTCCCCTATATATTGGCGGCGCAAAATAGGAAGGTGAGGAGAAAAATAAGAAGAAAGATAGGACCAGGAAGAAAATTAAATGATGGAAGGGGAGAGGAATAATTGGAAAAAAGAAAATTTTCAGGTCATAGTATGAAAATACAAAAATTCGCTCGCGCTTTGCATTAATACACAGCCATCTCTTTATTTCTTTATTTCAAAACGTGCTAAATTTTTTTTCACATTTTAGATCGAAATATGTAAAATCCAATAATTTATTTAGGAAGATATCCATCTTTTTATAAATTGTAGGTTTAAATCTTTAAAAACAAAAATTAGCTCGCGCTTTGCGCTCGCATTGCTTATTGAGATAAACTGCTTGTTCTTTATTTCAAAAGTGCTTGAAAGATCCAGTTTTTAGATCTGAATATAAAAAAATCATTTCGCGCTCGCATCAGTAATATGGTTAAGTCAGATATTATCCTGTTTATTGCTATAAGGTGAAAATGAGATGACTTTTTTGGTCGGAAAATAATAAAAATCAGGATATGCTTCGTGCTCACATTAATTGAAATTTAGTTAAATAGCTACCCTGTCCTTGATTTTAAAATATGCTAATAATACCAATTTTTAGACCAGACATGGCATGTCTTCAGCATACACTTCGCGCTCGAATCTAATATTGTTTAGTAAATTCCTATCGTGTTCATGATTTCAAAAAGTGTTACGAATGTCTAGTTTTTAGGTTGGAAAATAAAAAACTTTCAACTCGCGCTTCGCGCTCGCATTAATGGTTTAGGTAGGTTCGAATCTTGTTCATGATCACACTAAATGTTCAGAATGTTTAATTTCCAGGGCACAATTTATGAAATATCAACATATTTGGGCTCGCATTATTCATTGAGACTTTTCATCTTTAGTTAGGAATACCTCCCCTCTTCGAAATATAGTATGTATATATATATATATTTATGTTCTGTAGAACATAAAAACGGAAAGCTCAATTGTGCCCCCCCCCCCCTACCTTCAAGGAGAGATTTCCGCCCATGATAGCGATAGCCCTGCTTGTCTTCACCACCCTGGGCCAGTTTCATAAAAATCAATGGTAACAATAATGGAACCATGATCATGATTGGCTGCTGGGCCAATTGCCTAAGTTACTAGTGGTAACTCTTTTATGAAACTGGTCCCTTGACTTTGATCTGACCCTGGTCCGACCTTCTTCAGATCTTAACATCATTCGATCTATGCTACTTTGTAAATCACATCGTCTATAAATATTGACTTTTATTGGACTATTATTTCCTTCATTATTTTAGACGAGATAAAAAGGTAGTAATGCAATCGTTTAATGTTTGATGCGAACACAAAAGTCTTTCTGCCCATTCAGCTAAATCTACGTTTCGCATCATATAAATTCGATTATCTTTATAGGAGGAAAACCAGTAATCATAAGGATACATTCTTTTCGGTAAAATCAATTCAAACGCCAATCTCCAGGAAAGTAAATCATACAAGAAAACATAACTTTTAAAACTTAGTAAGTGAATCATTTTGTTGTAGAATCGGAACCGAAGTAAAAAAATAAAAATAAAAAAGCAAATAAACATTATTTTGAGCACCCTTTTTATGAGGATTGAATATCGCACTGCAGGCACAATGGAGAATGGGAATGAATATACTGTAAAAATAAAAGCATAAGGAGATATTGACATCATTAATAAAGAACAATAGAAAATGGAAAGAATTGAGTTTAGACAAGGATTTATTTCTGTCATGCCAGAAAAAAATACCTAAATTCGAATAATGTCTGCATTGTGTATCATATCGTGGAGGTATATATGGTTTAGCTGTGGTTGAAGTGCATTGATATCAAACAATTTCAGTAATAAAATTCAAACAAAAATACATCCATGAGCTTACGTGCAATTCATTACATCCGCTATATCATTTAAGGAATAAAATATACCGAATGGTTAATAAAAGTTACCACATTAGTATCAGCAAAACGGTTTGTATCTTCAAATAATGTTACTCCATAATCACACGAATCTTACTCTAAATTTACTATTGTATTCAAACAGAAACTCCAATTGCATCAAATCTTAAAAGGATATTGATCCACTCAAACATAGTTTGAGAGAATATCAATCCGTGACTAATCGTACTTTAATTGATGATTGCAAGGTCGTTTATCACCACAATATATGGCGGTACTAAAATAATACACTCGTAGCCATCAAAATATCAAGATTTATTTAACTTGATAAGCCCTATTTAAAAGTTACTTAATGATTTCAAGAATATTAACCGGGATATTAACATGTTAGCGATATGCTAACGACGTCAACTATGTAGGGGGGAAATCACGCTGTTTGGCAAACGCCCGTATTCTAACGATATCTGGTATTGAACCAGAAAAGAGCAAAATAAATCGAACTATATGGCACTTTTAAGGAAAATAAAAAATGTTTCAACAAAAGTCTTGAGACCACTAAAATAAATGCCAATTGGTCGATACAAATCCAGTCAATCACTGCCATTGACATCTAAAGTTGGTACACATCACTTTAAGACAAAATCTTGGTTTCTTCAACTGACAATTAGTGGCACCAACATGACCAAGGGATACATGGGAAGAATTGCCCCTCCCCTTTATTACCCCCATATCTCTTTGCCCCTATAACATTGTGAAGACTGAAATGTAATATATTAGACAATGTTTGCCAAAACACTGTCATACAATTTGCAGGGTGAGGATATTCCAGTTTAGCTTTATTTCTTCTGCCTCTTGTTGAATGAATGTTTGCAAATTTTGTAGAACAAAAATATGATGCTACTGTTCCTTGAACTACTGTAATGCTTAAATATATTTAATCATAGATATATTCACAATTCATTTTTTTTTTCAATTCCAGCCCATCATCATCATTATTGATTCTTAAGAAAGTCCTTGGAGTCGCCATGCTATAACCACATCGGTAAAAGCCGACTCCAGACCGGCCAAACGTTATTCCCAATGACACATATACCATCGGTCGGTTTGGAGTCGGTTTTTGGTGTGACCTATATCCTGTTGAAGGTCATACTTATTTTGCATTTGCTAGTTCTTTGGTATAGTAAGTATTGACCTTACGGTCATCCGTTCCATAGATCCCATGTATGGACATGTCTGGTGAGTACTTGGACGCCTCGGTGACCCTACCCAGGGTTTCAGCCATGGTCCTGGTGTAGTGAGGGGCGTTGCCGCAGCAGAGCCCGATGTAGGGTATTTTCAGCTTGACACATTGTTGGGTGAACTTGACGACGTCTTCACGAGAGCACAAGAGACAGTCAAGGTTGTCGGGGAAGGCTCGCTTACCTGATGGGATCGGGGGAAAAAATGTGTCCGGAGATACCGAGTGCAAGAAAAAAAGTCATTTTTTCAGCTTTTTTTCTTGTCTTCATTTTTGGCCAATATTATACATGTACATTATGGCGTCGGTTTAGTTGGTGTGATTGTGAAATTATAGAGTCTCCACGACGTATCGAGGGTTCAACAACTCAGTAAATGTATCGAAAAATGCCCGTCAAATGACAATGAACAGCTAGAAGGTCTTTGTCGAAAATTGGTGAACCAAAACCGGAGCTGATGACGAAATATTGCAAATATTTCGTTTGTCCAGAGTTAAGGACTAAACTGCTGTTTTTGATTCACCAATATTCGACAAAGGCTTCTTGGTTGCTCAATTATGTCAATGATTGTCATGAAGGGCATTGACAATATATGTTTTTGAAAGCGTTCTGCATCACGGTGCAAAAACTTCCTATTCACACAAATCGTAAGAAGATAAATTAAGCAGCTTCCCACTATGGTTGTGGATTCGAGTCCCAATATGAGGCGACTTACCTGTCCATGGATCAAGAATGGTTGTGAAGGTGGGTTCTTTGAGGGTCGTCCTGTAAGGCACTGGTAGTGCAGCTAAAGGAGCCTGAACAAACAAGAATGACAAACTTCAGATCAGTTCCCTCGTCAATTCTAGTATTTTTAAGATTCATTGGAATCGTCATTATCGGTAAACAAGACTGGAAAATGTGAGAGAACCGACACACTTCCCCCATCGGGCGATTATTCCCCGATGGAGGCTAGATATTGGCAGAGCACATAAAATTATGCAAGACAGAGTCCTAGGATCGAATTCCGCCTGTCTGGGCGATGTATATTCTCACATTCCTTCTATCAGTGATATAAGATGGACGTCATTTATTACAATCCTTTAAAAGACCTACCGGTTTTGTGACTACATTAAAGAGAGACTGGGAGAGACAGGGAATATTTCAGAAGAAGGTCACAATGAACAAAGGGATTAACCTTTTCAAAGGATATCTTTTCTTAGTATTGTGATCCTGGAGCCAGGCCATTTTTCGCGTAAAATGATGTGATCATTACCTTGTCCTTGGTCTAAGATAGTAAATGGCCTTGTCCCTAACATAGGTCTCGGACAGTCAGGCTTTAACCTTGTCCTTTACATTGGTCTTTGACAATCAGTCTTTAATCTTGTCTTTGATCTTGGTCTCGGACAGTCAGGCTTTAACCTTGTCCTTGCCATTGGTCTTTGACAATCAAGCTTTAATCTTTTCTTTAATCTTGGTCTCGGACAGTCAGGATTTAACCTTGTCTTTGATCTTGGCCTCAAACAGTCAGGCTTATCTTTGTCCTTGAACTTATGGCCTTTGCATCGGACTGGCTAGCTTCGACCTTGACCTTTTCTCATGTCTCTCCCGCTTTCCGGTCCTGCGCACAAGCTGCCCATAGATGGACGTGATTAGGTTTACGTATATTACCCCAATGTTAGCCTCCACAGCTCTCTCCAATGATGGTATCATCGACACTGGTCCAAGAGTGCAGTTGAATCCTACGACATCCGCTCCTGCAGCAACCAATTTACGAAGAGCTTCGTTGACCTCGACACCATCGGCAGTGGTCTGCTTACCATCATCCTGCTTCTGAGTGTAATGAGATGCGAAGGTTATCACCGCCGGAACACCTAACAAGATGAATGGGAAGACATGACAGTCACCACAAAAGGGTCATCTAAACGGATATCCGATGACAGAACAATCATGACAATGCACTTAAAAAAACCGATATTCTTCAATATTGTGCTAACTGTGTGCAACTAATTTTCGGGTCATCTTCTATTATTCTAGAAAGAATACTCTGCTCTCGTTAAAAAACAATCAGTGGATATACATGCAGGTTTTTTTTTTGGTGGCTAGCTAAAATAAAAGAATAGTTGTTTCCATCTGAAGCAACCCCATCTCGAAGTCCTGAATCTGACCCTGCCCAGTAAAATCTTTGAAAAAAAAATCTTTGAAAAAAGTATTAACTTATTTCACTATCATAATATCGGAGCTTTACCCTTATATTATCAGAGAGGAATCTCCTAGCATTGTTTTACAACATATTGTATATTTTTTGATATTGACAATGCTAGGTTGATTAAGGTATTCTTTTTTGGTTTGTCTGCCTTTTGTACTTTACCCTCTTTATTTCATTTTCTACCCCAGTCTTATTGGAGTATCACCTCATGTCGAAGATTTCACTTTCAAAGAGCTTCCCATCAGGTTATGCAGGAAGATTTTTGTTAAATGTATCCCCACAAACAGCTTGAGAAACTCTTATTAAGGTGTGTCTCCTAAGAATTATATTGCTGTATTGTCATTGATGTTGCTGTTGTGTTATTCTCACCTTTTCCATATTGTTTGATAGCTTCAGTGGCGAGCAAAGCTTCCCCCAGATGACCAATGGTCTCGGCCACTATAAAATCGGCCCCTTCGTCTACCGCCCATTCGACTTGTTCCTGTGCAAATACAGTTGGTAAAACCTTGATGTGACATTATAACAGAAGGTGATTGGTTATTGAAAATAATATAACCTAAGCACGGAAGCATACTATAACTCTGTATTGAAATTCATTTTATCAGGAATTCGGCTTACTTTCATCTTCGATCGGGATAAACCTTTTAAGATCGGTCATCCAACTATTCAGCCTTTCGTAAATTGAATAAAAAATATATTTCATTTTGAAATAGTTTACCCAGAAACAGGACTCCTTTTATTACTTTAATTTGTGTGGGTGTATGAGAGTTTGCACGTGTGGGGATGGGCGTGTGTGTGTGTGTGTGTGTGTGTGAGGGTGTGTGAAATGGGAAACAGTAAAATTATGACAAGGTTAAGTTTGCAAGTCTTTATTTACTTTCAATATATGTAATGCTTCTCCCGTGAGCTTGTTATATTCAAAATTGTTCATCGAATTGGTTTGTACTTATAAATATGATTTATTTATGATGAGTGTGAGCAGTTCTTCTGGACAGTGGTGTTGTTGTGTGTGTATGTGTGTTGGGGCGGGGGGAGAGGGAGGGGTGAGGGGGAAGATTGGTGTTTAAGCATTTTTATAATAACTGATTTCATTGTTTTCTTTTAAGATATATATGGTTCATGATTATAATTAAGTTAGTGGAAAAAAAAAGTGAAAATATGAAATGTAAAGTATTATGTGATTTAAAATGTTAAATTAAAATGTTATGTAACTATTTGTTCATGAAATCAGAATAAAAACAGTACTCAAAACAAAAAAGTGTGTGTGTGTGTGTATGCATGTGAGAGAGTGTTTATTGGGCGGGCGTGTGTGTTTATGACACTTCACGAAATGATACCTTGAACATAGATTTAGTCTCCGCAATAGCCTCTTCGTTATCAGGTTGGTAGACCCATGTGTTACTAAGATCACCACACATCAAGGTCCCTGTCTCATCGGCAACCTCTCTCGCCATCTTGAGGGCAAGACGATTCTGCTTCTCAAGCTCATCTTCACGGCCAACCAGTTTGAACTTGTTACGATGACCGTAATACTAACAGCATGGAGAGAAAATGAATGATAGTTGTTTATGATCAACATGAGACCATAGGCGGGGGAGGGGGTGTAAGTACAGTTTTTACTTGATGATGAAACCACCGCATCCCGAATGAAACGTACTGTACACCAAAGATGAGTCCTACCATGGACCTATTAATTACTCATTAAACTGTTTTTGCACCTTGATATCTCCATCTGCCTAAAACAATGGGAATATGCACCTCTTCCAAAGCATTACTTCGAAAAATTAAAAAGTAGTAAATTGTACTATTGTATAGCTTATATACTGCACACGGGGCCCTTCAGTGTTGCAGGGTATGTTTTCTAATTTGAAGGGGGGGGGGTAATATCCAAACTCACCGTAAAAGCTTGGACGACGTCACTTCCTGCGCGCACGAAGTCCTTGTACATCTGACGTACCAACTCGGGATGATCCACTACAACTTCAGGGGTGAACGGCCCAGCTTTCAGGTATCCAAGACGCTCAAAAGCAAAGATATACCCCTCCGCACAAATGACTGTTTCCCCATCCCTGATCCGCTCCATCAATCCTAAAGTCATTTACCGATAATATTTACATATAGCTGATAATTCGTGATATCATGTTAAAACTTAAAATGCATTAGAGAGAAGGAATCTCAATAAAGATGGAAAATAATATCGATCCAAACAGTATAATGTTTGTGTGGTAAAATCATCTAGAATAATAACTCTGGTCCCAAATATTATTATGTTAAGGAAACAAGTAGTATTTTTTAATTAACGGACCCGCCCCTCTAAAATAACGTAGTAATCCTTTGTTTTGTTTACTTCAGTATGTCCCATTAGGCCCTATATTTGGTTTTAGATAGTACAATGTTTGACGTTTTGTTCAACCCAATTGATTTTGCACTGGAAGTACAACTTCCTCAACAACAACAATGTATGGGCACAATGACTAATATTGAACCATATTATACCAAAAAATTGTTTTTTTTCCTGGATTCTTTTAACTCTGAGTAATAAATAAAGCACAATGTATCATGTTGTTGCTATGTTTGGCAAAGCTGTGTTGTATTGTCAAAAAGTACCTGAAGTAAATAGGCCTACACATAAATTTTATTACGACGTAGTTAACAGGGTATTACTTTTCGCGTATATACCGAATTATTAAGCGTTTATGTTCACAGTTACAGACACGTTTACTAAGCTATATTCAAGTTTTATGCATACATTTTTAAGCAAAGGGTGTTCTTGACCACCGGGAAGCTTGTCAGAAGTTTGCCAGACATAGCAACAGATAATGTAGATCGACTGGATTCCAAGAACATGACAGCCTGTAAACCTGTTACTAACAGGTTAAAGAAGTATTTTGTTCCCAGCCTGTTTCCAAGAAAGGTATATATATGCAGGAATTGAAATTACATGTACTCAATATACATGCCTATAAAAAGGGTGGCAAAGGAGAACATTTAGTAAATGAATTATCATTGGATTAAAAACAAAATCATGAACTTACCTTTTGTCTTAGGCATCTTAGATTGTTGTTGGGATTTGATAGTAAAGAACAATCTCGTGCTGTTCAAAACAGTGGTCTAAAAAAAACTGAGCGCTTGAAACCCTATTGTGTCTATTATAAACACCGGAATGTAGATATTTTTGTGCAAGCAATACAAAGTTCATAAACACAATGAAGGGTAATCACGGTCTTTCTTTTTATAAGTATATCACAGAGCGTGGCAGTGTTTGCACTTTAATTTCTTTATTCTATGCATGTTCACTTTATATTTTTCTTTATTTTGGAATAATTTGCAATCAAACGAAAGTTTGTAAACAGAAATGAGAAATATAACACTTGTTAATAAGTATGCTTAGGCGGAACCAGTTGTGTACAATTCTCTTGCCATGGAAAAAAGGAGAAGAATGGTCACCATTTTAAAATCAATATTCTGCAATAAGTTGAAAAGCCATCCCGCACACACACAAAGAAAAAAATCAGAAAGGGTTCTATAGAGGGCAAGGCCACTGGATTCCCCTGGATCCGCCCCGACCCAATAAGTACGTTAATTCACTTTTTCGGAAACCTCCTCACAATCACATTTTCAAAAATATCTAGAGGAAACAATTTGCCTTTAATAGATGAATTTATAGGCTTTGGGTGGAGACGGGACGGACTATGAATTTAATTAAGGGGGTGACATTTATATACATCTCTTGATATATTTTGTCCATTTCTTTCCTATACTCCCTTCTCATCTTTCCCCCTTTTATCTCGATTTGAAAAGAATACCATGGGGGCGTCGCTCCCTGCCCTCTTCCACTTGACCATATTGACGCAGCCAATGGCTAAGGCACTCAAATACATCACCCCATCCTTGGTCCTTGCCCTTTGAATTCTTGATGGCTGGCTGAGGAACTTTCAAAGATCACTGGCTTGTGTGTTTGTCACTGCATGCTTTGTTTGTTTTCATGGATATCTATATAGGGTACCCTTTCACTTAAAAAAGAATATCATTATTGTTAGAGCGCAAATACCTATTACAACTGGTAAATAGTCCACCGTCTTTTCATTTCAATATCGGTTGATCATTATCAGTTTATGCCTTGTTGTATTGACCTACATCCCGATAGTGGCTGTGGCGAACTGAGTGAAATTCATTTTGAGGGAAGCGGAAATTAATTCCCTTGTTTTATTGGGGGGGGGGGGGGTCTGAACATTGACTGAACACCAAATTCAGACATCAACAGGGACATTATGTTATACCATCACAGGGGAAATCGCTGCATTTTTCAGTGTCTTTTTGCTTACTCATCAATCAGGGCCGTAGCCAGAAGCATTTTGTTGGGGGGGTGTACCAGCTAAATTTGCCAACTAAATTTGGCGTGACAGCGCCAACGTGAGCACAGGGGGAGTCTGATGGGGGATGTGCCCCCCCCCCCTACAATAATCACATGCTAAAAGATTTTGAATTTTTAGAATTGAATTAGTGGCATTTGGTGAATACTTTTAAGGTAAATTATACAAAGATATACAAAGATATTTGCACTTTAAAAATAAACATTTTGGATCAAAATAGAAAGGCTAGTGTGCCGTAGTTGCTAACTTGCAGTATAATGATATACCCTATGCATTAATAATATCAAAATCAAAGATTTGTTAATTTTTAATTGACCTTCTGTGCACGATGTCTCAACTAAAATTTCAAGAGTGCTACTGCTAACAGTGGCGTACCGTGGGTCACGGCATTGGGGGGGGGGGCACCAGCACAAATTTAGAGTCATTAAGTGGGCGCGCGAAGCGCGCTCAATTGCCAGGTATACTGACCTGATAGGGACTTTTAAGGACTGTGTTATTAAAAGGATATGTATCTTAGTGATCAAATAATGCGAGCGCTAAGCGCGAGCTGAAAATGTTTTTATATTCAGTCCTAAAAAGGGGCATAATAAGCAAAGTTTTGTAATCATGATACGTACCCGTCTTACAAAACAAACAATGCGAGCGCGAAGCGCGAGCTGAAATTTTTTGTATAACTTAACCCTAAAAAGGGACATTTTCAGGACTATCTTTTGGAATTTATGAAGTGCGTACGTATCTCATCATAGTCATCTAATGCGAGCGCCAAGCGTTTGCTGATTTTGTTAGAATTACACTGGCACATGAAGCACTTTTTGTGGTCATTGTAATCATGAACATGATACGTATTTCACTAATGAAATATTGCGGGCGAGAAGCGCGAGCTGACAATTTTTGACATTCAGACCTGAAGAGGGGCATTCTATGGCTTGTTTGTAGGAATTTACTATTTCACTAATTAAGTGATGCGAGCACGAAGCGCGAGCTGAAATTTGTTATAATTAGATCAGAAAAGGGGACATTTTAAGGACTGTCTTTAGGAATTCGTGCACTGCAAAAACGCCGGTGTTGATTTAACACCAGCCCGGTATCTATATCGGTCCACACCAATGCGAACGTAAGCACAGACTAGAAATGTTTTATTAAGGCCTTAAAAGGGGGCAATCACTTTAAGTATATAGTCATGAAAAAAGCATATGTCACTACATAAAACAATGATAACTTGAAGTGCAAGGAGATAGTTTGGTGCATAATCTTTATGGGCTTAAAATACAACAGGACTATATATCTCATTAGTCAGACAATGCGAGCACCAGGAATGATGCAACCCCAACCTGCCCCCATCCCCACCCGAAGCACCTTCTGACACCATAAATTAAAAAAAAAGTTTAGTAAAAATAACTTAGAACATTTTTGTGTTTTTTGCCAACTGCAAAGTTGTAGACAAGTAGACTTGTCTTCATGAATTTGCCAACTGCAGAGTTACCAGTTTTTTTAAGTCATGTGTTCTGTTCTTTTCAGATCTGAAACGGGGCAGTACTTGTACATCACTTTACTGACTGGTAGAGCGTATAGTGTTCTGCCACTTTAATAGGCCCACTTTATAATTTGCCAACTATACTTTGGCTTTGATTATTCAACTTAAACCTTGGAAATTCATCCCACCCAATATTTATGTAGCTCGTCTTGCCTCTAATTTAACAAAACTAATGTGTTTGTTAAATCGTCAATAATTGTGGTATAATTTGCAAACTAACAAGCTTGTTCATATTGGGGGAGGACCGGGGGCTTACTTTGTGTGTTATTATAGCTCCATCTGTTTTGTACTTAGTATTTTGCTGACTAGTAGGGCTCTAAGCCTGGCTACATGGACTTGGATTTGCCAATTGGTTGTCTTTCTCTAAAAGTCGTAACCTTCTTCGAAGTTAGTACCCCTATTTTTCTTTCCTTTTCTTTCTTCCTTTCTTTCTTTCTTTCTTTCTTTCTTTCTTTCTTTCTTTCTTTCTTTCTTTCTTTCTTTCTTTCTTTCTTTCTTTCTTTCTTTCTTTCTTTCTTTCTTTCTTTCTTTCTTTCTTTCTTTCTTTCTTTCTTTCTTTCTTTCTTTCTCTCTTTCCCCCTCTCTCTCTCTTTCTTTCTGTCTTTTTCTCCCCTATCCTCCATTTTGCCAACTGGTACATGATTTTGCCGACTGCCACGAATGTTGGGGGGGTGTCACACCCCCCCATACCCCCCCTCTAGCTACGGCCCTGTCATCAATATAATTTGGTGAAGTGGTTTCAACTTCCATTTTTGTCGATTGTATTTCTGGAGAGGTCCAAAGTGCCGTAGTCTATGGCTAATAGGGATGTCTATAGTTCACGACCATGTGATCACCCGGGGGGGGGGGGGGGCGCCTCTGTAGCCCCACCACTCAAACAATTGGGTTATGATTATTTCAAAAGGTTATTTTATCCCGTAAATTTTGTGCTAGTGGTATATGTATTTTCATGTAAAACTGCTTTTATACAAAAAATAGAAACACTGAGAAAAATATATCTAAATTTATATACAGGAACCGATAGATTTTCATCAATTTCTCATTGATGTTGTATACGATTTTTCTTAGAAGAGATAACAAGATTTATTGAAATTTAATGTTAGTTTATGTTTCCATGAAGCACCCGATATAATTGGAAAAAAGGGTAAGAAAAAATCATACCCTAAAGGGCCTATAAATTAGCTTTCGTGAAAATGTAAAGAAAAAGTATTATGTTGTTAACCATAGCGACTCCAATGGCGGATCCAGGGGGAGGGGGGGGGTGTCCCCTGGAGAAAGAAAAGGCTAATAATTAAAATTGCAAAGTGTGTAAGGAAATATATCTGCATGGCGTCATGGGAATGATTGGAGCATGGAGCTATCCGTAGTAGCTCCATGATTGGAGCGTATGATGACCTCTTTCGACGGGAAAGTCGAAAATGTTGTTACATCTGACCTAATTCAGGGTGCTTATCCGAATTAGTTTGAAGAAAAGAAAAACCTTATTGTCCCCACCTCTTAAAGGGGAATCCAACTCAAATAAAAATTTGTTTTCATAAGGAAAAGAAAAATCAGACAAGTTGATAGGTGAAAGTTTGAACAATATTGGACAAACAACAAGAAAGTTATGAATTTGTAAAAGTTGTAAATATTGGTAATCACTATACCCATGGAGACTTCAAATGATGGCGCTGTTTGGTGCTGACGCCTACAATGTTCTGCTCTCAATTTTAACATAATTTCCTCCTTCAGCGATCTCATTAACTTCGGATCATTATCATCTTTATATTTTGTTTAATCACTGAATGAGTACGATTTATAATTGATTACGTTTAATCATGAATGATATTAATTTTAGCACAATTTGAGTAGAGATTGCATGACTTTAGTTTGATTTTATTTTTACCATATATTAACCCAGATCATTCAATTTTATTTCAAACCTGTGCAATATCAATCTACAAACAACCAATTTCAAAATACAAGCATTCTTGTATAATAATATTCAATTTTAATAACTCTCTAGTAATATCATACTTCCTAGATTGCATTGTTATTCCCAGTGAATACACTTTTATTTCTCATTAATAATTGTTCCAAAAAGTACTACTTTCAATTGTGCATGCATGTAACTATTTCATTTACTATTTATTTGTCGAACCAAATGTTTAATTGTATTATTTATTTTATCTTGTACATACATTGTAACCATTGCAATTCAGTCTTTGGACTGCGAGAATGGATATTTTCAATAAAATCCTTCAATCAATCAATCAATCAATCAAATTGGCCGCATATGGGGTGTCATAGTGATGTAAGGCAAGGACTACTCTTCCATGTACTCCAATACATATTATGGCTAAAATGTCGTTTTTCCCAAAAGTTTTATTTCAAATTATATTTTTCTTTCATGAGGACATAAAACAATATACTACCTGGGTTATATTTAGATTACTGCCCCTGGGGTATGGGTACTTAGGAGAAAACCACAAATCCCTGATAATAAAGTACATGGCCTATGGGAAAGTTGTCCTTGTCCCTTGTCATAATTTACTTACCCAGTTGCCAATTTGAAATCTACATAGTATTAGTGATCTCAATTTTAAAGCAGCTATAACTTTCTTATTGCTTGTCCAATTTCTTTCCAACTTTCACCATTCTGTTTAATTTATTTTTCCCCTGCCCAACACAACATTTTATGGCTAAGGCTGGATTCCCCTTTAAGGCCACCGCACACCTTACGACTGTTTTCGCGATCCGATTTTGGAACAAATCGCATTTTGCTCATTTTCTGAAAATGTGAATGGAACATATCATTTTACTTGAGGTTAAAATTAATTGAAAGAATACTAATATAACCATTTTGAAAGATTGCAAGCCTTTATTTTGGAGTAAATGCCAAATTAGTTTCAAATCGTAGCCAATCGTACGACTGCTATGACGCAGTGGCGTACCTAGGATTATCCACAGGGGGGGGGGGGGCAAAACCGTCCGCCAAAAAATTTGACAAGCAAAAAAAAAAGGGTCTTCAACCACAAATAAAGGATTTCCTACCAGAAAAAAAAATTGACAAGCAAAAAAAAAAAAAAAAGGTCTTCAATCACAAATAAAGGATTTTCTACCAGAAAAAAAAATTGACAAGCAAAAAAAAAAAAAAAAAAAAAAAAAAAAAAAAAAAGTCTTCAAGCTCGTCAGGGGGGCAAAAAAGGTCTTTCAAGCTCGTCAGGGGGCAGGGATACGTCCTTTGCATGGGTTGTGGCTCGTCAGGGGTGCAGACTGCCCCCCTGCCCCCCCCCCCCGTAGGTACGCTAGTGCTATGACGTCATTACGACTAGATATTAAATTTGCTTTTATTCTAAGAAAGATGATAGCATAGTCAAGATTTGAACATATAGGTATTCGTACGATGATTTAGAACATTACACAGTAAGGTAATCTAAGTCTCAATATCAGCATCAAATTCTACTACATTTTATTCTGAAATCGGGTCGCAGACCAATCGTAAGGTGTGCGGTCGCCTTTACTGGTAATGCCTGGACCCGCCGCTATGCATCATGCAGCAATTATCATAGTTTTCTTTTATGAACGAAATAGAATAACGATAAGACCCTAAATATTTTGAGTTATAAGAAATAATATTGACATCAGAAGATTCACGAAGTTTAAGCAAATATATATATATAGGATAATAGTCCATGAATTAGTAGTGAAATTAGCCAAAAAAATAGGGGTCCAGGAATGACGTAGGGGCAACATTTCGAAAAATCTGTGAGAAAATGAAGCGAGCAAGCAAAAAATCTAACTTTAAATAATAAAAAAAATCAAGTTTTGTAAAACATCACATTTCATTCCTTTCCTTTCTCTCTTTTTTCTCTCCCTTGGTCGTGAATTTATTTGGGGGTCAAAGGCTCCCAAGTCCCCCATCAGTACGCCAGTGCCATGAGTATATTACGTTGCAGATGTCCATTCCAGACGAGATCAAATATTATTACCCCTGTCGTAGCTGGCAGTGTAGTTTTTTGAATCAGTGTCACAGCTTTGGGAACTCTTTAAAATATTGTGTTGCGAAATAAATATGGGAATAGAGAACAACATAATAAGCGTATCGGGGGGGGGGGGGGTGGTAGATTTCCCCTCATAAATTGTTTTGTTTTGCCCTTCAGAATTTTTTTTCGGGGGGGAACTGCTTCCGGAAATTGCCTTGACTTTTCGCCCATTTTTTAGTTCCGAGAGAACGCCCCCTTCACCCTCGAGGTTTTTCAGGTACACCATTACAGGGCGTTTCAGAAAAAAGGTAATCCAAATATAAAGGTCTGGCATTCGAATTATATTTAATTTTGGGGAATTATTCTGCATAAATGTGAAAGAAAAAATCATGAGCTTTCCATTGATACCCTATTTGTACCATTTATGCCATGCATGACCAAATTAAGTGATGATGAAAACAATAGGTACAGATACCACTTTTTCCAAGTTTTTGAAAACTTGATGAAAGGGCAGATGCAGATGTAAATACTTTCATCGATGCCTGAGCTGGCAAAACTCTTGATTGGACCTTTATCTTCCAAAGGAGTGAATTGCCACCAAGATCCCCTGACCTCGCACCCTGTGATTATTTCCTTTGTGGACACTTAAAAAACAAGGTATTTGTAATTCCTAAAGATCTTGATGATTTGCAGGGCCGAATTTGACATGAGGTTGATGCTTTTTGTGCAATGATCTGTCCAACGAGCTGTCCAAGATATCCTTAATCCCTCCTAGCTACCAGTTTTGTGAGCAAAGGAGAGGAGGAAATGTTGAAGGTAATGGTGATTAAGACATTAACCTTTCAATCAGCTTTTCAGAGAAATGCCTTTACTCTTCATTAAAAACAAATACCTTTTTATTCTATCAAGAGCACATTTTACCAACTTTACCAAAACTTGGAAAAAGTGGTACCTGCACCTGTTGTCTTCAACATCAATTAATTCGGTCATGCGTGACACAGATGGTACAAATAGGGTATCAAATGGAAAGCCCATATCCATGCAGAATAATTTCACGAAATTACATAAGATCCGAATAACGACCCTCTAGATTTGGATTACCCTTTTTCTGAAACGCACTGTATAGTACTGTTCAGATTCCTTTGTCAAGCAAGATCTATACAAAATTTATAGAAATATACAGCAATTTGTGACTATGTATACTGTGACAGAATTTGTCACAATTTTCGATTATAAACAATGCAATCTACACATCTACAACATTTCTGTTCTCTTTCCCCTGTTACAACTCTATGTTTAAAGCATTCTTATCTTTTTTTACAGGATTCCGTTTTTCCTCAGAGATAACCACTCTGTTTCGCTTTATTTTTTTTCTCAGTAAAAACATCCATATTCTTGAGGTTTGTCATAAGGTCAAAATGCCCCAGCCCCAGGGGAATGTAATTGGAGTGATGGATAAAAAAATACAGGAAGATTGAGACAATGTTGACCTTTGACTTGGATGTAAAATAAGAAAGTTATGACACTTTTTTTCACAAAACAGTTTTATGTACAACTCAGTGATATGCAAATGAGACGGTTGATGATGTTCCTCACTCACTATTTCTTTTGTTTTTTATTGTTTGAATTATACAATATTTCATTTTTTTACAAATTTGACAATAAGGACCAACTTGACTGAACCATATAGAATTAAACAATGTTAATTCCACATGTTCAGGGAGGAATTAATCGATGTTTGGACAATGAGGAGAAAATTAGAACAAGTGGAATGCCTCTGGCCGTCTCACCTGCATCACGCGATTCAATATAGCAGCAGTGCTGATTTTGAAAACTACTATAACTCGCGCAAGATGTTCAGTGATACTTGGTTACTCGTATTTCCACGTTTTATGAACTAGATCAATACACTTATAGAGATATGATGGCAATTCAACAAATACCCCCAACGTGGCCAAAGTTCTTTGACCTTACATGACCTTTGACCTTGATCATGTGACCTGAAACTCGCACAGGATGTTCAGTGATACTTGATTACTATTATGTCCAAGTTTTATGAACTAGACCAACACACTTTCAAATTTATGGCTGTAATTCAACAAATACCCCAATTTGGCCAAAGTTCATTGACCCTAAATGACCTTTGACCTTGATCATGTGACCTGAAACTTGCACAGAATGTTCAGTAATACTTGATTACTATTATGTCCAAGTTTCATGAATCAGATCCATAAACTTTCAAAGTTATGATGGTAATTCAACAGATACCCCCAATTTGGCCAAAGTTCATTGACCCTAAATGACCTTTGACCTTGGTCATGTGACGTGAAACTCATGCAGGATGTTCAGTGATACTTGATTAACCTTATGTATAAGTTTCATGAACTAGGTCCATATATTTTCTAAGTTATGATGACATTTCAAAAACTTAACCTTAGGTTAAGATTTTGATGTTGATTCCCCCAACATGGTCTAAGTTCATTGACCCTAAATGACCTTTGACCTTGGTCATGTGACATGAAACTCAGGCAGGATGTTCAGTAATACTTGATTAACCTTATGGCCAAGTTTCATGAACTAGGTACATATACTTTCTAAGTTATGCTGTCATTTCAAAAACTTAACCTCAGGTTAAGATTTGGTGTTGACGCCGCCGCCGCCGTCGCCGCCGCCGTCGCCGTCGCCGCCGCCGCCGTCGCCGCCGCCGTCGGAAAAGCGGCGCCTATAGTCTCACTCTGCTATGCAGGTGAGACAATAATTTGTATTTCATATAGTAAAATACGAAAACAAATAGTGAGTGGATGGTGTTATCAGTCTCCTCATTTGCATATCGACCAGGATGTGCATATAACTATTTTGTGAAATAAAGCGAGTTTAAAATGTCATAACTTTCTTATTTTACATCTGATTTTGATGAAATTTTCAGTGTTGTGCTTGTTGGATTTTTCTCTTTTTATTCAAATCAACTTTTATTGGGGTGGACTTGTCCTTTAAAGCAGGGTGCTACATAAGCACTTGCCCGATTGCCCGGGGCAAGTAAAAGTTAGAGTCGGGCAAGTGTTTTGAAGTAAAGACCAAAACTACTTGCCCGAATTGGGCAAGCAAAATTCTCATGGTAGAATGACCACAATTAGGGTCAATATATGATATTGACCCTAATTTTGTCCATGGCAGGTAGATCAGTTCATGTCAAAAGAGAGAACAAGGTCATTGGTTTATAAAACCGCAAAACTTTCTTTTGAAGAGGTTAAACTTTTTTTAAAGGATTTCTTCGGGCAAGTGAAATAGATTTGGGGCAAGTATATTCAAACTATTTGAATAATTTACTTGCCCGACTGGGCAAGTGCTTCTAAAAAGTTATGTAGCACCCTGTTTAAAGAATTTGGAAAATATTCTCTTCACCATAGTAAACATAGCTGAGTTTAGAATGAATTGTGCAACAACCAATCACATTAAGGACAATCTACTAAAGACATCAAAGACAATAGAGATGTTGTCTCATTCATTTCATTTAATTTCACTCTCTCTCTTAAAAAACATCAAAAATATATACATACATGTGGATATATTATAATTGTAAATAAAGGGAAGAGAGGAATCACAGAGTTTAAAGCATTTGTTTAAAATGATTCCCTATAAATATAAAACAATTATCAAGCCACATAATTATCATATCAATATTGTGAATTAAATTGTGTCATTGGAAACCAGAGAGAGAGAGAGAGAAAGAGACGAGGAGCTCAAGAACTACCATATATTGGGAGAGGTAGAGAAATATAGACAGATAGACAGATGGATAGAGAGAGAGAGAGTGAGAGGTTGAGAGAGATTACACATTTCTCTCATATCTATATTTATGACATATATTACTTTCTTTTGCATTAAACATTCTTATACAATTCCATGTACATATGCCTTAATGGTTCAAAATAATCAATTTCATAAATTTTGATACCTTTCCTCAAATTATTAAAAATGAGTGAAGAAAAGCGAAGAAAATGGAATTCGACTTACTAATAGATGTACAATATTAATCAGAATCACCGGAACTTATCATTTCCAATAAACTTTTCGAGAAGGTTGATAAGTCTGTTGTAAAAGGGGAATAAACCCCTTTGATCAAAAGCACATAATAATACATCATTTTAAAATAATTGAAAAAGTAATGGAATAAGAAGCTTATTGATGCGATGAATCAAAAAGACTGCAAGAACTGGTTTATTTTTCTGCCTAATAATTGAACAGAGAGAAAACAGTGGCAGGAGGATCATTGCCTTATCTACTGCTTGATATTCTACAATTTCTTTGCTCTTACAATTACTTGTATTGATTACCGAGCAAAGTAATTGATATTTTTGCAGTTTACTTGCAAGCCACTACCCAACGGGTGCCACCATTTTGACTGCATCAATGATACTGGATATGACTGCAATATGGCTGCTGTTGGCATCGATGCCCCTAGTGGCACCATGGAGTTATCACGCAACTTTCTATCCATTCTATTTAAGTCAATGGTTTTGTACTACCCACACATATTAATCATTCAGTCAAGACAGTTGCTAACACAGAAAAATCACTTGCAGATAAAGCAAATGTGATATATATTTTGTGAGTGATTTAAAATTGAATATGAATAATTCCAAGACCAACCACAACCTAAATAAATTTTGGACAAATATTCTGTCTGACAATTCCGAACGATTCTGAATAAACCACAAGCAAATAATGGGAATTAAGTTTACCTATAACGCTTAGACTAAGGCAGCATAGTGAATGAAAAAGTATTACGTTTTTGCTATCAGGGCTAATTAAATGGCAATGTCGGAAGCTTAAAAACACTACATGTGTAAATACAAGGAAAATATTTCAATATATTTTTAGTTTACCTCATCTGCAATGAAATAACTATGAGAGTGCACATATAGGTGAACCATACTGTCATATGCACATATATTCATTATGGAACATGACAAGCCATCCTCTTCCAAGGGTCATGTACTGTTCGGCCATGCCATATCATGTTTTTCTTGCAGTAGAATCTGCTAAAACTGACCTTCTATAAGTTGAATAATCACCCTAGCTATGCCTTTCTCAGATCAAAATAGGCAAAACATGGTATAAATTATACAATAAGTCAAAGTTCGCTTAAGTCAAACAAATATCTGTGGTCTCAAAAGATCTGACTTGGGTAGATCCACCTGTATACTCTTTATTCTTATTTAATTCATTCTAAGGATATAATAGTCGTAAAGTTGTAAAGTATCAAATTATCTTCAACCCATGTACCGAGGAAAAGTGACAAATAGAATGGAATCTGAATAATAAGTAAGTACAAGAACATATCATATTAAAGACTTTTATTTACAATGTGAATATATATCTAACCATCCTTTCTCTGTCATCATTTATAATGCAGACCTGCCAACCTCTGGGAAAAAAAAAATTGTATTCTGTAATAAAAAAAACTGTATTTTCCCCCAAAAAACTGTATTTCATAATAAAATGCGTGGCACGCGCGCTCATCGCGTACTGTCGTATTTTGGTTGCATAAAAAGTACTAAATACGCCAAAAACGTACTTGTTGGCAGCTCTGATAATGACAAAAAGAAAGAAACCGAATTATCTAAAAGTGAAACAGACAGAGAACAAAAAGTGGATTGGACATTCTTTTTTCTTACAGACAGACATTTAAAGAAGACAAAGAAAGAGATGTTTTACAATAAGGAAACAATGTTACTACTGAAGTTGATAAAAAATAAAGTAACCACTCCCAAGTTGAATAAAAAAAATCTGAAAAGTACCCATACTTTTCTCTAGCTTCTTTGAAAAATATTGTTTGAATATATTGATTCCAAAAAGCATGACAAATTTGTGAGACCTTGTTGACATAAGCCTTCCTATAGTTCTTAAATGGCATCAAAAGACATTTACTTTCATTTTATGGAATCAATGGAGTTAGCTGCATCCAGTTTAGAAGATTTAGAGGATTTGCTTAAAGATTTAGACCTCTCTTAGAGCATATCTGGTTTATCAGTAGATTATAGTTTTGATATACAAAGTATACTGGTATTTGAAATGAACAAACAGTTGAAAGATATGTACTGTTTCCATTTACTGTAATGGCTAGGGCCAAACAAAGCTGATTACAACATAAGCAGACACCATTGTGGGACACATTTTATGATTTCTTGATATAAAAAGATAAAAAGTAAACTTATGAATATCAAGAAAATTCGTTTTTGTTGTTAACAAGAGGCATTTTTATATCAAAAAATACTTCATCATATTTCTTGATATAAAAATGCCTCTTGTTAACAACAAAAACAAATTTTCTTGATATTCATAAGTTTACTTTTTATCTTTTTATATCAAGAAATATGATGAAGTATTTTTTTAAGACACCTTGCCTTGCATAGATTGGCATATGCAGGATAAAAGACCTAGTGTTACAACCCGCTTAAAGATTCTTTCATCTTAACGCACAATGGATGGTGGGTCTAACGAATAACAAACAGAATAAGATAGCACACTGCGGCCATCAAACTCTGGGTGTTTGAAATGAGGTATTAAGAGCACCAGCTACATCAAAAGATGACATGTGAGCCATCTTTCGAGGCCCACATTCATTGTTTCTCATCATGAGTGAGTTACAATCAATCATTTATAGTGACGTATCCAGGGGTCAAGAGGGCATGTGCCATGGCGGCTACTTAAGGCGAGGGGCAAAAAAAAAGGGCAAAAGTGATAAATGGGGGGACAAGAAGAAAGGAAGGAAAAAAACTTTCTCTGTACAAAAATTGTATGATCTGATAGACAAAGAAGCAGCAAAAACCTTAAGTTGGAGGGACATGATTTCAGATAGTTCTACTATCAGTTCTTTGAAGGAGAGCTTGTTTCCCCTAGATACGCCACTGACCATTCATACTTCAGTCACATTTGCTCTATGGCGAGTCGAAAACAACCGTTTTAACATTTTTTACCAGCTACATATAGGTGTTTTGAATAAAAATGAATAAAACGGCCGTTTTCGACTCGTCGTAGGGGAAATGTGACTTAGGTATTATCAATAAACAAACTGGTGACAGAATTTTCTTTTCTGTTCCTACTTCAATGCATTTGCAAATCTAAAAAATATCCATGTAATACTCAGGAAAAGGCTCCCCCTATACCAGATTTTAAAGATATATCAAACCATATCAACCATGAAGAAATTTAGATTTTTCTAAGAAACTCAAGCGGTGCAAAAGATAGAGATTATAACTATTCTTTGATACAATAAAAATGGATGATAAATTTATATCACATAGAATGATCATCAAGACAGAAACAAAAGTCATGAAAAAGGAATTCTATGAAATACATATACATACATTTACTTGTTTACTGTAATCATAAAATTTGTGATGATGAAACAATCAGTGTATAATACACAGCAGAAGAACAGGTCTGGACAGGTTTCACAAAGACCAAGAATAAAAAAAAAACTTTGGAAAATACAGCAGGACATTCATGTCTCTAACTGATTAAATCATTGGTCTCTCAAGGGATTTTAAAATTTCAGCAATTAACAAAAAAAATGCAAAGCAAGCTGATTTGTGACCTTAAATAAAATGTCCCTTGAGACACCAATGCAAATTAACATTAATAAAACCATGGATCTTATTAGTAGGATCCATGATAAAGCCAACAGCTGGAATGAATGGATGTTATAACTCATATCATTTAATATTGGATCCTGTGAAACCCACCACATTTTTCAAACACTTTTGCTAATGATGATTTACATAGAAAGGGTTTAATCCTCTTTTGATGAACACTGAAAAAAATATTACAAGAGAGCATGCTATGAAGTAGGTTTTCACTAAAAACTGTTATAAGCCACTGAAACCCTTGAATCCGATATTTGTTGGCCGAGGGCATATACTTGATTGTGAGCATCAGTGCTCATTCATGAAAAACTCCCCTGAAACCTTTTTAACTGTGTAACTTGGTTTAATTAGTATAGGTGCTGAATATAACATATCAATATGAATTTAAGCCCATGGGTCCTCTGTGGAATTATGCTCCATGGTACAATTAGTGATGTTTGTTATATAATGTATACATGTACCTGGGATAAGAAACTATCTATAAAAACAATAATCAGAGGCATGATAGTTTAAAGAATAATCCTTACAAAAAAAAGGGGTTTCTTTCTGATGAAAATTTTTAAAAATGGCAAAGCTGCCATAATTATCTATCTTTAATAAAAGTGAATTCTATAAAAAAGAATCTAGTCTACATGTCTCATTCTTCAGATTTAGAACATAATTTCATTCAAATTTTTTTTTTGCTTGAAAAAAAAAAATTGTTCCCCTTAATATCTTTTTGTAAACCATACATAACCGCATATATACCCGAAAGATGTCCAAAACTAAAAATGAAATGTCCCCCTTCTATAAGCTACAAATAAACCAAGGCCAAGGCCCTATACCATGTACAAAAACATAAAATAAACAACATAATTTAAATATGAAATTCAAGAAAATAATAAGAAAATATAACTCTTTTTTTTACATCAATGGTTCCTAATGGACAATACTTAGTGGAAAATTTTAATGTTTCATTAAGTAATTTATTTGGTGTAATCTAATTGGCATCAATAGCATGGCTCTGAACATGTAACAAAGGGAAGTTAGATTTAAAGTTGAGTTATTAATAAGGGAAGCTACTTGAATTGATTGAAATGTGTGTAAATCATCTAGAACAGCGCTTCTCAACCTTTTTTTTACTCGAGGACCACTTATAACTCTTATATTTGTTTCGAGACCCACCTACAAAAATTTAAGAAAATGTCAATTTCGAGGCAAAAATGTTTCGTGAAATTTGAACACAAAGCTCTGAAGCACATTCTAAACAAACAGTTTGAGAACTATTCTGCATTTGCAAATGTCCGGTAAATGGGCGACAATTAACTACATACACATGAGGTTCACATTAAAGTTAGATCGAAACCATATAGTCATAGTGTGATTGATACCTAAGCGTGCTTTAGTTTTGTTTGACCCACGTAGACTGATCTGACATACCATGTTCGAAGAGGTCTGTGAAAAGTCTATAGTTTAATTTTTTGTTTCTCCTTTTTTTTCTCCCTCTAAAGCTTCTCGCGGCCCACCGTTTGAGAAGCGCTGATCTAGAATGACCCCTTTCCTACATAAAAAGGGTGTTTCTATGGCTGAAAATATGTCGAAAATGCCTGAATTAAGACTTGAGACTGAAAAGTGGCATCCATGGTTTCAAAAAACATTTACTGTTAGGACCATTAGATAATCATTTGAAGTTAACCATGGCTTGAACTAATTGCCTCAGAAAACCATGTTCCTAGGATTGAAATGGTGGCCAAAGAACACATCCCTAATTTTTAATGACAATAGACCTGGGGCCCGTTGCATAAAACTTTTTACCTGAGAAAACTCAGGTCGTTCTTACCGGAGTTTTTGCCATGTGTTAGAGTCAATGGCAGAAATCAGACTAACCTTAGTTTTCAGTTTTTACCAGAGTTTTCTCAGGTAAAAAGTTTTATGCAACAGGCCCCTGGGGGGTGTTTCACAAAGATCTAAGTATGACTTAGAGTTGCACTTAAATACCAAGTTGCTTACGGTATGATAGGCTTGACTGCATTGGTCAGATCGTGTCATGAGGACGCGCACTACTGCGTATCTATCAATAAGATCGCGCGTTGCATATCATGTACGCGTCTGCATTTAAGTGCGACTCAAGTCATACTTAAATCTTTGTGAAACATCCCCCTGTTTGAATAAATCAGCTATGTCCAGAAGCAAGATCAGGCATATTGAACAGCTTATATCATGCTATTACTACACACATTTGCCCTTCCTCTTTTTCCCCCCAAAGATGCATCCACTTCTCTAAGTTTTCTCTCTTTATTCTCTTTTTTTTATCAGTATCTCCACAACCCCATTACATACCATCTCAACCCACATTATATTATCATTACATTTTTTTCCCCAATTTTTATTTCTGTTCTAATACCTAATGCTATACCCATTTCATACAATCTAAAACGGATTCACTTTGTTTATAGTTGCCCATAATTTCCCAATTCTACTAGAAGATGCAAAAATAGAATGATTATACTTGCTTTCTATATGAACTCTTGTTTTGAAAATAATTTGAGTCATTGCTTGCTTCATTGATACTATAACAGTTGTAAACAACATAGGGGGCAGGGGACACCCTATAGATTTGTTTAAAGAAGAAAAAAAAGAGAGAGAAAAAAAAAGAAAGATAAAAGGAAGAGAAGAGGAAGAAAGAAATGTATATTAAAAAATTGAGTTGTGTAACTCTATATTACCCCTCTTCTTCCCGAGAATAAAAATGACTTCACCTTCTTAGTGGTTTTGCCCCCTATCAATATACCCTAGTGCTGCCGTTCATCATTGAATTGTTATATGTGATTTAAATGGTTTATCATACTCCTCTTTCTATTTAATTTATTCATGGTGTATTGCATTTAGTATGTTATCAGTATGGTTGTCATAACATTTACAGAAGAACAATTTCAATGATGTGAGTTATAAAAATAACAACTACTGAAAATGAAAATCAAACAAGACTTGGGCATTTCAACAAATGTTAGAGAAAAACTTTAAGGAAAGGGAAGATCATCATGCAACATTTCACTTATGATTTCCTGCAAATTTTGGTGTATTTTTTATGTGTGCCTGATGGTCAATTTTGCTGATGGTCGATGTCACCTATGTCAGGGCAGTTGGACACCAACCATTCAGTGTGACACCTTTGAGCATCTCATAACCTCTGCAGGCAAAAGTGACTCTAATTGATTTCACGTGTGCTTGTATACAACCAGGATTTTAATGATCAAGATAGAGTTTAACATGGAGTCAATTTTTTTTTCATTTTTCATCTAGATGAGCAAAGAACTTCCCCGAACCTTGGTTTCGTCTCTGTTATGCTATTTTCTAGCTAATGCAAGAATCTTTTACTAGACTTAACCTCTATTTCAATAATAGCCGAAGTAGGAAAAAGGAAGTTCAATTCATCTGACACAAGAAAGATTCACATTCGGCAAGTATTCTTTAAATGTGAATGGGATTGAAGATACACCTGGTCCAATATTATGGCAGTCACTTCAATATACTTGGCACAGACACAGAAATTATCCATCTTTGTGATGACAAAGTCATCACTTAATCTTTGGATGTGAACTGGGTCTTCTGTCTTCCAAATCGACTGTGTATGAAAGGATTGCCTCCTTCCATGTGATGCAAGAACACACTTCAGTGATGTTTCCGATGATGTCGTCCAACGCTAGAAGTGCGACCTTATGCTGGGGAAAGTTGTCAGCACTGACAAATTGTCATTATCCAACAGTTACCAAAGTAACAATCAGAGAATTGTCATTCTCAGCAAATCAAAACCAAGAAAAAGTTGTTAGATCTGACAACTTGCTGGACGGCCAACGTCAATGAGACACCCTCCTGATGGACGTCTGCTACAATGCCATCATATCCCCGTTTAGAGTTTCTATTTGTTCTCTAGGTGAGAAATGTTTGTTCCTGTATGTACTATGACTTAGCCACAGGTAAAGGATGTGCTTCTGTATTTAAAACCCAATCGCTTAATGACATAAACTCGTCATCTGAGAATAAAAGGTAGAGGTATTTGAGAGTCTCTGCCAGGAAGAAACTTTGTTGGACGTCATCGTGGGCCACGTTGGTAGCGTAGACATCTTTGATGCCTGAATACCCGTCTCCAACTCTGCAGTGTGCTTCTAAGGCCTGGACGAAAAAGAAGAATAAAGAGAAGGGAAAGAAAAATGATAATGTAGGCTTAAGCAGGGGGTGCAATTTATGCCTCTCTCTCTGCTACAACTGCTTGTAAAAGAACAGACTTCACCATCTATTTTGTGTCTATATCCGGAGTGACTGACTACTGTATAATATGAAATTTCATTACAATATTTTTGGCCAAGTCCACCGCAACAGAAAATTCATTTGAACGAACAGGAAAAAGTAACTTGACCTTTAAATTCGCTGGTCTAAAATAATCAAAATTTGAACATAAAATAGCTTGTGGATAAAAAAAAACAAGTGTACATCATCTATATATGCCAAGGTATTATCTAGATTTTTAAATCCCTGTTACACAAAAGCTCAATGATTGATTATAGGGATGATTTTAGAGACTGATTGCATTGATCATTATGTGAAATCAATTATGCAAACCAACTTTATGATCAATGACTATGCTTTGTGTAATACAAAACTATTATTATTGTTAAAATAGAAATAGTCTGCTTCACGATACGGAATAAAATAACGAGAAATGATTGTTACCTGTGCAGCTTCCCATCCCCACTGCCTATAGAGGGGATCTTTGGTGAGTCTGAAGAGTACAAAGTAAGACTCTATAGTTTCTGGACGTAGAATGTAGTACTTCTCATTCTGTCTCATGGCAACCGCCTCCGCCCTCCCTTCAAATCTAAAGGCTTCCGGTCCAAGCTTGGTTGCTGAGGAGAGAGAGACAAAGGAATTCAAAATATGAGCTAACTTTCATCAATATTTGTACTTCTACAAGAAATTTTGAAACAGAAAATCTGCAAGTTTCAGTGTCCAGCTTGGTTGCAGGGAAAAGACAAAGGAATAAAAAATATCAATTCATTTTTCATCAATATCTTTATGTTTAAGAGAAAAGCAAACCAGGAAATAAAACGACTGAGCTGATAGGAACGCCAATGTATGATAGACACAAAAGATATGAAAAAATTAGGATTCATTACACCATCATTTGTGCAATCTGACCATCCTCTTCATCTCTAGGTTGTAACCCTGAACATACAGAAACTGTAACCTAAATCACAAAATGAATGGTGTTGGCAAGCTGTAGGTAGTATCCCAAATCATCCTGGAAATCTTACAAAATGAATGGTGGCAGGCTTTAGCCACTTCTAGGTGGTTGATCCTTCTTCATATCACTTAACACTTCAAAAAAGATAAGCTGAAGAAAGTCATTTTGATCTCTGAGCACTTATCCTTCTTGTTGATATATGTTAATATACTTCCCAGAGTATACATCTACAAGAGAAATCTTACCTCTTTTCTCGTAAGATAAAGCAAATCTGGTACTTGTCCTTCTTCCTCCTGCTATCGCTGAACTTACTACCAAGAGGACACACAAAGACATTTTACCTGGATTATATGACGGCTCAACTTACTACCCATCGCACACTTCTATCGGTCAGGAGATATCTTATCTGTATTATCTGTGGCAGGTCTTGGTGATCTCTTTGCCCATCTCTAGATAGTAATCCTTCTTGCAGCTATCGCTGAACTTACTACACAGAGCACACACAAAGATATATAACCTGTATTATCATATGATCTGTGGCAGGTCCTGGTGATCTCTTTGACCATCTCTAGATAATCCTTTTTGCAGCTATAGCTGAACTTACCCACCCAGAGCACACATACAGATTCCTACCTGTATTATCATATGATTTGTGGCGGGTCTTGGTTATCTCTTTGCCCATCTCTAGATGGCTATAGCTATAGCTGAACTTACCCACCCAGAGCACACATAAAGATTCCTACCTGTATTATCATATGATTTGTGGCAGGTCTTGGTGATCTCTTTTCCCATCTCTAGATAGTGGTCCTTCTTGCTCTCACTGAACTTGCTACCCAGAGCAAACATTCCACCAGAGAAGCATGATAGATGATCCATCTTCTTGTCGACTCGGCTGGCACGGATGTCTCCAAAGTATGTTAGACCCCCTCCAGATTTTTGCTTCATTTGATGACTCTCCATTGCCTAGAAAATCAAGGTCATAGAAAGAAGAGAGAGAAAGAGAGTTAAAGAAATGGTTAGAAAAAAATCATGATTCATCCCTCAATCACAGAACTATTCATATGTGCTGGATGACTGATTTGTTTCGTTGGCTGGTTTGTTTGTTACAATAAGATGAAAATTGAATAATTGATTGCTTGTAAATTGGCTGAAAGGGGATTGACAGCTCAAAGAAGAAACCAAATAAAAAAAATCAACATATTCTTGTAATCAAAACGACAAAAATAAAAACACTTTATGTTCCATTTTGCAGCTTGAATATTCAAATATGATCCCGGGCATCTATAAATTATTCTCTTTAAATCATTTTAATAAAAATGAGGATGAGTGAGATTCATCAGCTTGAAAAAAGACAATTTTTTGATCTAGATAAAATGTTAATCCACAATCTTTCCCTAATTGCAATACGACATACATCCTGCATATACTTGGTAATGCAATATCTATCATCTTAAAAAGGGAATGTAGACTTTCTCAATCCCAGCAATCAATAGCGATGCAATTAGACTGAGAAGCACAAAACAATAAGTTTGATAAACAGCCTGCTATAATTAGATGGAGTAATATCTCCATACATCATAAACTGACGTTGAGAGACCTGATTCTACATCTTCAATTATTGACAATCCAATTGAGGAACGCGTCTGGATTCTCCTTTTCCCCATTGTGAGGGATATGCACAATGTAATTTCCTCTATCCAAAGTAAAGTCACCTGTCCCTTGCAAGTGATACTCTCCCAGTGCTTTCATACCATATCCATCACAGAAAATACCTGGTATTTTCTTACCAGGAATTCTACCCAGACCAGAAATAACAATTATTTTTGCTTAACTAGGAAAGAAAAGAGTAAAAAAAAATCCCAGGTAAATTACTGTGATCGAGTGGGTTAAAAGGTATTTCCTAGTGTGAAAGCAAATTACTTGTAGCACCCCGCCCTCCTCAAATAATAACAGGTAGGTACTTTATAAAATAATTATCACTTTCACAAGAATTTCTCCATGGAATCAGGATTTGCAATGCAGAAGTAAATTAAGGTCTTCAGATGAGAGGCAAAAAGAATATATTCTTTGTATATACATACAGGAATCCTGTCGCCAACTCAGCTAGAACTAATGAGAAATTTACTTGGTGTGTGAACAATGAATTATCCGCTAATTTAGGACAGGATAAAACTTCAAGTTCATGTAATTTGCAGGTATTCTTGTTATCTGACGGGTATGAACGCTCCTCTTATAACATCAACACCATGAAGTGAAAGACTACTTCAGCCTCTCGACACCCTATAATAGTCCCATATGTATCAACTTATGAAGTACTGCCACATCCATTCAACACCTTGTGATAGTCCGTTGTGTATCAACTTCTAGAAACCTCTTACTCTATTTCTCCACACCCAGTAATAGTCCTCTGTGTCTCATCTCAGCCTATAATTTGCAGTACAACCTTCAGACGCTAAAATGTACCAAATTCTATCAACCTTTGTTTCAAAATACTAATAACTACCTTGTCATATTTCTTTCCAAACAGACCATCATATGTCTCTTCATAATTCTCTTGTTATATCTCTATCACACTACCATCTCTCACCTTACTCGCAATTAAACCATCGCTTAATAATCTAATCCAATAATCTATTCTACCATCATCTCCCATGTTTCACATCATTATATCATCAGAACTTCTCTTTTTTACATACTTTTATATAAACATCATCTTTTTGAAAATTTGATCACTCCTCGCCTTTTCATCACATAGCTCATCTTTTTTCTTATTTGATCATCTCTCATCTGACCATCATCTTTCATCTTCCTCTGCATTATTTTCATTGCCATCACCATAGTCATTCCCACAACTAACATCTCCATCAGCATCTTCATCACTTCTCCTCTCGCTTTCTTCATCATCTGGAATGATCTCCAATTTTCTTAGCATAATTTGTCCTCTCTTAAATCTTTCCATGAATACAACTCTAGCATACCAAATCTCTGATCCCACTGTCAACTTAAATTAACAATCTTCCCACACACACATCACACCACCTAAATCTCTTCTATTGCATCCTGTGATTTTTGTTGATATCGTCAAACAATCAAATGATATCATCATCTTCAATCGCTCTCTCTCCGTCAACCCATCCTGCCCCAGCCAATAAGACCGTCCAGACTCCTGACAGATAAACCTCATCAGATTATATTAGTATCCTTCTACTAATAGACCAATATTACCACTGCTCATCAACTCAGATGAAAGCCGACTGTATGCCCACCCCATTATCATCTCCTCCTCCTCCTCCTCTATATCACCATCGATTCACAATGGATGATATGATGATAAACCATCTTTGGTAGAACCGACGATCACGTCAAATCTTTAATTGGACTCCTCTGGCTACCGTTATTGTTTGCCGCACAAGCCAATCAGTCTATTCATGGTGTTTCAGTAATCCATAAAGGGTAAAATATTCATGGTAGGTATGGTTCATGCACTTTTTGTCTCATACAATACATACAAGGAAGGCACACTCGGATGAAGATGTTTAATACTTTGAGAAGTGTTTCTTTATCAAACACAAAGAAGAATGTGGAAAATATCATAAAAGAGCCGGTTACGCTAAAACCCCATTTTCACTGCAAGCATGATCCTCTGAATCATATCAAGAAAGGCAGCTGTGGATCCAAGGGGCGGCTGTAGGTGCGGGTGCACCCCATAAAATTTGAAATAAAGTGATACACCAGGTAGAACATCTTCATTGCGCACCCTGTAAAATGGGCGAGGACCATTTGGCTAACTTTGCACTCGTAAAAGTCTGAATCTTCATCCATGTCTGAAAGGCATAAATGGATGGAGATGTTAAGGATGAATATACTAGAAACTGTACGTTCTATTGAAAAAAATTGTCAGACACATTAGAGTGTATGAATCTCAAGGTGAAAAATAAGGCCTGTTTTTATTGCACCTGATTGTGCTAAGATATCATGATCATTGGTATACACCAAGGCAAGCTATTGGCACCTGTCTTGTTTTCAGTACTGAAAGAAGGTGTAGTCTATATGGTAGCATTCCACTTCTGGGCAGAAAAATTATTACCATGAACCCAATATGATGAGGATACTACTTATCCTACCATCTCTGATAGGCAGACTGGTAGGAATGTGTCTAACTTTAGTATGCCAATGAATCTATTTTTATTCAAAAGAATATAATCAACTCTTATGTTTCCTCAAGAGGTCGGAAAAAAAAATAGATGTGGTTGTTACAAACTTCAACAAGCACAGTTAAACAAAATCAGTGAAAAGTTTAGATCTATATAGTTTTCATGTATCTCGTAAACATTGGTTCTGGTTACACAGTATAACCTCGACCTTATTAATGAAAAGATAGGATAACCACAACTACACAGGTAAAAAGTCTACAAGCACAGATAAACAAAATCAGTTACGTTTAAATCTATATTTTTCACATATCTCTTGAACTTTGTTTCTGGTTTTATACTGTTTAACCTCGACCTTATCAATGATAAGATAGGATTACCACGTGGCGAGATCAACCACAAAGGTCAAATCTTCATTGTCTATCAAAGTTTTTCATGTCAATATAATGAATTGACATTTAAATCATTGATTTTTTCATAAGTAAATCGGTTAGACCAAATACTTCTGCTTTTCATCACTTTATTCACTGTTTCCTTACCAAATTCACTTTGAAATGGACCAGAGTAAACTACATGTATACTCAAGAGAATGTATCTGATTTTCATTATGATATGAAAAATGTAAATATAATTAGAAATGAGGGATATTCAATTTACAACTTTCTTTCCTGAATCATCTTAAATTTTCATCAATTTTTTTTTCATCAAACGTCATAGACATTGTTCAATCTTTGAAAGACTCACCACTCAGACAGTGTAGCTTTTAATGACTAAATTGTGAATGCTTCATCATCATCATGGAGTGATTTTTAAGTGTTTATGAAGTAGGCTTCATGTATAGAATCAGAAATACTCTGCCTTTTGTTTACGTTACAACTATCAGAAACCAATAATAATGAAATTTTAAATAAAAGAGGAAAGAAGTTTTCTGTAATCTATAAAACACTTGTGATGAAGAATTGAGTAATCCATAAATTCTGGAATAGAGTACAATTCATCACCATATGGAGTTCAAATGGTGTTTAAAGATACTTCAGCGTTTTTTACGACAGCATCAATTACCTGCTAAACCACTGATAGAACAATGAAAAGAAAAAAATATATTCAGTCGTTGGGAGAACTTGGCTCAGTAGTTATGCATTAAGGCGCCAATGAAAACAGTATAATCTATTCCCAGACAATACATGTATATAAAAATAAATATTATTCAGAACCACAATATATAATTTGTAAAATGGTTATTGAAATGATGAAAAGAATAAGAAGATGCCAAAAAGGAAAGGTTCAATGAAGTAAACTCTGACAGGGATTCCTTCACTCCATGATGTCGCTATACTTTTTTTCACCAATTTTCAGGAAATGAGCGAAATCAAAGTGCATTGAACCATATGAATTTGGAACATCAAATTACCAATCAGAGCTCTAAAATTACCATTAATAGTAAAATAATAAGCATGATTTCTCTACACCGGTGCTCAAAGCATATATGTGCATGTATGTTTGAACTTCTTCAATGGATCTGTGTCTCATCGTATTATATTTATCGGTGAAGAAATAGCACATGCCTTTTATTTCCAAGTAGCAACGATTCAAATGACGAATATAATTAACATTTAAAAAAATCTCTTGATTACAATATTGAGTAGAAGATTACAATGAATTTACCCCCCCCCATGATTATAGTGCAATTTTCATAGATCAAGCAATCAAGTAGCAATGCATAATTGCAATTGTAATTAAAGAATTGTTTCATGCATATACTGTATCACAAGACTGAATGATGCATGTAAAGGGAGGATTGTTCAATCAACATTTAATTCAAATCAAATTACTTCATTCTTGTTAATATGTCACGAGATGGCTTAGTTTTAATCATGGAGAATCAGCTCGGATTTCTACTTTAAGGAGCTAGCTGTATATAGCTTCACTAATTCTTGCTGTGCCATATATATTCAAACATATCACAAAGGTTATTTCATATCTTGCTAAAATCTTTTGCCCCCCCACCCCAGGGGGAAGAGCTCCACAATAAAGCATTCTCTGGATACCAATTACTCTACCAATAAATTACAGTCAAGAGATCAAATTGTCATTCGCCAATGACTTGAATCAAATTTTAATGAAATGGTGAAAGTAATGTATGGTCTTTTTAGCTAAATAAATCATTCACACTTTAAAGGAAACCAAAACCTAAGAAGAGAAGTAATCTTATTGGAAAGAGTAAAATGAGAGGAACAATTTAAAAAAAGTTTCATCAAAATCAGTTATGAAATAAGCAAGTTATGGGAGTTTGAAAACTCTTGATGCACTTTCTATGGGCATCCTCAAATCGGCAAACTTGGTTCAAAATGGCTGATTTTGTGGACAACTCTCCATTTGTTTTGTACACAAATTTTCAGATTTTCCTCATTATCTTTCAAATTGCATCTTGCCTCCTTCTGAGAACAACATATGTCATGGGAAAATATAATCCACACCATATATGTCAAGGTCAGGAGGAGATAATGTGAAATATGTAAAATAAAGGGGAAATCTGAAAATATGTGTACAAAACAAATGGAGAGTTGTCCACAAAATCAGCCATTTTGAAGCACGTTTGCCAATTTGAGGATCCACATAGTAAGTACAACAAGACTTTTTAATTGTCCATAACTTGCTTATTTCATAACCGATTTTGATGAAACTTTTTTTAAATTGTTCCTCTTATTTTACTCTTTCTAATAAGATTGCTTCTCTTCTTGGGTTTTGGTTTCCTTTAAGGAAGAGCCTTGTATCACTAACTTGATGGAGATACGTCACAAGGGAAGTGCATCTATAATTATGTTTGTCTGCAAGCTGTCGCCAGGAATTGAGTAAATGGCTTCTTTTATGGCCATCTATCATATTCCTTTAAAAATAACTTGTTTTGTTTCATGTATCAATATTTACTATAAAGAGAAGTATTGTTAAATGCAAAAGTAAGATCTGAACTTCTGAAGTAAGTGCAAGTAGTCAATATTATGGGCTTCAATTGTTGATGCATTGTAAAATTTTTGACATAAAACATGCCTCTTCTTTTACTAGAATTTTACATCTTTATTATTTTCTCACATTTACTGCTAAAACGTGACATCATTTAATAATGTATGAAGTATTGCTCACATTCAGAGGTACATGTATACCAAAAACAGCACATACAAACTATGAATGATAAAAGCCATGGTTTCCCAATTTTGTTATTGTAGAATAATAGTGAACTGTTAGGATGATCTTTGTACATGAAGTACTCTGAGTATAAAAGGCCAACTCCACCACATGAAGCGAGTTTAATCCAATGAATTAAAAAGGGAATCAATAAAAAAATCGACAATGTCTGATAAAAAGTGAAAGTGTCGCAGCATTTGAAATTTACGATATTTTTTTTCTAACCACCATGCTCTCAATGAGCATGTTAGTGATATCATCATAAAATCATGAAAATGAAAGAAAATACCAATTTTCTTAACAGATGCATGCATACAATAATTTCTCCTTCGTAAAACAAGTTGGCAGAAAGGAAATTTTTACACATTCCATGAATAATCATGGGATAATTATTTATCAGTAATTAATTTTTATTCTAGAAAAAGAAAAATTCTTTCCTAATAACATTTATAAAAAGGTGATCTTATTATTGAGTACGCATCACTGTATGCTACATTAATTGCAACTCAGGGTTACTGTATATAAATTTCTTTGTTATATTGAAACTATGATGGAACTTACGCTTATTTTCTTAAAAATTCAATGCATCTTCAATATATATTGTTAATTGTAATACCCAACACGTTGGCATGATAGAATCTTGGTATTTATGCAATATACATGTCACAATACTATATCTTTTATGCAAGTTCTGCTTCCTAGAAAAATTGAAAAAAAAATCAAATGTAAATGCAGTTTAATCTGATTTTGATACAAAGGTATTACATTCATTCTAGCACAATATACATACATGTACAGTATACCAAACAGGCAGCATTTTTCTGCTTGTACTATTGGACTCTATACTCGGAGTCTACACAAGCAATACAAAGAGTTTTATAGAAGCAGTACAAATGAGTAGATTCATTAAAATGTATTAAAATACATATTGCTTTTACTGCAGTGAAATGCAACCGTCACACTTGTGAAACCCGACCAAACCTATTGTGACTGTTTCCGATGACATACCATGGGTCAGCTTGGAGTCGGTTTCATTGGTGTAACTGGAAGTATAATGGACAACATGACCCAAACAGTCATCCTTATATTGTAAGAACCCAAACACAAGCTGTTTTTGCCATTATCTGAAATTGAGACTAATGAAGCACCCGCCTTACTCTTGGCTGGCTATGCCCCGCCCACTCTTGGTCAGATGCGTTTAGATTTGTAATAATATCATCCTCCACATTCTTGTTTGATACAACCCTGTTCTTATAATACATAAGAGTGCGAAAAAGTTTTTTATTTTTTTAAATTCTTACAACTCAAATTCCAAACATCAATAATCAAAAGGATATACTGTATAATCATATAATCACATACAAGTTGCATATCTTTCTACACGCTTAACTTTGTTTTGGATTGGTATCAAATTATCACAGAAGCAACACTAGAACAGTCCAGACTATTCTGGTCCTCTACTTTTGTGAATAGAAAAAGTCTGAACCCAGTTCATATCCACACAATCATGAAAGGGGTTATGAACCCATACATTAAATATATACCTGGTTATAGTTTACACATTGGCCCATATTCTGAAGACAGGTTTAACTTACACCACGGTCTAACTCTGTGCTAAAAATCATGGGGAGCCAAAAAATTACAAAATTCTGTTAAATTGTATATTTCTCATGTTTACATTTTGTTTCCTTTTGCTTTCATAATGAGTAAAAAATACTAGTACTACAAAATATTTCAATAATCATTCCCAGACAATCATGTACAATTGAGTGTCATGTGAGTAAATAAATTGGATGTGTACAGTAAGGGATTTGTGGCCCAATTGGCTCTCCATAGTTAAACCCCAAATTTAAACCAGGATTTAATTTTGACCAGAGTTCAGATATGGGCCTACGTCCTCAATATTGTTAAAAAAAAATAAAAAAATTATGCATGGCATACAACCCCAGAGATGAACCAGTCCAAGTGATGAATGTAAGAACATACCCGAGTGACAAGACGATGAGATCATCGTCAGAACGCACCCGTATGACAAGAAGCTGAGTGTAGAGACATTGTCATTTAGTCATCATATAATTGCTGCTCTACCGATTACGGTTCCTTAGCGAAAGAGGTATGACCCTTTGGCGCATCTGCCAAGTGAGGCCCTAATGCTATGTGAATCCAATACCAATACCATATACTCTGGAGCATAGACTTCAAGCAAAAAGCAAAATGGTCTAGCATTTCTTAAAGCTATCATGGTATATTTGACAAGATAGATTATGATCAAGCAGGATTTTAGTAATTTCTCCATGGTTTCTTGTACAAATTCTAGCAAAACTATAGATTGTTCCTTCACTCCAACACATTCCTACATGTATCTTAATACCTACAATATCTTCTTTTGACCTCTTTCTCTACATTTTTTTGCATCTCCTTATTCTCTTTCTCCAAGACCTTCTCCTCCCGGAGTTCTCCTCCTCCTTCTTATCCTCTTCCATCTTTTTCTTCTTCTTTTTTTTCTTTTTATTCTTTCTCTTATCCTTATTTTTGTTCTTTTTGTTTTACTGTTGATGAATATTTACCTTATTCTCTTTTTCCAAGTCCATCTCCTCCCGGAGTTCTCCTCCTCCTTCTTATCCTCTTCCATCTTTTTCTTCTTCTTTTTTTTCTTTTTATTCTTTCTCTTATCCTTATTTTTGTTCTTTTTGTTTTACTATTGATGAATATTTACCTTATTCTCTTTTTCCAAGTCCATCTCCTCCCGGAGTTCTCCTCCTCCTTCTTATCCTCTTCCATCTTTTTCTTCTTCTTCTTTTCCTTAATATTCTTTCTCTTATCCTTATTTTTGTTCTTTTTGTTTTACTGTTAATGAATATTTACTATGAAGGGATGGGTACAGTAATGTAGTATGAATAAAATAGAATACCGGATAAAGAAGCATTTTGCAATGTTTTCTGAAAATTGATGGATGATATAGATATTGTCCCCACAAGGCCCTTTCATAATGTACGACATGGTACGTTAAAAATCCTTTCTTTCAAATATTGATGAGCACTGGACATGATTAATCAGATCAAGTAGCCAAAGCAAAATGTCAAAGGTAATCTGAGACAAGTATGCAGCCAAAACAAAGGAGGTACACAGAATTTATTGAATCTCATGATATTTCTCTTCAAAAATTTCAAAAAGCAGAACATTCATGTTACTTAAGCATGTTCATGAAAGTGCAATCTGCAGTTGATTCTCTATTGTTATTGTTCATTTATATCTTTGGAAAACTTGAAGAAAAAAAGATACTGAGTGGGGTTACCCCCGAAGAGAAGTTAATGCCAAAACCTGTGAAGGTGGGCATTAGAGTCAAAACAAATGAAGTCTGAAAACAAATTATAAACCATACAGCAATCAACTATGTTCATTTCATAATTTAGTATTGCTTTTGAACATGTTGCTGATTGATAATTGTTTTCACAAGGTAGTTATCAAAATTGATTGCTGTCTGGTTTAGATGTTTTATACATGTCATCATGTTTAATAGCCCTCTGACCACTCATGTGTTAACTTCAGGTTTCACTTTGCTAAGTAAAGTTAACTGTTATGAATCACTTGCCTCTAACAACAATAGGCTACATAATGATGCTAACATTATAAATAGGATGTCTTTTAAATGTATAGTAAGAAAGACAAAGAGTTACGATTGATTTGATCAACCACAAATACGGAAAGCCAGCAACGTCAACATCTAAAATGCATATTTGTTCAAAATATTTCCTAGATATGATCTAACGTCATACATTCATTGTTTTTTCTTGAACATTCAGATTGCTTTTCTTTGCTAACAAAGGACATAATGCAAATTTTCTGGATAAAAAATGGCTTTGTTGGATTTCCATATAGTTTAGGATGATCGGATCAATTGTAACTCTTTGTAAGACGAGGCCCAGAGCTGCTCTCATTCTCCTCCACATTCATGAATTAATTATGGAAAGCTAAAGAGAACAAAGAATATATTAATCAAAAGAGTTTGCTTTCCATCCTGATAATGAAAATGACAATCGCTTGGGAAGCTGTAATATGAACCGATTGTTAGATAAAATAATCTGAAAATTCATTAGCCCACCAGCGCAAGCAATTAGACTGTTCACACAAGAGGAAATTTGTAGAAAAATTCTCATTGAAATATATGATTGAACCATTGACACATGAAGACTTAAAATTCAAAGAAATGTTATAGGCAAAAAGGCCACGGCATTGTTTGTGAAATAATTCAAATACGTTGCCATTCATTAGTGCAAACTGCATTATGCTCATAAGCAACATCCATAGTTACGATTTTCATTTGATGTTCATCACATATGTGTTTTACTAAGAGTTAAGTGTGACTTAGATTCATGCTCAAATGCGGATGTGCACATGATATGTAACACAAATCTTATTGATACACAGTAATGTGCATTCTCTTTAAAAGCATGGTTTCACAAATGCAGTCCCGCAAGCAACTTGAAATTTAAAGGTCAAGTCCACCCCAACAAAATGTTGATTTGAATCAATAGAGAAAAATCAGACAAGCACAATGCTGAAAATTTCATCAAAATCGGATGTAAAATAAAAAAGTTATGACATTTCAAAGTTTCGTTTATTTTTAACAAAATGGTTATATGAACGAGCCAGTTACATCCAAATTAGAGAGTCGATGATGTCACTCACTCACTATTTCTTTGTTTTTTATTGTTTGAATTATACAATATTTCAATTTTTTTGAATTTGACGATTAGGACCTCCTTGCCTGAACCACAAAATGTTAAAATAATGGAATTCCACGTATTTAGGGAGGAATGAAACTTCATTTCACATGACAATGACGAGAAAATCAAAATATTTTATAATTCATATAATAAAATACAAAAGAAATAGTGAGTGAGTGATGTCATCAGTCTCCTCATTTGCATACCGACCGAGATGAGCATATAACTCTTTTGCGAAATGAAGCGAAAATTTAAAATGTCATAACTTTCTTATTTTACATCCGATTTTGATGAAATTTTCAGTGTTATGCTTGTTAAAATTTTCTCTTTTTATTCGAATCAAGTTTTTGTTGGGGTGGACTTGTCCTTTAAGTATGACTTGAAGTCATGTGAAACATCCCCCCCCCCTCCCCGATAAAATATGTTCTTTCAAACACATTGCCCAACCATGCATTCAACTATGGAAAATTTTATCACAGAATACAGCTAATTACTTGTCATATGCACACACATTTTTTAAAACAAAATAGTGTGTCAACATTTCTAATAAGCTGAATGAACACAGGATGGCTTTTTCTTACTGGTATAAGAAGAGCTTGACAAATCAGTGCTTACATGCAAGCTAAATGTCAAGTGAGGAAAGGTTTAATCTGGGGCCCATTGCAAAAAAGTTGTTTGAACAAGTCAAAATATCGAACGCAAGTCTCAAATGCGCGCTTTTGATTGGTTGAAAATCAAGTTGCGTACAATTATTTTTTAGAGTTTTGATTGATAGCAGCTCTTTCTGCAACAGGCCCCTGATGTATAACTATAACAAGATCCCTATCATGTCTCTGTTGATACCAGACTTCCTAGATAGTGTATCATGTTTTATTCCCCCCTAATCCCCCAGATACGCAGGAAACATTTAATGAGAATACAGCTACATCCATATTCGCATATAATACAGACAAGAAAATGGATACTATCTGCTGTATGCTTATATGTATAAATGATATATTTCTGTTTTGTTTATTCCTCAATGTGCACTGCCGATTTTGTAACAGGTGTTTTCACACCAGCCCATTCGAAAATAAAAATCTGTAAATTACACAGACTTGTTCAGTCCTGAAAATACCTACAAATTATACATCAACCCAAACCAGATACCCCCGGTAACGTCTTGTAGTTTATGAGCGTCAACATGATGATAATTTTTTTAGAAGAAAAATCATCCTTCTTGCCCCACCTCCCGCATGAGATTCTTTCATAATCATAATTTGCTTTAACATTACAGCTATGTGACATTGGAAGAATTGCTTTGAAAGCTCTGGTAATTACTTACTAATTTGTGGGCATTTTCTTTTGGGAATAAATAGACATTGTGCTTTCACACTGGCCAAATTCCAGGTATGTTATACTGATTTGTGCAGGTGTAAATGGGTCTTTCCATGAAGTTGGGAGTACGAATTGAGACATTTTAGCATAATTAAATCTTGACAATTATAATATACATTTATTGTTTGTATGCTTTACCAAACGACCAAAATGTGTTGTGGTGCGATGGCAAATTGCACTACCATTAGTCTTGTTTGAATGACATTGATTATGTCTGGGAACTTTTAATGGTTTACACTTCACTGTAATGAACTTGACACCTGTCACAGAAATGTGTGAAACGTGGCATGAAAATTTCTAAGTACACAAAAAGTGGATACATGAATGGATGAATAAATAAATACATCAATAACTCAATAAATTGATGAATGGATGAATAAATATCAATAACTCAATAAATTCATGAATGGATGAATGAATAATATCAATTACTCGTTAAATAGATAAATAAACAGATAACAAATATAAAAAAATTCACTGAGGAGTGAACAAATGAATGAATGAAAATATGAGTGAATAATATAAAATGATTAAAAAAGAGATAAATCAATGATCAAATTATGCAGTCGGACAGGTGCTCAAACAAGCATTTGCAAATAAGTCATATCAAACAGTGTGTGGAGACACAAGGAATTAATCATAATGAAACAAAAACACTCTTTTTTTCATTATCAATAAAAAACAAGAAAAGTAAATAAAATTGCAAAGTAATATTGCAATACTTCAAATCAAATTGGCTTTTATTTCATAACACTACATATTGATAATTCACAGAGCAGTGCAAATGCAATTTATAATTTCCTGTATAATTTAGATGTAGGCCTATATACATGTATATTGCTTGTTAAAAAAATGCAGGTAGTCGATTTCCAGATTTTTGTTATTCCTGACCGATCAAGGAAGCCAATCTATACATTATTTTTTGTCTTGCAGTGAAGGACCACTATTACATGTAAAGTATAAACACTTGATATCCATATACAGTATATATGATTTTATAAGTGCCTTTAAGTAATGGATCCTTCATGTTGTTATTCAATTTGTTTTCCCTTGATATAAATATATCTAAGTTTCCCCCTAAATAACAGCATCCTTTCAGAATCTAAAATGGCATGAATGGAAGGACCTCTTTCTATATGAGATTATAGTAAAACATTTATGCACCAACTACATCTGATCAATCATTTCACATTGCAATTTTCCTTAACACTTTGCACATAGTAAGCCGACAACACAAACAATTCCCTAAGCTCCTTGCCTACACATCTAATATATAGAGTACATTGTTTTTGGTGTATGTTCAATGTATTCATTTTCCCAAATATCATCAATTCATAGCGATCTCTTAAGTTGGTACACGGATGCGGAAGTGACCTTTAGGTTTCAGGAGACCAGCCATTCCAGCCATGTCTTCAATTCTCAAACGGATATTAATATATGGATGTTCTATCTATCTAACTATAAAGTTCAATGTCTAAGTGTTTAAAGTATAAAGTAACTCTGGCATTGTGCTATATGGTACAGAACGAGTCTGTCTCCTCACCAATTATATATTTCTTATATTTAAGTAGAGGATCAGAAGCATGGATGAACCGACTCATCAACGACTGCACGCTCCTATCAAATCAAGGAACCTGCTTTTCTTCAGATTGATCCCATCCGACATCCCAATCGGACAAACACAAGAAGTTATTGAAATCTTACAAGGGCTGTGAGTGAAAAAGAAAGAGAAATAAATATTTGCCCTTCAATTACAGAGACACCAAGAAGATAATGGAGCAAACGAAAGGCGCAAATACAGAGGAGACTGGCGGATATGCAGGAAGGGTTTTCAGCTAGGTGAGTCAGTGAGATGGTAAGAGGATGGGAAAAGAAGAGATGAGCTCTGCAAATATTAGCTACCTATTGAGGAAGGCAGCCGTCACATCTTCTCTCTCACCTCAAGACAAAGTACATGACATCCAAGGTGTGAGCTGCTGCTACGGGCAATAGGATGATGTATGTAAAAAGGGGTTGCGCACCATCGCAACCATGCAAGGTACAGAAAATGATGTTCTCTGGACAGTGAGAACATTCTCTTTCAAGTTGATTTGTATTTGCTGACAGGGATTGAGGAATGTGATGTAAATAAGGCCTTGTTGTCTGTTTCTTAAATTGAATCCTGAAAAAAAAATCCTGATGAACAAATTGCTCTTTGCAGAACCATAACAAGAAATAATCAAAAGGATGAGAGAAGAAAATTATAAGAATAAAAAAGGAGACAGGACTGGGCATTGTGGGATTATCCTCGTCATGAAATTTCATGTATTGAGTGTCATATACATGTAGGGACCAAATAGAAAGTCATAAAGAAGTTGTACAGATTGTACAAAAATGGTATGGGGAGAGGGGTCATTTGGATTTCTGTAAAGCTAGAGCAACATATTCCAAACAAATCGTACACGGATTGTGCGTTTCACATACAGGGGCTGTGCCATTGTATGATGTTCACTACAATTTATTTAAGAAAATTTGTAAAACTCTGCCCTTAAAAAATCATACAGGAGACAAAGAGACTGTGAATCTGTACGAAAGTCGTAAGGACATAGTGCCACCTCATGGAGTTCAAGCGACTAAAAAGATAAATAAATTCATGCTAGCCTCATATTACGATGATCCCTATATGTAACTATATTTAACTTCAAAGAATATTTCTTATACCGTGTTTACACACGACTTGGCTCGAGTGTTGAATCCTCAAGCAGGGTCGAATGCTGAGAAGAGGGCAGTGATCGCATATATACTGAAACAAAAAAGGTGAGTTCGACACGGCCCGCAGATCATGAACGGAAGTAAAAAAATGTATACGGATATGCCGTGTTTGACCTAGGTCATGCGGGTTCGACACGGCTTTCTGTTTACACAAAAAAAAATAGGCTAGTCTGACTCGGCTCGCGGGTTGAAACCTACGATTTTGGCGGATCAAAAAAGCCTTGTTCGACACGGCTCGCAGATCACACTGATCGCGTTTAGACAGCATCAAATTGCTGTGTTGAGCACGGCTCGCGTGTCGAACCCCAGAGCCGAGTAACTGTGTAAACATGGTATATATTTCCAACAACTGTACTTTCTCTTAAACAAAATCTATATTAAACTGCTCTAACTGCATGTATAAAAGAGCATGCACAGTATCTTCACAAGATGAAATAACTATGCATATATCTTCAGGGCCAGATAGGAATGCGATGGTGATGTAATAGTTATAAACAGTGATAGTTGTACAAGCCTACAAGGTATATCATGAAACAAATGATAAGCAAATTATGAAGGATGGATCGGAGATGACAGACAAATAAAATGTGGATTTCTCTGCCGTTTTATCTCCTCTGAGAAAACAAGACAACATGGCTTGAGGCATAATAGTATAATGAGTGCTAGGGTTGGGAGGCCATACTGGATTGAGGCCGCTTGTCTCTTATTATGGTTCCTTTATCATAATCCAATAAGACCATCATCAAACGCGACGGAGAACATCTCCCAATCAAGCATGATACAACTGCATCTTCCCATCCATGCACTATTTACAACAAAACTTGAATTAATAACAACACAAACGTCCCATTCAGACACATAAAACTCACACGTTCTTGTACAGGGTAATCATGTAGAGCTATTATTATTCAAAAAACATAAATATCTTTCCTATTAGTTTTACCTAATTGTTGCTGACTGAGATTCTAACCATTGTATTGTTTTCATTTTTTATCATGTATATTGATTGTACTTTTGTTTGTTTTAAATGCGTATATATTTATATATTTTTTGTTGCTTTTTTAGTTCTTATTCTCTTATCTCAAATCTTTATTTTTATGATGTAACTTATGTCTGTTCAAATGTTTGTATTTATTATTTTGTTCATGATTTATAATTGACTGTTTTATGTTTTTAAACTTTTATGTACGGACTTGCTGAAAAAAAGCCTTGCGGCTGAAAGCAGGTTTTTTTTATCCCGTATTTAAATAAATAAAACATACATACATACAACTGTGTCTTGAGATTGAATTAATAAATCTTGAATCTCTTACCTCATTATTCTATTGTGACTGGGATGTTGTTTTATACCTATAAAAAGTTTGATAAATGCTCAATAGAGCTAGAGAATTAACTTTAAAATTTTATTAATCTATTTCTGCAATAACTTGCACGAAAATATGGTTGCTGATATGTATATGTTTGTAAAATGACTCCAGTTTCATTTTTCAGTACACAATTTATGTTATTACATGGTTACAAACTAAGTTTTTAATATAACAAATTCTGTGATTTGGCCATCTGGTTGCAAATTAATTTTCAACAAAACCATCACCACTATGACATTTCCGTCTTGTCATATTACTCTATGTATGCTGAGCAATTTGCTGATTATACAAATCACCAAATATAGCGAATGCAGCTCGATAAAATTATTGATAGAATTATTGATATTGTACTTTTGTAAACAGAAGGTTTTGAATGGGAACAGGTGTAACATTCAGAACTAAGCCTACATCTGATTAGCTATCAATAACCTGAATTTAAAAAAAATGTTTCAAATACCATTAAAACTTTCAATGGTAATAATGGTTAAAACTTTTAGTAAATGTTTTGTTTAAACCTCCCCAAAAGAGCAAGGAATGGATACAATAAAGTCACAATGAATAATCTTTAAACAACATGCACTTAAAAGAAGTGGGAAAAATGCATGATACTGTTAAGGAGATGAATCTCAGACCCTGGTATATATTTGTGGTAGCCTTTATAGTGTAAAACTGAGGTGTTAAGATTTAACAATAACACACATGTAAGGTGGTGTTCTGAGAAGACCGTACCCTAAGGTGTTAAAAAATACACCATGGAATACGAACACAACACCGAGAAGTTTAAAAATAACAATGAGAATGTGTTATGATATTAATAACACCAATGAGTGTTAAACAAACACCATGATCTAAATGATCAATGGTGTAAATGCTTAGTTAGGTCCTCTGTGAACACTGGTGTATTTTTAACACCATGTTTTGCAGTGTAGCTGCAAAAGCACCCCACAAATTTTTATTGGATGATTAATATTTTTAAGTCCACAGACAGTTTTAGAGCTTCTCTGTGCATCATGGGCCGATAATTTTTCGCATGTATGATTGGAAAACCCCCTTTTCTTTGACTTTGACCTTTCCCTAACCCAGATACCTTTTAGGGAATGTTTCATGAAAAAAACAGTCAGTGACTTTAACTGGTAAATATGCTCCAAGCCAATCAGATGCAAGGATTTCAGTAGATTGTAACAACAGTCAATGAAATGCTCTTAAAACAATGACTTCATGCAACACCGTGTCCACCTGAATAATCAATAACTGATGATTGTGTAGGCCACTTCATTGGATCAATTTAATACTTTTGAGGTCACTAGAAGGAGTTGTCAGAAAGCTTATTATGTCCTGTTGCTTCTTATTAGGTTATAATTGATCAAGGCTATACAATGAGAATTCTCCTTGTCTGGTTATTATTTAGACTTTGAGAATTATAAGGTATGTATGTAAAGCTGCACGTTTTTTAAATTCCCCCATTAGCGGGACTTGCTATTTCTGTGGAGTCCTTTTACCAATGAAGTTTATATGACAATTTACCCTATATCAATGTATTTTGACATTATTTGGTAATAAATTCAGTTCAGTTCAGTTAAATTGTGTTATCTTCACATTTTAACAAAGTAGCATGACTGCATAACTGTACTTTTGCTCATGCCACCTCCATTCATGGAATAACCTCCCAAACTCATATTAAACAATTGATATGTTGATACTGCTCTTAAAACACATTTATTCAAAATTTACATTAATGGAAGTGACCTTGTGAACTCCTTTTTTTCTTTTTGCTGTAAAGCAAATAGAGACACAGTGACATTTTGTGTGACATGCACGATATCATCAACATCATCATCGTCTAATTGTAATTTCATCTTAATTGAAAAAAAAAAAAATCAAAAAATGTGTGTTAACAGTAAGAATGTTGAACAACCTCTGCAAATTCAACTTAAGCCAATGCAATTAAAAATGAAAGGGAGGAATAGTAACTAAAATTACAGTATTTTGCAAAAACCACCATGGATCCTACATGTAATACAGTATGAATGTCATATAATATGTCATACGTCATAACTGGGTGGGGTATTGTTAGCATGCTATTGTTATAGCTGTCAAAGTAGTTCCCATGCATATGTTGTCTTCTTCTTTGTAGGCTGATGATACTATTCTTTGTGAGCCAGTAATGTTATTTTTAAAACACACCCCTAAATGTCGTTTTTAAATAATACAAAATAGTGGGTATTTCTATAGCACTCATATAGATCAGTTATGCCACACCTGGCTCATCACAATACGTTTGGTACACTGGCGGATCCGGGGGGGGGGGGGGGGGGGGCAAAGCCGGACCATGCACCCCCCCCCCCTTTTGAGAAGCAAAATTAAAATTTTTAATGTAAAAATGCTGTCAAAACAGAAGTGTGCCCCCCTTTTAGTGGTGACCTTTTTTTTTTTTGCTTGTCGAATTTTTTCTCGGGAAAGATGTGCCACCCCCACCACCCCCCGCATTTTGGAAAATCCTGGATCCGCCCCTGGTTTGGTATATGTATTTTCTGGCTTCACACTGATAATTTGTGAGACTAGTACTAAAAATAACTAATGACATTTCTTTCCCATGTTATCATGCAAAACATTTTCACACTTTTCATATAAAACAAGGGTGTATAATTTCCCTGTAAAATTAATTCTAAAAACAAACTTTAAGTATGCCTAAATGATGTGCGTGTGTAGAAGGTCATACTGGCAAATTTCACCCCACACAAAGGAATAGGTTAAAATGAGTAGAGAAATTGCCAGGGAAAGTCACTATATTCCAGGCATAATAGTATTCCAGTACATGAAATTAGCAGCCATTACTTTTTCACTACTTTTCCACTTCAATTCTACATGCACTAACAATGTATGTGAGGTAATTGATAATTTAACTACATATCAAAATTTGATTTAAAAAAAAAAACAATATGCTGAAGAAAATGAGCACACTGGTGTACTTTCCTTTCATTGGCTTTTAAGTACTTTAGATGAGCACTTAAGATTTAGAAACCAAAACTAATTCATGAAAGGAAGATGCCATAAAGTCATCAATCAACTTTCAAGGAAACTGACCAAAACCCAATGAATCTACCAGTATCAATCTATAATATTTAAAAGGGAAAGTTCAGTGTTATTTATCAATGACAAACCACAAAAGAATAATGCTTTTTATTGTCTTTTTCGCTTTGTAATTTTTTCTTGAATAGCAAATCTACAGTGTGGTTGAGGTTTCCAATAGCCATGTTATGTTTGATGACAATAGATCTCTCAAACTCTCTCATTCTCCTACACCCTCACTCACTGTCTTCTCTCTCTTCTCTTTATCTGTGCCTCTTGAAAAAAAAAGAAGTTCATTACCAATTAAAGAATGGACCAATTTAATAGCCCCTTGGACTTCTCGTGAAAAAACACTCTTATCTTTCCCACTATCGTACTTACTCCTCCTGGGACCTGTTGCAGAAAGGTTGCGTTTAAATGCAACTCTAAATATCAAGGGCAAGTCCCGAATACGGGTGCTTCATTGGCTGAAAATCAGAATGCGCAAGATTTTTTGAGATCGCAACTCTTTCTGCAACGGGCCCCTGATGGACAAACCAAGAAGTGCACACTAATAGAATGTAGGGGGCACCCTCCCACAAAAGACCTGACTGTTCCTTGGATATCTTTCATGAATTGATGATGACTTTTCTGCTTCATGCCACCTGGAGACAGGATACTTCTCTTCAATCATTGATCACATGGCCCGTGCTGCATACCAACTATGCCATGTACAAACCATACTGGCTAGACTTGAGTCAAGTCGAGAAGTTGAGAAAAGCATGTACACTGGCTACTATTAAATAAATCAAAGAACTGCACAGTTCTTCTCAAGGGCTTCATCAGAACATCAATTTTTCAATTGATCCAAGAGGAACATCTCTGGAACCCTTTGACTACCACATTCTATAATGCCAATAGGCTTTTGTACTAGAGATAGCCAATTCAATGAGGCACTGCGTAAGCCAAGGAGGTTTTTTGCTACGCGCACTGGAACTTGTTTTTTTATCTTCAGTACCTTTATGAAGCACTTTAAAGAAAGAAAATAGATTTAACACAGGCTCTGTGACCTGTAAGATTTCAGATGTAATCAAATTATTACTCAGAATCAAATAAAAAATAAATCATAATCAATGGTACTAAATTTTGATTGTATCTCTTTTGGTATGGATTTTCGTATCATCAATCTTATCATTAATTGTTAATCTTCCTCCGATGGCAATACCATGGCAACCAATCCTCAACAGTCAATCAAAATCAAGGTTTCTATGGTATTGTAAATTGATGGCAAAGATGCTATATATAGGAAGCTTGAGGAACTTTAATTGTCAGGGTATCTTGTGACATCAACCCACTATCTTATTTCTTTCTTTCTCTTCAGGAAACCCTTCAAAAGTTTGACAAACATCCTGTACCAAAGAAGAAAAAAATCACATTTCATACCAACTTAAGGAGAAAAAAAATATCTTGTTTCATTGATAAATCTGTGGCAAGTACCCTTCATATTCATCTAGATCTGCTTGTACTTAATCATGTTCCTCGAGTATCTTTCCTCGAGTCCTACCAACAACTAGAGCCAAGAGCATCAAGAACTTTCTGATTCCGCCTAAACCATCTATTATCTCACCCAGACTTCCATCATAGTATGTAAAACTGTCAATCAATGAATAATCTTTAGAAAAAGAAGAATTAACAAGTGAAACTTAGAGACGAAACTAAAATAAATGGCCTCATTCTTTCTCATGCATGAATCAATATGTTTTTTAATATTGAACTACTCTCAGTATCCAGCTCATTTATCTAACAAGTGATGCTCAAGAAAAAACCACAACAGTTTGAAAAGTGTAAGTTTTATCGAGTAGACCACAAGAACTTGACTAACTTCTTGGTTTCGTGTATCCCCACAGGTGTATTCATGGTGAACAGTCAATGAATTGGAGGAGATAAATCTCGACAAAGTAAGGATAAATTCAACTGGAAAAAAATTCTGGTCATCACAAACTGACAATAGGGAGTTTTAGGAGCAGTGAACGAGAACAGCGTACATGTAGCAGTCGTCTGATCATTCGAGTCGAAGTCGTCGTCTGCCCTTGTTCACTACAGATACAAATATTTTAGATTCCATTCGACGTGTACGTGAACTAGCGGGTCATGACATGCTGCCCAACCCGGAAGATCTGGTGTTCCATCGTTTCACGACCCGATCGAGTGATGCGAAGGTGCAACTCGTGCACACTTGCTCGTTCACTTGATTTGATTCCTTTTACATCAGTTAGGAGAGAGAGCGATATATATTTTGGAGTTTAGAAAACATTGTCATATATGATATATCGTACAACTTACATTAATTTTGTGAAAAGTCACTGAAAACGGTGTTTTATAAGGGAAAGGAACTATTGCAACTGATCTTCATGCTGAGCTTGAGTAACTGAAATGACGTCACTCACGTGCACGTCGACTATGATTTAGGAGGACCGCAGAATGGAGGTGGCGAGGTTCTCAATTCTGATAGTCGACAAGGGTGGAGACCTGACGCATATGGCAGGCCAAACATTTTTTGACATATAATATATCATTACCATGACCATATCGTTGCCATGCAACATGATTTCCGACACATGAAAAAATATGTCCTGCACATCTTTACCTCAAGACCAATGTAGGAGCCAAATACTGTGAGAATTTTTTGAAAACTTAGCAAGTAGTCCAAACCAAATTTTTTTACATTTTTTGGGGCATATAATATGTTGTTACCATGGCAACATGATTTCCAACAAAATATGTGTCTTGCACATCTCTACATCGAAACCAATGTGTGAACCAAATTTCATGAGAATTAGTTAAAAATTGATGAAGTAATCAAAATTGCAAGTTTTTTACCCAATTTTTGCCATATGTTTTTACCGTATTTTTGATAAAATATACTGTTACCATGGCAACATAATTTCCGTAAAAACATGTGAAAAATGCATCCTCACCCCAACACCAATATATGTTCCACGTTTCATGAGAATTGGTTAAAAACTGAGGAATTAGTTCCATGCGCAAGATTTGCAACGGACTGACCGACCGCCCGTACGCTGATTCCTATATACCCCCTTCAAACTTCCGTTTGGCAGGGTATACAATGTAATGCAGGTCCAAATTCAAAGCTGGAAAAGCCATGACTTATGAAGGCAGCTATTGCTTGTCCCGGATATCATTTAAATACAACATATAATGACAGGAAAAGAAAAATAAACAACAAGTGTCAAGAATCTTTGTGTAACATCTACACACATGTCACAAAAATTGACAGTCGTCCCAATAAAAGAAGTTCAGAATACTTGTAACATTATGATTACTTCTCATGACGATTATTCCCTCTGTCCCTATCTCTTTTGTATTGCACCTGACATTTTGATATTTTATCCCATTAATAAGAATTATTGACAGACCGTACCCTGAAAATTGACATTAGGCGATCCTTGCGGCAACCGATGTATTTGCTCGTCAGCGCACCCAAGAAATAAGATCGTTTCGATGTGACGCCATATGGGCAAGTCACGATATTACTTCAGCTTTCGCTGAAATCATAATCTTTTGTAAATTCAAGACGTGTGCTTCTTGAAGATACAGCACATGGCTCTCTAATAATTATGTCAATAACAGAGGTCAAAGAAGTAGTATTTCAGGAGTGGGAACACATGACATGGGTGTGGCCATACATCTTCAGGAGGACTAGATATCTCAATATATGTACTGTACATGTAGGTGCATCAGGTTGTGCTCAATCAATTTTCATAAGGTAGAATCACAACCGTAAATCACAAACTATAGAAAATGTGACAAAAAATCATGGTACCTACTGGCTAGCATTCAAGTGATTATTCAATAACACAGATTTAACCTCGTTAGCCCAGACACTTGACCCACGAAGTAAAGGTCATCTTGGTGCCCGTGTCCAAACTTTAAGAAGATCTTTCTTACATTGATATAGATAGAGATCTCCATTGTATTCAAGCAATTTTTCAACAACTGTGGCTCTGAATTATCTTTCAAAATATATTTCTGTTACTGATTCATTTAATATGTGCTTTTCAACGATACAGCCCATAACATATTTCTTGAAATTGTAAACAATAACGTGTTAGAACTCCATGTTTCTCGGGTTCAAAAGCATGTCAAGTGAACACAGCCTCACAATACAAGATGACAACTAGTCAAGACAGTGAGAAACACCCATCTGTCCTGTCCTGGACTTTACTCTGCTATCATAAAATAATAAGAACAAACAAATGTCTTCTGGAACCCGGCAACTTCCTCAGAACTCTACTACTGGTGTCCCCATGATTTAAGAATATTATGGATTTACAGTGTACATACAACACAAGCTCAACATCACAGCCATCTATATTACAATGATGTTTGCTTTAAGAATCCTTCCAAGATTCTTTTGTGAAACAAAAACCAAAACCGGAACTTTACTTGAAGATTTTAGATGAAAAGCGAAAAAAGAAACTGAACCAAGGAGATGATATCCTCAACACATTTTAGCCCTTGGAAATTCTTATACAGGCCTCTTTTTTTTTGTTAAATTACTGCAATTATCCACCTTCATTACATGAAATGACATTTACAAATTAATCATGATTGTGTAAATGATCATTTCATTCATTTTCATTTTTAACGATCAATTTTTCTTGAATTTAAAGAATTTCAGTGTTCCATTTGTGTGTGTGTTTTAAGACTTGACTATAGGGAAATATTGTATTAAAAAGTTTTCTCCATCAAACACATTACGAAACTGGGATATTGGGAACGATTTGTCAATTGAACACAATTGGAGCGCTTCATGTTTCAGGGGTAACTGCAGATACTCTTCATCATCAAACACACATGAATAACGCATGAAGACATCTCACGACAGGCAACAAAAGTGATGCATACGTGAGAGGAAAATAGACACATCAGAATGGATGAAGCACTTCAAGTATACATCTTGGCACAATGTCAACAAAACTTGAATCGATTAAGTCCACAACGCATGAAGGGCGACTTAGAAAATATTCATATCGTTCATTTCAGACGCAAAGGTTTCGAGAAAATTCAAACAGATCAATATAGGCAGGGCCCTTTACAGATGAGTCTCACATAAAATTTAAAAACAAACAAACCAACAACAGCATTTTCATTCTGGGAGAGAAACGGTAGTTATGATTTATTCATTTTTTTGTGTTCTGGGTGTAACCTTAAATACAATCGAAACAGTTGGTTAAAACATCACAGTGCTGATTAAAAGGTATGTAAACCTACAAATTGTTGGATAAATAAAATCTCCATACATTTTATGCACAAATTCTTTTATACATGATTCAAGCACACCTTTGTTTAACAGTTTTAGTAGATTCAGATTTTACCCAACCAGATTTTGTTACATTCTGATAGTGAAACAATATAGGGATGGTCTAAAGATAATAAAAAAGGGCCAACATACTGCCTTTTCATCTGTATCTCTCTCAATCTCTCTTATTTCATTCTGATGAAATTAACTCTATTTTCTATCCCATTCTGACATCTCTCAACTAGTGATACAGCAATGTCATGGTATGATTGATCATGACCTTACTCTGATTAGCAAAAATCATCATTTTATAAGGAACAGCACAGCCTATTGTCAGATGAGATGAATGTATTCATTCATGAAGCCAATGTGATTTTCTACTCAAGTACGACAAGCTGAGAAATTACAAATTCATTATCATCCCTGGGTGTTATATTTTTAGACATCTACATGTTCCAAAATGTTTTTCCCAAAAATTCGAGAGAAAATAATTAGAAAAACCCACCAAATTGGCAATTAATAAAGTGCTATTATTAGATTGATTACTATCATTGTCAAATACAAGAATGCTATCTGAATACCCCCATAAAGATGACATATCCTTCCCTAAAGTTCACATCTATTGTGTTCCAAATCAAGGTATGTACTCCAAGACTACTCATGTCAATCACTGTTCCTTCAAGTATTCATGAATGTCAGGCACAAATGCACAGAGCATCTTGCTACTGAAAAACAAGTCATGATGAGAAAGAGGAGGGGTACATCACATGACGTATCACATGACTTACCTCAAGCGCACTGAAGTACATCTGTTTTCCTTCTTCGTCTTTCCCTCCCGACATAATGTAAGATTTGAGAAGGTATTCGTAGAAGCTATCACCCAGAGCACCCAAAGAAACGTGCACTGCACAACAAAACAAAGACAGGATCAAACTTAGGGAGTAATGCAAGAAAATATTGCAATTTCAAATTTACAAGTTATAAATCAATTTTAATCAAAGCAAATCAATTTAGTTGTGGGTGCAAGAAGCAGACCAGCAACCAATTGCAAATTTGCAATTAAGTACAAAACTTGTGATTGATGTTGGAACCTAACATTGACTTTCAGTTGATTGCAAATTCCTGTCAACTCTCCATTAGACTAAATTACATGCAAAGGTCACAAACATGACTCTAGTAGTATAAGGGGAACGGGGATTATAGTCTTAATCTACAAGCAACATTATATTCGAACCAGATTTATTTTGAATTCTATTCTCGATCTATTATTTTTTTAAACCAATAATTCAGGATAATGATTTACTTAAAGCCTGATTTAATCAGCTTCTCTTTTCTCTTTTTACAATTTTTTCCTTACACTGAATTTCAAGCAATCAATGACAGATCTATGCTGATGCATTAATGGTGAGCAGCAAGTATATATAGCATTTTTTTCCTGGTGTACTTTGTGCATTGGGGGGGGGGGGGGTGTGGATGTTTTTCCTTAAAGGTAAATGCTAGTTTTGGTAACGATATCAAAATGAGTTCGTACAGAATCCAATGAAATGACCACCAAAGTGTCTGTTTGTATAAATAAAACGCATGTGCCAAAGGATTCTGGAAGAAATTGTGTAATTGCTGAGAAATCAGCAAATAAGCACAGGATTCGGGTAGAGCGTCGGGCCCGACGCTCAAAGCAATAATTATACACTGTCCCACGTGCGCTTATCTGTGTTGGGGAAGTTCAGTCTGAACATTATTCAGCGTAGATTTCTAGATTTCACGAAGTTCAGTTTATGTAACTGTACCAGATCTAGATCCTCGATGATATACTGACAATTAAGCCTGGTTTAACAGACTTTCTCATGAAATCAGTGTTTACTGCAACTACTGGAATTTCTCTTTAAAATTACATGGCTGAAGCACAAAATGTAGTCAATTTTTGCCTCAAATACGATCCTATGTTTTTTTATATTGATACATACTCTGTCCCCATTTTCCAGTCTTCGGGTTGAGGAAATTCGGATAGAGGCCATCAGATCTCTTAACATCTTTCAACACTTCTCGAATCCTGTCAACCTGCAAGAAAAAAACAGCAACATATAAACTACCGTTAATATATGATTCGTTGTATCTTCACAAGAAAACGTGTTTGATATCTATCAAATCGTAATAAGCCATTGGTGAATGTCAGCAAGTGCAATCAAATGGATAATAAGCAAAAACTATGATACATTGAATGAAAGTGCTTTCCTGATTTATTAAAATAACTCAAAAGAAAAAATAAGTAAAAAGTGCTTCAGCTTCCAACAGGGAAAAATCTCACATTTTTAGTGTAGATTCAAACTATCTGATAGTGTAACGTTGACTAGTACATTCCTCCAGAGATATGATTTGAAGAGAACTCTCTGATAGAGATCTACGAAAGCTCTTATAAAGTGCTTTTGGAAGAAACTGCTCTGAAGGCCTACTCACACCAGCCTGACCAGGGTCCCGTAGAAATAGCGATTAATTGTACGCTTGATTTTCGCAATTGATTGTACATTGTAGTCATTTCAATTAATCATAAAATATATTCTTGATGTTTGCTAAGCTTGTGTTACGGTTCCCTGGGGGTGTTTCATAGGGATGAGCTACTGTGAATTAATAAATGATATTGTGTTAAAAATCATGTGCCCTATGGCACTTAAGCATGATTTTGTACTCTCACTTATTTCTTGTGAAACAACCCCAGGAAAAATACCAGTATTCAGCCATTGTGACAGAAATTATTTTGTAATAAACTCAAAAGAAAATGCCCACAAATCGGTGAGTACTAATCAAAATTCAGATTGATTGTTCTAAATGATTTCTCAAATGATATTTTCAGTGTGAAAGCAAATCATGTGAAGTTTTGGGATATAAGGTAAGAAGATGAGCTTATATCCCCTAAAAAGGAATGTAAGCATTGTGAAATACTCACAAAGTACAGGAATTTTATCTGAATCTGGCAGGTGTGAATGAGATTAACACAGTTTCAATATTATTGAGGCCTAAGGTTCTTATCTTTGATTTTTTACATACGTGTAGGTATTTTTTTCTTATCAAGCTGGTGTGAATATGGCTGGATATTCTGAACAAAAATTGTAATACATCTTACAAAAGTCATTGGGGGAACTATCCTACCCCCCCCCCCTTCCACAATCATACATTGTACATACCTTTTGCTTGTATTTGGGATCTCCACTGATTTCGGAAAGATAATTAAATTCCAGGTGGAGGGAACCAAATTCTGAGAGAATTGAAGAGCCTCCAGATGCCCATCCCCAATTTCTTGCACTCCCCCTGGAAAATAAGAAGCAAATAATCAACAGATCAATCTTTCAACATAAACAAATTACAATAGCTTTTCGACTATTAAACCTCCTATAGAATTTCATTATGATAAGAAATATATTAGTAATTCAAGATACTGGAAATATTTAGATAAAATTTTCTTTCATAAATGTACATGTATGAAAGATCAGAAACAGCAGTATCACAAGAAGAGCAAATTGAGACAGAACTATGACAGTAAAAATATGATCATTGAAATTTTTATGAAGGTACAATGTAATTAAACATCTATTAAACATCCGGCCAATAAAATTCTCATTTCTATTTCAAAGACCGCTGCTATAAATGTAAAATAACACCAGTTTGTATGCTTTACAGGCAAATGTTTCAGCTCCTCAATTTAAATGCAAATACATGTACAACCTTTCTTACAGTATTTCCTTTAGTAGTTCTACAAATAAAGTATAATACAGCATATCTCTGCCTTCCAAAAACATGTGACACAGGACTTTAGTCTTGTGTTTACCTGTTAATATTTGCTCAAATAATATGGTTGCTGCTGCAAAATCTGAGAGTATATTCTGGCCGAGATTAATATTCGGGTATGATAGTTGATACTGTGTGAGTATGGAGTTACAGAGCCAGTGTGTACAAACACGTGTCTGTCTGTATTGATGTCAGGCTATGACTGGAAGCCTAGACCAGATTCTATGAAATCTACACCACATTTTAACTTAATAGATTAAATGAAATAAGTTGAGACATAGGCATTCCTTTCTGTTACAAAGGTAGAAATATACCAATATCCAAACACCATCCAGCAAAAATGCTTTGATAGTTTCTAAATTAGGTATTTGGTTACATGCCAATCAGTTTTTAAAAGGTTCATGATTGTTTTTCTTTTCTAAATCAAACGTGACATTTTGGGAAATAAGTGAAATATTTCTATCAACATTGTTTGAACAGGAATATGACCCCCAACAACTTTCAATTATAAATGTTTTTTCAAAGAGTAGCATGCCTTGAAATATTGTCCCAATCTGGAGAGGGTGGCCTGGCCTTCTTTTGTCAATTTCTCCCTCTTTTCTTATCTTTCTCAGTAATTTCAAATTTGCTTGGGGAGGGCAATCTGCATCCCTGCATGCTAGCATGTTTAAACTACAAAACACTACATTATTATCAAGCATATCACCAGAATCATATCAAGAGAAAGTAAATATGAAGAACCTAGTTTCATGAGAAACTAACATAAGGACTGGCCAATCACCAGTGTATATTTGTATAGAAAAAAAAAAAAAAAAAAAAATCCTTGCCTCATCAAGGCATTGGAAAACTGATTTAATTATAAGTCTAGTAAAAATAGAAAATCAAGTGAATGAAGCGTAGTGAATGAATTTCACTACATTAAGAGTGACTTTCACTCGTTGAGTCAATTTAACTAATTTAAAGTGAAATCGTTGTGAAGAATATGGGTGTACGTTCACTCTAAATTGAGTGATCCTTGATTTCACTACAAAGGGTAGTGAAAAGAGAGTGAAAAATCATTCATTTTTTATGGGGTACCTGTATACCTATATTAAAAACAAATGTTATTTTTCACCTTGGTGATATAAAAGCTTACTTAATAGACATTTTTAAACCATCCCACAATAATTAGAATGGAAGCATAATACCAGTTGTTATACGTTTTACAGTACCTTTCATATTAATTATTGATTTTTTAAAACTAATCCAGTGTCATTTTTGTGTGATAACAGATATATTTCTCATATGCTGTTTAAAATTTTTCATACAACCATTAACAAAGCTGTTCACTATGTATGAACTTTACAGTAAATTTTTAAACAGTTTAAACAAGTGAACAAAGTTTTTTATATTCAATTCTCAATAAATTAAGCATGGTTGACTTCTGTAAGGACATACATGTATACAACGTTTTATAAAATTTTAAACAGCATTTTTAATGTCTATACCTTTGTACAAAGAATTCTTTACTGGGGTTATATTACATGTATACTCACGTCTTTAGGTTGACAAGTCCAAATGGTATTCCTGTCGGTGTGTTAAAGGCAGGTAATAGTTTATCAGCAATCTGAATAGCTTTCTCTTTGTATACCTATAAACAAACAAAAAAGAAAACAAAATAAATAATGATAATAACATAAATATTGTATTTATATGGTATGTACTATGTAATGCAGAATTTTTCACAGCAAGGTTTGCAAAATAGAATATAACACAATTGGCAATTTCATAAAAGGTATACCCCAAAATTTCAGAAATTACACAAACAAAATAACATTTTTAAACAAATTTATTCACCAGACAATTGGGTAACAAGGTCCAAATGCAAAGTTGATAAGATCAGGGACAAATCTGAGTTGGATATCAAAAATCCTTTTAATTATTTTGGTTAATCTAGGAGACAATTTCAAGGTTTCAATTTGTTGTAAGTTTCAATTCAAGGTTGGATCAGGTGTACATAAAAATGGACTAGTTTACAATAGAACTGTCCTTTCCTACCGTAAAAAAAAAGAGAAAAGTATGACTATTTGCTAATCGCTTTTTGGGGGGAGCTGGGTTGGGGTGTTCAACAGCCATGACAAAAGCAAGGAATAATAAAATACATACATTGAACAACGACTTTAAGGGAAATCAAATGACTTTTATCAATCAGAATGTAATATCATCATCTAGTCAGGGTGACACATTTCATTATCCTTGTACCCTTTCTTAATTATCTCTACCAATACTTGCATCAGATATTTCATAAACAGAAAAAAAAAACTATTTCAAAGTGGGAGTCACACCAATGAAACCAACTCCAAACCGCCCAATGGAAACATAAGAATTTTGATTGGTCTGGATGGAGACATTATGGCTATTGCTTGGTTATAGAATATCAAGTTTAATAGTTGCAGTGTCTGTGAATTTTTATTTTGCATGTTACCCTGATCCTTATACTACTAGTTTCACCATTGTGTGTAAATAGTCAGATGGCTATACTCATTTTTACATCAACTTGACCTAAACATATCTCTGCATTCACAGTGGTCTCTGAGTAGAGAATAAAAATCCCTGCATGCAAGAGAATTACCCTCATTTGTCATATCTTTCAATCCGAAAATTTACAAAGGAATCTCTCCCCTCTTGGTCAACTACCGGTACAGAAATACACATGATCCAGCATTCTGTGTGCTAGCTTTGAAAAACTTTTCATTTTGAGTCAGACAATAATCACATGGAAGCAACTGCATTTATAACTAGAATGTCCTTGAAATCCACCATTCTTATCTAAACTTAGAATTAGATGAAAAAAATGTTACTTTAAACTTCTGAGAAATGGCTACAAAGAGAGAGATGCATAGATGCACTCTGGGTAGTCTTCAAGGTAGGTCTGTGTCCGGAGGAGTTTATCCACGCATGCTTTTTATTGATTGCTTCTCGTCTACGCAAGCATATTTAACCACAAGAACTCACAATTATGCATGCCCTTAGCCCAGCTTCCAGGATATTCAACTGTTCACATAGCCAATGATTTCACCAAGGTTCCCTCAAGCACCCAATAATCAATTGTTTCATTTAACAATGAGTGCTAGCAAACCATAATGATACTGTCAGTGGGTACGCACTGACCTTGACAGAGGCAGGGCACGCAATCTTGCAGATTGTAGCAAGAAAATTGCTTTTCTAACAAGAATAAGATGGGGGTAATGATGGAAAAATGAGCTGATTCATCTATTCTAATTAAATCAAGTTATCAGAATCGGAGGAAATAGAATGGAACAGTGGATACAATGTATTCTATCATAAAGTACACATGCATACTTGTATGTACCTGCATTTTGTGTCATGTTACAAAACAAGATACTTCATGAACAAAATTAGTCAAATAATTTTGTTTTTGTGATCTGTATTGTTCAATATAGATCATCATATGAAATTATCCTGCAATTTCTCCTGGTACTCGTAATTTAGAAACTGTCATGTCTTCATATCTACCATATGGAAAATAGAAAGTTCTGACTTTTGTTAAGATTTCAAATAAATTATTAATTATATAAAACCAGTTTTAACCATAGCCATTTTTTTGCAATTTTTGATTACCATCGTAATCCTTCCTAAAAATGTAAGCAATGCAGAAGGCCTGGGTCTGTGACACAAACTTACAATGTAACTTAGAAATTTGTGCTCAGTTCATATGGATCTACTTAGCTTTGATTGGATGTAACCAATGTTACCATGATATATCCCATTGATTGTAAAGTAATAATTATTGCCATATTGCACAATAGAGCCCTGGGTCCCATTTTATAAAGACTTGTTATAATAACAAATGATATATTTTTACAACAAATTAATCATCAGCCAATCAAATGGATTGATTTCAGTAGCTTTAAACTGTTACTGCAAATTTGTTATTATAACACATGTTATGAAACAGGGCCCTGATTTTTACATTCTAAAAATAGACTGTCGCAGGTAAAGCCCATTAACGTTCTGTCAGACCCTAATGATCTGCAGGCACAGATCCTGATTCAAACTTTGATCTACAACTGGGTCTTGATACAAGACTAGCACAAATACAACAAATCATTTCAATTTCAGGTTCCAGATAGTCTGCATATTCAGACCACTCTCTTCAAGCGAGGACAAACTAGTGAGGCCCATGAGTGACAGGGTTTTTGTCTGGGGAGGTCATCTCTCAGAGCGGACTCTCAAGGCCTCCTCCTTGAAACCAGAGACATTGATTAAGAGGCAATGCCTTCCAGACACCATGTAGCTTGATAGGCAACCATCTTCTCTATGGATTCTTCTTAAGAGTCCTCCTAGCGTGGAGTGACATCTTGTAAGGCTTCTCATCAAACCGCCTACCTCTCCTTCTCCACCTTAAGTGTTCATACTCCAGTATCTTCCAAACGAAATGGCAACTCGCAAGTGTGGACACAACCATTTGCCTTTGCAGTGTTCTCATCAAACTGCCTACCTTTTCCACATTTTCTGTCCGAGGTGTTCATACTCTCATTTCTTCCTGAAGAAACGTAATGGAAACTTTTATGCTTTTCCCCATCTTCATTGTCTGATGTGTTCACGCTCTACTATTTCCTTGTAGGAACATACAGTTGACTGGCAAGTGTGAACACAAAAATATGATTCTGCAATGTACTCAGATCAAAGACATCATATTTTTCATAGATGCCATTGACATCAGTTTAATAATGTCTTTGTGACAAACAGTCATAATGGTTCAAACATTGCCTTTAAAAAATCCCATCAACTGGGTACATACAGAACCAAACCTATTCCTGACAAATCTCATCACAATATTAAGTTTGTGTTTAATCTAAACAGTAGTGGCTTTTGTCCCAAACTACTTTATTGAGTTTGACAAAGCACAAAATCAGTCCAACACTTTGAGGGCAAACATCGGTATTAAAAGAAATATGGTAGTCAATACGACCTTGAAATTCCAATACCAATTCTACAGTATGTATTACTACATGTGTCTCTATTTGTTCATCAATAAGGAAGGACACTTCAGGTACATGTACTTAGATTGAACATGAATTATGTAGTTGAAAGTGTCATAAAAGTGTATGATGTACTGTGCTATCCAACAACATCAATATACATTGCACATGTACATGGAATTAAATGAACTTCTTGTAAAAAGAGAGTGATGCAGAGTGTCTGAGAGTAGCAGAAAGAGAGGGGGATGGGGGCAGGCAGACAGACAGACAAAGAGAGAGAGGGGGAAAGAGGGAGATAAAGACACATAGCAGACTCTTCAAACAAATCAATTTCGGCAGAGCCATTTTATTCTACGTGCTATCTTATGCAGATGTTAACTCATTATTAATCCCAATATCATATCCAAAGTCAGTAGATTATATTGCAAGGAATTTTTACAAACTAATTCATTTCAGTTTATGCTATTCTGCCTTTTTTGTACTTTTTATTGACCATATTATGTATGAATTATTTCTACATGCAGCACTGTCTAGTTTTCTATGAATAAACTAACTTATCTAAAGAAGGATTTGAGTGTCATATCATGGCAACTGTCACTGACATGTACAATTTTCACAAGAAATATTTAACACAGACAAAGGGGTAAAAGAAACTCAATACTAACAACACGTACTGTACACGGTGCATGTACGTGTATACTGGTATTGTAAGCGCTGAAGAGCATAAGGTCTACATAGGCCAATACATACTGTACCTACTGCATTGTATAAATTAGAAAATACATATAATTAAAGCCAGGGGCAGATCCAGGATTTTCCAAAAGCGAGGGCACATACATGTAAGGACATTTCGTCCATGAAAATATTTGAGAAGCAAAAGGTCTTCACTATCAAAAGGGGGGGGGCACACTTCTGTTTTAACGGCATTTTTACATTACAAATTTTAATTGTGCCTCTCAAAGGGGGGGGGGGGGGGGCAAGGGCCGGCTCTGCCCCCCCTCCCCTGGATTCACCAGTGATTAAAGCTGTAAGTGGACAGAATATGTATAATGTTCAATGCTTTTTTTTTCAGCAAATAAAGATAAAACCATTCATGCAGTAAATGGAAAATGTATTCTGACCAAGTTTAGTTGAAGCAATGTTCTGCATGACTGAGAACCACCTCCACTATTCCACTTTTATCTACCGCAACCACGCGGGTCTCTCGTCTCGTCTCCACCACAATAATTTCATATGCCTGATTAACATAATTCTAGAAAGGATCAGATGCCTTTAATACAGGTTAATAGCCATGGTAATTGGATATCCCCAATGTTTTACAATTGTATGGTTACTTTTAGTGGTAAATATTCATAAACATTTGAAATTAGCCTTGCTGCTTAAATTACCACTTCAATTATTTATGTACATATTGTTTTTTAAGTTATTTTAAAAAAAATCATGAAAATAGAGCCAGTGCTAATGTACCCACCAGTAAAAATATATGTTCTATTAAAAAATTTCTAGCATAGATACACTACCAGTCACAGTTCTTTGACTCACTATTACCTGTTTCGGCCAGAGAACAATAGAATCAGCTAGTGGACCAAATCTATTGTTCTCTGGTTGAAACAGGTAATAGTGATTCAAAGAAGTTAAGGTGCTTTCAAGCACTTCCAAGAAAACTACCAGAGTGAGAGAAAGATTTGAACGGACAGTAAGAACATGCGAAATGAGCATGAGAGATAGGCACACAGATGGAGAGAGAGATGGCAAGCAAACAATGAGAGTGAGATGAAAACGAGAAGTTGCTAAAGCTATCACATTTTTGTGTTACTACCTCCACCACACAAATACTCTTCCTCCTGAACCCTCTCTCTCTTTTTTCTTTCTCAATCTTTCTGCACACATCTTCATCATAAGGGAGGTGCTTTAGCAGTCAGCTCCAATATTTATTCAGGCAAGCCAGCTGAAACATATACATGATAGATTGACTCACTTTACGCCAAAATATCATATTTATCTTCTGACATCATAACGTTGCCAGGCTTACTGTTGTCAAGCAAACCAATATCATGTTATTCTTTCCATGCACTTTCTTTTGTGGAAGTGTCATGAAGAAATATCCATGTGCATATTCATTTATTTTATACTGTACATGATAGGCATTTTAAAACTGCCATATTTGTCATATTAATGTGCAATATCATTTTTAAAAGTATAAAATATGGACTTTGCTAATGAATGAGAATTTGCGAAGCAAATATCTATCAATAACAAATTTGTTTCGTTCTTTGCACACAAAAAAGGAAGAAAAAGTTTTAAATGTTTAGATTGATGGAAATTTCAAATTTGATTTTCAATTCAGCCAACCAATATTTCAATCTGAACTGGTATCATATCACATCTCTCTGCAAAATTGGTCTGTGTTTACAACAACGCTGATATGAGCAAATGAAAGATAGGAGACGTATCTCATAAACTCTATACAGGTCATTTGTCAAACTATCACAAGGTGCTAGTTTAACCCATATCTGTACCATCATCATCCATAACAGTAACACCCTGTTTACACTAGAAGAACCTGCACATCAACGACTATGTTTAGAAAAGTTTTGATTTATCATTGGAGTACACTTCTGTACATTCTACGTTGTACAGTACATGTATCTGCTATTAAAAGCTAATGTGGAATTACATCTCTATACACATCATCCAAAATAGAAATAAACCGGATTGTTTCTCAAATTGGAGTTTAAGTTCATGCTTTCATAGAATGTATCAAACTACTGCATGGATTGTTTAACATTCAAAGCAAAAATTGTTTTAATAATTCAATATTACATTAGAGTAGGGCATGGTGAAATCTACCCGTGCTCTGTAACACACAGCTTTAGTGAGCGATTGCACCAACTGATTTTCAAGATTGATTACACAATAAATTGTGGTCAATGCAATCAATCATAAAAATAAAAAAAATCACTTTACAATCACTTGTTAAGCTTTGTGACATGCATGCAGCCTGGTTTTTTTTAGATATACATGAACCACGGCCTATTTCTCGGTACATTTTCGCACTGTCTTTTTCCCATTGCACAGATTGCTCATGAGTTATACTTGTGCCGAGAAGGCTTTTCCCAAGAGCTTTCAAAAAATAAACCTTTAATAATTAATCAGGAGTAATATGGATTGGTTGAAGACAGGCAGGATTGGAAGTGACTTCCAAACTGACATTTCCAATCACTGAATTGTCTGTTACCTAGAAGCAAAGCCAATGTCAATGGGCCGTAGAGAGCATCAGCATCCAATAGTGGTAATGGGAAATGAACAGAAGCCATGCTTTCCTGTTATGACTAAAACCACCTTCGCTTTGTTTTCTTTAATATGAAAAAGGCATACAGTGCTCATACACAAACATGTACTTCCTTTAGTATCTAGTGTCCAAGGGAAATAAAAGCACAATATTAACAAAGAAATAAGGTAAAGAAGTATTAATTTGCTGAAATTAATGTTCTTTGACTCTTTATTTAGAATCCTATGACCCGTATTCTGAAGTCGGGTTTAAGCTAGACTTAGGTTTAAAGTTGTGGTTTAAGTATGGACAGCCAATTGTTACATAAATCACTAACAATAGAGATATCATATTTCAGCTCATTGGCTCTCAAATCATTCATAATTGTCTAGGAGGTATGAAAAATTATTGTCTTCACCATCAATGAATCAGGAAAGAGCACAGTAAACAGAAGAAACATACAACTTAATAAAAAAAAATTGATACTTTTGGCTTCCCATACTAAACCACAACTTTAAACCTGAGTTTAAGTTAAACCCGACTTCAGAATACGGGCCTATGAATTTATTAGCTCAGAAAGATAGTACTTATTGATTTTATTTATAAAGTAGTAATAACAGTGCTTGGTACATAACAAGTTGAAATCAATGATTACATGTTTTCACATATTTTTTTAATACATCTCAAGAGGAAATGTTTCAAAGAGTTGGAGGGAATGTGTTCCAAAGATGTGGTGCAAGACATTGAAAAGAATTGAAGCCAGCATGTTTTCTGCAAATCATGCATGCAGTGATACTACATGAATTAGTTGCATCCTGCTTGTTCACAGAATATGGGAAATATCTTTATTCTGATTTCATATTTAATGAGCCTGGATGATTTCATCTGTGTAAATATCCATTGGTCAGGAAACATAAAGCAAATGAGGTAAATACAGAATTATCTATCAGATAAATTGACCAATCAGGTTACAAGTTCATTAACACTTGGACTCCTGAATGTTGAACTACAAGATGAATTCAATAAGACTGGAGTTACTGGACATTTACATACAGGTGCTAAAAATTATCAAAGAGTGCTGTATCAATTGAAAAATACATCAAAAATAAACTTACAAAAGAAAAAACCCATCCTAATCAATGACAGGTTATATCCTTTACCAAAAGTGACAAGTTCAACATGCTGTACTATGATTAGTCTTTTCATCAATTATTTACAAAATAAATTTTAATTTCATTTTAAAATATTGATCAAATCCATGTCAATTCATGCCACAGCCATGCAATATGTACACATTTGCACAAGATGTTTAATGGCTCATTGCATTTAGCATGCTCCAAACACGGAATTGTTAATCACTTTAAATCTGGAAAGTCCCCAGTCTGTGTGTGTATACATGTAGGACTGGGGTCTAAAGATCTGTCAGTTATACTTTTAATAAGATTTTATATCTCTCTCTCTTTAATTATAAACTGCATCATATATTCTGCAAGCTAAAAATAGTGTAATCATTTAAATTGAATATGATATCTAGTGAGGTTATCTGTCGCTTGTTAGTTTGAAAGAATTGATCAAATTCATCAAGGCAGTTGTTACAATTCAGGTATTGTGGATGGACTGAGGGGGGAGGGGGAGCACCAAGAAATCATGATGGGGGATAGGAAAGAGGATATATAGAGATTGTCACTCTTTTATAAATAATGAAATAGGATTATTTTAGTTCGAACTGCACATCGTATGACCTGACCATTACTTTTACTCTTCATTCTTCATTTTCCCTCCTTATCTCCTCTTTTCCCCTCGGCATTAACATTTTTCAGTCACTTGAAAACATATTTTCTACATCTAAAAAGGGCCTCCTGCCCCCCCCAAACACCTGCCCCCAAAGCACCATCCCTGAATGTAACTCACCATTACTTGTGAACCATGGAAATATATGATCCTATATTGGCCATTAAGAAGGCTTGATGACAGGATATACAGACAACATCCAGTGAATTTTGAAACCATTGCCAATTGCCAATTTGATGACTTTAGCATAAAATTGACAGATTTGGTTGCAGGCTTGCAATATTTTGTTCGAATGTAGTTTGCTCAACACTGTTTTTTTTATTGTAAAGATAAATTGGTCACTGAGCTCTAGTACATGTGAGTACCATGGAGTAAATTATCAAATACATGCACTATTGCAGTTTGAATAAATGAATAAACGTTTCCTACATGTACCAGCATGGTCTCTTTTGTTCTGATTCCATTTTTTAAAAACACAACTTGGGGTTTTGAAAGATGTCATTTTCTTTGAATAGGAAAAATCACTTACATTACTACACATTTCCTACCATACCAAGAAATTCATTTCTGTTCTGATTCTATTTTCGACACAACTTGTGTTTTGAAAGACAAGAATTTTCATGCCAGATGAAAAGAAATGCTTATGCAACTAGGTTTAAAGTAATTTTTTCAAACTACAGTAAAATTATTGTTGCTTGAATGCAATCAAGATCACAACATATGTTGTTTGCATATATAAAGACTACAATGACTTGGGATAAAAAAATGATATTCCAATTTTTTAGACGATACTTCCATTGTTCCATCGATCTTGACATCTTATAATTATAAATAAACTTTGCAAGCGATATTATTATTCACAAAATTGCTTTTGATCACAACTCTTATTTTGTGAACAACTGAGATCAACCTTGAATAAGTGCTCAATAAATAATCAATTGTAACTCTTAATGATGAGGTACTGATTTTTCTAATATGCTGTACAGTTCTATTATTTGCTTTTTGTCACATTACCTTTTAATAAAAAATTTAGAGTTTGAATGCATTTGTATGCATAAAGTGATTTGGGTAATAGCTTGAATGAACTCTAATGGGAGAAACAAGACCCAACCTTGGGGTAAAAGCTGAAGGAAGCACAGACGATTCATTTCACAAACAAGTCAAGGTCTCAACTCTCAAATAGAATGCAAGTGAAGCTTCGACATAAATGTTGCAAATAGGTTAAAGGATAGGCTGGATAAAAATCATCTTGAATGACCCCTATCCTGCATTAAAAGTGTGTTCTATGGCACAAAATGAATTGAAAAAGTCTGCAATATCTGAATTAAGGCATTTTTTTGAAGTGTCATCCCAGTAAATCACAGTAAACCAAGCTACGTAAAATGATCAAAACTTGCAGTTATGTAGCTGTTCCACGAGCAGGTAATAATCCTCATGGAGAACTTTAAATAAACAAATTTCCCATTTCTAGCATTTTTTCAAAAGGGCTACAAAACGGCAAGTAGCTCACTGTGAGAGGGGGTATAATTTGACTTTTAGAAATGCAAAGGAAAGAAAGAAATGCAGAAAAATCTACATATACTTGCTTTTATAAAATGAAAACTCTCAACTGATACCTTATATAAGTTTGTGGAATCATTTTTAATGTGGAAGTCTTTCCAGAATATTAGGATTCTATAAAAACTTTCTTTTATAATCCAAGATCTTGAAAAGCAAAAATTAAAACAAAAATGTGCCAATTCACAATGATTACTTGTGAAAAATCCCTAGACATTTAAATGTTACATAAACCATAATATTTCAGATTATACGTACTTAACACACATGCAAGGCTGCAGGTCTATTTTAACTCAATTACTACTGGAACTGCTTTGGCCATGTATAAATCCTATGCACATTAAACAATTAAGTTGTCAGTGGGGACTGGGGAAATGAAAAAAGAAAGGATGATGCTCAAAGTTTCCAAAGATGAGCAACTGTCTAGACCCCCCCTCCTGCTTTAGCCATAGAGGCACACTGTACATACATGAATGTACTACCTCTATTATTTATCATTGCTTACCTCATCGTGTGTGAGAGCGTAGATAGATAACAATCCTCCAACGAATCGAATATTGGTTTCAAATACAGATACATCGCTTGTCTGTAAGAAAAGGCAGAAAAAAATAAATTACTAAAAATGAAAACTATTAAATAGTACAGTGAAAATAAATCTATTGTACAGTACACGTATACCTTTCTAAACAATTGTAAAAGATGGCACAGAGGCAAAACATCTGTTGATAAATGATACAATATAATTTTTTGTTTGAGAACACATGACATGACACAGTATGACAATTTCAACTTGAGAACATTGTACATCTGTATATCCTGCAGGTTGAATTTATAAGTGCTTCATATAAAGTTGCATTATCATATAGTATCATTTATTCATTAATTAATTGCAATGTAAATTTCATGTAATTCATCACAATAAAATATTTTTTAACAAGAGAAAATGAAATTTTTTGACAGGATTTTCTTTTTACTCATCATTAATGAACAACTGCATTGTTTGAAGCACCTGGTACATGTATATATGAACATGTCTACATGTACATCACTGATCAATGTTCGATGAGCTCATTCACAACAAACACAACAATAAATAGTATGCAAGTTATTTCATTTCAATGGTGTTCCATACAATGCCATTAAAATGCCATTTTCCTCACACGATGATTCGTAGAAAAGGCTTAACTGAAGAGACGTTGTACTGGGTCAATTTAAGACCGGTTGTGTAGGGTTGGTATGTGAAACCAACCTAATGAGCACAAGATACTGTAATGAAGTCCTAACAGGCAGATGGGTAGTTATTGGAGCAGACAGTATTGTCAACGTTGTATTACGGTTCATCAACGTGTACATGTAACGAGGGGTAGGTTGAGCAAATAGTAGTTGGAGTACTTATGTGTCATGAAAGGAATTTTGTTCTTTTGTTTGCTAAGGCCTAAGATAAACACAAAAGACAGTATCCTGAGGAGTTCGTCTCTGATCTTTCTTGTTTCATTTGTTGCTTTTGACTACCTCAGGTGTTTTTAATTTCTATTTGAGAGCAACTTCCGATGTACATAAGAAATGGCTGTTGATGAGGGCTCAAAAGTACAGTATATGTGCCAGTCATGAATGGTTTTGAGATGTGGATGGTTATCAATAGGATCCAACATCAAGAGCGAAGTTGGCTCAGTTGATAAAGCATCTGCCTGTTGAACCAAAGATCGTGGGTTCGAGTCCACCCCAGGCGGATGACTGAAGCCAGTGTGTTGTGTGTTAACGTCTCTCCCCTGTTCCATAGATGCAGGCTATGCTACAGTGGAAAATACTCAATCCCTCGGATAGGACGTTAAATGGAGGCCCTGTGTAGAGAAGAGTCACTGCACTATTTGTATAAGAGCAGGGGGAAACCCCGGTGTAGTGGTCCACCTGCAATCCCCCAATCGGTTATATCGGGAGGAGAGACCTGCGGGTCACAGTGATTCAGTTAACTTTTCCCCTCCCAGGCACAGGTGACTCAAAACAAATAATAATTATAAAAGAAATAGGCCTACATGTAATGCATAATATCATTTTGTTTGGGCACCAGTGTAATTCAACCCCTACATGTATGTATATTTTGTAATATGCCTTGGCCAATTTCAACAAATGTACATTGTACTGTAAATATAATGTACCTTGTTTGTGTACATGTGTAATTCTTACAAATGCCCTTGTACAATGCTACTTACTACAAAATGTATTTCAAAATACATTACAAACATAGGCCTACTTTATAATTTAATCATCACATCCTAGAAAAGTTTAATTTGAAACTTCATTGTATTCTGACCCCATCTCTTTTTACCATGGTAACTGTCACAATTCACTTGTACATGTAACTTCTAATAATGTCAACTTGTCTGTACAATTTTCATTTTTCAAGAGACAGTTTCCAGTTCCTGAGCACGACAATATGATTCAAAGGTACAGCTATAAAACAGAACAGCAACATAAAATACATGGAGATGAGAGGCATTTAATAACCTTTCCAAAAACATTCAAAATATCCCCTGAAAATTGACAAATAACCCTTGTAAAGACTTTACAATATGTACAAATCAATGGTATTAAAGTTGGAATCAACAAAAAACAGCAGGAAAAATAGCCAGAGTTTAAGTTCTTCCATTTCAGGGTATGTTCCTGTTCATCCACATATTGCCTACCGGTATGCTTTTCACATTCTTCACGTGGTATCCATGTTTTCATGAAATACCTATTGAGCATTTTTTTTAAGGGATTATTAGACCAGCTCAATGATATGAATAAAGACTACAGTATTAAATACAGTACATGTACATGTACAAGCTGTTATGCTACTTCTATATGTACATGTACATTGTACACTCAGGCCTTTTTTACCCATAACACATTAGTATATAGTACATATACATGTACACTGTACAAACTCTGAATCTGAAAAAAAATGAAATGCAAGGATGTGGAAGATGGTTTACAGTAATTACATTTCAACTCCATATAGAGTTATTATGAGCTTAGATGGGAGCTTGGCTGTATGCATCAATGACTTGGGCAAGTGTTACATATTGATTTCCAGCAATATCTCTTTTCTTCAGCTTTGAGACTGAAGAAGGGGATGGATGGTGCATGGATGAAGGGTGTTACAGATGGATGGAGGAAACGAGAGTAACAGAAAGAGAGACTGGAGTGGGTTAGGTTTGCATTCAAGCAAACATTTTTCCTCCTCAAATCAAGTGTGTGTTATGGGGAAGGAGATTTTACAGACGTACTTGTAGGCTACATAGTATGGGCCTATCCACTATCAACATGATTATGTATCTGATGTCACCATCAGAAAGACATTATTAAACAGCAATGTTTATACAAAACACTGCTCCGGGGTACAGACTACACAGTGCCCTGTCCAGGTTTTGAACCCGATACCTACAAACGTGTGTGCAGGCACCGTACACCACTCAGCCATGGCACTGCCTAATCAAGATTTTTCGAAAACATCTACATTTAAAAATAAGACATTCACCATTTCATGTCTCTTGGAAAGCAATACCCCTTTCCCCCTTCCCTGGCTAGATAGTAGATGTACATGATGTATCAATGTACAGTACATTGACACATAATACTAATTTTTGAAATGTAATGTCACAGAGCTGAAATGTCATACTGTATGATATACCAATGTACATTGTAGTTGAGCCTGTCATTACAGTGTTTCAATATCTTGGAGAGCATGTACATGTATACTATTCATGAAACATCATCAACCATATTTCATTTCAATAGTCAATTCATTTCAGACAAAGATTGAAAATTTGATAGTAAAAAAAAAGAGTAGAGGAAGTATCATTAATGATATCAGTATCTCCATTTACAAGATAATGGAGGTCCATTTCCATGTCATTATGAAATGATATTATGAAACTGTAGGTTGATTTCCTGACCACATTAGATGATGAGTCAGTGGATAAGCTCAGCATGATTGTTTTCCATGTCAGGGGCAGATCCATAATTTACAAGAGGGAGGGGTTCCCACTTTTTCTTAATTTGACAAGCGCCCCCCCCCCCCACACACACACACAAACAAAAATAAAATGGATGGATGGAAGAAAAAAACAGTCAATCATCTAAGCAAGTCACAAGGGGTCTGTTTGGAATAAAAAAATGTTAGAGAGATGAAGTACAATGTACATGTACATTCATACACATTACAAAAGATTTCTAAAAAGCATTTATAACTCAGAATTTGTACACAATTTTGAAGTTTAGTACAGTTACATGAATATCCTAATCAATTGCTTGTAACAAACTTAATTTCAAGCTCGAAATGTCTTTAATCACCATGAGTAATTTAGTGGAAACTCCCAAAAAAATTATTTAATATTTCATAAACGATTGAGAAAAAAAAAATCAGTTATTATTTGCTACCATGGCAACAGAGTGCGTTCAACCTTAGCCAAGCACATTGGCCTACTTCCTATCATACATGTAGACTTCCAATCCCCACTCTCAATACAATTTCCTTTGTTTGTTTGGATACCATGAGTCTACATGTACATGTATACATGAACATACATGTACATGTAAAGGTTCTAATTATTTCCCATTTTAAAAATTTAATATCGGAAAATGATTTTTTTAAACAAATTTGAATAGCATTTTGGTCATTAGTGTCATACATTTATGTGAAAATCTGCTACACAAAAGACTTCTTTAGTAACAGTCTTTATCTTTCAAAATGTCAAGCATAATGCGATGCGATTTGTGTTTGGATTGTGTTGCATATGGTAACTTTGGTCATTCAATGCTAACAACCATGGCAACCATGCTCAACAGCCAATCAAAATCACGGATGACAGTTCTATGTACATGTATGATGACATTGGATGGCAAAGTTACTAAAACATTAAATTTTACGCAATGGAGCCAAATGAAAATTATTCCCTGAATATACAGAAAGACAAAAATATTTTTCAAAAAGTCAAATAATATGGATTCAACCATATAGTAGCTGATTCAAATTTTACAAATTTTATGAATATTAAAATATTCAGAAGGAGCAGTTTGAAACTTGTATGGATTGCATCATTTTAAAAATAGAATGAAAAATGCAAACATGCAGTACAGAAGTGTGGGCTTGAATGTGTCAAGATAAACCTTGCCCAACCACCAATACGTTGGACAGCAACTTGAATACATTAGGGCCGTCTGCACCAGCCAGAGTTTTCAAATTAGCGAGCTATTTCTGATCTGGCAAATTGTCCCGATCTGACCAATCTCGAGATTTTTTGTAATGGAGACGCAATTATCATGCTAGTTCGCTGGATTAATCTCGAGATTGAAATCCCAAGTCAACTTGGGATTATTTGCAAAATATCGTGCTATTTTATGAATTATCCTGCTAATTCGCAGGTGCAGACGCACTCAGGAATATTTATTCACGGCGTCAAACCATAATGCATCGATGCCTCGCTCGAGCAGGAATCGCTCTTCTTGCGATGGTAGAAACGGGGTTTCTTGAATCTCGAGATCGAGCAAACTTGGGCTGGTGCAGCACCGCCTAGTGTTGATTTAAATGAATTGGAACAGGGAACAACATCCAATGATCCAAAATTCTGAATCATCATCATCAGGGAGGATTCATAAGTATACATGTACATGTAGTTGAAATACTGTACATTTACTACAGTATACTTGTAGATATCTTTCCAATTATTGAGAACCTCAAAAGAAATATTTCACATTTAACTTCCAAAATTGAATCATAGACCTGTTGTAGTACATGTATGTGCAGTGGTCTTAAATGGACCCAAATCGAAATGAAACATGAGAATCACCAATTAAACATCATATGAACATGTTAATATGGAATTAACCTTATAATTTATTTTTCCCTTGTATCAGCATCATGTGATATTGATAAATTCTGATCATACCATTCACCTGTGAATACATGTACAGTGTGGGCTTTCTGAATATGAACTCAGCATTGTATCAAAGTTTATATAAAAAACAATGAAGGAGTCAAAGGACACTGCAAATACTTGTGGCCTACATATATGCTATGTCACAGTCATCACACATCCCATACAGACCCACTCCCCACTTCAGACTGAGGTCACCAAACAACTTTGAACAGACAGGAAGAGATATACAATAACACTTCCTGATCAGTCTTTACCTATTAATAAAAAAAAAAGTTTGTCAGAGTATTCATTACACTTTGTTCAAGTTTACATGAACAAACACTCCCATGTAATGTACATGTACAACTGCAATAAATGCACTTGACGTGCCGGTAATCTGCAAATTGATTAATACACACTTTTCTAAACTTTATTAGCTATATCAGGAAGCAATAGAGCCTTGGAACATCCAAATACTTGTCACTTCAAAAAGCTGAAAATAAATATACTGAATAATCAAAATGGAAATAGTAAGTGTTAAGTACCCACTTTATTGCTTCAATATCAAACACAATTACACACAAGCTTGTAAATCAAATCTTGCTGCATTTGAAACAAAATGTAGGCCTTGTGATCGAAGTTTCCGCGTTGTGCATATGAGGGGGGATGCCTCCACCAGCTCCCTGTGATCCCCCCACATTCCACTGCACTGGCACGCTCTTCACAAGCTCAGTCAAGCGATGTAAAACCCCGGGGGGAGGGGGTACTCACGAAATAAGGCATACATGTACGAGGAGGTGCCGCTGGAATGGGTCGCTTTTTTGGAAGAAATCCCTAAACATGGGGTATGGTTTTATGCTGGAAAATCCCTAAACATGGCCCCAATTTTCAAATACTGGCCTTAAACATGGGTCCATGGCCCTAATTTTTAGACACTGGGCTTAAACATGGGTCTATATATTCTCCTCCAATTTTGGGTGATAACCTCTTTTTTTTCTTGCTTGTCAAATTTTAATAAATCCTTAATAATGGGTACCTTTTTAGCCGAAATGACCCGTAAATATGGGTATGGGTTTTGAACTTTCAGCCGCACATCCCCGTCCAAACCAAATCTAAGTAAACCCCCCCCCCCAGGTGTCAAACTGTTTGTATGCTCACTTCAGCCCCCTCAAAACTGAAAACCTACTTGTATTACATGTACAGGTATATGTACATGTAGGTGGGTGGTTGCTTGTACTCTACAAAATGCTCATCCTATCTTAATAGGTGATAAAGTGTACCTGAATAACAGGCAAAAATCCATAGTCAGAGTTTTACAGGGTGCAAATTCGTCCAAAATTTGACAAGCAAAGAGAAAAGAAAGAAAAAAAGGGGTCCTTGCCCATTTTACTGGGTGCGCGATGAAGGCATTCCATGGGAAGCACCATTATAATATCAAATTTTACAGGATGCGCCCGCACCGCACCTGCCAAAGTTTGATTATGCTTCCTGACTTTTCTGCAGATCTCCTACACATACATGTACAGGTACACTGCATAGCTTTGTACCTTTGTGTACTATAGCTTTATATGTACTGTATGTCCTTTTCAGTGTAAGAATTCAATAGTAATAGTGCACTTCAGGACACACGCAGGCAATGCTGAAAATAGAAGGGGGCATCCACAACCAATTACGCATAGTTTCCTGTCCTACTGCTACTACGGAGCAGGAATGAGGAAGACAGTCAACCGAACCCGATCTCATGATTACTTGTTCTTGTACATTACTAGAGCTGTGTTCAAATTTAAGTTAGGATCGTGACACATCAATTCAAAGGGCAAACAGAGAAGATGGTCACGGAGGGTCAGTGTTCAAGCATTATTCCATTTCCAAGCCCACCCACCATGCAGTTTGAACCAGGAATTGTCTAGTCATCTTGGAGTGCATGATGCATATTATCAGGGGCCTGTTTGATAAAACTGGATATAGTTTGCACAGTTCACAGCTACTGAAAACATTGAATTTAATATGCTGATAGTAAACTTGTTTAATAAAAAAATTGTGCATTTGTTATTAAAAGTAAGTCTTTAATAGGGACCAAGAACTGGAAGCAGGTCTGTATTATGATAATCATTAAAAAATCAAACATATTTGGGATTTCTGTTGCTCATATCTAAAAGCATATATCTGGTTCTGCAGAATTGACTTCCAAAACATACCCTTTTCAGCAACTCCATGTTTAGATTTTACAAGAAATTGCTTGAATGTGGCTTGAAGCCTTGAACTCAACTTCTTTAAAAACGGTGTTTCTGGGGTAAAATCTTGTGGAATGAACATAGCCAAGGAAACACTTTGGAAATGACTGTATTAATCACTGCACAGAGTGGATATTGCTTGTGACGCTAGACTGTACAGAAGTAGGCCCACACACTGTATATACGTGTAGATCTACAATATAATCTGTATGCAGTGACAGGTCCAAGGGCAGCGCTTCAAGGGTGTGAGAGGTGCGTGTGCTGCTTGAGTGTGAAAAACCTCTCTGCATTTCAATAACAGTGTCAAATTCACACGTTTTTTAATAGTGTACGATGCATCTGAAATTCATTATTGCAAGTAACATGTAGGCCTACATGTACATGCCGACATGTAAATTTCAAAACAAAATATTTGTAAGATTTTTATGGATATGAATCAAGTAACACCAAAGTAATGTTCAAATACAACCTAGTTGTTCATCTCTCTGAAGAATGGTATTAAAGAGCATTAGGCCTGCATGTAGGCCTAATCCCTTTTCAGCGGGGAAGGGGGTGGGGAGGTCACACTTCACACCTCCTGCTATAGATGACTATGCATCGGCATCCAGAAAAAAAAATATTATAAAAGGTTTATGAAGATGAAATTTGAAAAGGGATAAAGAGCCAACATCCTGCAGGGATCAATCATCAACCCCCATCCCCTTTCCTCCTAAAATCGTCATTGATGCAGCACTGTTAGCCAACACCTTCAGACACCGTGCATGCACACTCCGACCTAGCTCCAGTACCCTACGGCATGCATACCCCATTAGAAAGGAGGAAGAACAGTAGCAACCAATGAACAAAAACAAAAAGAAAAATATCCTCCTGAATCAATAACAACCCACTCTAATCTCGTTAGCCTGCATTTACCTAACAATTTTACGCAGATTAGCAGCAACACTTTGCTCAAATTACGATACCGGGGCACGGCAGAGCTTCAAGTGCGAAGAAGAGTATGTTGGGGGAATATTACAAGATTATTGAATTTCAACTCATCTGGGTGATGTAAAAACAGAATTTTCCTGGCAAGCTGAGAGCATTATAAAGTGCTTGTAAAACAGGCAATCAAAGTTATTTTTGTGCTGGGTATATGGGTACTGAGAACTTCAAAGGACAATGCTAAAAAAAAACATGCTTCATGCATTTTTTCACTTAAATACTGTAGGCTAGTAATTGAATAATAAGCCATGAAATATTTTCACAGCTTTTCTTTTGAAAAGTTTGGAATTGAATCCCCAGCATCATACATTTCCAGGCATGTACATGTACATAATTTCCGCAAAATAAGTTTATGGTGGAGATGGTGTTAGGACAAATCACACACATTTGTCTCTTACGAGGCAAATTGGATGTCATGTAGCTTTCTTTCCAATCTGAGGAAGGATACTTGGATAGGGAACATACTCAGATCACAAGAGTTACACTGTTACAGTATTCTGTGCCATCACCTACATGTACGTGTAAAATTAGATGATAATGAATGATGATGATCAATGATGATTATGAAATTAAGATACTCAAATGACCAAATCCTCATGTACAGTAAATGTGCATACATACATGTACTTCTCTCCATAAAAAAAATGAAATTTAGGCCTACATACATGTAAAGTACTCAACATGACTATCATGCCTTCATGTGTACTGCATACATGTATGTGTTTATCATTATTCTTTTTATATCAGTTCATTCATATATCAACTACATGTATGTGTACTATCAATTTTTTTAAATAACTATCTTTTAATTTCAATAAAACTGAGAAGACTGACCAAAGGTTGCACTTGTACAGTATCTGACCATCACAAGTGTGTGTCTCTTTGTTGACATAACTCAACAACACACTACAAACTGTAATACTTCAAACATGTATTATTGTGTTGAAAAGTTCAAAGTCACAAAACTGAATTGAACTTGTATGTTAATGCTATGGTCACAAATACATCTACGTACGCTGTACGAAGGATTATTGCTATCATGTATAAAATTATTTGTACAGTGTTCATTTTTTAATATCAAGGTACATGTATTTGTGACCATAGCATTACATGTCCTTTATAAGCATGCATAAAAACTACACACTGTATAAAATACTGATCATATTCAGAATGCAGATGAAGAAGAAATGATTTCCTGCAGATAATACAACACTATTATTGCAATACTGTTATAGTAAAATATAAAGATTTAACATTATCTTGAAAGAATTAAATTATCACAATCAAGAATTATGTACACCATAAAAACTCACATTTTAGAATCACACTGGTCAATGAACAAGGTGGTTCACCAACCAGGAGTCAGGATGTCCACATACATGTACATGTTTGTAAAATCAAAAATTTCAAATAAAGTTGTCCTAATCGCTAGAGGGTATTCATTTGTCTCGCAATCTACTATGGTCAACAAGGAAATTCGTGATCACTCTCGCAAAAAGTGTTGATAAAGAGTTGCAGCGGCACTCGAAAGCTCGTGAACTTGTAAGCTAGTGAACACTTTTTGCGAGAGTGATCACGAATTTCCTAGAAAGCTAGTGAACACTTTTTGCGAGAGTGATCACGAATTTCCTTGTTGACCATCGTACATGTAGATTGCGAGACAAATGAATACCCTCTAGCGATTATTTCATTCCGCAATAATGAACCCATTTAGTATTAAAGTTGTCCTACATGGAGAACTGGGGCCGATTGCAAGAAAGGGTCTTTATGATGCACTATGAGGGATATTTCTGAAATTTGTGATAAACAAATAAAATTTGTTTAGTTAGCTTTTAAATCAATTTTTATATAAATTCATGGGATATCACATCATTTTATAAACAAAGACTTTGTTTACTTTAACAGATGAATAAAATATGTTTGCAGGTACATGTACGGTAATGTATTCAAAATGAGTCTCACATTGAGCAACACAATAAATGGGTGACACGAATGACAGTTCTTGCAAAGACCCTTTCGTGCAATCTGCCCCTGATCTCTTTTACTGAACATAGAATGAACAGGCCTATTAATGGATACTCACTGCATCAAATTTGAATTCATTGGCAATCCAATTCCTTGCTTTCTGGTACTCGTCCCTCAAACCCATGATGAAGAGTGTATCGATACCATCAATGATGGTGGCGCCCATGGCGGAACGCCCAAAGATGCTTGCTGAATGACCCGTCTTGGCAATAGGCTTAAGTTCATTGGCACCCCACGCATACTTTACATAGCCATTCCAGGCATGTAACATCATCTGTAATCAAAAGAGATTAAAAGTTTGGTGTACAGTATTATTGTAGATATCTTCATAAAAAGGGAATTTTGAATAAGAGAGGAAATGCAAAACTTGGATTTTTCTATATTAACTGTTGATCTGATAAACATTACATACTTTTTCTGTGGAATTTCATTTAACACAAATGATACATTATATTCATGAATGCATTTACCAAACTTGACCCAAAACTAATACCACAATGCAAATTTCGAAAGGAACCTTTATAAATAATACTTGGCTATAAATACAGAGTACCATTGCAAATCCTGCCTAGACTATAAAGGAAAATAGCCAAGAATTAGAATTGAATTATTATTCTACCTCCAAAATCTTACACTTTAAGTGTAGTGACTATTATATCACTTTTCATTTGCTAATTCATTTGATTAAAAAATAGCACCCATTCTCTGTCAATTTGTTTTCTATTAAAATGAAAGCCCTTTGAATATTAATCTTACAAATTCAGTGGTTACATATCAGAAATTATGTACTATCATGTCCCTTAAACTTTTGCCCAATACCATGCTTAAAATTTGTTTTATAGAAGAAAATACAAAATTTTAATTGTCATTTGTCAGGGACAAACTTTGTTATAAATATAATCAGATGATATTGATAAATTCATTACTTTTACATTCTTGTTAATGGAAATACCAGATTAATAATACCAATCATCTTTCATTCAACGGATCTTTGTTACACTGTATGCTGTTTAATTTTACCCGACGATGTATTCAAACTTTGATTCTCTAAATGTTGTAGCACTTGTGAAATGAAAATTTTCTTTAAAAAATTTAACGTTTGTATGATTGTTTCTTCACACTTGATGACATCTCTTTTGATCCAACGATTGATCTGTCTTACCCATCACTTCCATAACTTTGGATTACTGTACATTTTTACTACACTATTACAATCTCATATTAAAAGTTATTAAAAAGGAAATTAATGGCAAAAAGAAGCTGCTGAAAACTGCTTATCTAATAAAAGAGAGCCAATTGAGTAAATTAGAAAGTCAAAAGGGGCCTAAACTTTCGATCCTAGCATTGCCTCCGACGAAGATTCTGCTAGGATCGAAAGCTTAGGCCCCTTTTGACTTTCTAAAAAGGAAATTAACCAATATTTGATTTCAGCCTTCATTTGAGAATGGAATCCTCTAAAACTCACTTGGAATTATTGACAAAATGGATGAAATTAAATTTAAAACACACACGTCTCCATCATCTCTACATTAGTTGAAATTTGTCAACAAAATTAACTGAATTTGACTATCACATTTATATGGCAGAGAATCCTGAGAACTCAAGTTTGAACAGAAGTTTACCAAACTATCATAACTGTAAAAACTTTACAACTTGTAGGGCACTTTACTGTACATGTGGTTTTCATGACATCAAACATTCTGTTCATCCCATAGCAATAAGAGAGAGAGGGGGGGGGGGGGGAGTCAGGCAATACCTACATGGATGTCTCACATCACATCAAACCATATTTCTAGATGAATCCATCCAAATTGTTCACTAGATCCTTGAACTTCAATCTTGGTTTGCTTCCTCATTACTTCCACATTTTCTTGAGTTTTACTCCCCCCCCCCCCCCATCAGGAAAGAACTGCCTTGATTCACTGATATCATTCTGGCCTATGCAAAGGCTGATGTGTGCTCAACAAAAGCCCAGGAATAGTGAGATGTGTCACTCCTGGAAATTAGCTTATGATCAGAGATACAGATAAGCTTACAAAGTCTTCGATCCATTTTATTTCTAAGATACATGTAGTGTACACTCAGCATCACACAAGCAAGATTACAGTCATTTCATGACTGCTTGGCATACATGTATGACAACACACTATTTTAAAGGGGTACACCAGACTGAAAATTATTATACCTCTATAACAATGGTGGCTACTTATATAGCGCACAGGTCCACCTTTTGGTGCTCATGGCGCTTAAGCCGCAATATAATATGTAAATAGAGTAAAATTTACTGGGCAAAATGCTGAAAATGTCACCATTTTTCTGATAAAAATAAAAATTGAGTTTTAAAGTTTGCAATATTTGTGAAAATAGTTTTATGCAGGTCATTCATTAGGTGTGCTGATGTCATGTCCCACTTCCACTCTTCTTATTACATGTACATGAAATCATAAAGCATGTGTGCATAATATGTCTCTCTTATATTATAATGAAATAAGATGTATCCATGAATGTCAAAAGACTTAAATTGATTGTGAATCCAATATTTTTAAATCTTGTATGACAAAATAAGGGTAAACATAATTTCATGTTAAAATACAAAAGAACAAATTGGGATATGACATCACCAGTTCACTCATTGAATATTCATGAAGAGGCAGCGTACATGTAGCTCAGTCGGTTAGAGTGTATGTTTCGGATAAGATCGTAGATCTATCTCAACGTGAGGGGTTTGAGTCCCGCTCATGCCCAAACGCGTCTAACAAAAAATCTGATGCTAGAGCGTTGTAACCGTGCCTCACCACTGTATTCAGTGCAGGTGTGAATGCTGTTGGAAAACACTCCGTCCATCGGAAAGGACGCAAATGTTGGTCCCGTGTATAGGAGAGTCACAACCTACATGTACATGTATGCACGTTAAAAACCAATACACTATTCATCAAAGAGTGTATGCACCCGGTGTATTGCACCTGCCGGTCCCGGCAAAATTCAGGTCAAGTCAATCCTGACATTCATATGCAATAATAAATATGATTGTGGGCATAAACGGAAAGACGAGACAGATGAATAGAAGTGTTTCACATAACTAATGCAAATCTAACAACTGGAGTACTAATATTACTTGTAACTTTGTTATTCCTTGTCCGATTTTGATCAAATTTTCATTGTTTTGTTTGTCTGATTTACCTTTTTCCGTCTCTTCAAATCATGTTATCTTCAGCCAGGGGAGCGTTTCATCAATAGTAATACTTTCATCCGACAAGTTGTCGGATCTGACATCTTTCAATCATTTTGATTGGCTGAGAGGCATTGTTCCTATGGTAACTGTCGGATAAAACGTCCGACAAGTCCTTTCATGAAACGCCCCCCTGGAGTACCCCTTTTAAAAGATTATGGAATACCCTGCCACATACATGTAAGTGTAGACAGCCTGCATTCAAAATGAAGAGCACATGTTTGCATGCAGTCTAGCTAGAAATAGTAGTAGGGTATTCTGCAATCATTTCAAATCAACTCTTGTTTGCCTCTTCTTCATTTCTTCCTTTGACAAGTTATACACGTACATGTACATATAGAATAGATATCTATTTAACAGAATGGGAAACAAAATGCCTGTATATTAAAGCCAGAGAATGCCAGACATACATGTATTGCCCACATTATTCTACATGTAAAAAAATAATAAGAGATCAATTGGAGATGTCTACCTCTCGTATATGATCGCGTTTGCTTTTAACATCCATATCATTTGGATCACCATCTGTTCTCTCAAAATATCCTTTTGCAGCTAAAGCATCTTTTCCACCTTTCCTCGCAGCTTGAAGATCTTCCTCAACTTGCTTTTTCTGCTGCTCTAAAAATTTCACCTTGTCTTCATTAATATCTTTTTTAATACTATCAATTTGATGTTGATCCATATTTTCGTCTGCTCCTCCATCATTTCCTTCATGATTTAAGGCCCCTCTTGCTTGCTGCAGCGCCCTATCTTGGGCAATTTGTAGCTCTATTCTTTTCCTATCTTGTTCTAAATGTACATCCTGGTTTCCAGCATCTAAATGCAGATGACCGGGAAATGTGTCTTCCTTGCCACCCGGCTTGAATAGCTGCTCGGGCGAGTCCACGAACGAGTTGACACGTCCCCGAAGCTCCGGCACAAGAAACACTGCACTGTAACACACACTCATAAAAACAAGAAAAAGTAGATAAACTACGTATCGTTCTGATGCTCTTAGTCCTGAGCGGGTATATCCCAACGGGACACCGTTAGAATACCTCTGTTGAAGAGGTAGTATTGGTCCTTTGGTGTTCATTTTGATGAAATATTAGTCCGTTCCCTTCTAAAAAATCGCCGGAACTGCGCGACGTCAACACGTATCCATCTTTCCTCACACTGTAGGACTTTCACAATGAAAGATATATCACGCGGCGCTACTTACGTTCACACGTACGTACACATCCGCCTCGAGATGAGGTTCTAGTCTTAATAATGACGTTTTTTCGTAATTTTTCTGCTATGAAGACGGGTTGAATGGGGTTCAAATTTTGACGAAAGATCATTTAATACTGCGTCCAGGCGGTCCAGCTCTTCTTATTTTTTTATGAGGGGGATGGAAATTAGTAAATGCTAAAGGGTCTATCTATTAAGCAAGGAATGCATCGCCCCCCAAAATTATAACAAATAAATACCTCCATACAAAGCATTGAGAAATTACCAATGTTTTTATTCTTTTCATTCATCCATTCATTCATTTTTTTTAAATAATAAATGAAAGATAAAACAAAATATAAGAAAAAAAATCAATAATTTTTTCACGTCATGAATCAGTATACGACACGAGTATATCAGACGGTGGCCTAGTGTAGGCCTACTGTTTCCAGAAGAAGAAAAAGAAGGATAGTCAAATATGCCTATGAAATTCAACTTATTTCTGGCAATAAAAAAGAACAGATTTGTTTTTTTTTGTGATTTCTAGGGTCCTGCATTGATTAGGCCAAATGACAATGGGCTTAAATTTGATACCCGGCGTACCCTACCTTTCATGCTTTTTTTTCGGGGGGGGGGGTCGGAAATCTGTAGTACAACTCTGGAGTCGGCTTTTTAAAAGGTTCAAGAGATGAATGTAGTGAATAAAGGGAAACTACACATGGCAGAATAAATCTTATTTGACCCTTCAATTCGATCATTTTATTTATTTTATCTATTCAACATATTTGCAATTAATTTTGTTGATTTCAATTAATGCCATTTATGTTATTTATTCATGTTATATATATTTATGCATTGTGGTTTTTTTTATAATCGGCAAATAAATAAACAAACAAACAGCTATAAAGTTTGCAAAATTAAAAGAATGTGATGGACCTATTATCATTAACAATGTCATGTGCAGCAGTTTCATGAGATTTTTGGACGGCCTGCTTTACGAAATTCTAAATTCGAGAGGGGGGAGGCTGCTACCCAGGATCACCGCAACCCATAACAGTAAACATATTGTTGTCTCATTTGCTAGAATTCTATTACGTTTTTTTTTAATCCAGTGCTAATTGCCTTAAGAGGTTGTGAAAATTGCAGTTTGCAAATAAAAACAGCAAGATGGGGGGGGGGGGGGATGCAGTGGAGTAATGAGCAAAAAAAGTTCTGAATAGGTCAATGCCAGTGAGCCAAAAAAAAAAATAATTTTTGATATCTAACATCTAATTCGTTATCAGATTTTGGCATTCAGAAATCATATTTCACCCCCTTTTCTTTCCTTTTCTGTCTTCTCCCGGGTTTTTTTTTTGGGGGGTGTATGGAGTCCCCCCCCCCCCCCTTCCCGGATTTGTTTTTGGTGGGGTTGATGTCGGGGGTTTAGTCTTTTGCATCGATTTGAATAAGAAATACAGTGAATCTAGTGTCCTTTTAAAAATCTGTTTGTAGACTGGACGTTTGATTATTATTTTTTTTTCATCGACAAAAGGTGGTTCTCTGTACTACTGAGAATGTACAGTATACCCCATGATTTGTATTTGTTGCAATTATATTTTAAGCGATTGAACATTGAGAGAGACTAATTTGTATGCGCTATAGCGTAACGTGGAAATCCGAGCGAATAGGCATGTACATTGCAGTTGGCTATCTTTTAGGTAAAGAGTCTTTGCAGCTCTGCGCTGCTTCGAGCTCTTATACATCCTCAGTCACATTTGCTCTACCTTTGCTCTACGGCGAGTCGAAAACAGTAGTCTTAAAATGTTTTTTTTTTTTGGTACCATATTCATTTAGACGGTTTGAATTTAAAGGAGAATGAAACTCTTGGAGCAAGTTAGCTTTTGTGAAAGCAGAAAAATCAAAAAATAAGATCAACAAAAGTTTGAGTAAAATAGGACTAGCAATAGAAGAGTTATGAGCATTTGAATGTCGAGATCACTAATGCTATGGAGATCCTCCCATTGACAATGCGACCAAGATCTATGATGTCACAGATGAACAACTCTCCCCATTTGGACACTGAAAATATACCCCAAAACATCTCTTTTTGCTCATTCTAATCATATGACAAACGATTCATCAATGATATAATGTTGTGAAACCTCTGTACTTGTCCTCTCATATAAAGAGAACACCTCACCTTGTGATAGACTCTATAAAAGTGAGAATATAAGTGAAATAAGTACTAAAGTAATGAGGGAGTTGTACGTGTGTGACATCACAGATCTTGGTCGCATTGCCAATGGGAAGATCTACATGGCATTAGTGATCTCAATATTTAAATGCTCATAACTTTCTTATTATTCATTCAATCTTCCTCAAACTTTCAACGATATGTTTCTTTGATTTTTCTCTTTGATATGGATTCAGCTGGTTTCAAGGGTTTCATTCTCCTTTAAAAAAAATGAATAAAACGGCCGCCGTAGAGCAAATGTAACTGCGGTATTAACCTGATGGGTGGATTTCATATCTATGATCTGAATACGAGTACCTGTCTACAATAGAGATATATGTTGTATATCAGTCTCTATGCTGTCTACGTCTACAGACATTTCTCATTTATAGCGCCATCACACGAAACAGCCGTTAGAGGCTTAGAGTATGGACAAGTTCCCTTTTTTACTTCAAGTACACAGCAATCTACAAGCAAACTCATTAATTCAGTGATTTTAAGAATTTAATTGATATTGACAACCTGATTGGTGGCACGACATTTGCTCCGGGCACAGGGTTAGAGTTAGGGTTGTAATAATAGAGTTTTTGGTTCAGAATAAAAAAAAATAGAAGTTGCAAATTTCTAAAGTTGTCTGCCTTTGATTTTTGATTTTTTTTTTCGTTATTTTGACTTCAAAACCAATTTTGTGACCTTTATGATGGAGCAAATTTCTTTATCATTACCTTAACATTATCTTTAAAAAAATAATTTTTTTTTAATTAAGTGAATGGTCCAGGTAGACTATAGGTAATTTTATCATTACAGTAATTATCATGACTATTATAATTATATTAATAATCATCGTCATGATAAATATTATACAAATTATCGTCATCATCATCATTACCATCAACACCATCATCATCTCTTTCATCATTATTACCATCATTACTGTCATCATCATCGTCGTCATCACCATCACCATCATTATCATCATCATCACCATCATCATTCTCATTATCATCATCTTCATCATCCTTATCACCATCACTATCATCATCATCATCATCATCATCAACATCATCATCACCATCATCACCATCATCAGCATCATCACCACCACCATCATCATCATCACCATCATCATTATCATCATCGTCTTAATCATTAATAACCATTATTTATTATCATTATCATCCAGTTATCATTTACCTGATGATATCATGAACAACAAAAACAGAATAACGATAAATTCATTTAATTTCACTTGCGATCCTTCGAGTTTTGCCAAAGAATACAATGAACATAAAAGAAAATAACAAACAATGGGGAGCCAGAGAAAATATAAGAAAAGTTTTATGAAAATCCAACACCACCAAAATATATGAACAAAATATCATATCGAATTGACAAAATATGATTATGAATCATGAACAAAATGATATAATACTACTGATAATAATGATGATAATCAACTTGGACAAACCCACACGGAACGTTTATAACGGGATATAAGTATTGCATATTGTTTTAGATAACGTTATTCACAATCACGTCAGATTAAAATTTGATGTTTTGAATTACCAACTGGTGGGGACTTGCTTTAAAATCGATGATGGTGAGGGGGGTGATGATGATGAAGATGATGGTGATGATGATGATGATGAAGATGATGGTGATGATGATGATGATGATGAAGAAGATGATGATGATAATGATGATGGTGATGATAATGATGATGGTGATGATGATGATGATAATGATGATAATGATGATGGTAATGATGATGATGATAATTCATCTTTCACCTCTAAATGATTGCAATGATTACCAATAAATTCAAACTAATCAAGAAATAAGATATCTGTAATACAAAGGAATGTTATACACATTATAATTACCGTGATCATATTTATAAAATTAACAAGACATGCATGTATAATAATGAAAGAGAAAGTAGTACACGAAATTTGATAAATAACCCTCGATCAAACCAAACACATATCAATATTGTCACAATGATGATTGTCACAGTGACAGAGAACAAAAAAGCGAATGGAAGGAAAGAAAAGTGGGGTACAAAGATAATTATGTTTAATTCTTATCGTTTTGTCTAATGATCTGTTGAATTTTGCGCTCGAAGTTATGAGAATGTGGCTATATTGTTATGAACCTATGCCACCCCGCCCATCTTTAGAGCTTGAAGTTGAAAACACTTACTAAAACTTAAATGCGCAGTGAGATGAGGACCTTGTCAAGTTGATCAAGTCAAAACCAGAAGACAAATAACACAATAATACAAGATCTAAGATTTTTTTTTCGACTTGGGTCACGTGGGTGAAGACATTGGGGATTATCGAAACTGCGATGCAGAACGCTTCCAACAACACAGAAAAATAATGTGTTGCTAAATGCCCTTCATGACAATGAGCAACCAAAAAGTCTTTGTTGAAAATTGGAGAATCAAACAGCAGTTTCGTCCTGGACTCTGGACAAATGACATATTTGTATTTTTTCGTCAGCTCCGAAACTTTGGACGAACTGCTGTTCCGGTTCACCGAATTTCGACAAAGACCTCCCAACTGTCCGTCGGCTTTAGAAGGTCATTTTCAATACATTTACTGTGTTCTAGAATTCGTTCTGCGACGCGGTGCGAATAATCGCTCAGATCAGACATCCGGGAATTTTTTTGTTCTTCATTTTGTTGTGACAAATCGGGGTAATGAAATTTCTGGGGAGCGTTTCATGAAAGCACTTGTCGGACGTTTTATCCGACATGTCCTGTTTTACACAACAGTTACCATAGTAACAGTGCTTGTCAGCCAATCAAAATCAAGGAAAGTTGTCAGACCTGACAACTTGTCGGACGATAATGTTGATGAAACACTCCCCTGGAATTTGTCCTGACGGACACGACGTGACCGGCATGAATTTAATTTATTGTCCACATCGATTCGACTTTGCGGGATACAGGATCACCCTTTCTCCTTGTCTTCTAGTCGTCATCAAGTTGACTTGGTTGGAACCCAATGATTCAAATTCTTGTCTTCTTCCTGCCATGTTATGGTCAACTTCAAAATATACACGATCTTGTCTTCTTATCAAAATTAAGTCAAACTATCGAGACAGGTATCTGGTCTATTCTTGTTTTCTCGCCCTAATTTATCTCATCATCCCGGTGTACATGGTCAAGGACTGTCGATCTGACAGAAAAGAGCACAGTACCGTACCTCCAGCGTCAAGACACATGAAATGGCACGAGTGTAAAAATAAATCGTGACCTGTTACCATGATTATATTGTAGTTTGTGGTTTAATCAATGTTACTGATTATTTCTTCGAGACCCCGATCGGTTTTCCTAAATATTCCAGTTGTTTCCTCGTAGTGCACAACCAGGTCGCTCTTCTCAGGCATGAAACACATTTCGGCAAGTGTCCTAGAGTCGAAAGGTAACTCGACGTCAATGTCTGCCACACCGCTTGATGAAAGGACTGCCATGTCGAATTCTTCGCAGTCGTCATCGTGATCAAGGAGCATCATAAATATATGGCCACGTGACATGTCCGCAGCCATGTCAATCAGGTTCTTGTTGTGAAGATGATGAGTGGATCGAAGGCATCCCATGTTGTCCAAGATGCGAACATCAGTACACTCTTCATCTAATGACCTGATGCGGAGCGCGATGTCATCGGATGACAGAAGATGAATTTCGCAGATAGACCTGACATTGGTGTCGATCGACCTGACAAAGTCTCCTTCGTCTGGATTGAATACATGAACAGTGGATTCGCCATTCGAAGCTAGGATCAAACCAGCTCTATCAATGCAGATCGAGACAGGCCTTAACTTGACGGACTTGCCTGAATAATCAAGATGCATCACTCTCAGCGGTTTCCAGTCACGATCATACACGACAATCTCGCCAAAGCGTGTCCCACAAACGATCCTACCGTCTTGAAGAGCAGCACAACTGTAAATATCATATGGTGTCTTTCCAGAGACCACCACCCTGGTATCACCACTGTAAACGTTCATGGCATGGACCGAGCCACCATCCATCATCTTTAGCAAGACTTCATCCATGTTGATGGCACCCATCATGTAGGATCCTTTACCCAGTCCTGTCTTCCAAGTCAGTCCATCTTGTTCATCCCACCTCTCCAAAGGAACATCAATTCGTTTGTCACCATCAAACCCCTCGACTGACTCTGCAGCTTCTACTAGCTTGTCAACGTCGCTGGCATCGACTTGTTTATTGAGGACACTAGTCAAAGACACTACGGTCTTTTGAAAATCTGGTTGAAGCATTTCATCGTCGTCGTAGGACTCTGCCTTCTCCACGGTCTCCAAAGTTTGCTGAAGATACGACTTCATCTTTGAAATCTTCTTGGTAAACATGGCTTTAATTTGATCAACCCTCTCGAGCAGTCCTTTTTGTTTCTTCTTAATTGCGTCTAATCTTTTCTCTGCTTCCCGCTGATTTCTCGTCAGGTCCTCGTATCGCTCTTGTCTGATTCTCTCAAGTTTTTCTTCAGCATTTTTATTGATACACTCAGCCCTGAGGTCTCGATTCTCTTCCACTTCTCGTTTCTCTTGAGAAGTTTTCTGGCGGATTTCGTCTTCGATTTCAGCAAAGTGAGTATCGATTTGATGTGTTCTCGTGTCGACGTGGATATTAAATTGTTTGAATTCATCGGCTTTTATCTTGCACCGTTCTACCAGACCACTGAGCTGGCTTCTCCGATCTACCACTTTCGCGTTTAAGTCCATCATACTGCAACAAGGACCGATATGTGCCGGGAGACACTCTAAACAAATCGTTTCATCATGGCGCGTGCAAAATGCCAGAGCCTTCAAGGCAGGGTGTCTGCTGCAACTGAAGACCACCTTCTTTTCCAGTGCCAACTTTTCGATGAAATGCTTTTTTTGCAGAGCGCAGTCATCGCACAATCTCATCACCATATGGTAAGTTTTTTGTTCCTTGTCTTGGAGACATCCCTGGCATGGGTCATCTGAAAAGTGAGACATCTTGGTAGCGTGCTAGTCAAGTCCGACTCGATACCTGTTTGCAATGAGAAAGAACATACAGAAAAAAGATGCATTATCATCATTTACGATGTCTGTAAAATCTCTGAAAAGGGGAAATTCAAACAAGAATGATACTTCAACAGATTCGCAATTTTTTTTTAATCTGAAATTTCTTCCATGTAAATTTTTGGCATTATTTCACAAAAGTGTTTGGAAATACATACATCGAGGGAGATATTATAGACACAGTCCTTTGTTTTGTATTGCATGCAAGATGCGTTGTGTCTTTAAGATTTATTTTGCCATTCGATTCAACAATGTTATGGTGCATGGACTAGGATATTTTCATGGCGAAAATGGGAAACCGCAACCTTCACAAAACCACAACCTTCACAAAAATCAATATTAACATCTGATGTACTCTGTATTGTGAGTGAGCAAAGCGAGTAATTCCAAACTCTTTTGGCGGTCATTTACATTACCTTTATAGAGGCAGAATATATCCCGACTTGGGGCAAACCAGGGGGTATGAAATCAAGTTTTCTTGTGAAACTGACGCGTAAATAATAATATGGATTTTTTTTTTGCAAATACAATCTTTTGACCGGCCTCTAGTTATTTCGGTTTTGAATACTGATTTACAAGTCATGTCAAATTCTATATAGTAGTCAAATAATTCGATGTGTCATTCAATACAATTCTGTTCCATGAGAGAAGAAAGAGAACAACATGCACATCAAAACATTTCTGTAAAAATAAGATTTCTTTTTCTTTTTCAGCACTATGGATTTCGAGGACACTTGGACACCTCACTATAGAAATTCTGTGCTCGAAAACGTTGTGTCTATAAAGGTTTATGAGCGGGTGCATTAATCATGTTCTCGTCTTGCCACTTGGTACTTGGCTGATTTTTTTTCGAATTTTTATTTTTTTTGGTTGAATTGTATATAGAGGCGATGGTGATATATACTCAAATGAGGAGTGGATTTTGCATGAGGATAGACAAGGCGAACATGTACTTTAAAACAAACAATAATCAAAATTACTAAAGGGTCATCGTGTCGTCAGTGTGCAGGTGGATATAGGGAGGGTGCAAAGGGGGTAGGCATGCCCCCTTTCTAAGGACTTTCTGCTCATCAGAGCCCCCCCCCCCCCCCGTAAATCACGGATCCTCTCCCGGCTGATGGTACAACGTACTGTTATTCTAGTCATTTTTAAATATTTTCTATTTCATGGATTGAACTAGGAAAGAGTAATTTCTGATAGTAAGAAATTACAAGACATGATGAGATGCATGGCACAAGTGACTTCTTATCTAGTCATCGTGCGTATCTACGTTTATGAGCGAGAGTCCCGATTTATTTCATATCAGTTCATTTCCTTCTCTCCTTCCTATATTCTTGATTCCACACCTTTTCCAATCGGTTGTGGAACATAGAGGGGCAGTTATACCACATGCAGAGCGCTAATTGCACTTCCAGTATTTTCCATCAGTGCACTTGAACTCGGCATTTGTTGTCACCCGGGTGTCGCCATTATGTTGCAATAGGGAAATTCCCATTTAGGGATCGTTATTCACACTTCCATTGAAATCAATAGAAATCCATTCAATACTTTAGAAACAGGTCAAATATTTTCATTTAAAAATGTCACAAGAAAAGGATAACACAATATATTATTCCGATTGAAGCCAGTGGCATATCGCTTACTGATTTATTTAAAGCTTTTTTTTTTTGGGGGGGGGATATTCGTACCGCTTTTATCAAATAGCATAATTATATAGATCAATTTCATATGACCAGAATAATTGATCATTATGTACATTGTCGTGGACAAATCTAACTAGGATAATTTAACCTGACTATTACCAGTATTATCATGATGGGTAAGCAGCACACTGTAAGAAAATTTATCCTTAAAATAAAAGTTCCTGCAGCAGAGTCTCGAGAACACCTGTAATCTTACAGGAAATTGGTATTTGGTTATGGAACCTCACAATTTTCCTTTAATAAAACACCTTTTCCCCTTTTTAAACAGACCTGTTCTGTTAAATTGCAGAAAATTCCTGTTTTATGAATTTACAGAATGTTTCTGTTATTGCTTTTTGCAAAATCTTCTCTCTTTTTTAAAAAATCAGTTTTTTTAACAGTGTATATGGAATAAAGATGTCCAGAATATGACAATTAAAACGAGTATTGAGTATAGTGTAACCGGTAGCATTTTCGGCATTTGTTGCAAGACTTTAATATAAAACTGAATGTCCCCATAATTATGTGTTAAGATAAAGTGTGAACAATTTTAGATAGATTCATAAAGTTGTATTTTTATCTATTTCTGTAACATAGAGCAAGGGGAAACTACTCCAACATTCTAAAGACATTGGGGACACATCAAAAGTTTTTGCTTTGACTTCAGTATTGGCCTGTGTGTTATGTCAGATTGGTTCAGTAATTTTTTTCATTCCAAGCAAAATTTATCCACCACGTAGTCAAGTATATCATGAAATTAAACAAGTAGCTAGGAACATGCATTGCAGAGCATTAGAATTATAGGTTTGAAGCTAAAATGGATCGATACAAATAGCGATTCAAAACTTCGGTAAATTAGTTATGTTTAGCTTGAAATGATTATGTTCCACTCGCTGCACGAGAAAACTGACTAAAGAGAGACGAATTAATATCTACGAATAATGGCACATAATAGAAGCACAATTATAACAGATAAAGCTATCCTAGTGGATAGCAACCATAACAGCCATTGATTTCTAAGTATTGACAACTTGAACCGAAACCATATTCAATACAAAACAATCTGCTTCGAAAACTGCAACGCTGGTAGACACCATGGATCTATAATTAAGTTTGATATAATTATCATTAGTTCTTTGTTAAATGCACGAGTTATACTTACGCTTTATAAACCTATGTTGAATTAATTCGCTCCTTAATTTGACCAGCTCGGCTACATGTATGGTTCTCGCTTCGATTATAAACCCAGATTTTACTGCTATACCCCTCGGGTTTGTTCCGTATATATAGTTGAGCAAGTTATGTGCACTGTGAATACTGATAACACTACTCAATGATAACGTGAGCATGCGCACGTATACAAGAGCTTTAATTGATAAGGGGGGGGGGGGGGGGGTGGTTCTCATACAATAAATAAGTGGTTTCCATTTTGGTTCGGACCAAAGCGAAACTCAGTTTCTGTTATTTTTTTCGGGGGGGGGGGGGGCTCTAAACTTCGGTATACTTTTGAAATGGTGTATATTGTCATATTAGTCCTTATTGCATACTGGTTTGTCTCTACTGTGTGCAATTTTTGTTCATTAGAAATTCCGTATACCTTTCATGAAGTATTTAGGCCATTGAAATTTATGAGAGCCCTATACTTCATTTATCTACATGATCTAGGGGTGCATTGACGAGCATGCATGGGACAACTTTAATCTTTCAATCTGTTTCAATATCTCTTTCAATATTGATTTACGCAATCCGTTTTCGGCTTGATTTTTATTTATTTTTTATTAAAATAATTTTCGGTTCTTTTGTGATGTCAAGTTATAATAATCATATCCCCTCCCTAAATCAATTGCACGTTGTGACGTTATCAGATTTTTTCATTATCATTTTCTCTCTCTCACTAGTAATTCATTTTGTGTTTCATGACGAAATCATAATCCTCAGGTTTTTCTTTTTTTCCACGTCACCTTATTAGTTACCAAATTACATCACAAAAAAATGAACTTTGGTATTGAGTACCAAACAGTACATAAGCTTCACTAGTTTATGTACGCAGAGTGGGAGTCTTATTGTTCTGCATATTAATACTACATTGTATGAATACATTTAATTCAATTCAAATTGTTCAAACCGATAGAGTTTATTGGAGGGTATATTCAACGGTGCCAGGTAAAAATGGCAGAGGTAATAATGGCAGAGGTAATAATGGCAAAGGTAAAAATGGCAGAGGTAATAATGGCAGAGGTAATAATGGCAGAGGTAAAAATGGCAGAGGTAATAATGGCAGAGGTAAAAATGGCAGAGGTAAAAATGGCAGAGGTAAAAATGGCAGAGGTAAAATGGCAGAGGTAAAATTGGCAGAGGTAAAAATGGCAGAGGTAAAAATGGCAGAGGCAAAAATAACAGAGGTGTAGATCATGGCATTCTACAGAGCCTTTTCCGTTAATATCGGTATAATTATTGGCCTTGAAGGGACTCCTATCGACGCAATGAGCATTATGAACTGAAAAGATATTATTTAGATTTTTTATTCATTTTAGGTCAGCTCTATACTTTATCGTTGATATGATTAAACTCAAACGTTTTCATGCCAAAATGATTTAAATTAGTGAGTGATGAAATGATTTATCTTAGGCTGCGTTTATCCGACCTCAAGCCAGAATCGTGATTTGAATCATGATTGGAATCATGATTCAAATCACAAACATGAATCACAATTACTACAGAATCAGGGTTTAGACGACCTTCGTTCCAACGCTGTTTCTCCTCGGATTCGGACCGATCCAGTGCGCATCACAGTGCGCAGTTTGACCCAGGAAGTATAGGTCAACGTTGGACACTTAATTGGAGGTCGGCGACGTACATGTGATGTGACAACGTGGGGCGCGCGCCTTGGCAAGAACCGGAAATAGCTCGACACAATGACGTCATATAATCATGATTCAAATCACGATATCGTTTATCCGAACATTTTCGTACGTGATTCTGCAGAAACGTCTTTCCAAACGCCCTTTTTTTCGTAGTTCATGTTTGTGATTCTAATCATGATTATATTCAATTTCGACTAAACGCAATCGTGATTCTGCAGAATCGTGATTTGAATCATGATTGGAATCATGATTATAGGGTAAAAAAGTGGCGGATAAACGCACCCTTGGCCATTTTGTAGAGTAGAGTAGCAGTTAATCACATACATAACAAACGAATTTTAATGTAAACACCAAATGTGCGCTACCATTAACACACTGAAATAGACAAGTTCGGGATTTCTTCGAACCACTTGCATTACTTTGATAACAAAAAAATAACAAAACGTTCTGTAATAAAAGTAATTTTCATATTTCAACATCATAATGGATCCGAATAGACATTGATATGATACGTATATAGTTCAATGTAAATGATATAATAATAGCAATTAGCGTTCAGTTATTCAGAGAAATACCTCATTGCAGCTATATAGTCCAAGTGGATGTCAGGTTCCTAAACTAGTTTCTATGGTTACGGTTACCGCATGAATTTTGAAATGTGTAGTGAATCAAGGATTTTATTTTAAATTTATTTACTGTAAAAATAGCAGAAAAAAATATTGGTGAAGGTTTACGGAAAACCCATCAAATATTAAAAAAAATTATTAGAAGTTTGAATTTTTGATCTGTGACGTAATAATACGAGCAGCTGCCACGTATTACTTTTCAAATTTGTAATCAGTGGTTCCTGATTGCTAAAAAAAGTCTTTCAGGAGCGGATGTGAAATGATTTGTATGTTGATATACAACAATAATTATTTAGAGGCGTCCACACAATACAAGCACTGTTTTTAGTGGATCCCTCCATTTTCTCAGAATTTTATTTTATAATGATGTTTTGCTAATATATAATACTTTTTTTTGTTTTACTTATGGAAAAATATCATATATTTTACATGCCTCACTTTATATTGTCTGTATAAGTTCATTGTAATTATTTCGACCACTTTACTTTGTTCTGTTGAAAATGAAATAAATAGAAATTGAAATTGAAAAAAATTAAATACAATAAAAACCATTTTCATTTTTTTAATGACAATTCATTGATATATTGTATTACACCAGATTTGGAAAATACGGCTAGAAAATAACGTCACCATTAAAATATAAAATTCTAATAGCTTTTTAAATCTTTGATGGATTCCCTTAAGCCCTAACCAATATCATTTTAATTATTTCCTGCTATTTTTACAATAAACTTTATGTCAGGGTGAATTTCCCCTTTAATGAACTAAGTACAATACTTGGGATCCAAAGTGTGCTTCAAATTTGAATATTAGAAGAGCGATTTGACATGAGAAGGCTGTGCATGTATTAAAGTCCATGCAGGAATATATTAAGAAAAACCAACTTAGGTGTTATCAATTTGGTGCAGAAAATCTACGTATGATTAAAAAAATGTTACCCATTCTATTCTCAGAACCTTTCTTATTTAATCTACTCTACATGGAGGGGCTATTAGGTTTTTTGGCATAGGGGTTTAAGACTGGCCATTTATACCTCTGTCATTTTTTACCTCTGCCATTATTACTTCTGCCATTTTTACCTTTGCCATTTTTACCTCTGCCATTTTTACCTCTGCCATTTTTACCTTTGCCATTTTTACCTCTGCCATTTTTACCTCTGCCATTTTTACCTCTGCCATTTTTACCTTTGCCATTTTTACCTCTGCCATTATTACCTCTGCCATTTTTACCTCTGCCATTTTTACACCGAGCCATATTCAACCATACACTGTTAAAGATTAAAAAAGTTTAAACAAACAACCATGCTTAAATTATTGATAATGAAATATTTGAATTTAAACAACAAAGTTTAGATTAAAAAACAACTACCGTGCGATTCACATATAGTAAACAGCATTCTTTAAATGATTTTTAACAGTGTATATTTTTTTCATTCCTTTTTCATCCCTTTATTTTTTTGCGTATGCTACACTGAAATGGAATTAGTTCTAGTTTGAAAAAAAAAAGGATTCGTGAAATTTCTTCGTTTGTTGAAAAATACATTGGACGAACAATAATTCTATATGTACAATGACCTAATGAAAACACAAATGCCCATTCATCAATGCGTTCTCCATCTACTTCTGTGGTTTTTAATGTACAAGATAGAACTTCTTCTTCTGTCCGGTATTTCTAGAACCCCATAGGCCTAAATGGTCAAATATGACCCTACATATTTGCAAGAAAATTTCCTGCATAAATTTTAATTTTCACAAAGATTTTTCTTTCATTTGAAAAATAAAACTAACAGTATAAAAATAAAATGAAGTAAAGCATATTGAATTAAAATCTCATGTGTTTCTTTTTTTTTAATTACAACTTTAAATGTAATGTAAAAAAAAAACCTATAGGACAGCGATGTCTTAGCCAATCAAAATAGAAAACGGACCTGCTCGCATGGTACGTCACAGATCGACCGGGAATTACAAAGATGGCGATCCCCAGTGCAGGGCAAATTCCCCAAAAATACCGATGATTCGGGCTTGGATTGACTGCTTTATAGCAGCTAATTAAAAACATCAATCAGACATATCTTCATGAAATTTTATGGAGAAAATGATAATGGAAAGAAAAATCTGGCCTGGACTTCCCCTTTATGTTGTCATTTGTCAGAACCCCCCTCCCCGTTATTTATAGTTGTCAGAAGCATTATCATATTATAATAAATTGATTTATCCCTAAACATGTTAAATTGCTTCTTGTAACATGTGGTGATTGATGAAGTCTCTTTGTCAGATTTTCGAAAGCAATGATATTGTGGAATTCAAGAACTAGAATACAAAAGAAATAGTGGCACCATCGACTCTTTCATTTGTGTATATCACTGTGTCGTTCCCTAATAACTACTTTGTTGAAAATAAGCGAAACAAAATGTCATATAACTTTTTTTTCTCTTTTTATTTAAATTAACTTTTGATTTGCATGGACTTACCCTTTAAAAATCAGACTTTCCCATATATGACGACCCTTACATTTTATTCAAGTGATACGGGGAAGGCTAATGCATATTCATGGTAATGACTTGTTTCAGTGTCATTCTCTTCATTTGTTTCAGTTTTGATTCTGTTTGGGATAGACCAGGGAGGTAGAGACCGCCTCCCTGCAATGCCCTGGACATGCTGGATAGTAAAATGACGTAATGGTTGGAAAAATATTCATATAGAATCAACGGTGCATATCTGAACAATTTTTTTTCATATGGGCACAGAGAGGGATTATTACTGGATCTGTTCAGTCCCATGGGAGAGCAGTAATTTGTCAATGCTGGATTTTATGGGAACTTAATTAGTTGCCCAAGAAACCCTGTGAGCACTGTGACTGCAACCAAGTTTGCATGTAGTCTTGGTTTGAGCCCATGTAGCGCGAAAAAATGCTGAAAAACACCTTTTCATATCTTTAGCGTTTGAAGGATATTGGATGAACTACCAATCGATAAAGGTGTGGATGATGTCATTATTAAGACTTATTTTTGGCGATCTCATTTTTAACACATGAGTCTATGGGGAAATAGTTAGTGGTGTGTGCCCCGAAAGGCCGAAAGCCCAATATGGCGGTATACAGGGACGATATAACTATAGATGCAGGCAGTCAATCCCTCTCACTATTATTATCATGTACATAGCAAAGAAAGAAGAAAAGCGAACAAGAAAATTAAGAAAAGGAAGAAGGAGGAGAAACAAGAGGAATAATAATGACAACAATAATAATATCTATTTTTTATATAGCGCTTTTCCCATAATGGCCCAAAAGCGCTTTGCAGCACATCATTACCCCGGTCATCGGATCCTTGCATACCCGCATACAATGTATGCACCTTCTCCACTCCCTGGGGAGCATTCCAACAAGAGTTTCAAGACTCAATTGCTAGGCATACTACATAGGTTTTCGCATCCTACCGGGTACCCATTTAGCACCTGGGTCGATCGAGAGTGGCAAAGTGTGGATTAACGCCTTGCCAAAGGACGCTAGACCGCGGTGGGATTCGAACACATGACCCCCTGTTTTCAAGGTGAGAGTCAGAACCACTACACCACGGCTCTTCCACAAATAATGATGATAATAATAATAATAATAATGTAAGAAGAAGAAGAAGAAGAAGAAAAAGAAGAAGAAAAAGAAGAAGAAGAAGGAGAAGAAGAAGAAGAAGAAGAAGGGGAAGAAGAAGAAGAAGAAGGAAAAGAAGGAGAAGGAGAAAAAGACGAAATAAAAGAAAAGAAAAGATAAAGGGAAGGCCAGGGCCAAAAATAAAACAAAAATTCGGAATAACGTAATAGTTCTGGTAGTTCAGATGGTTGATCACAGCATAAAAATATACTGCTATACAGTGTAGTTTAAAGAGCACCCTCTTTCGTTAAATTGTTTTGCAAAATGCTTTACACATTTACAAACAAGAATAATAAAAACGAGGATCCAAGGGTATCTGAACACGTTTATTTCAATAGCATTTCCATTTCTCACTCAGGAAAAATCTCTTTTATTGCAGGCCACATTTTTCGACTATCGGATTTTGTTCTTCATCTGATATAGGCCTATTTCATTATTTCTCTCAAAACAATTTTCCATAATTGGGTTAGATTATGAATATTAGGTGTTTAAGAGTTAATGAATAGGCCTACAGAAAACAAGTTGTATAGGTTCCATGAGCCTAATTACAACAGGAGGGCTAAAGATATTCATTCGACCCAACCCATTCGATTTTTTTTCAATTTGATATTGCTGATTGACAAAAGTGTATGAATATAATTGAAAATCTAACACTGATTCTAGAAATGGTAACTACTGAACTTTCTTAGCCCAAATTGGGAAGGTATAAAATGACTTTGGAACCATTTTTTTTGACTGGCGGAAGAATTAGGGCTATTTTACTGTTTCAGTTGATAAATTTGATCCCATCATAGTTATCCGATTTTCATAAATGGCGATTTATTTTTAAAATGAGCTGGCTACGATACCCTTCTCTGGTCAGATATGGAATGTCAGGTATATATCCTATCCAATGGTAGTAAACATTCGACTCTCTAATTTCACGTTTATTTTTTATGGATTTTTCAATAGTGCCATTTTAACACACAAGTCTATAGGGAATGTTTTACGCGCGTGACACCTATAGTGCTATTTTCTAGTGACTGTGATTTTATCACAAAACAGACATGGTGCCATTTAGGTGACACGACATTTGCTCCGACGACAATTACTCCGTGCTTTATTTCGTCTAAGGTATAGCGTTAGGGTTGCAATAGGGTTATATGTAAAGTTTAGGGTTAGGTTTGGGATAGGGCATAGTGTTGAATCCATAGTTGAAGTTGGTTATTCCATTAAGTATGTGCAGTGGCGTAACTACGGGGGCACGTGCGCCCCCCCCCCCCACGGCTGCCCCCCCCCCCCCCAAAAAAAAAAAAAGAGAAAAGAGGGAGAAAGAAAGAGAAACGTAGGGGGAGAATAAATTACTGTATATTATATTATATATTATATTATATTATATTATATTATATTATATTATATTATATTATATTATATTATATCATATCATATCATATCATATCATATCATATTATATTATATTATATTATATCATATCATATCATATCATATCATATCATATCATATCATATCATATTATATTATATTATATTATATTATATTATATTATATTATATTATATTATATTATATTATATTATATTATATTATATTATATAATGTTATATTTATATAGATTATATTACATAAGCAATTTTTTTTACATAACTTTATGAAGCGTAGTTTGCGTGTTCATCATTCCTGGTTCTCACACTGTCTGCTTAATGAGATATATAATCCTGTTGTACTAAAACATCCCGTTTTCATGTCAATATACACCAAATATATTTTCTCGCACTTCGAGATATTATTGTTTTATGTAGTGACATAATATGCTTCTTTTTCATGACTACTTAAAGTGATTGCCCCCTTTAAGGTCTGAATATAAAATATTTCCAGTCCGTGCTTGCGTTTGCATTTTAGTGCATTGGTAAGATATGTCTGCTCTTCATGAATTCATAAAACCAGTCCTTAAAATTTCAATTTTTTGTAGTGAAAATAAAAAAATTTCACCTCGCGTTCGCATCATGTGGTTAGTGAAATATGTATGGTCGTGGTGAATTCCTACAAACAAGCCTGAATGCCCCTCTTCGGGTCTGAATTAAAAAAAATTCAGCTCGCGCTTCGCGCTCGCAATTTTTGATCATTGAGATATATATATAATGTTCATGATTACAATGACTACAAATAGTGCCTCATGTGTTAAGGTGTAATTCTATCAAAATCAGCAAGCGCATGGCGCTCGCATTTGATGACTATGGTGAGATATGTATGCTCTTTATGAATTCCTTAAAAAAAATCCTTCATGTGCTTAGTTGGGGTCAATATATACAAATTTTTGCTCGGGCTTTGCGCTCGCATCGATAGTTAAGTGAGACAGGTACGTACCTTTATTTGAAAAAAAAAATGCTTATAATGTTTTGGTGGAATTGTATATAGAGGCGATGATGGTAGATAGTATACTCAAATGAGGAGTGGATTTTTGCATTAGGATAGACAAGGCGAACATGTACTTTAAAACAAACACTTAATATAAATCACTAAACGGTCATCGTACAATGTCGTGTGCAGGTGGATACAGGGAGGGTGCAAAGGGGGTATACATACCCCCTTTCTAAGGACTTTCTGCTCAGCAGAGCCCCCCCCCCCCCCTCTCCCGTAAATCACGGATCCTCTCCTGGCTGATGGTACAACGTACTGTTATTCTAGTCATTTTTAAATATTTTCTATTTCATGGATTGAACTAGAAAAGAGTAATTTCTGATAGTAAGAAATTACAAGACATGATGAGATGCATGGCACAAGCGACCTCTTATCTAGTCATCGTGCGTATCTACGTTTATGAGCGAGAGTCCCGATTTATTTCATATCAGTTCATTTCCTTCTCTCCTTCCTATATAGAGGGGGCAGTTATCATGGACCAATCCACGGAGGATTATTCTATTGTTACTGGTGGTGCTGAGCATTGTCACAGCACCCCCAGTAACAATAGATAATCCTCCGTGGATAGGTCCACGGCAGTTATACCACATGCAAGTGCGCTAATATATGGTCTACTGCACTTACAGTATTTTCCATCAGTGCACTTGAACTCGCAAGCGTATGCTTTTCTTGTTGAAAAGTCAACATGATTGCATTTGTTGTGACCCGGGTGTCGTCATTATGTTGCAATAGGGAAATTCCCATTTAGGGATTGTTATTTACACTTCCATTGAAATCAATAGAAATCCATTCAATACTTTAGAAACAGGTCAAATATTTTCATTTAAAAATGTCACAAAAAAAGGATAACACAATATATTATTCCGATTGAAGCCAGTTGCATCGCTTACTGATTCCTTTAAAGCTTTTTTTTTTTTTTTGGGGGGGGGGGAGATATTCGTAACGCTTTTATCAAATAGCATAATTATTTAGATCAATTTAATATGACCAGAATAACTGATCATTATGCACATTGTCGTGGACAAATCTAACTAGGATAATTTAACCTGAATATTACCAGTGATGGGTAAGCATATAGAATAAAGATGTCCAGAATGTGACAATTAAAACGAGTATTGAGTAGTGTAACCGGTAGCATTTTCGGCATTTGTTGCAAGACTTTGATATAAAACTGAATATCCCCATAATTATGTGTTAAGATAAAATGTGAACAATTGAATAGATTCATAAAGTCGTTTTATCTATTTCGGTAACATAGAGCAAGGGGAAACTACTCCAACATTCTAAAGACATTGGGGACACATCAAAAGTTTTTACTTTGACTTCAGTATTGGCCTGTGTGTTATGTCAGATCGGTTCAGTATTTTTTTCTCCAGTCATTCCAAGCAAAATTTATCCATCATGTAGTCAAGTATATCATGAAATTAAATTTTATGTAATGACATAATATGCTTCTTTTTCATGACTACTTAAAGTGATTGCCCCCTTTAAGGTGTGAATATAAAACATTTCCAGTCCGTGCTTGCGTTCGCATTTTAGTGCATTGGTTAGATATGTCTGCTCTTCATGAATTCATAAAAACAGTCCTTAAAATTTCCATTTTTGTAGTGAAGATCAAAAATTTTCACCTCGCGCTCGCATCATTTGGTTAGTGAAATATGTATGGTCTTAGTGAATTCATACAAACAAGCCTGAATGCCCCTCTTCAGGTCTGAATTTAAAAAAATTCAGCTCGCGCTTCGCGCTCGCAATATTTGATCAGTGAGATTTATATATAATGTTCATGATTACAATGACAACAAATAGTGCTTCATGTGTTTAGGTGTAATTCTATCAAAATCAGCAAGCGCATGGCGCTCGCATTTGATGACTATGGTGAGATATGTATGTTCTTTATGAATTCCTAAAAAAATAATCCTTAATGTCCTCAGTTGGGGGTCAATATATACACAAATTTTTGCTCGGGCTTTGCACTCGCATCGATAGTATAGTGAGACAGGTACGTACCTTGAAGTTTGAAAAAAATTGCTTATAATGTCCCTTTTTTGTCTGAATATCAAAAATTTTCAGCTCGCGCTTCTATTATTTGATCAGTCAGATACATATCCATTCAATGGTACTGTCCTTAAAGTGTCTCGATTATGTCAGATCTGGCAAAAGAGCACGCTTCGCGCGCCCACTAAGTGATTCATTTTTTATGGTGCCCCCCCCCCCCCCCTGCATTGACCCACGGTACGCCACTGAGTATGTGCAATTTACAGCGGAGCAAATGTCACGGAACACGGAACAATACGCTAAATTATATATGGACAATATATAGAAACAATATTCTCGAGGCTAGTATAACTTTAGAATCATATAACTACCTTTCTTGTATATTTTTTCAAGATCATTCATTTCTGTAGCACAAACATCACGTTTAGCACCTATACGTCAATTTCCTGTTGTTGTTTTTTCTAAATCATGTACATTGTGGATTCATATTTTTCACTGTTGTGTGTTTAGTTACCATTGAATTAGTATTTTTTGTTTTGTAGTGATCTTTATTATTAATTCAAATAAACTTCATACATACATAATCAAGAAAATATAAAATAAAATGATAATTGCAGCAGTGCAATACACAAATTAAATAACAGTGTAATAAACATAGCAGGCAAATTGTATCAGAACAGAGACATGATCCGAAATTATGCAAAAATAACATTTCAACAACTAATGTATGCAGCTAAAGCAAATAATAAAACAAAGACGTAACAACTATGCAAATTGAAAGAATGAATGTATATGAGCATTCTCCCGTCCCATGAGACCCCCCCCCCCCTAAATCAGACCCCAAAGCTGAACAAACTAACACACATATATGGAATCTCACTTGTACTATCGATATACTATTATCATCATGATTATACGCGATACAGAGAAGTTTTGCATAAATATGTTTATGATCTCAATTAATATTCCAAAGCTCATGAATGTGTTACAGAAAGTGTTCACTAATGTGTTTAAAGATTTTTGGGGCTCTCATTTATTCCTTGTTTGTTATTTGTTTCGTTTTGTTCTGTTTGTTAATTTGTTGAATTGCTTTAAATTCTATAGTATTGTGACGGCCTCGAATCCAACTTCCAGCTGACACGGTTTTCTTGTCAGGGTGCAACCGTGCCTGAGTGTCAGTTGCGTTCGTTTGGTTGCTGATGGTCTACAAAAGAATGGTTAACAACCATCACCAACCGTCGACTCTGGTTTCTCCAGTCTAATCATCCGTCGACTGCAATCGATCACCTCTCTCGTCTCATTTCAATAAATCGGATATCCGTCGACCATTCATTCACCAGCATTCGTTCCATACTCCAATCATTTGTCCCTTTTTAGCACTCATAAGAACGTAGTTCAGAGTGTAGGTTCAAAGTCTGATCATAACCTTTAATTTCTCAAAGATAAATCAGTAAACAGAGCGAAATAAGAGATGAAGGGCAACATGTGTATAACGGTAAAGGAAAGGAAAATTGATACCCGAAATCATCAGCATCACATTCCAGTTTCAATTAATTTAATGAATTCATTTTGGAAGACGAGGTAACGTCAAACATCTCGGGGGGAAAAAACTATTGTTTCCGTCACGAACATGAACAATACTCATTGTACACCTAGACTTGCGAGATCAGCATATCATTTTCAGCCAAGCTGAACAACATAACATTGATTATTGGTCTTCTTTCCAAAGGGAAGCATATGACCGTAAATGTGAAATGAAGCCACAAAACAGAAAAAAAGATGACAACTTGCAAGCGAAATGTCGTGTGTTTTGTCCAACGTGCTACAAAATAGCTGACTTTGTATTAATATCTGTTTACGTATTGGATGTATGTAAAAAAAAAAAAAGCATGGGCGGTGATACCGCCCCCGTCCCCCCCCGAATTTCGAATTTTGTAGCAGTCTATGGATGAGGGTCATCTCCACCCCCCCCCCCCCCCCATGGAGGGACGAAAAATTCACCAAAATGCCGCTGGTGAAAATAAATAATTCAATTAAACATAACTAAATTTAATATAATAGAGGAATATTACAACAAGAGCAGTGTCAAAATATAATGTGAAATGTGGGGATGATTTTTTTTCTTTTAAGCATAATTATCTTTAGTTCGGGTACCCCCCCCCCCACAAAAAAAGTGCATGTCGCTATTCCAATTCATTTGATATTAACGCATAGGCCCTCAACGTTTATTGTGTGAATGATATAAACTACAAATTATTTTTATGAGATAAATTTTCCGATTTTACATATAAAATTTATTCGATCGAGTGCCCAATTAAAATAAAATATCATGGGTATTTATATAAAACCCCTTCTCAAGCATGGGCTGAACAATTCAAGATTGTCAGTAGCTTTCTAATATCCAATAACTTAATCTGTAAAAGAAGTGCTCAAATTGCTTTTTTTAAATAAAAATATAAAAACACTACTGAGAGAGATGCTAAATCAAAACTCTAAAGGCTGAAAGGGGCAAATGTTATGGAACCGGGATAAAAGCCAAATCCAAACTCTATGACGGATGAAAGAAAAATGCCAAATTTAAATTCAAACGACTGAAAACACATTCAATAACCACTACTCTTATTGCAATAATGTAATGTTATTATGCTACTCCGATCCTTTACCACAGCTTATAAGACGGGCTCTAATTTACTGCAAATATTGATCAGTGATTTTCACCTTTTCATCATTGATAGATGCTCATTTGATTTATATTCAAATTTCATTAATCATTGGTCTACAGAGTATGACAACTCTCCACGCGTGTCATGTGAAGAAAAACATAAGCATACATAAGGCTAGTCGTGGTTCAAGATAAAAGGAAACATTACATTTTATAAGTTGCGTTGTACACTATTATAATCCATGCCTTGTACCGATTCAGGGGCGGATCCAAGATTTTTCGAAAGAGGGGGGGAATTTCCCGAGATAAAAAAAAGGGTTTTAACCAAAAATTTAGGTTATTTCGTCCATGAAAAAAAATTGACAAGCCCCCCCCCCCCAAAAAAAAAAGGTTTTAACCAGAAATTAAGGGCATTTCGTCCACGAAGAAAATTGACAAGCAAAAAAAAAGTCTGCACTTTCAAAGGGGGGGGGGTACACTTCTGTTTTAACGGAATTTTTACATTACAAATTTTAATTGGGCCTCTCAAAAGGGGGGACGCGGGCCGGCTGTGCCCACCTGGATCCGCCAGTGTACTGATTTCCTTTTCATTGAAATTAAGTATTAGTTTAGTTCCTTCCTTCAGGTGAACAGAATATGTTGCATCATGTTGCTATTTTAACTATCTCAGTTATTTTCTTTGTTGTGGCGATATCATAGAATTACGTTATATTGTTTGACGTGTTTTGAAAACTCTTGAGGAGGGGAGGACGGAGGAGGGGGAATTTTGAATATTTCTATCTGTCTGTACTCCTTCTCTCACCCCCTCTCACCCCATGCTCCGCCTCTTTCAACATTGTATGTCGTAGCCTATATTCTAACGAATTATGTGAAGCAGTCTTCATAATTTTACGTCACATTAATTCAGCAACGATTATAGGAAGCGTAATTTCATAGTAATTCATACCATGGTGTCCGGTGCATAAGAAATGTGTCGTTTCATCATCATCATCATCATCATCAATTCAACATCATCATCATCATCATCATCATGATCTTCACCATCACAATCATCATCATCATGACCACCATTAGGCCTATCGTTATTATTATCATCATCATTATCTTCTTCTTATTATTATTATGGTACAAATCTGACTGGAGCGAAGTGCACTGTCTTATTGTTTTAATGTCAAACTCAAAGTCCTTATCATAATGTTGGCCACAATTATCACGGGATAAGATCTTGAATTAATGATAAGACCATGCTGAAAATAATATACGATCAGATAATAAAGTAAACTTAGAATAACAAAACATTGACAATTTCATCAAATCGGACAAGGAATAAAAGTTATGACATTTTTATATTTTGTCTTATTTTGGTGAAACTGTAATTCTACGCATCAATATGCAATGACAACATTTAATAACTTTCTTTGTTCACAAAATGGTTGCGAAAGTTTGAAATTTAAAATACAATAACTTCGTTAAGTTTTCAATCATTATCGAAATAGAAGTGCCTTGCAAAATACAATTTGTAATATAAAACAATTATCAAATCGGACAAGGAATAAGTTGACATTGACATTTTTATATTTTGCATTAGTTTGGTAATTTAATAACAGTAATTCTATGCATGTTTTCATAAAATAATGTGCAATGAGCGACCTTGCATTGATATGAAATCATATTTATTTAATTTTTCCTCCAAGAATGTAAAAATAGGATTGGTTGCTAATTGAATGTATAAGATAATTATTCCTGCAACTAATTTTGTAACAAGAGATATATTGTTCTTATAAAACAATATATGATTTTATGTAATAGAGTACGGAAATAAAAGTGGAGGACGTCATCAGCCCACCTATTGCATTCATAACCGCACTGAATAACTTTAAGGCTCATATTCTAAAGTCGGGTTTAATTTAAACTCCGGTTTTAAGTTGTGGTTTAACTATGGATAGCCAATAGTGGCATAAATCTCTAGTAGAATTTCAGTGTATCAGCTCATTTTCTATCAAATCATTCTTCACTGTTTCGGAAGGATAAATACAATAGCTTTCTTCACCAATGCACGAGATAGAAAAGAACATATAAATGTGTAAGCAACATTCATGACATTACAATGTAAGGAATTTTACATATTTGGCTTTCCATAATTTTAGCACAGAGTTAGACCATGATGTAAGTTAAACCTGACTTCAGAATACTCGTCATAATGTGGTTACTAATGCTTGCTAAAGTTTAAAATTTAAAATTCAATAACTTCGTTATTTTTTAGACTTTGATGAATGTTTTCCGCATATTGTTAATTTTCGCCTGTTTACTGAGATATCATTTTCAACCAGCATGGAGTAGGGGCCTACCCCTACCCCTTCAGTCATCATCGAAATACATTAACAATATAATTATATAATTATGTATAAATTTACATTACATGAATATCTATAAATTACCTCCAATCATATAAATACATATTTATATAGCATGTATAAGTTTCAATTAATGAATTTTAATTCACATTGAAGAATAATGATGATATTATGTTTATCCGATTACGTTTTTAAACTTAGACCATGTATTTCTTCGTATTGATGCAGGCTTATACATGTACAGTATATATTATTCAGTATTCTAACAAAGGGTTGAAAGTTCCTTTAATAAGTTCAACGCTTTAGATTTTTAGACTATTCAGATTGGAATAAGTTAAACTAACTTTATAGGAATTTGATTACCGTATTTATGTAGGCTTATGAATTTGATTACCGTATTTATGTAGGCTTATAGGCTTATGTATAAGCCTACATAAATACGGTAATCAAATTCCTATAAAGTTTTAGAATACTGAATAATTGTACTTTTAATTACTAATTGCAATATTCTTAAAATCTATATTACTGCATGTGATTATACTATTTTCGTTGTCCTTTTCACGCACCAACATTACAGTAAGTCATATTGGAAAATCCAATCTTGATTAGAAAGATAATAGTACTCTAATCCAAATATCTAATGGCGCAAATATTATCTGGGGCTCGATCCCTAAACTTGCGAAACCTTGGACATCCTTCGAAGCTCTCTTTGGAACCCGACGTCGAGATGGTCATCGAGATGACATTCTGTGTCAGAGTGAATTAGCAGAGATGTGGACTCTCTTCTTTGCTCTTCTATCAATGTGAGACTGACATCGTTGGTCGTATGTCCTTCCCTAAAAGAAAAACAAACAGAATAAATAGAAGAAAAGATTCTATGAATAGGACAATAAAGTTAAGGTTGAAGTGGAGGTTCTATTTCTAAAATAACACGAGACAACAATATTTTTTCTCTTCTATTTAACACAAAAATATCGTAAAATTCTATTTCATGAAAATGAGGTGAATGCTTGCTTGACATAATGTATTTAAAATAAATGTAAAATTGGAGAAGAGAAATCCACAAAGCAATGTTTGTAAAATAATGTCATTGAAAAAAATTGGTAAGACAAAACAACAAATTGAGTATTATGTATACAGTGCTTTGGCCTGAAAAATGTGAACGGGCTATAAAATCGATCTAAATAAATAGGTGATTAGTTAATTGAATTCGCATATCTATAGGCAAAAGAGTAGAATACGCCAACATTCAAGAAAATTATACGATTAAAGGTATGTTTAGAGATTTCTCAGTGTTTTTTTTTATTTCTCAGTGTTTTTTTTTAATCCTATGCCAGTGAATGTGGCAGAAGCCTTAAATCATATATTTCTCCGAATTCACTTTTAATTTTTTCCCACAAAAATTAAAAATGATGCGTTATGAAAACTATGTGTGTTTTTTAATCTTCTTGTTCTAATTGCCAAATAGTAATTCAAAAATCAAGTTAGGCTCATCGTAAAGTTCATTTCCCAGTGCATTTGCTATGTTTCTTTTTCTATGTAAAAGATAAATTTTTCGTATACGCACAGCAATACAAGTTTTTCATAAATGTAGGTACCCGCATCTAATTTCCCCATTTCAACTGAATCACTTTTCCATTCTCTTTTCGTGGAAATGAAAACCCTTTCATTTCCTCGTGACGTAGATGTAAATGTACTATATTAATCACTGAAATTAAACTGGCACATAATGAACAAGGTTTAGAATGATATCAAGTAGCTAGCAAAGCTTGTAACAGCCTCGGCAATCCTTAAGATTTCAATGTCCTGTTGATATTCTGTTTTGATTTTGATAGGCCTACCAAAGACATTGAAAGAACAATTTTTTAACCTGTCAACTACATGCATAAGAATCTGTATATAACAATTGTTTTATAGAGTAGACATTTGGAAATCGAATATTCCGTACCCCATTAAACAAGTACTTGTTTTTTCTCTCTTTTTTTGTTTGGTGGTCATTTATTTATATAGGGTGGGGCAATTACTTCTAAGTAGGTTACCTTCACTTTCACTTGGTTCACTGTCCCTCGTTATTTCATTACCTTTGTTTAGGTCTATGCTTGAAATACTTGAACTTTTTTGGCAGAAATTATAAGTAGACCTCTGCCCCCCCCCCCCTTAGGTCAACCATGGACCTGCCGCCCCTGCGTATCCTGACACACAGATTACAAGATAGTCGTGATTTTCTTACCTTGTGGAGATGTCATTCTCCTCTTCATCCGAGACTTTTTTAAGTTCCATATCTTGTGTTTCATCTGCCTGCAGATGTGGCACAATCTCTGACTCAGTGTGCCCCTTCTCACTATCCTCAACATTCTTCACCACTTGGTATTTACCACCTTTCAGTTCTTCCCCTTCAATGGACAACACCTTGACAGGAGCTTCTCCTAGATGGTAGACGCAGTAGTTCCGAAGACACAGGTAACAAGCAATTGCCACAAAGACCGTCAGTAACCCCAAGATGAGCATCCACTGGTGGTTGCTACCCGACGATGACGGCGATGATGATGACCGTCGTCTGGTGAGCATGACCGTGCCGGCGACAACCAGGGCAATCCCGACGATGCTGAAGAAGATAGATATGACGAAGCAACTCCTGAGGCAAGGCCCTTGAAGCACTTCTCGCTTCATTTTGTCACTTTTGGGCAAGATCGAGGAACGTGAAGGACAATGAGGAGGCTTCTTATGTGCCTTTCTGCTGATAGGTGATTTGGACACCTTGCTCTTGGCCTTTGTTCGATTCAAGTATACCAGTGTGTCGGCATGTCCAAGGATGATGCCAATTGTTTTGTCATCATAAAGTATTCGAGGTTCGTACATTGTTTTGATAAAGAGATTTGTAAGATTTATCTTAAGAATTATCCATTCTGGCTAAGTCATCAGAACGACACATTCTGAAAAGTGGGACTCGATTGACGGCTTGGCGGGAAACTTCGCATTTTCCAATGTCGTGTGTATAAATTTTCAAAGTGATTGTTGCAAGAACAACAGATGTTTCAGTTGATGTTTATTTGGTGAGAAGACGCATCCCACGCAACCCAAACATTTTCTTTCTTTCTTGCAATATCTATTTCAATGAAGTTTCTTCCAGAGTTCTCTCAATGTAAAAAAAAAATCAGACAGTATAAAATCAAGGTGAGTTTGTCGTCCAGGCTCACGAGAAAAAGAAAAATATAACAGATTCTTTTTGCCAAAGTCAAACGGTCCGCGCAGACGACGAAACAAAAATCAATGAAGCCTTGTAAGTTGTGAAGTGTTTGAATATTTGCATATACAGTACTCTTATTATTTTGGAGAGTTATTTTGAAAATGCCGTCATAGTCATTAGTTATGAATGCATCTGATAATGAAACAATATTGACGGTTATAAAGCTATGCAGATACTATATACGCGTTGATGGTTGATGACACGAATTCATGCACACCATAATTGAGAAAGAAGTGACATAAATGTCCTGTATTTCTGCTCACGTCACATGTTTCGAGAAAAAGAATCATAAAAAACCGCCATAATGCAATTGGAAAGGGCTAAATAGTTCTTGAGACGAGGCCTCCAAAGCATTTCCGAAATGTTCGAAGCATTTTACTGCCCGGGCATTCGTTATTTGAGGGGCGCTTCTTCTTCATATTTTTTGGCTCCACTTTGGTCGTTGGTTGATGTGTTTTGCTCCTCTTTGGTCGATTTAAGTATTCTTGAGTATCGGCATGCCCAAGAATGATGCCAATGATGGTATCATCATCGAGTTCTCGAGATTCGTACATTGTTACAGGACCAGGGATTTTCCAATTTGGGGCTTAATAGCTAAATGAGTCTCAGGGCACAACTTGGCGGGAAACTTCGTCTTTTCCTATAAAATCGTCTGCTTTAGATTATTGTCTGAATGAAGCCGTCCCAGGGTTCTCAAAATGTCAGACAGCACAAGAGAATTTTACATTTCTGGTCTATGAGAAAATGATAGAAGTCGTGATCAAAGTCAAATGGCTCGAACGACACAACGAAAACAAATGAAGCCTTGGAAGGTGTGAAGTCTTTATATATTGAGAATATTATTCTGTGCAGCCACTATCTGAGAGAAATTAACCATGTATCGCTATACCTTCACATAATTCATGTGGCGAAGTCTTCCGCAACCGAGTGAGTACACGGAAATACCATTATGACGATATCGCAATTATGAGAATACATGCACGCTATGCTTAGTGAGAATGTCTTTTTGTGTAATATTTTTTTTCTTATTCATAGGCGCCACGGTTGAGAGAGGGTCTTGTTCACGTCACATATTTTCGGATAAAAGTAATTCACAGTCCTGCATTAAATGGGTTTAGCGGGGGGGGGGGGGTTAGGGGACAATCACCACGTCAAAGCCCCACACGATGACAATTCTGGGTACTTGTTATGTTTTAAGCTTTTTATCTGACGTCGAGTTCGTCTTAAATTATTATAATACTATTATGAACCAAACGTGTCGTAGTAAAGTATTACCTTTACTCGAAGAATGATGACAATGATTATTGATGATAATGATGTTTTCGATCATGTCTAAATAAAGTATAACACCGGTTCTCGCCAAAGACAGGTGTTCATGGCGCAAGGCTCCAACGATATTTGTATTTCATCTAAATTGTGTAGTTGTTTGTGTTATTTAAAAATTTTCAAAGGTTTCATTCTGCCCTGGCATAAGGGTAACTGGATAACTTCTCTGTACAAAACGCGGGTGCAGCACACGAAACTGACAAACACAAAATATGACCAAAAATCATCTTCAAATGATGCAGAATAGGCCTATTATCTTTTTTTTAAATGCATAATTGGGTGCACACACACACAAGAATTATTGACAGAATGACGGTTTATTTGTTATTAAGGCAATGAGTGAGAAAAGTACTCAGAGGGGAACTTTCGGCAAAAATTGTGAATTTATGAAGGAAAACGCAGAAGTCGTAGATAGGGGTCGGTTTTGACATTTTTTTAAAAAACATGTTCTTTTTTTATATAGCATTTATGAGGCGCCGAGTTTCCGTTAATATTGCGCACTATCATAACCCCGGTTGTAGCTCCAGCTGCTATAAGGTCTTCAGGCTCTTCAGGGGGGGCATTAAAGGTCTTCAAGTTCGTCAGGGGGGGCAAAAAGGGTCTTTTAAGCTCGTCAGGGGGGGGGGGCAGAGTGCCCCCTCTGCCCCCCCCCCGTAGGTACGCTAGTGGGGGGGGGGTGGGGGCAGTCAAATGTATTACTGTACACATTCGTGACCAAATTATTTCCAAACACCCCTAAACGAGTTTTTCTGTGTGTGCAAAATAACCCTCTAAACAATTTTTTTTCGCTGGCTTCATTTACACATTTTGGCCCCTAAACAAGTTGTCGCCAGAATATGACCCCTAACACATGCATGAACCCGAACACTTTTCAAAAAACGAGGAGGGAAAAGAAAAACAAACACGTTTTGCTAGTCCTTGAAAAAAAGCTTTGAAAAAATACCCTAAATCCGATTGACTCCGCGATTGACCATTTACCAGTCTTTAAAAACTATTAAAAAATTGTATTTTTGATACCCTTAACGAGTGGGTGCCAGGTAATAATGGCAAGGGTAAAAATGGCAGAGGTAAAAATGGCAGAGGTAAAAATGGCAGAGGTAATAATGGCAGAGGTAAAAATGGCAGTGGTAAAAATGGCAGAGGTAATAATGGCAGAGGTAAAAATGGCAGAGGTGAAAATAATCATAGGTGTTTCTTAGATACCATTCTATCGTCCTGTTTCGAAGGAGAAGTTCACCCTGACAAATGGTTTACTGTAAAAATAGCAGAAAATATATTGGTGAAGGTTTAAGGAAAACCCATCAAAGAATAAGAAAGATAGTATGAATGTTAGGTTTTTTTTCTTTGACGTCATATACAAGCACCTGCCCCGTATTTTATGCACCAACATGTATGCTTCTCAATTTTTTTATCAGTGGGTCATGATTGCTAAAAAAAATTCAGGAGCAGATGTGAAATGATTTGTATGTCGATATACTTAAGGTACAATAAAAATCATTTTCATTTTTTTTTAAATGATATTTCATTGATATTTTTTTATTATACCATATATGGGGAAAAACTACTCGCAAATGACGTCACCATAAAAATATAAAATTCTAATAGCTTTTTAAATCTTTGATGGATTCGCTAAAACCCTCACCAATATTGTTTTTAATTATTATCTGCTAGCTTCACGATAAACTTAAGTTTATGTCAGGGTGACTATCCCCTTTTGTGAATTACGTACAATATTTGGGATCCAAAGTGTGCTTCAAATTTGAATATCAGAGGAGCGATTTGACATGAGAAGGCCGTGCATGTAAGTTTCGGGAAAAAAAGAAATACCAACTAAAGTGTTATCAATTTGGTGCAGAAGATTTACAGTGTGATTTTAAAATGTTACCTTTTCCATTACGTCAACATTATAATTCTAATTTTCTTCTCAGAACATTTCTTATTTAAAGGTCAAGTCCACCCCAGAAAAATGTTGATTTGAATAAAAAGAGAAAAATAAAACTAGCACAACACTGAAAATTTCATCAAAATCGGATGTAAAATAAGAAAGTTATGACATTTTAAAGTTTCGCTTATTTTTCACAAAACAGTGATATGCACAACTACATGTAGGTGAGTCAGTCGATGATGTCCATCACTCACTTTTTCTTTTGCTTTTTATTGTTTGAATTATACAATATTTCATTTTTTACAAATTTGACAATAAGGACCAACCTGACTGAACCATATATATTAAACAATGCTAATTCCACATGTTCAGGTAGGAGTTAATCGTTGTTTCACTTGGCAATGAGGAGAAAATTAGAATATTTCATATAATAAAATACAAAAGAAATAGTGAGTGGATGACGTCATCAGTCTCCTCATTTGCAAAGTGACCAGAATGTGCATATAAATTACTGTTTTGTGAAATTAAGCGAAACTTTACCTTTGCCATTTTTACCTTTGCCATTTTTACCTCTGCCATTTTTACACCGAGCAAACGAGTGCACGCTCGGCCCGCGTCCAAAACGGGAAAAATATCCCTTTAAACGCGTTTTTTGTCACGCATTTGTACAGCAATATATTGTGACTGCCCCCCCCCCCCCGTGGGTGCATTCAAGGAATTAATTCTGCTGGATACCCATTCACCTCACCTGGGTTGCATGCAGCACAATGTGGGTACATTTCTTGCTGAAGGAAAACACTTGACCCCTTTTGAGAAGCAAAATTAATATTTGTAATGTAAAAATGCCATTAAAACAGAGGTGTGTCCACTCTTTTGAAATTGAAAACATTTTTTTTTTGCTTGTCAATTTTTTGGGTACGAAATATCCTTAATTTGTGGTTGAAAACATTTTTTTTTTTTTGCTTGTCAAAATTTTCCTCCGAAAAATATGCCCCCCTTTTGGAAAATCCTGGCTGTATCCGCCCCTGGATATAGGTTCAAATCCTTTATAAGCGAGGGGGGTATCTCTGAGAATATGTCCCGTGGGGGGGGGGGGGTGTTGCGTATGTTATTCTCCACAGGCAGCACCTGCACCTGGAAATTCAACTAAAATGAACTACATTTTGTAGTGAAAATCTTTTCTTTTCTTTCAATGTTTCCTCTTTTATTGCGTGTCAAATTTCTCGTGAACAAAATGACCGTCATATAGTGAAAACCCTTTTTGCATGATTGTCAAATTTAAACCAGCGCCCCCTGTTAAAAAAATCGTTCCCAGGAGTCCATGACACTGCAGAGGGGGGGGGGGGGGGGTGATATGCAGAATTTTGAATAGTCGCGATACAAAACACTTCGAGGTCAGAATGATATTAGAGTTCGACCTCCCTTAGATGCTGTCCCTATATTTTAAGTGAACGCTGAAAAGTGATCATCGGGCAGAGAATAAGTTTTTAATAAACACAGTATAATATTTATTGGCATGAATATGACGAATAATATTCATCACAGGATACAAAAATTGTGATTTTATTAAAAACGAAGTTATGAATTACGTCAGAAATTATGAAAGCAGGTATTAAATGCTTGCATAATGTTTTTAAAAGAGATTATGATTTTAATAGATCATGATGATTAACAAATATTTTCAATAGCGGGTTCGTCAATGGTGTGTTCCATAAAAATGCAAAGGTAGTTCGTTTTCTGAGAAAATTGATTTTTAGTTTTTAGATCTTCTCTTTTTTTTGGGGGGCGGGGGATGTGCCCCTGTTACGCCAGTGTTAACGCATCGATCCACCCCTTGAAATAATAAATGAATAAATAAATAAACGAATAAATGGATAAATTAATTTTAAAAAGAAAATTAAAGAAATAAACCATGGCATTGTTTTGTTTTGTATCAAGCTCATTGATCATATTCATCTGTCGCCCACTCTCGACGGCCAGAGCACAGTTTCATGTACTTGTTCCGTTTCTTCGACACAACTGGCCTCATAACACATGCAGGGACCGCGGACGCGGGGTTTAGGGAAATTTCACAGTCACCAACTCTTTCAATAAACATGTAAAAACGTAACATTTGTCATCATATGCTTTTAAAACTGTTCCACATGCAGCACATGTATATAGGCCTAAAACCTTTATCCTTTCTGCTATAGAGAAAATGAAGAAATGAATAATAGAATGAAGAAAGAAGAAAGAAGAGAGGAATAAAAAAGTGAGTTCTTTCTTATATAATTACGTATAAAGGCCTGCATGGGAAATTCACCCTGCTAAAATTTGATATCAATAAAAGCAGAAAAATTATTGAAAAATATTTCGGGAGCCGGGATTTATGAAAATCCGTCAAAGACTAACGAAGCCTTTTAACTGTCTTGATTTTAGGACGACACAGAAAAGCAGCTCCTCGGGTTTTGCGATATTCAGTAAAATACCGTTTTCTCAACAACAACAAAACAAACAAACAAACAAAAATAAGAAAAAAATATTGCATGGCACTATACATATCTTTTCATAACCCCTTTTGTAATATTTGTAACATATTTTTATTGATCATTTTCCATAAAAATTGAATTTATGAAATTTATATAATAAGTAATGATAATGTTTATACAACGTCGCAAAATAAACACTTTAAAAATAACTCCCTTGTCCTTTATGATATAGGATTTCATAAAACCTTCACCAATGTTTTTCACTATATTATTCTGCTTTTATTAAAACCAGTGAGGATGAACTTTCCCTTATATATTAGGGGGAGACCGGGGAGAAATGGGACACTCACTTGTAACTTGAAAAATAATCTGCCAATCAGCAAGCCAGTTACATCAGTAAAAAGATGTGTATAGGCATAGCTCAAAACAGATTATAATTATCAGTTAGGGCCTACTCTACAGCTCTACAGGTAAGTCATAAACGAGTTTCTTTTTATACCCCCTTTTAGATACCCTTTCATCGTTTCTTGTGAGAAAAAATGTCAAAGGTTCATAATGCTTTTTAGTAACTTAATAAGTGTGCAAACTTCTGAAGATGACATTTTTTTCATAAAAGACAGGTAAGAAACAGTCAGGGGCCGCGGAACTGGGGGGGCTGGGGGGGCTTTAGCCCCCCACTTTTTTCCAAGACCCGTGTACAAAAACGTAAAAATGACCATATGATTGTGATTTTTAGCATGGTCAGCCCCCCCCCCCCCCCCACTTTGAAAACCGTTCCGCGGCCCCTGCCAGTGACTGTCATTCTTATTTTTTTGTTACTAAGGGGGAGAGATGGGACACACTGTCCCATTTCTCCCCAGCACGTGTAAGTACAAAATTGTGCAATTCAAATACCATGTGAAATATATAGACATACTGATCTTAACATCTTTATTGCACACTAAAATGACAGGCCTAGATTGTTCTTTGTTTTAAGTGCCCTTTTCAAAAGAGGAAGTGTCATTTTTTTCCTGTGCCCCCCCCCCCCCACTTTCAAATTTACACATGCCTCATGGGATAGGATTGGGTGTAGGAAAAAATATTAAATATTTTCATATTTAACTTGTTCAATATTCTGTGTGATACTCACATTTTATATTAAAAGTTTATTTTTCATTGTTTTACAAATAATCATGGTTTTTCAAGGAGGGAAAATGTCAGTCTGTTTTGCAGCTTTGTGTCGACTAGACTGAAAAGCTTACAACATGTTGTTATTTTATAATAACAGATGTTTGAATAAAACTTATCTCTTGTGTAAAAAACGATCCGGGCACGTCTCATAGCAAATTTACATTCACGATTTAATATTCAAGGAAAACAATGATTTTTTATGAGAGATATAGTTAAATTGTTGTTCTTACTGAGTGTTCTTAATTGCATGCAACAGTTGTTTTAACGTTGTGTTCTTCAAAAGACGGTGTTTAATTACATCGTTATAACCCATGGTGTGCACATTAATTGTAAGTGCAATCTTCAAATGAAAAAAAAGAGAGAGGGAAAAAAGAGAAAGAAATAGTTTTATTTGGAAATGAAACATGCAGTGCGGTAGGATACTGACGTGTAATTCAGCTCATTTGAAATCTTCAAATTGGTTGACCATTAGTAATTTACCAATGTTAAAGTGTTAATTGAGTTGTCATAATTATAAGAAAACATTAGGCCTACTCTAAAAATCATGTGGATTATCTATTAGATGATAATTTATCTTGAATTTGAAGACCAGAATTATGGGTATAGGCCTACCTGTGTGTAAAAAGAACTTTCAGGAAGAAAAAGGCGAGAATGGTGTATATATGCACTTTTTATAGAGGGGAAACTGTCACAGGCTGCGATTATGTTTTTTCCCTCAACCAAGCTTGAAAAGGGCCTTCTGTTCACAAATTCATCTCGTTTTGCCTTATGATTATCTTCATTGACAGTTGTTTGTTCCATCATTATTCTCCTATAAGTGAGGATTCACTTATTCTTTTGTGGTCGTCCCATTTCACCCCTCTTCAGTGAGTCCCATTGCACCCCGGGGTGTCCCATATTACCCCAAAACTTTTAGGGTTTCAAAATCAAAGTTACACCATGGAGCTCCATGGTTACACAAATGTAGGGGTGGCAATACATATAGGCCCTACTTCATAAATATATACTTTAGTATATATAGTATCATGGCCTAGCTTGAAAAAAAAAGTTAAAAAGTTACAAGGAATCTTTCCCGATTATGCGAAAATGTCCCCATTTCTCTCCGGTCTCTCCTATATAGGCCCTATATGTATAAGTATATATAAACTTCTCCAGGACGGGGCTTTTCAGGAGAAAAGTGACCGTTCCCTATCGGATGTTGTATAAAAATAAATGAAGAAAGAGGGGGAAGAGTGAACAGATGCCAGAAGAGGCATGTATAAAAAGGAAAAGCTTATATATAAAATACTCTATATAGGATCGACGTCGACTATCTTCCCTAAAAAAATATATAAAAATCTTATAATCTATTTTTTTCTTTCGGTCGTGTTGCTCACTGGAGAAACTGAGCCCCCCCCCCCTTGTGACGCCACCCATGTTGACATTGAATAAGAAGTAGGCCTATTATATATACCAACACTAGTGACACCGATTGCCCTGTATTGACATTGACAATAGAAAAACACACAGTTTCGGACAGCAAATCGCTTCTTTTTTGTTATGTTTTTATTCCTTTTTTTCTTTTTGTCTAATTTGTGACTCTATTGTCTAAAATATTGTACAAATTGTTAATTTTATTTGTTTGTAATCCTTTATGTTTGGATTTGAAATTAATAAAATAAACTTGAAACTTGAAACAACGACGCCGGCAACGACGCCCAAGGCACACCCCCTGAACGCGGGCCGCGCGCGCGGCGCCGCCCCTAAGTGCCCCGCCCCCCGCGTTCCTTGCTGCGTCGATAAATCCTCTGTATCGTCTGGGCATTGGATTCCATAGTTTTTAATTTGTTTGTTACCACTTAATACTACGAGACAATAATTACTAGTAGTACTTCTCGAACCATTTTCTTCAAATCCAGAAATCGATGACCCAGCTGGCGTGACCCTTGCAAGAAGATATGAGGCGATGTTGATAGTCTATCAACTAATTCGATTTTAGCCTGTGATATGGAATTTAAATTTCGAATTAAATTTTCAGTTTGTAATCTTTAAAAATAAGATGTAAAATTTATTGATATATTTTTAGAAATATTGTATTTAAGCTGATAGCTTTTTTTTTTGTTGAAAAAAAATCAAAAACTCGATTTGAATTACATAATGAGACTAAAAATTTAGACTATTTCCTCACCGTTCAACACACGTGCAATAAACCGGTCTTTTATCTCTCTCGATCTCGCGAGCTTCAAAGCATTGACAATGTGCATACCGTACATATGGATATATATGCATGCACAGAATGCATGTCATGTGCAGTTTGTTGATGGTGAAGCCCGCTGAATGAATGGACTGGAAGTGAAACTGAATTCAGTGAAAGAGTTTTTATTGTGATTTCTCCAGCTGAGACTGCAACATCAATTTGCAAGGATCGAACGCTCGGGATGCACATGTCTAAGACGGAGCTATCTTAGCTCTTATACCGTATGTCCAACTTCACTGGATTTTGACAATTTCTTGCCGTATAACGAGTAGTTTTTGAGGATTGCAATCATTTTCGCTCCCCATCTTTGTGTGTGAATTGGATGCAGCAAATAGAGGCGTGGCCGTTGGTCTGCATGACATGGTTACCACATGACATCTTTCTTGACATTCGAATTCCAAACGAAGTGCATCAACAATGCTTCATTCTCATCAATTGATACATAGTGAAAACTAAGGTAGCTATAATTCCTTCCTCAGAAGTTTACTGGACTACTGATCTTATTCTGAATATTAAGGGATTAATTGTAAAAGAACATGGATGTAAAAAATGCACTGAGCTTGTACCGAGATAAAGGAGCCTCATTTGACACCGATTTCCATGGCCGATGGCTCCGGGAGAATTGGTGGGTATCGCTGCCCATCTCAGCTGTCTATCTCATCCTTGTCTTTGGAGGTCAACGATGGATGGAGAACCGTCCTGCCTACGACCTACGTCGCCCTTTGATGATGTGGTCAGCCGCATTCGCCCTTTTCAGCTTCCTGGGGTTGGTGAATACAGCGCCAGATCTGTTACGACGGTTGTTCGTTGAGAATGGTTGGCACGATGTGATCTGCAAAGCCAATTTCTACAATGGGAGAATCGGAATGTGGGCATGGTTGTTTCCTATGAGCAAACTCATTGAATTGGGGGATACGTTTTTCATCGTGGCGCGTAAGCGTAAGCTGATCTTCATCCATTGGTATCACCACATTTTCACTCTCATCTACTCCTGGTACTCCCATCATGATTATATCTCCACTGGACGATTCTTTGCAACCCTCAACTTTGGTGTCCACGCCGCTATGTATGCCTACTACGCTGTGAGCGCCGCTAAAGTCACGAAAATACCACAGCAAGTGAAGGTCGGGATCACCGTTATTCAGCTGTCACAGTTTTTTATATCGATTGCTGTGACGGTACATACCATTATACAGCTTGCTCGAGGGAATGAGTGTGATACCCATGGAGTAAATATAGCTTGGTCTGTCGTACTCTATCTTAGCTTCCTTTACTTCTTTTTGAAGTTCTTTTATGAGGCCTACATCAAGCCAAGTAAAGTGAAGAAACTAAAGGAATAGAGCTCAATTTTATCAAGGACAAACAATTGAATATGAATTAAGCACAAGTTACTACAAATGTTTTCTGAACATTTACTTGTGACCTTTGTTCTAATGCTATATTAAATTTGTACATATTTTGAAGGAAGTAAAAGATCAAAAGATGAAAAAACTTTGTTTTGAGGAGATAAAAAAATCTTCAATTCTTAAAATCAAGTCAACCCCCTCTCCCCTTCCACCCCCCCAAAAAAATCATGCTGGACTATAACTTGGCTTTAAGATAAAATATCTTGCAGAAAGCTATAGATAGGGGAAGGGGTGAACTCAACGCCTAAAAAAATCCCTACAGTTTTGCCCGTTATGCAGAATTATTGATCTTTTTATTTAGTGGGGAGGTGTTGCAACTTTACCCATTGGTATATTGATTGAAACTGAATATTGTATTCTTTGTTATGTAAAACACCTCTGTCCATGGGATGTAACTCTCCCCGTCCCTTGGGCAACTGATCAATTTTTCTGCAGTATTTAAAGGGGTTTCATATTTGTTTTCATTAAAAGCCATATTTTAGTATGGCTGAATTTAGATATCTTCATATCCTATTAACAGGTACTTGTCTTCTTGATGAAAGTGTTTTTTGTATAAGATTGAAAATGACAGCATAAAAAGCAAATTCATTTTATTTTCTTTTAGATTTTACATGCTTATATATGCAATATTTAAGGTAACAAACAAACAACAATCCATTGTGCATTTCTCTTTAAAGTGTGTTCCTTTAGATTTCCTGTGCATGTATGAAGTGCCTCTGTATTAAAGGAGAAATCATTTTAGTTGTGTTGCATATAGGCCTATACCCAAAGAACCCAGCAATGTGCTTGGGATGGTCATGTGGAGATACGGTAGAGGCCGGGTACCAGTAAAAATATTTGATAAAATTATTTAGAAGGACTTTGTAAATGTGCTTGTTGACGCTGTTGACAGTATTGAATACAAGTCTTGCCAAAGTAGATTAATAGTTCTTATTAGTATGGACTTTTATAGTGTTGTACATTTTTTATTGGGTTGGATAATTGTCAGTGCAATCAATGTTTGATCAGTGAATTATCAATATTAATATTTTCTGATAGAGATACATGTACATTTATTTGACAAACAAGAAGATACTGGTTGGTTAAAGATGGTAAAAGACAGTATGTTTTTCAGAGTCTTACAATTTTGTTTTACCATTGAGGTTAACTGCCTTCAAGAGATACATACATTTGTACAATCTGTAATCCAAGTACAAATCATCATGACATGCAGAAATCTATTGTAAAATTTTGATATAAAATAGACATGTTATTCATTTAATAAGTAAATATTGCTCAGAATATATTCATAATTAAAAAAAAGAAGAAAACATAGACTGTGATCCTCATTTACATACTCTGTATCCTGATTGTGTCAGTGTAATTGATATTTTTTACTAGCTTCAACATCTGTTATTACAGTCAATACAGTGTAAATCAATATGCTTGTGTTGTACACATGTACACTATACATTGGGCCATACATTGCTATTCATATTTAGGCACATCAGCATAACTGTTAGGCATCACTCTCTAATAAAGATTCTTGTGTGTTTTTAGCTTAATCATTTTCTTTCCTCCTTTTTGGCAATGTTTGTATTTTGAGTTCAGGTGAAAAAAAAATAATTCTGGACTGGAATGCTTTTTTGTTGTTGCAAGAATATAGTTTTCAGCTCCCCAAATAGTGCGAAGCTGACTGAAAGGTTAGCATGTCTCAGTGAATGACTTATTTATGAATTATTATGTCTGGTGATGTTGGAAAAATATGACTTGCCCCATCTAGCAACAGATAAATTTTCCTGTTTGCTTTATTTGTGTTTATAGGCTAGTGGAAACATTTGTCTCAACTCTCAAGGTATTGAAATTAGTTCATGATATTCTGTATGAGGAATATGTCTACTGGTTTCCTTGAGACGATATTTTGTAAGCATTTCATTGGATAATTTCCTTGTTTGCATAGTTGATGTGACTGGGGCAATGGTATTATGTGTAACACAGGGTTATATTGAGTGCCCCCTTTCACACAAATCACTACTTGTGGAACTATTTCAGGACAGTATCACCAACCTTGTTTTAATTCTTCTTCTTTGAGATCATTCCAAATGGAGAAAGCAACCTCCAGAGGAATTTTTTTTTCTGTATTATCTGTCTAGGATCAACTTTGTTGGTCAAAAGCAATCAGGAAAGCTTTGTAATCATTTCATAATAACACTTGTTGTAATCGTGTCTATAAATGACCATAATCTAATCTTCATTTGCCAAGAGCAGTCTTATGTAAATATTGTACAGAATACGTACTACACATCGTACAAACAATGTAATTAGTCATCAGACGGATTTTGCCCCTATTCTTTGCTCTGCCTCTTGAAAATCAAACATATACTTGACAAGTCTGATTAAGATTCTCTGTTGAAATGTTAAAAAGAAAACTTCAGGTATCTAAACTGCAAGTGTCCTGTTCTGCTTTGACACCCTCTGGGATGATCTGTGATGAAATAGAACTATTAAAGAGTATAGGTCTGATTTTAAGGAATGAATTGGATTCTACACATGTACATGCATGTAGCTGTCAGAATTCCTACCACGATACCACTCTTGCCCAGAAATACTGGTACAATTATACATGAATAGATGATTGTTGTTGCCAGCCTCAGAGAGAGGCCTCATAGATTTATTTCATGCTCTTGTGCGTGATTGCATAGTCTGTAACATTGAAATAATCTAAATCTTTGAACACAATTCAGAGCACTGGGACGAATATCTCACAATAGAATTGTGATAAATGTAAATCTACATACTAGAAATCTTGGCATGTGATTGGTTTATACTTGATGGTAAATTTGTCATTAAAGTTGTGCATTTGTTGATGGATAACTAAGAAAAATACATTTTTAATGAGTGAAGCAAATTTACAAATATCTGGGGAATAGGCAAAAACATTGTTGTATTGCATCACTAATTGTTCAAAATGTTACTGACAGGGTTCAGATTATACAACCTTCATTGAAATGGGATTCATAAATCCTAGACAGGAAAATCCAACTATATTGAATGAATATGAATATTATATGAATATGAAGTATGAATTCACTCAGGAAATTGTTTGCATTGGAAACTGATTTACAGGTCATTGTTTTAATGTACATCCCAATTCAAATCGATCCATGCCCCAATGACCAATCACTTTCTACATGATTATTTTCCAACCTATTCACATGTATGTAGGCCTATGTATTCTGGCTGGTTTATAAGTTGTGAGATTTTTCCTGTTTTGTGATTGGCTGAGAAGATTTGTCTGTTTCTACTTGGTAACTGTCAATAATGACAGCCTGTCAGTGTTGACAACTTTCATGAGACCTGTTAATCCCCAGGTATCTCTAAAGTGTATGCATTATTGTTTCTTCTTTTGTTGAGGAACTCACATATTGTGATATGCACTGTGACGGTAAGTACAAACACAGTATGATGTGATAACGTATTGTTTTGTTAGCCTTATTTTTGTGTATGTTATATCAAGCACTTGTACAGGACTTGGAAAGCTGTGGATTCCCAATTTCCACTGACAAGCTATGATAGAAGTGCAACTCTCAGGAATCATTTGATATGCATGGAAATCATATTTGAGATTTACATTCAGTTCAATGTAAAAAAAAAAACACGTTTTACTGTAGTGTTACTGTAGTGACTCACCCCCCAGATATTAAACCAAACTTTTCTGTGAAAATGCTGATCGCGTCATTTGAAAAGTGCATATTGCATCGCATCTGTTTACCAATTCTTTTTTTTTTCTGAGAATGAGGTATTTCTCTATTTTTGCACATTGTTTCTATGTGTGGTACAAGCCTCTTGCAAGGTTTCAGATGGGTGTTCTGTTTACAAATTATGCATACATTGTAGAATTTGAACTGAAAATAGACAAGTCTATATGTACATTGATGTGGGGTTTATAAACTCATGATGCCAGGCCTGTAGCATAATAAAATGTTTGTGATGAATTGTAAATTAAAGAACCATTCTGATTGGTTCCTGGTCGGTGGTTTGAACAAAGTGTGCATGGAACAATGATCTTGATTGGACAGGTGTGGCCAGCTGGTGTGTACTTGTATCAAAATGAACTTGGTGCCTCTTGCCAGGAATTTAAAATAAAACAGTAATTATACTCTCTAGGTGGTTTCAAACCGCCTCGATCACAAGAATCCCCGTTAAATTACGAGAACATTTTTAGGCTAAAAAATACCCATTAATTATTCCTGCATTCAGACCGCCCCGAAACGTACACTTCGGGATAAATTCCTTAAGTTAGGAGCATGCGCAGTATGGTCTAATAAGCAGGCAAGGCGCGAGATTCAAAACTACTAGCCCAGCAGCCACCCACGGCGCCGCACCCAACGACACACTGGGCTAAAAGTTCCCGTAATTTGCTTTCACATCGCCAAAATACCTGCGACCTTGGAAAAATCCCAGCGAAAGTTTTCGTAATTTCGCCAAGTACCTACTATTTAGCGGGTATTTTCTTTCGGGGAAATTAGGCGTAGTTTGCTTTCACATTACCAAAATACCTGGTATTTTCTGATCAGGGTAAATTTCCCGATCAGAGAATACCTGGAACTGACGAACTTCGAGGCGGTCTGAAACCACCTACTGTGAGATGATTGCAGTGACCTGAACAAAACACGGAAAAGAGGCTGTTGGCACTGTATAAGAATATATTTTGTTTTTGTTTTGTTAATGATGCTGCAGAGTTTAAATTCGATGTGCAATGTATTCATATTGGAGTGGCATTTTTCCTTTACAAAGAATATGTGACTTGATGTGGACATTGATGTACTCAAACTTGAAATCAAGGGTGTAGTCTGGGGGGTGCACCCTCCTGCTGAGGCAGAGGAGTTCCAACACTGGCAAAAACAAAGCGAAAATTGTACCCCATCTTCTGTTTTCAACAGTTGATTTTCCAAACTCCACCTCCCAAAAATGTGCACCCTCCCATACTGCTTTAGTTCCATCTCCCCATGCTCAAACCAGCCTACGCCCTTGAAAATGATAAATTTGCTTGTCATGATATGAGTATGGCATGTTTGTGTACAAAATGTCATCTCTTTGGGGTGTTGCAAGGAATATTTGCAATCAATTGCAATTTTTTGTCAAAATTTTACAATTGAGATGTCAGTGTTAGCTGTAGCGATAAGCTTACACTCCTTGTAATAAGCAGATCAGCTATCAGTTATAAATTTGTAATTAATTGCAAGATCATATGTATGATTGATTTGGGATACCAACTACATCTAGATTTACTATTGATTATTTTTTTTTGTAATGCTCCATTTGACATACCGAATCCTTAAAATTAGGATGGAATTGTTTTGGGAGAAAATTACGTGTGATTACATGTAATTCAATATTGCCAGAGCTTTTTTGGAGCGAGAAGAAATTTTGCCACAATTTCAAGTATTTTTAAACAAAACACTGTAATTGTATAATGCATCGGGTACTTATACCTGCCTCATGTTTTAATTTCATTTCCTTGCAATACTTCAAGTTAAACATATACAGTGTTTTTTTGTTATATTACATGTACTCGCCAAATTGAATATTATTTCATAGCATAATAATAATAATGATGATATTAGATGTTAAACTTTATAAAGCGCATAATATTCAATAGAACCTCTATATATGCTTTACATACAAGTAATTCAGTATAGTTACTTAGAATAATAACATAATAACATAAAAAGGGTAAAAACAAACATTTTCTTATGTTCAAAGAAGTACCTTCATAAACATTGTGATTTAACATGCGAACAAATTTTTTTTTCAACAGTTTGTTTAGAGAAAGTGGGAAATACAAGTGATGGTAAATAAAGTTTACAATCCCCAAATTACATAGCCACTCACAGTAAGAAGGGAAATCATGGAATTCATGTAAATTGTGATTATTATAATAATAAAAGGACTGATAACAGTCAGTGCTTGCAGTAATCAGTGTGGTTTATCGTGTGTAATTTTCTGTTTGCAGCATGTGTGAGGCGGAGACATTGTATTGATGAAATCCTATCAGCTGTCTGAAAATTTGATGGTCTATTACTCCTCATTGAAAATTGGATGGAAGCATGTTTATATATAGTAACAATACATTGAACTTTATTGTTTGAGATTTTATTGCGCCTCAGCCTGGTGTCACCTCACCCTAGTTGCTCTCTTTGTCATTTTAATGAATTTATGCTGCTTGTATCTCCCGTCATTCTCTTTTGGCTTTGTCCATTTTCTGTCTGTATCCCATGCCTCTCTCCCCTCTCTTTGTCCCTCCCCCTCTTCAAACTGTCCGTTCTTCTTTCTCTATCTCTATCTCATGCACAGACACACCCCTACACACAAAAGCATTCTCTAATACAATATATCCTTGTTCTCTTCCCTTTTTACATTTTTATATTTTTCTCTCTGTCACTCTCTTCTCTCTCCTCTCCATACCACCATTTCTAAACTCTCTTACTATCCTATACCTCAGCCCTTTATCAACATTTCCCTCTTCACCTCTCTTTTCCTCTCCCCCTATCTATATCTCTTTCACCCCCATTTCTTTTTCTTTTATTCAAGTGATTCAACATGTACAAATCTATATGCATGGATACAATCCAGTGTGCTACATGCTGAATCACAGACAGTATTCAAAGCATAAAGGAAGTCTGCCATTGTGCATTGATGGAACAAAACGCCAAAGAATGACTAATTAGCATCTGTATCATTTTCACCACCATATTCCCCCATCTACCTATCAGCCATATGTTCCTGTAGCTACTAGCTATTAAATGGCCTTGCTTGCACAGTAAGTCGTGGCAACCCCCCCCCCCCTTCGATATCTCATTAGACAGATAGTAAATAGAAAAGCCGCAAGGCTAGTTTCACATCAACCATTTTTGGGGGTCATGTTAATTCTCATTTTTCATTGCTTAAAGGCTCTCCATGTTTCTTTTTAATTCACTCATTGTCTGAGACTTCTGTATACTTTTCATTGCTTTAGTGTTTCAAGGCATCATTGCTATTTATACACTTAATTACACTTTGAAGGGAAATTGCCTTCTCTGTATATGAAGGCTACAAAGGTAATGAGAGACAAATGAAGATATAGACAAAGTGCATGTGAGAGAGACAGATGTAGATAAAATTACTTTTAAAATATTGAACGATTTTAGAGGTGAGCCCCATTTTACTCTCACTTTCACTGAAAGTGCCATCATAACCTTGCAAAAAATAAAAGAACTGAGCAGATTTCCTTTTGTATTCCTTTGCCTATTATTTTCATGAATCTTACTAAGTAAAATCTGAATTTATCATATAGCTTTGGATATAGTTCAAAATATATCATAAAATTATCCTTTACAATGGGATCAAACATTTCATTTTGATTTTCTCAGAATACTGTCTTAGTTTGCATATGCAAGCCCCTTGAGTTTGTTAAAACTTGCTAGATTTTCATGACCAAATATAATGGGGAAGTTCATTCTGGTCAGGCGCGTAGCCAGGGGGGGCGGTGGGGGCGGTCGCCCCCCCCCCCCAAAACGTCCCCAAAAAGAAAAAAAAAAGAAGGGAAAAAAGAGAGGAGAAAAGGAAAAGGGAAGGGAGAAAAGGGAAGAAAGGTAGCTTTGTGTTTTTTTTTTCTTTTTATTCTTTTTTTTTTTTTCTCAAAAGAGAAACTCCTTCACTCTTGCTCTAAATTTATATATGAAGTTTGCTTCCGCGCTGCGCGCGGTTAAATGACAATACTGAAGTTCTCCATTGTTTCCCAACACTGTTTTTCCATCTCAGCTATATGTGTTTCTTGCCAGTTAAAGTTCAAATGTATACATTAGGGCATGGAATTAGAGTAAGGTTAGGCCGAAGTATATGAAGTTATCTTTTTTTTAATTAATAAAGTCAACTTCTCCCGCTTTTCAGCTCATTACTAAACAACCATAATTTCGGGGCAAACAGGTTCCTAATTTTAAAAGAGGAAGGTATAAAATTCGTGTCGTATTAAATAAAAAAAAGTACAATATTTTTTATCAAATTCTATTAAACTTCATGTCATTTCCCTGCACATTCATCTCCTGTCCTGTTTTGCGCCCTCAGTTTGAAATTTTGAATGACACTTAAGTTTCTTTATAATTCAAAATGAAGCGCTTCATGATAAGTCAAAGAAATTAGGCAACCTTTTTTATATAATTTCAATATAAATCACAGAAGTTTCAACTTTTGGCGCACTATTTTCCTTGTAATGAAGTTCAATAATCTTAGAAAATCAATTCAATTAGAGGCGATGGGGTATTAGAGATATCTGCATTTGATAAAACGTCCGCTCTTTGAAATTCCAGAGTTTCATTGCTCTGCGCGGGGAGGAATATCTTCCTCCCGGCATTTACACTTCTTCTCCTCTGTTTTGCGAGTTAGATATGTGCACTGGACCCTTTTCATGGCAAAAAAAATTGATAAAACGATTCAGCTTCCGCGCTTCGCGCGGGGTTATTATTATATTAATTTCCTCCATTGTATTTCTTTTTTGTGCGTTCACAATCACTTTTGAAAACAGGGTTCATGAAAACAAGGTTCAAAATCACAATATAGTCAACTGAATTGGAGCTAATATAGCTACTAGAGACAAGGCTCCTTTTCATTTTAATTTATGAAACACCAAAAGGGAAACTCCCCCTCCCTGCACCCACCCCCTAGGGAGCGCGCTCTGTAAGTGTTGGCATGCTTCGCGTGCATTTACCGCCCCCTCCAAATTGAAATCCTGGCTACGCGGTTGATTCTGGTATATAGTTGTTTTTTTATAAAAGCAGAAAAAAGATATTAGTGGAAATTCGGTGGAAATCCATCAGATTAAAATATATGGATTTCAGAAGTTTGGTTCTGTGATGTCACATGCAAGCAGCCCCCCATTGCTCATATGATATGATTTAAATTCTATAACATACAATTTTTGTCAGGAAATTGAGAATTATTTATTTGAACTTTCATATCATCAGACACATAATTGCTTCTAGAAATAGTGTTTTAAGGATTTACCTCAAATCTTAAACCAATATTTTCATTTCTGCTTTTATCAAATGCATTTATACCTTGCTCCCACTGTCGTGCGATCTGTTATGGGCGCCACCATTGGCTTCTCATAGACAATCGCGAAAAAAAGGAACCATTCAAAAAAAAAATCTGACCAATACGATTGCACAATTGATCTAATACGATTTGATACGATCACGATTATTCCACGATTAAAACCACGGTTTAGATTGTGACAGTGGGAACTAGGTATTATAATCATTGTGAAATTCCCCTTTCACACACCGAGTTGAAACTTGCACTAGAATTCTCAAGGCTCACTTGTTGATTATAGCACCAATAATAGTGTCTATCTGCAGAATCATTTCTCGGGTTTTATTCTCTCTGGACTTTGTTCCATGTCGGACATGGAGCTGATGCTAAGAAACCTACTTGTACTTGTAGGTATACAAAAAATGTCTACTAATATTTGCAAGCAAGCTTGAAGGTCTTGCATTCTTTTGTAGTCTTATGGACTCATGTTCTCTGGAGTATTGTGTCTACAAAATCATATAAATTGATCAGTTTTACTTCAAGAATTAGAGATTATGGACTTTTTAGGTTTTAGTTGTGTTTAACTGACACAATTTTCAATGATAAATTCGAATTTCTATTTGCATTTAAACAAGATTGTTGGTAAAGAAAAACCTTTCAAAACACAACCAAGAAACATCATCCCTCAAAGGTACATTTTAAAGGCAATTCTACAGAACACCAAGATTACACACATGATTCAAAATGGTCAAAGATGACCTTAACTTCCTGGGTCAAACTCGTTAATCTATGATGCACGGTGGGTGGACTTGAAAAGAGGGAGAAACAGTGTTGAAAAAAAAAATTTGATTCAATGTTATCTCAAAGTCACTGTATTTTGTGATTTATATGTTTGTGATTCTTGCTATTGATTGAATACATCCTTCCTAATATAATATGGTTTTATCTACTTAGGAAAACAAGCAAATGGTCTGATTCTCAGATAGTCAAACACCATCATGGCTAAACCCACTTGGTCTACAGTCAAGGTTGTCTAATCAGTAATTACAATTTGCTTGATATGTCACTTGGTCTAATACTTGCTTGGTCTTAATCTCATTTATTCTTATACCAAATGATCTAGTTTCCACTCCATCTACTTATTACTTTGTAATTTGTCAAATTGAAATCTGAATCATATAAACATAATCACATAGACCAAATGGTCCATGGATATTAGTCTAAATGGGTATAGCCCCAATAGAAACGAGACAAAGTGGTAAATGACAATTAGACCAAATGAGTAGACAGACTGGTTGTATACGAACTATGATTAAACCATGTGAGATGAGACCAAATGGAAAGTAGACCAAGTGGGAGTAGACCAAGTGACAATTTACCATTTGAAAGTTTTTATTGTGAGGCTGATGGATGTATAAGACACCGTTCTCACTACCTTCCTAAAACTAGTTTAGTGGAAACTAGTTAAACGTGTAGGGAGAATGGTCAAAGCGATCTTCCAAACCTGTTCAGAAAACCACCTCGCGATGTTGTTTTCAAGATCGCTTTGCCTCGTTAAACTGCTTATAGCGTGAGGACACAACCGTTCTTCGGGAAGCGATCTTCGCACATTTTGAGCGCGCTACTCCATACAACAGCTGTAGAATGCCTACACTGCCGTTTCAAATTTCGCGCGAAACGTGTCACCCTGCTGACAGCGTTTCCATAGCAACAAGATCGCTTTACGTCAAGTGATTTTGAAAACCACTTTCATGTGATCAAGTGGGAACGCTAGCAAAGCGATCATCCAAACTGGTTTCCCGAATAGGTTTTCAGTAAACTAGTTTTAGAAAGCAAAATGAGAACGGCCTCTTTGCTAAGAATCAATGACTGATATCCCTAGTGAATTCCATCCATTAAATTTAAGGGTCAGTTCAATTCATAACAAAACATCAATATTACAGTAGAGAATGAGTTAAAATAACAACACTTGCAACATTATTAAAATTCGCCACAGAGTTGTTTATCACTCATTTTAATCAATTGATTAATAAATTTCAATAAATGTAAAACTTCAATTTCATTTTCTCTTCAAATTCGACATGAAAAGTATATAAAATATATAAATATGAACATGAATGTATAGAATTATGTACATTTCGATTAACAAACAGAATTTCTACAAAACAATAACATGCAAGGCACTTTTGATAGGGAATGCTAAGCTTTATGAATACAATTTTCTGGAATAATTCATTGGTAATTATATTAACTACTGAATATATTTACATGTCTCGATAAATGTGACAGTGTACAATGAAATTTTCAAACAAATAAGTAATTTTCTTTGTAGCATGACAATCACAATACAGGAAGAAAAAGTCCACCTATGTAAACTATATCTGCATGGTTCCCCTCCCCCTTCTTTCTTGTCGCATGTCTCAGTTTGATATTCATACACGTTTGTAGATTTTTTTACCCATTTCACACAGTTAAAAGATTTTGGTATAATTAAAGGAATGTATGAGATAATTCTCACCAGAGAAACGAAACAACCCGCACCTAAATAGCTTCTCACAGACAGAACTCTAAAGGCCACCGCACACCTTACGACTGTTCGCGATCCGATTTTGGAACAAATCGCATTTTGCTCATTTTCTGAAGATGTGAATGGAACATAAAATTTAATTTGAGGTTAAAATCAATTTAAAGAATAATCTTATAACCATTTTGAAAGATTGCAAGCCTTTATTTTCGAGTAAAGGCCAAATTAGTTTCAAATCGTAGCCAATCGTACGACTGCTATGACGTCATTATGACTAGATATTAAATTCGCTTTTATTCTAAGAAGGATGATAGCATAGTCACAGATTTGATCATAGGTATTCGTACGATGATTTATAACATTACACAGTATGATATTCCAAGTCTCAATATTAGCATCAAATTCTATAGTACAACATTTTATTCTGAAATCGGGTCGCAGACCAGTCGTAAGGTGTGCGGTCGCCTTACAATGAGTTTCAAATTCAGGTTTAACCTTTGAACCTTGAATATTTTTAATTGACCTGAATTAATCAAGCATATTGAAGAAATAATACATTTGAAATAAGTGATCTCCTATTCTCATGATTCGAGCCCCAGCAGCATCTTCTTCCGCTGGTACCCGGCCCAGCCCTGCTGATGTTGTGCAGCTTCTTGTACAGACAATATGTAATCATTAGTGTATGTTTCATCCTCAAAATCACGGTTTTGACAAGGTAATATTTTGCCATAGTGCACCCACAGTCAGCGGATGATTCGTCATGTATAATCACACAAGCCTCCTAAAAAAGGCAAGTTGTATTTTCGGGCCATTTTGATGCTAAAAACCTTCCAAGTCAAAGCCATTTATTGATTAAAATATAAACAGAAGTTATTAACCAAATATAGCCAAGACGTCATTTTAAAAAGACGACTCGACATTTCAAAGAACTTATGTTTTTCAAGTCACATGGCTTCAGGCTGGTATTCCGGCCATTCTTGTATTTGCAAGTTCACTGCACGGCTGGTTTGGGGGCCTTTCTGGTTCAAAGGGTTAAAAGCACTGAATTCCCCCCTTTTACACATGATTAAAGCAGATATTCAGGAAGGGGCTTTATGAGTGATATCAACCAAATTGTGTAAAGTCCAGTGCACTAATGCAAGATCAACTTAATTCATTACAAGTGAAATTTGTTGGTACTGTATAAAGAATATACTTATATATTGATTCCAGTACTGATATAATACAAATGAAGTACAATATTGGTTTAAATACAAATTATATATAAATATATGATTACACATACTACATGTACATTCAGTACAGTACTTATTAATCCATATCATATATACACAGAGATCGTTTCAAACACTCCCAAATAAAACGTGGAAATGTGTTTAAGTAGTATAGTACTATAATTTTTGTAATAAGTAGAGTTTACATGTTCAGTTCATTGCTATCAATTAAATCACATTGCAAAGCAGCAGTTACATATCAACAAAGGCACATGAATTTTATTCAAAATTATACATGAAGCACCATTTCTTTTCATGAATAGACATATGCAGTATCATTTAAATATATGTAAATTCCCAGGAAGCATATGCCCTAAAAACTGTTTAGTTCATTTTTTTGTGTGTCATTTATGAATAGGCAATAATATTACTTTGTGAATTGGTAGAAAAAGAGACAAATAATTTAGAAAAAAAACACACCAAATGTATTATATCAAACATAAAAAGAAAATGATCTCTCCATCCCTCTCTATTTCTCTCAATCAAAATAACCTTTGGAACTCCTGGAATTTACAAGTAAATGCAAATTTGTTTATAGTTCATAAATGTTATTCAATGAAAAATATTTGTTCTTCATCCTCCTTTCACACCTTTTCCCCCATTTTCTCTCTCTTTTTGCCACTCTCTCTCTCTATATTTCTCTTTGTTATGATTTCTTTTATCATCTGACATGTTCAAAAATACATTAAAAAGCCTTACAGCAATTTACAAAAAAAGAAAAGGGGAAAGTAGAGGTAATTCCATTATTTCAATTCAGTATGCTTTGCAATATACATGTGATTGGCAAACCAGAATGATAAATAAATGGATAAATGTTATGTCCAGCATACCATAAAAGAGCATAAAGTTCAAGAATACAATCTCCAAAATCTAAAGCAATAGGAAAGAGCTACACTGCAGCATATAATCTACACCTAGGTTCTCTATTAACACAAAGATTAGCAACCAATCACATAGTGGTAAAGATTTCATCTTTCCAAATTTGCGATAAATCATAAATCTTTGTGTTACAAGACCACCAACAACAAAAGCTTTGTATGATGTGAAACTAAAAGCACCAGAAATATACACATTTTTCCTGTTTAAAAATCATTATAAAAACATAATATATATGGATACAAAAAGAAACTAGAATAAAAAAGAAGTATAAAAACTTGTATAGAATTTGAGCACAAAACCACACATATAAATCTCTTTTTGGGTGAGTAAACGTAACATGGGGAAAATCCAATGGGCAAAGGAAGGTCTTTTACATCTGGGCCCAGTCTTACAAAGAGTTGCAATTAATTCTAAATGATCACAACTTTGAAAAAAAACTTAAGTCAAAGTACAAAGTTGTGATTAATTTCCAAATTACAAATGATATGATCACAAATATATGTTAATATGGCCAGGGTATCGGCTGGAATCTTAAGAAAATATTCAAATAATAGGCAACATATTTGTTTTGCATATCTTGTATTAGATCTCTTTCTTCTAATTCTCTCCGAACAGAAGAATGGACACCTCCACATGGATGGTGCACACAAAATGATAGTACTGATTTAATCAAAATTCGTTTCCACTAAGAGGCTTACAAAGATAAATTTGAACATTAAATATATACAACTATAATTTAATTTTGGTGATCATTAGATACTAAAGGTCAGATAATATAAACTGAGATGTTTCTTTCAGCTGTCTCGGACAATACAAGTCTGAAATTAAACAAATTTCATTTTGACATAACATTGGTTTATATTTACATTATCATTCATATGACATGTTTTTCTTGGATATATCTTGATTTTTTTTTCTCAATAGGCCATTCCATAAACTGATCAACCTATTTCACGAGCTGACTTTTTTTTAAATTTCAATTTCATATCATGAACTTTTTAAGCTTTGATAATTTGAGAGCAATATTTTTTTCTCATGGACGAGACTGAAACAGAGACAAATTTCAGGAATATCCAACATTCAGATGGTCAGACATACATATTGATAATGGTAATTATTCTTGAGACATCAATTCAGTAAAATAACCGTATTTTAATCAATCTGATCAAATGGAGAGGGTCTCTAACATGATGAAGTCTTTAATATGCCTGAGAATTGCAGCTCAACGCAGTTTATATATTTTCATTGGAATTGATATCTGTGAAGGGTGATAAATTTATACCAAGAGTCAGAGGTGCATCTTTCACGCAGGAAGCGTCTTTTCATCACAAATATTCACATTTATCAGTCGCTGTGAATGACGCTTATAGCATCTTCACAGAGGGACGACAGATTTCTAGCATTCCCCACAATGTTGTCCATGATTAATGTGAAGATTGGTGATTTAAAGATGCTTGCTGGATTCTTGTGTTAAAGACACTTCTCTGTTTTTTTTTAAATAAGGCTGAATATAATTGTACTATAATACTATATTTGAATGTCAAGTGCAAAGGATTAAGTATATTCAAGCTGACCCACTGATTACAATGACAGAAAGAGACGCTTGCTTGGTCATGACTGAATTATTTTTTTTTACTAAATGCATTGAGGACTCTATGGTCAGGATCTTATCTTGCATAGGAGATTCCAGCATACTGAAGCATCCAAACACCTTTACTTTCAATGTTGATCAAGTACATTTCTGTTCACTGACTTCGTAACCAACATAGTTTGGATAAAATAATTTTATGACAAGAATAGATTGAGATGGTTCAGAAAGCATTATACGTTGGCAAAGTCCGTTGCAATAATATCCCCAGTGAGTGAGACACCTCCCGATGCCTTAGCCCCTCCCGGTGACTTGACACCACCTGAAGTCGCAAATGCTAAATTGTCATAACCATCAAGTTCTTCCATGGAGTTGGCACGGAATGGATTAGGGTGTCGTTTTCTTGGCTGTGAATAATTTGACAGTTCAGTCCTGTTCAGCGCATCGCCATTCATAGGTATGTCCGCTGAGTACCCGACGGCACCTTCTGCACTGCCATCATCTGCAGCAATGCTGGTTGCACCTCCAACTGCGCCATCCGTCGCATTGGCCATGTCGGCTCCCGTTGCCTTGCTGACTGACCCAACTGGATACTTGAGATATCTCTCATCGTCGATGTCCCTCCCACGCTCGCGGTTGTGCGCTAGGTCCTGTAGCGCCGCTTCGAGGCGTGGCGTCGGATCCGCTGCAGATGCCCCACCGGGTAACTTCCCTCTAAGACTACTGAAGGGACTCCGTCCTTTCTTACTGCCTTTCCGCTTCTCCTTCTTCTGATCTTCTTCAAAGGCCAGATTGGCAAGGTCCTTGTCTGCAAGGTCATAGTCAATGTCTGGAGGAAGCTCAATATCAGGTTTCTTGATGATATCTCCCTTGCTATCAATGGGTAGTAGGTAATCTTCCATCTCTGGAGGAATGTCCTTCTTTAGATGAGAGTAATTCACCTTGCCGTCTCCTGGAGACAAATCAAAATAAAGATCTTTAACCGTTTCTATTTCCAATAAATCTCTACAATATAGTAAAACTGCAAAACTCTTCACCATTCTTTAAAAAAAAGATACCTTGAGCCATGATAAAATACAGTGACAATGTTATTATCACTTTTACAAATATTTTGCATCTGTATATTTAATGGTAAAGTGATAAGTGTGACATTTATGTGCATTAGGGAGATAAGAATATGTACATTTTATATGTATACGCATGTCTAAAACAGGGTCTTTTGTCATATCAAGGCTCTACAGGTTATATTAAAGCACTTAATTACCTGATTTCTCATTCTCATATGTTCAATATAGGATTCACTATGTTCTTACAAGCACTGCAATTATATCAAATATGGAAGAAATGATGCACCATTCTCCAAAATCCATTCTCCGCCTCCAACACTTCCTCACCTTCAAATCCAAAATTATCTGCTCCATTAGGTCCAACTGATTTCCTCCTAAAATCATGTATTATCTCTTTCAGCATCTGGAATGATGGACGATCGTCTGTTGATCGTTCCCAGCATCGCCTCATCATCATGTAACTATGGCAACCAATTGAACATTCAATAAAAAACCACATTAGCAACATGAATTATATTAAATTGAAAGTGGTACCATATAAAAGTAAATCAATCAATTTTTCTCTATTTATGTAAGATTTAGTGATGTGACTGGGATGATAAATATTCAGGAGATAAAAAAAAAACATAGCAGCCGTAACATTCAATCTGATGGGATGGTCTTCCATTTGACATGGTGAAGTGGCTTCATTTTCGAACTGATTACCTATTCATTGAATACCCTAGTTGCCCTGGCCTACCCCCCCCCCTTCAAAAAAAAAAAAAAAAAAAAACAAGAGAAGAGAAGAGAAGAATCCCCTGTACTTACATTTCATCAGGGCATTGATCTGGTTGACTCAGCCTCCCACCAGCCTCTACAAACCTGAGGACCTCTACGTTTGACCTTGCTGGGTATGGCTGTTGACCTCTTGACATGACCTCCCACATCAACACACCAAACGCCCTGAAGAACACAAAGAGATACGGATTGAAAGAGTGAAACTTTTTGAGGAAGGGTTTTATCATAAGGTAACTCTAATTGGATATTGTTAAACTGGCATACGAATGTATGGGAGGAGTTCCAACCCAAATGGAAACTTGTACTAATCACTCATTAGTATTTTGTGTATGATAATTGGGAGGTAAATGAAGGTATTTTGGTTGAAAAATATGTTCATCTGAATTCTGAACCCCTGCAAATGACATTTATTAGGATTCCTGCTTAAAAAAAGTCAAGACTTATATTAGGGTGCCTTATCACAGTGGTACATTAACCACCTGACAGATGAATTTTGAAATTCACAATGGCTTTGTACAGGGAACAACCAGTTCCAAATGACAAACAGTTTAACGATTAAGTAGTTTTGATAAAAGCAGGAAGTTACAGAAACAATTATGTAAGGAACTCACCAGACGTCAGATTGAATACTGAAGTAGCCATCCATCAGGCCCTCTGGTGACATCCAGCGGACAGGAAGTAGGCCCTCGCCCTCTTTTCTGTAATAATCATTCTTGTAGATATCCCTGGCCAGACCAAAGTCACCTATCTTCACCACCCTCATGTGAGCATCGTAGGACTTTGTGGAAACAAGGCAGTTTCTAGCTGCAAGATCTCTGCAATAACAACATTTTCAAAATTTAAAGATTCAATTTGAAATTAGACATAACAAACATTATTAGATATAAATTAGTAAGTCGACATTGAAAATGAAAATGATATAAGGGGCTAACAAAAAGTGTCCCTTGTAAAGAGCTGGCCCCTGATTAAAAAACACATAAAAAATAAAATGCATAATTACATATAATGTAATATCATAACAACATAATGTATGTATTTTTTTCTTACTGAAGATTGATGGAAATTAATCAATACATAATCAAAATATTTCTCATAACTCTCAGCAAAAAAAATAATAAATGATATATAGAATTGCAGGATCTATACAAGGTTTTGTAAATACAAATTGAATTCTAAAGGTCTCAAAATAAAACGTTAGGGTCAATTTATGAGAACTGGGTGCAATAATCAATCTGGAGCACAAATCAAATAGAACATAAAATTTAATACAATTGTCTGTCGTTTTTACAATAAAACATGTCAGATTGTTAAATCTCTCTGTAATTCCTAATCTCAAAGGTACAAAGCATAAAATCCATGAACAAGGATAAACCTAAACCACACTATCATTAGCATCATCATTGTTATATCATTATCATTATGTATGCAGCACACTTCAAGGGGATTTAGGGATGCCAGTTGGAATTGATCAGAGGGCATGAAAATCACCTAGAATACAATATTTTGTACACAAAAGTGCTAAAACTATGGCCTGAAAATAAATGGCCAGAGCCTGAATTCAGGCTTTTGCCTGAAAACTGGCATCCCTGGGGATTAAAGCCAAAGATTTAGGCTTTGATGGAAAAAACAACAACAAAAGAAGTAGTACTAACCTATGGACAAAATGCAATTCTTCTAAATGCTCGCATCCTTTCACTATATCCATAATCATCTCAATCTGGTCAAGAAGCGTTATCTTGCTATTAGCAGGAGGTGGCGCCCTCGCTGCTCGGATGTAGGACAACAAGTCTCCACCCTCCATCAGCTCTAGAATGATGTATTGTGGGTCGTTGTCGAGGCATACTCCCATCAGTGAGACAATGTTTGGATGCTTGAATTTTCTGATCGATGAAATTAGATATAAAACATACACACATACATGATATTACAAAATTAAACAAAAGCTTGTTTATACAAATCTGAATTTTTTTGTACTATTTAGTTAAAAAAAAAAGAATCTATCTTTAAAATTTAAATTAAAATTCATTTTCAAGATATTTTCATTTCTCTCAAAATTCATCCTTCATCTCAATTTGTCGAGTTCAATCACTGCAGGCCTAAAGGTCAATTTAATTCTTGTATCTGAAAATTATCTCAACATAAAATGGATTATCACTGAGCTACTGTCAGTAAGCAAACATTGCATCAGATCTTATTGTGATTCCAACATAAGTGGACATGACCTTTAGATAGCGATTGCTATTAGGTTATCAAGTCCTCTGATTACATTGTTATGTCAACATCATGTCAGACAGTACCATTTTTCATTGTGGCTGGGGTTAATTCAAAGATTTCCAGGCCTTAATTTTTAATATTGTTAGAACAAAAACACATTTTTATAGGGCACATTTTATATTACAGTACACATAAGAAAAAATAAAAAAGGCAAATTCCACTGGTGTCGATCCCTGCTGTCATACTATTCAAGAGGGGTTTGTGCGGACTTTGTATCTTGTTGTGTTCTGCCTTGTTTTCATTGTACAATTATATGCCCATTACCTATTCATAAATTTTCTTTACTTAAATATGATTTATAAATGGATTTAATCTAATTCTATACCGTATTGTCAAGGGTGGTTATCCAGATAATTCCTTTTGGTTTTTTATGACCTCCCTATTCCAATACTGATGTGTTCTTTTTATATTGTACATGTATATCATATTTTAATATTATATTTTAAATCTTTCACTGCTCAAGTTTTCACGCAATTGTATGATATGTGTATGTTTTATTGGAATTAAATAAATGAATTGAATTGAATTGAAACAATAGATCATCCCTTCTTGAACAATAGATTCACAACACAAATCGACACCCATGACAAATTCAATTTCGTCCTTAATGTTACTATCATGATACCATTAAAAATTATCCCTCTCTAAAGATATGGAAACTGGAAATCAGGTTTTCAGTAGGTACAATAAAAATATCTTTTCAGGGACTGGTGATAAGAAATATACTGTTTCACACATTGAGTAGGTGGAAGGCCAAGTGAAAATTGTTCTTGGGTGATCTTTATTACTCAATCAAGATATCACAGACTTACCCCATGACTGTAGCTTCCTTCAAAAACTCTTGTTTCTCCTCGTCGGTTGCTCCTTTCCGCAAAGTCTATAAAATAATAATATCAATTATTTTTCTTAATTGTAAGAACTCATATATCTGGAATTTTATGTGAATCAGTGATGTAATATACTACATCAGCAATACAAGAATAGTGGCTTATACCAAAAGCTCTTGAGTTCTCTCTAATAACTGTTTACTGAAATCATCTAATTTCATTGCCCAAGAAAAAATTTGTAATTAATGAATTTTTATCAGTGGTTATTGATAACTTTTTTATGACAAGGGGTCATGGTTTTCTTATCAATAAGATTTCTCTGAGTATCATATAATAACACTTAACCTGTCGAGTACTGAATTCTCTATCCTAATAGACTTCATACCAGGACTGCTCATTTCTCATAGTCAATGGGTTAAAGAATATTATCTTTCTCTTTAGTATGTACAAAAAAAAATAACATGAAGAAAAGAAGTGTGCTTTTGATTCTAAAACAACTTAATATTAGCAAAAAATAGAAATTTATTAATCTACAATATACAGATGTTATCCATTTATGTCTTATCTTTTACATCCCATAATCCTACAACATCCAGCAATACAATTGTTATGATGGAAATATAAGGCATCAAATCTACTTTATTGCTTCTATAAACTATACTGCAAATACAACGATACAAGAAAAGTACCATGCCCTATCTAATCAGGCTTTTAAATGATAGATGAGTAACACATATGTTTCCATGAAGTTTAACTGTGCTACACTGTATGTATATTTCCCCAAATGAATTGATCTTATAATGTATTAATTACCCTTTTTATATCCATGTTGAATATTATCAATTACCTATGTATGTTCAAGTAATTATATATTTGTTTATATTGCAAACACCAGATGAACGAAACAATGGCCAATTTTACAAATTATGCCTTTATCCTATTTTGAAACAATACCCCATTTATTTTGAAACTTAAATAATAATTTGCTAAAAGATGTTTTTTAGGCCCCCCCCCCTCCTGTTCCATACATCTTTATCTCCATTATGTTGAACCTATTCGATTCTTGATTCCAGCAGGACCGTATTTTCTTCTTTACGTTCTACTTGTAAATGCTCCATCAATTATATGTACATGGATATTTTTCTGTAACTCCTGCCAGTAGGCCTACTCGTAATTACATGTAGCATCACTTCTAATATCCGCTTCCTTACACACACTCAACTTATCATTTCTCTTATTTTGGAATCATTATTGTTCATTGAAATTATTACGGTTAATCGAAATTAGTACTGCAAATTAGAATCATTATTATTGTAAATTTGAATTATCACTGTATATTTAAATTATTATGGTTAAATTGAATTAAGATTATTATTGTAATTGAGATTTTATTCATGTCTATGTGCAATTTATATGTTTTTATTGTAAATTCAATGTCAATTCAGCCTTCGTAGGTGCTAAATTGAATAAAAATATATCTTGAATCTTGAAATATCAAATTTACAACAACCCAATATGATCCAGGCATTATTGTTCTTCATCGATTTTTACCATCCAACCTTTGCACTAGATTCAACAAAGTAATTTGTATTCAACCTACAAAATATGCACCCCACATGTATTTGTATAAAGGATGTACGCCCATTGATAATCTTGTAGAGGAGCAATATCTTTATTTACTTATGATAAAGCATATTTAATATGTCATAATAAGGTAGATGATTCATAAAAGAGCCATAAAGATCAATCACTCAGTAGACGATCATCATAATATGAATATAGAGAAGGCAATGAGAGGTCATTGTGTTTACTTTGAGTTTTGGCTCAGATGACAATTTGCTGACAAATCGGAATATATCTTACTTTAAATAAAAAAAAACCATATAAATCTGAAAGGATTTTCTTTCTTTTTTAGACCCCTCTTTCTCTTTCTCTCTATCTCTCTTTTTGGCTGGTATACCTGACAATTCTCACAGGGCTTTTGCCGGTATCATGCATATCTTATGAATAGCTTCATAATACACTACCTAAACTATCTCTCATTTAGGTATGAGAGTCTTGTCAATGTAAAAAAAATATATATATAAATTTCGATTAGTTAAGCATTTAGATTTTAAACAAGATATCTTCTTGCATATGTGTGTATGTTGATTCCAGTACGTGCATTATCTTTGATAAACTTTTCTCTGTCATTGACAATGATAAAAACAAACAATAGAGAAAAAATACCCTTTTTTCAGTATCAGCAATTATACCTTTATTCAATAACCTTGTAGAGGTGTAGGACACCTTGGAAATATTTGTATAAGTTGTTGATACGATATGACCTCTAAATGAATTTTTGATACCACAGAAATTTCCCTGTTCATGCTGTAGATCATATAAGTCATCAATATGATATCAGACCTGGGAAGAATTTCATGACAAGTTTAGTCAGAGATTTTCACTACCTAACTATGATCTCAGCCAATCACATGCAAGGATTTACAGTAGCTTATAATATCTCTTGGTGAAAATCAATGACAAGACTTTTCATGAAATGATTCCTTTTCTGAATAAATCTTTGAGGTGTACGTGATAATTTATCATTGCATTAGGGTTCAATCAGAAACTAATACCACAACAAAGCACTTGAATACTGATATCAATGTAGATTGTTAATGAATTGTATGCTAGCAGGCACCAAACAAATAAAACCCTTGCATGATCTAAAAGTCAACCATAATCAATGATATATATAAATATATTGCACAGTAGAACCTGATTAAAGTGAACACCCAAGTGAAACACAAAATAGGGCTTTAATAGACAGGTAACTGTTATAGGCAGAATCCTATACACATAATGTGCTCTGATGGGAATCAGTTTTATTGGTTACTTTAGGCAGGTGGATTGGATGCAAACACAGTGTTGATTAGGGGAAGAATCAATTAAGAGTAACTAGTTGGGATCTAATACATTTGATAAATTTTGTCAGGTAGAGGGGTGGGATAATCCAAAATGAGTATTTGGAATCAATAGGTGGTTTCAAACCGCCTGGATCACAAGAATCCCCGTTAAATTACGAGAACATTTACATGCTAAAAAATACCAGATAATTATTCTCGCATTCAGACCGCCCCGAAACACACACTTTGGGGAAATTTCTTGATGTTATGAGCATGCGCAGTACTGTCTGGTAGCAGACGAAGAAGCGCGCGCTTTTAGCGGTACGATCGGGGGACGGCCGGGGCGGGAAATCCGCCTGCGGCCGGAGTAGCTCTAGCACGTAATAACTATACTCGATCATATGTGCAAATCATTTGTTCCCTTGATCATCTGCAATTGCACTAGATTTCTCTCCACATTGAAATTAAGGCCTTGGTGGCCTCCTCACTCCAGAGCGATGTCATCTGTTATGAAATTGTAGAATACCGGTAAATATCACCCTTAATTCTTAAAACTATTTTTTTTAGAAGAAGAATCAACCGCCTAGTCAAAGTCGAACCCCGGGTCACGTCGCATGAAAAGTGTACGTATGTTTATCGCTGCATATGCACTGGCGCTGGCTTGCTGGTAGGCCTCGCATCAGCTAGCCTCGCATATCCATGCATATCGAACAGCGGGCGCTATGCACCGGAAATTCACTTATCGCGGTGATCGATGGGATACAAGTTCCCGTAGTTTGCTTTCAGATTGCCAAAATACCCACGACCTTGGAAAAATCCCCGCGAAAGTTCTCGTAATTTCGCCAAGTACCTAGTATTTAGCGGGTATTTTCTTTCGGGGATATTATGCGTAGTTTGCTTTCACATTACCAAAATACCTGGTATTTTCTGATCGGGGTAAATTTCCCGATCAGAGAATACCTGGAACTGACGAACTTCGAGGCGGTCTGAAACCACCTACTATCATATCTAATAAATTCCTTTGTAAAGGGGCAGTTCACAGAGTAAACCTGGATATCATTAATCCTTTAAATAAATATCTTTGTGTAAGGATTGATCAAAGGGTGTTCAACGTTTAAAGTTATTATTTGGAATCTATCTATTCCAATAAATTCCTGTTTTAGAGGGGGGGTATTAATTGATTCATTAAAATCATGTGGAATATAAATACCCCCCAAAAAAAATTAATAACAAATAATAATAATAATAATACATAAATAAACAAATAAATAGAATAATAATAAATTAATTAATTAATAAAAATAAAAACAAAATAAATAAATAAATGAATGAAAATAAAAAATAAATAAATAAATATAGCCAGGTATCTGTATAATAAATACCATAAAATGGTAATAATGAAAGCAGAAAATTTGAAAACTTTCCCAAACCTCCCTTCCCCCACTGTCTAAAAGACAGCAACTCTAGTTTCAACTCTGAAATTTCTAGTTATATTGAGAGCAGATCCTTATTTCAATTATTTAGGCTCCTTAAAGTTTCCCCTCTCCAATCTTATCTTAAAAGATGATCCCTGATTGTAATTTGCCTAAACCACAACTATTTGTTTAACCAAAACTGCCAAGGAGCAGGAAGCAAATTGTTCAAAGAACAGATCCTTTAAAAACCTCAGCAAAACCTGCCAAAGCCCCCCCCCCCTCCACTCTCACTCTCTCTCTCTCTATAACTCTATAAATCTTCAATCTGACTGGAACTTACCTTAACCGCAACTCTAGTTTCCCCACTGTTACTCCCAAGGATATCAAGAGCTGATCCTTCAAACACCTCACCAAAGGCACCACTGCCAAGGAAGGTGATCAACTTGAGTCGCTCTCTCTGGAATATTGGAAGAAGGACCTCTTTGCCATCATGTCTGTGTATATCAAAGGAAAACAAAAATATGATAATGTATGAAGATTTCTGTCATGTGATGAATCAAAACAAATTGCATTAAAGAAACTTGTGACAGTCTGTGTCCTGTCTTTAGCAGGAATCCTGCTTTGAATGTGATATGTGTCTTTTCGTAGCGGCTTTCCCGCATTCCCAATTAATTTGTCTACAATGAAATGTGAGGATCGGTTTTAAAAAGCCGCTTGCAAGATTCCAGCGGGAAAAACGCAGCTCTGACTTTTTAACAATTAATATTCCACATACCGTATCTCTGTCATACAGTGATACCTTTTTTTTTCATATTTGAACAAATATATTTCTACCAGCCTTCATCACAAGTAAAATTTAGAGAAAGGCTTGATGTGAGGAATCTAGTTTGCATGAATTGAATATTGCTATGTTGGGCAATCCTCAAATAATGTCATGTCAGAAAGATTTAAGACATTACTACTAATGAAGTTCATCTGCATATGCTCATGTCATGTCACAATAGTTGATGAAACAAACAATTACACAAAAAACAGTATTATTCACTGACCTATATTTGAAGATTATATGAAAAACAAAATGTGTTAAGGTAGGCAATTCATTATCACTGAGTGACCTTCGACTTAAATTTTAGCTCTGTTTCCCATTCTCTCTCACTCTTTTTGCTAGCCTCTCTCTCTCTCTTAATCTAGGCCTCTCTCATATCCCATTATTAATTTCCCTCTGGGGGGGGGGGTTTCAGTCAAAAGTATTGCCGTACACATGCATGACCAAATTATTTCCAAACACCCCCTAAATAAGTTTTTCTCTGTGTGCAAAATACCCCCCTAAACAATTTTTTGTGGGCTTCATTTACAAATTTTGGCCTCTAAACAAGTTGTCGCGAGAATATGACCCCTAAAAAAAAAGCTTTGGAAAAAAATACCCTAAATATGTTTGACCCTGCAATTGACCATTGACCAGTCTTTCAAAACCACCCCTTTTTTGAAAATCTGTATTTTTGATACCATTGACGAGTGCATGCCCAGCCCGTGTCCAATACTAAAAAAACCCACCCCTTTAAACATGTTTTTTTGGTCACGCAAGTGTACAGCAATATATTTGACTGGCCCCCCTAGGATTTCCCTCAATGATTTACTGATTACACAAAGACGTTGTGTGATTACTGCTTCAACTCTATGACACTGTTGACTCTTTGGTACTTTATTTACACATGCAAAAGAAATGTCATTGAATTTTGCTTGGTTCATATTCCAATTTTGAACAAAAGAAACCTACATCATTTTCTGCATTGTATAATCCATACACAATTTGGAAAATGACCCTTGCTCATACTAGATAAGTATTGATAAGATTACATTTACATGAGTTGTCATGTGCTTCCTATTTGCTTAATGAGTTGACAGTTAAACAAGGAAAACATAGATCTACTACATTGAATTATGCTTGTTTTTTCTGGTTCACAATTCAAGGGGCTGTTCAGAAATATGTTTCCCAAGGGATACTGAAAATAAAAAGGGTTGTTAAGAATATACCGGTTTCACATACAAGGTGGTTGAGAAACATGAGTCTCGCCTGATTTTGCAATCGTAGTATTACCCGATGGTTATTTGTACCAAGCGTTGACACAATTGATGCAGAAATAAAGAAATGAGAGCAATTTGAACAAAAACTTGACCTTTGTCCCTAAGATGACCTTGACCCCATCACCCTCATGGACACACATGTGGCATAACCCAAGGGTCATATCTATCAAGCGTCAATATAATTGATGGAGAAATAAAGAAATGAGAGCGTTTCGAACAAAACTTTAACATTTTCGAACAGACTAACAGACCTACAGACCAACAGACCTACAGACCAACAGACTTACAGACCTACAGACCAACAGACCGACAGACCAACAGACCTACAGACCAACAGACTTACAGACCTACAGACCAACAGACAAACAGACCTACAGACCTACAGACCAACAGACTTACAGACCAACAGACCTAGAGACCAACAGACATACAGACCAACAGACTTACAGACCGACAGGAAAAGTGATTACTAGGTCTCTACCAAACTTTGTTCAAGCAAGACAATAACAAGAATAATCAACATAAGTCTTATCAAAAGCAGATTTTACTAGCTCATCACTGGCATTGAGATTTACCTTACATACACAAAAATACCACTCCAAACCAACTGAGCGGAAATGATTTGAAAAACATTAACTCTAAATCAGGTAGATATAATTTAGTTGGTACTTTAATAAAGCATGATAATTCATGATAGTCTTTAAGATTTCTTCTCCTTATTCTTCTTTGTCTTCCCCTCTCTCTCTCTCTTTCAGATCTTCCCTCTCCCATTTTCTTTTTATTTTCTTCCTCTACTTTCTCCATCTCTTCTCCTCTTTCCCTGCTCTCTTCTTCTCCTTGTTCTTCTCCATCTCACTCCTTTTCTATTCTCCTCTTCTCAAACTCCTCATTGTACTTTCCTTTCCTTTCCCTTCCCTATAATTCTTCATTTCTTCTTCTTTCTCTCTCTCTCTCTCTCGATTGATGCATTTTTATGATCTAATTGAAAACTCTCAAGATGCAACTTACGTGACAGCATAGTTGGAGTTTTCTTGTCGTATTGCCATGTTAGGATAGTTCCTTAGCTGTGCAAGCTCCACGTCTTCCTGGAATTGGGGCCACTTCCCACCACCAGTTCTATGACGACATACTGATGAAAAAAGGAAGAAAAAAACCAAAAAGCATTTTATAAAGTATTGATTGGATGTACAAGATACACTGTTCCTTTTCAGAACTGAGGGGTCAAGGGAAAAAGCTTAGAGAATCACAGAAATCAGTAGTCAACAGTTTAAATCTAAATTTAATGGGAGAGTGCAACAACTACATTGACTAGAATCAGCTCCAGTCCTATACTACTCAACAGTCAATGGGTCCTTACCCACAATGCAACAGTCATTATGTAGTGTTCTAATCTATACCCAATTTCCACTTTAAATCTTTATAACATTAATAGCACAAATATATTGCCAAGAAAACAATACAATCAAAGATAGCCTACATACTTCATTTCATTCAATTTTCCAAACTTTGCAAAAAATATTTCATACTATTTTATCAAATTGTATATTATGCATCAAAACTAATCACAGTACTGGAGTCTATTAGAGTAACCCTTCTGTGCAATTACACTCTTTGGAAGACAGAGCTCCTTCATCTCTTCCTTCTTTCATTTTGTTCTCACTCTCTCTTCTATTTTCTATGGTCTTGATGACTAAACGTGTTGGCGTGCATTTCTTTGTACAGGATTATAATAAAAGATTTTGTGAGGTTTCCATTGGATTTCATTTCTTGTTCATTCCTGTTGGGATAAGTTTAAAGACAGCAATCTGTTTCATAGGGATTCCTCCCATGTTCTATTTTTATCAATTTTAGAATAACAAGAATAAAATTCAAAAATTACTTGGAGTATAATTAGGATTGCAAGTTTTCATTTAAAAGCATTTTGTTTGGTTGTAAGCCATCTTGTGATAAGTGTAGTGAACGAATAATATTGATCAAAATGATGATGATGATGGTGATGATGATGATGATAATGATTAAAATGATGATGATGGTGATGATGATGGTGATGATGGTGATGATACTAATGATAAAAATGATGATGGTGATGATTATGGTGGTGATGATGGTGATGATGATGATGGTGGTGGTGGTGATGATGATGGTGATGGTGGTGGTGGTGGTGATGATGATGGCGATGATGATAATGATAAAAATGATGATGGTGATGATGATTATGGTGGTGATGGTGGTGATGATGATGATGGTGATGATGATGATGGTGATGATGATGATGGTGATGATGATTATGGTGGTGATGATGGTGATGATGATTATGGTGGTGATGATGGTGATGATGATGGTGATGATGGTGGTGGTGGTGGTGATGATGATGATGGCGATGATGATCATGATGGCGATGATGATCATGATGATGATGGTGATGATAATAATGGTGATGAGGAGAAAAAAAATGATAAAAATAATATCATAATCATATAAAAAGTAATAACAATTATACACAAAATTGAAAAAGAACATGCATTCTTAAGATTTACTCACCTAAGATAATAACAATGATGGCTACAATAACAAGAACCCCTACAACAGCTCCAATGATGATAAATACTGTATTGTCAGCTGCAGGAAAATCAACAAGAGATTTGAGATAAATAAAACTGTTTCTATGATGGAATTAAAATCTGGTAGTTGGTGATTTCATGAAATAATAAACAACTTTTGTATGTGTGACACCCCCCTAAAAAATAAACACGGACAGACGGATGGATGGATGAATAAATAAATAAATATGGCCCAAATGAACAGTGTCAGTGGTTTGCAAATAGAAACAAGAGTTTGACATTAAGTTTATGAACAAGAGTTTTGTAGGGTTTCACTAAGAGAGGACGTGAAGCCACAAATCCTCTGCTCAATTATCTATAAGTATATATAAATACATAAAAACATATGTTTTCTTTGCAGTCATGTAGAACCATGAACAAACATAATGGTATTCTATCAGAACAGCTCACCATGGGTAAAAAAATTTATAAGGAGTCATTGCTATAATAAGAATTTATATCGCTTTTTCACACCATTATTTCACTTTGCCATTTCACATTATATCTTCACTTCCCTATTCAACTTGCCATTTCACATGCCCAGTTTGTAATGCTACATTGTATGTTTCACATCATTATTTGACAATCAGAAAATCCACATCACCACTTCAGATGGCCGTTTCACAATCACTCTGAAAACTGAGTGAAATCCCCATAACATGTTCAAAATCGTCAAAATAACTCACATGAAGGATTGGGTAAGAACGCAGCATCACTGGTTGGACTATACGGTCCCTCGTAATCATCATTCCTGGCCTTGACCCGGAAGCTATACGATTCTCCTACCAGAAGGTCAATGATGATCCAGTTCGTATTGGATCCTTCGTAGACTTGGCTCCACTCTGCTGTAGACATGGCTCTGGGAAAAGATACCATAGTAACAGTCTTGAGATAAGAATCAGTTTTGATACCACAAATTCTTAATGCTAATGACTTTCTGGCAATACATTCCACTGGGAACTTGACACCTGGGTCCCGAATACGCAATTGATTTTCACAATTGATTGTACATTGTAGTCAGTGCAGTCAATAGTGAAAAAATGTTCTACGATCATTGCTAAGCTTTGTGTTACCGCCCCTGGGGAGTGTTTCATGAAGAGATTTTTCAGTGATTTCCCTGACAGATTGTTATAAGCTACTGGAAATCCTTGCATCTGATTGGCTGAGAGTAAATTAGTTGGATATAATTACTGACAAAACTCTTCATGAAATGCTTCCCTGAAGATTATTAACCCAGAATCAGGGTCTAGCAACACAAAGGTTACTGATTAATCGTTGTAATTTAAAAAAAAAATGTTCTACAATGATTGCTAAGTTTTGTGTTACGGGTGTTGTCTATCAGCGAGAGTGGAATCTTGATTCATGACCAGTAGCCACGATATATACGCTATTCCATGTTAATTCAATCAATATATATTATTATGGTGAAGTCATTTTCTCACTTGACCAATCGCCTAAAGCAGTCAAAGGAATGTCTGGTGTGATGCACAATAATTTGCTGAGCCCTAAAAATATGACAATACTGCATGTACATGCATTCCAAGTGTATATTTTGTATCAGCAAATACAACCTCATTCCCTTTGAGCACAAGAAAGAATGACTTTAAGATATATATCCTTCCGCAATGAATGAAATGATTTTATGATTGCATCAAATATTCTTCGAAAAGCTGAAAAACCAAATTTAAGGACACATTGAACAGCTCTTGTTTCAAGGTTGCCAAGGATCAATGCACCATACTGAGGGCTAATGTTCTTTGGATGGAAAATATTTTCATTTTGTACAAAAATAACAGGCTGAGTAACAGAGTTTGCAGTATGGATCCCTTAAATTACATACCCTACTAATTATTCTAAGGCTTTTCCATTCTTGTGATTTGGGGGTCTATATTACGTCTGAAGCAGAATGAATTAAACAATACCTTGCTTCCAGTGTGTATTGAAGTGTTCCTGGTCCATTAGTTCTGTTTGGTTCGGTCCATCGGACCTCGTAGGTGACTGGATCCGTTCCTGTTTCTGTTACCATGGGAACGCCTGGGGCAGAAGGGCTATCAGCTGATGGACAAAGATACACATCATATAAGGTAAAAAGTTGTTTTCACATGTAGGTATTAAGGGGCACGGGACGTAAATTCACGCTCATAAAGCCACAAAATACAAAACCATCCGGACGTATAAATCATAGTCATTCATCACAGTGTTTGTGTATCTCTGTCTTAAACGCATGCAATTGTCTTCTGTCTCTGTGTATTAAGCTGATGAAAAGCGAACCCGATGAATCACAGGAACTGTAGCTAGTAGCTGCACACGTTATACAGAGAAGCACAACCACCATGATTCAATGCTATTAACCCTAAATAGACTGGGCTATATGATCTCGGCCGATGATCGCGACGAAAGTTGGTACGCGCGTTACTCATGGCAGAATCTGCAAAACTATAAGATCAAATTCTGTGAAAAATCTCATTACTGATTAATCATGCTAATTTATGTGTAAAATCATTGTCTTCGTTCATAGCATGTCTATGCTCAGCAACATAAGGAGCATTCAGTATCACAGAGACAATACAAATCTGGGGGGCGTTTCATCAATATTTTCGTCCGACAAGTTGTCAGATCTGACAACTTTCCTGGATTCTGATTGGTTGAGAAGCACTGTTACTATAGTAACTGTCGGATAAAATAGGACTTGTCGGATAAAACGTCCGACAAGTCCTTTCATGAAACGCTCCCCTGGATTCGCATGTTTGCTGATAGGATGTTGTTTTCATGGCGCATCATGTGCAATGCTTAGATCTACAACGACAAAGATATGACCAAGGGCTGCCAGTTTTCAACCCTGATACCCCACTATTCCAATGGTAACTTCTCCATTTTGTGCACTGACAACAGATTGTACATCAGTGTTGACTTTGAAAAAAACCCAGCCATTTATCATTATTATGATCATACCTACAATAACAGTACTATACTTACATTCAGTTCTCGATGATAAAAACTCTGCATTACGAGGGTATTCATATTCCTGACCAGATCTGTAGAGAACCCTAGTGCGGACCTCGTAGTCAGTATATGGGAGTAGCGGGTCTGTTTCCCCTTCACCAATAGTCACGTTGTAACGGACACCTGAGGTCGTGTTGCCCATGAGGGCGTCCTGCCACTCCGAAGATGACGTCTGAAGGAAAAAACATAGGTTTGACTTCATTAGACAGCATATCAGGTATATTAAATCATCAAGCATGATAGTGCTACTCATGCTCTAACCCTTATAGAAAATCAAACTTACTGATATGTTTCATAACCAATATAACATTTATACAAACTATGCTTGACTGGATAATCTCCAGAATAATCAAACTATGGACTGTATATGGTGTATCTGCCACTCACTCAAAATGCAAATGAAAATCTTATTGGAGAGAAGTGAAATACAACAGTCAGGGCCAGTGGAATGGTTATGAAGGGGGGGGGGGGCTGACCAAACAAAAAAACAATCATGGCCCTGTCAGACAAAGGTTAGCTATCAATCTCTAAATGAAATGCCTATCAAGATCATTGTTGCATGCCCATTTTGCTCAGTAGACTGATGACGAACCAATTAGAACTGTTCTTTCAAATTAGTGATAATCGATAATCTTTGTGTCATGGGGCCCTGAAGGTCATTTTTACATTTTTGTACACTATTATTAGACAAAATTGTGCAGGGAGGGGGCTGAACTCGCTAAAGGCCCTTACTCCCCCCCCCCCTTGTTCTACAGCTCCTGTCAGTCCTCTTCTTTCATTTTGTTGTTGATTGTTTCACTAATATATTTATCGTTATAACGCAAAACTGACCTCTTTGAACTGGATCCAATGATACATGACACTATCATCATCAGGAGATATCCAAGAGACCGTGAGGGTAGTACTGGTCTTTGAGATCTCTTCAACCATGGCTGGCTCCTGGTAGGTGGTCTGGGTCTCTGTCCCACTGGAGCTGAACATGTTGGACGGCAATGTTGATTGGTAGGATTCAACCTGATAAAAAGAATAAGATAAGAAAAGGATTGATTAATTGATTGGTTGGTTGGTTGGTTGGTTGGCTGACTGAATATCAATTTGTAGAGTTATACTAAATCATGGAAGGATTTGTTTTCTTACTGTTACTTATATGACCTATGGATTGAGTTACAAAGTAAATGGCTGAAAATAAAAAGTGTTAACTACTACAATTGGAATTTCTTTTTAAATTCTTTTAGAACAGAGAGGAAGATTCTTTAAAGTGTGTTATAGCTAAACAGTTAGTTTTCATTTTCATTTTAGGAGAAGGGACATGTAAATCTATCCCAAGGACATGCCCCAAAACCTAGGACATAATTTAACTTAGAGAAAATGAAAGTCTTCATGGGTTAAAATCCTAAACAACAGACAACAAAGAGAGAGGTTGTGTCTTGTGTTGATCCCCCATTAGTTTGTTAAGTTTGACTGTGCTCCCCATCTTCAGCTAAAACATCAATATCTTATTTATCAAAGTCTTGCTTTCACAAGAAAATTCTACAAACTCACAGTGAAAGTATACTCAGTAGCAGCAGCTAGACCATCCATGATCATCAGGGAATATCGTCCATCTTCACCGTCCGGACCATCAACATAGCCAGTCCTGAAGTCTTGGGTATCTGTCGAATACTTGACTCGGAACCTTAGATCATCCAGCGGACCATTGATCTCAAGAGGTTGCGACCAGACCACGTTGACTTCAGATGGGGTTAGGACGGTGACAGCTACCATCAATGCAGCAGAGGGTACTACAGGCAAGAAATAATTATCAAAACTAAAGATAATAAATAATCAGAGGAATTTATGTGGGTTACAACATGAAATCAATTTATAAACATAAAACCATCATTGACCCACATTAATAGTCAACAAAATGGCCCTTATTCTGAATTCCAGTTTAACTTCGACCAAAGTAAAACTCTGTACTAAAATTATGGGAAGCCAAAAATTTAAAAATTCTGTTCACATCGAGTGATTCTTATTTATCTTACTTTATCCTCGTTATTTGATAATGAAGAAAAATATTTCAATTATTGTTCTGAGGAGTTAATGAATGACATGAGTATCAAATAAGCTGAAAAGTTAAACCTGTGCTTATAATATACTCAGCTAAAACAGAACGACATCTTGACACAAGCTCTAACAGTTCAAGTGAGTTTTTAATGCGCACTGCGACTTCGCTCACAATACACAGTCTATTGAATCAGGTGAAATACCTGTCGGTGCTAATCAACTATCATGCCATTCAAATACCTTACAGAACTTTAAAAGATTTTGTCAAAAAGTGGTTATCCATAGTAAAACTACAACTATAAACCAAAGTTTGGATGAAATTCAAGTTCAGAATACGGGCGATTGGGTTTATCCCTTGTGATATCAAACTATTTGAGGGGTAGACCAAGTGAATATAAACCTTGGGCTCATTTCATCAAACTTGCTATCATAAAAAATTTGCAATAAAAGTTAAAAGCTACTAAAATCCTTCAATTTGATTGGCTGATAGTGAATTTGTTACAGAAATCGTGCATTTGTTACCATAACAAGTCTTTATGAAATGAGACCCCTTTCCTTCTTACCTCCTGGGGTAGTCCTATGGATGGCTACAGGACCTAGGACAGGTGATCCCATGGAGTAGAAGTTCCTTACAGATACCTGAGTCACATAGAATGTGTAGGGTTCCAAGTCCTCCAGGGTGGCCTGGTTCAATGTGGTCTCCTGGAAGAACATTGGATGAAATGAGAATGAAATCATCATTAGCATAGTTACTGTCAGTTTACGAATGGGTACATGTATAGTATAATCGTCATTACTAGCATCTCGCTGTAACATCAATGTCAAGATCATGGTTATCACCATTATCATCGTCTTCATTTTTATCCTCCTCCTCATTATCATCGTAGACATCTCTGTTGTCATAAACACCATCACTATCATTATCATCATCATTATCATCATCACACTAATCACAATAAAAATCATCTTCATTGTATATTAGTGGCAGAGCATTATCATTTGAAATAAAATCATTCATCATCAACCCATCATCTTCATCATCATTACAGACACCACGTTCATCATCTTTTCTTCCTCTGTATCTTTGTCAACTAAATGAACACCACCATCCTCATCAAACACCAAAACTTTCACTATCTCAACGACCATCCTTTACCATTGTATTGCATGTGAGGTTGGTACTACTGCAGTTCAGGTCCGATGTCTCGCTGTCCACTATTGCATAGCTCACGGTATAGATAGCCGTTGCAGTGCTCACTCCCTCGCATTCTGTCACAGGGTCAAAGGTCACCGTCAAACTATCACTTCCTGCATCGGACAGCTGTGTAGTATCAGTATAGTCTGATGGTGAAAGACACTCAGGAGCTGCAAAAGATTTAGAAGAGTAAAGATGACGAATGATAAAAGTTAGATTTCAACAGAGATTTGAAGTCCATAATCGGATGATTTTCTTTCAAATGAATACCATGTATCATTAAAATGCAGCAAAAAAAATAATAGATCCAGGCAGATTAGACTCAATACTTTTAGAGGGGCCGACCATTGTGAAACACCCTATATGGCCTGTTAAATGGTATTTTGTCCAACCTAGCTGGATCTGCCACTGACACTGGTGATCTATTCTTATCATTTTGTATCCTCCAGTTTGATATTGTTTCCAACATATGAATCTTACGTCAGCCATAAGAAGGGTCTTTTGAATAATGCATTGCATTTGAGTTCCATATGAACTTAGGTTATGGAATGAACCAAATTGTATAATATACATAACTTTACATAAGTGGCCCATTGTCAACTTGCCTATCTAGAGGTGCATTATGTTTTTCCTAAGCTTTAACTCCAGTTACTGTTTTTAGTGCTGACGCTTTCAAGGAATTGAGATTACCTCTCATAAATTGGCAACCTGTTAAAGAAGTATTTTCGGTATAAAGTGTCTGATAAATCACTGTCAGCTACATACCTGGATAAGGCTGAAGACTGGTACCATATGTCAGTACAAAATTCACATCAGTCTGTCCAGTCTGGGCCTGAAAATCAGCACCAGTCTGCTTGTCAATACTGGCTACTATCTCTTGAGCAGTGTTTGACCAATACACACGACTAGTATCAACAGAGAGTGTGTCCGGAGGGAGACCTGTATTAACCACAACAAAATAAAACATGTGTTTTCATGATAATACATGTAAAACAAAGAATTATGCCTCAAAAATGGGGAAAATATGGTAATGACACAACGACTACTATAATCAAGTTCTTGTCAGCCCGCTGCAAGAAGGTCCTAGATGCTACATATCAATTGCTTTAATGACCTTGTTCGTACAATGTGATAATATTGAGGGCATATACTGGTCAGCTTTGCATGTGTGCTATCTGCAAGTTTTTATCATTTAGTCTTTATATTCAAATTTCCAAGCTATTCCATAATCCTCTAAATGTATTTATTGGACTATTTTTTTCACTGACAGAAGTTATAATTTTCAGCTTTCCTGGATCCCATTGCATAAAATGAACTCTTGATAGAATGGTGGCATGACATTTGCTCCAAGATTTGCTCCAGGCTTAATTTTGTCCAAGATGTAGGGTTAGGGTTGGGGTTGCAATACGGTTTTGTTAGGTTAAGGGTAGGGTATAGTGTTAAACCCAGGGTTGAAGTTGGTCATTTGATTAGTGTGTGGAATTTAGAGCGGAGCAATTTTCACCAGAGAAAATGTATTGTAACCTGGCAGAGATACAGTTACTAATTTAGTTTTACATGCAACAGGACCAAAAAAGGATATTACATCTTTCTCCCAATCTCCAGATCAATTTACCTGATTGAGCTTGTGATGCTGCCTCAAAGAGACGTTGACACTGGCATCCTACAAGGTCAAAGGTCCAAAGGTCATTTGAGGTCAAATCCACAAAGAAGAGGGTAGGGGCCTCCGGGTCTGAACTGTCAATATACACTGCTGACTCAGGGGTCAAGCTCTCTGAGCACGTGCAGTTCTCAGTGGCTCGTTTCCTCCGTTGGCCGTTTGTGGCACCAAACAGTCGGGTGGGGGCCCACTCGTTCAGGTCAGAGGTCATTAGGACTGAAGTAGTCTGGGTGGTCTCAGTCCAGATTAAAGTGCTATATGAATTAAGGAGAGATAAAATAGCATGTTCTTCATTCATGTATACATAAACACAGCCCTTCAAAAACCTGGTATAATACTATGCAAATACTGTATTTTTTTCATTTGTTGTTAGGAAGTAGCACTGAACCAATTTGCACAAGTCTATAATAGCCTAATCACAATTATTTGTAAGATAATTTTGTTTTCTGCCCAACATGATTGAAATGATAAGCATAAAATAAAATGAATACATTACAAGTGACTTGATGGGTCAAACGCATACTGTACATGGAATAATGTGGAGTATAAAAACAGCATTTTCAGTGGATAGGATACAAAACATATTTTAAGGCATAAAGCAAATTTAATATGTGATTTCAAATACTTTTTTTCATCATAGGACAACTAAAGTAAAGTTGCGTTAGATTTTAGGAAATTGGTTCCAAAAACATAAGGCAATTACAAATGCCACATTATTTTCTAGAATTAGAAATGACAAAGAAAGGAATTGATATAAAACAAAGATAGTGTGCTGTTCTTTGTTGTTGAAAAAGTGAAGAGATGGGAAATAGAGTAAGATATATGTTGTTTGAAGGTTTGCATGGTGGCATGTACAATCGCTGATGTGGTTTACGGTACACCATGTGGAGTGTTATAGAAACAGTGGAAAGAAGAAGAAAAGGAATTGGATAGGCAAGATAGTGGAGATTGAGAGTAGAGTATTCTTTTCTTGAATGTAGTCCTGAAAAGGACTGTAAACCAGAACACTCCTGAAGACGGATAGTCGACCTACCCGAAACGTCGAGTCTCTCTACTGCTTCTACTCATCATCTCTACTCGCCGACTTAAGCCAGCATCTCCTCATCCATCCTACTACTCAAGCTGTTTTTTCAACTCATCAATCTCTTCTGGTTTACAGTCCTTTTCAGGACTACATTCAAGAAAAGAATACTCTACTCTCAATCTCCACTTTCTCGCCTATCCAATTCCTTTTCTTCTTCTTTCCACTGTTTTTATAACACTCCACATGGTGTACCGTAAACCACATCAGCGATTAGAGTAAGATAGGAAAAAAGACTCACCTTCCAAAAGGATTCACACTGATTCCCTGGATTGTGTTGCCTTCTGGTGCAGTGTACAACATCTCCATGGTTGCCATGGTAGCAGGGAGAGTAGAATCATAACTATAGATGGCAGTATTATCACTCCAGTACAGTATTTGTGAGATCCAGTCGACGACAAACCCTGCTTGGTAAGGCACCTGATTGCCTAGCTCAAGAAGCTGATATGACAAGTATAGTTTGATTGATTTCCATGATTGATTGTACATTGTAGTCAATGCAATAAATCTTAAATATGTTTTATGATGGTTGCTAAGCTTTTTATTGTGGGCCTCTGTTTATTAAAATGTTGTGGTTTTTTTTATCATCATTGCCCTTAAAATAACATCAAAGCACCATGATTTAGTGTTGATAAATAATCAGCTTCAGAGATAGCTTTCTGAGGTATTGCAAAAGATTTTTTTTCTCATCATTTGAATTTGTATTCTAAGCAGTTAACTCTTATAAAACAAAGCAGTTTACTCTTGTAAAGCAATTATTCTGTATCTAATATATTGACTTCATTATATTGTTGACAAACAAGATACAAAGATGGCATTCCAAGACATTGCAAATGTTTTGTTTTAAAATATATTTGACCCTACTGCTGAGCAATCAACTTTTATGTATGTATACATCTTCCTATATTTAAAGAATGTGTTTCTTAAATTGCCAACATGAACATAAGCTGGATACAAATTCTACATCTATACAATGACTTCCCTTGGTGAAGGTATGTACGCTATGTCCGACCACTTCAGTGTGGAATCTTCTAGAAGTGATTTTGTCTTGTATTTTTGGTTAAAGACTTGTAATCTTCTCTGGCTCAAACAGTTTGTGAAGTGAAGTAAAAAATAGAGAAAAATGGGGATTAATACATAACAGTTGATTACTTAAAGAAATTGACCTTTGATATTAACCGTCTCACCTCAACACGCTCTGTGCCATCCAATTTGCTGCTATAGATCTCTCGATCCCCGGCAGACTCAACAAAGAAAACTTTTTCCTCGCTGGCAACAAAGGCAATGACTGTGACCGCTGTACCACCAAGAAGTGATATCTCTTCATTAGTATCAGTATCAGTCAATGTCACTCCTGCATTCCCTTTGCTCACCACTATGGTAGGTGGGGGTGGAGATACTGCATATGGAAAGAATCATATTTGGTTTAATTTGCGAAATTTGATTGATTTGAAATAGAATCAGAATAAAATCAAATATTGGACCCCTCTGCTGTTCATCAGTGGTAAATTCGTTTTTTTTTTTTTTTTTTATATAGCGCTTAATACATCGGAACAACGTGTCTAAGCGCTTTACAGATATATCATTACCCCGGTCATCGGATTCAATCAGTCATTCCCGCACACAACAATGTGTGCACATCCTCCACTCCCTGGGGAGTATTCCAGTCAGTCGCCGGTGAGGCGCGCACAGTACTGGACAAGCTACAATGACTTTCACATCCTACCGGGTACCCATTTAGCACCTGGGTCGAGAGTGGCAAAGTGTGGATTAACACCTTGCCAAAGGACGCCAGACCGCGGTGGGATTCGAACACACGACCCTCTGTTTACAAGGCGAGAGTCAGAACCACTACACCACGGCTCCTCCTTTTGGGATAAGCTGGAGTAAATAATTACTCAAATTGAAATGAGATTGAATAATCTCGAGCTTGAAAAATATTCAAAAGATTTAAAATGAGGTAAAGAAATAACACGGATAAGGGAAGAAATGAAGAAAACAAATACCTTTAAAGTTAGAATTAGGATTGAAGAGGAAAGAGATAAACTAAGAGATTGGAGAAATGAAACTCAAAATCAGAATTGAAATTGAAACTGATGTTTCGATTCATCCAGGAAGAAAGTCAAATTACTAAAGAGAAAATATATCTGTTCATCTGGACCAACTATTATTGAAATGAACAGTTTCACGTACGATCCGGGACGCTTCTTAAGCTTGCACGGATCTACAATCCAGTAATCCGGAAAATTCTTCAACGTCTCAAAGACAATAACATCGATTGTATATCGGCGCCAAGTGGCAACGACAATTTCTCACCAATTCAGATGAGGTGAAGAAACATCCTGAATCAGACGTGAAACTGTTCTCCGTTTCTATAATACAGGGGTGTGAGTGGTCACAAATAAAATCTGAAGAGTGTTGAAAAAGTCTGAAATAGAAAGAGCTCCCATACTTTTTGTACAAAGGAAAGCCAAAAATAAGCTGAAATTAAGCTGAAAATCAAAAAAAAAAAATCTGAAATCAGATAAAAATCTGAACTCTCACACCCCTGATAATAGCAATTCCATATGAACGGATTTATCTTCTCTTCAGTAATAAGAATTGAAATCTGTCGTAATACATCTCCATTTTAGAGGCTCAGTTTAGAGAGGAAAAAAAAAAACTTACAAAGTTACTAGTAATCAAACATAAGTTCCAAATGTGCATTTCCTATTGGCTGAAATTAAGGTGTGATTGAAATTGCATTTGGTTGTAACAAGTTTTTTTCTGCAAATGGGCCCTGTTCACGTAATCTCCAGATTCAAAGAATCACATGTTTGTAATATTAATAAGAGTGAAAAGATTCTTTAAGGATACCATATCTTACCTCCAGTGGTGATACTGACTGGGTCCGTTGCCGGCCCACTACCTATGGATGTAAAGCCTTCCACCTTCATGGTTCAAATAAGGAATAAAATTATGAAAATTTTAATATTTGAATATTAATCATTACTTAGTTCCAACATTCCATAATAATATATCTTAAGATATATTTTTCAATATGTTCTACATCTAAAAAAGTTATTCATGTTCAATTTTTCTTGAATTCTTTGTTTTCTTTCATTTTCATTTGTTTGGTTGGGATGTCTTTGTTTTTTTATCTAAAAATAAATATACTGCTGCATTTGTATATATAGATGATTGCGGCATGCTGAGTATCTACCATTCACCTCAAAAAAAGAAGAAGAGAAGAAAAGAAAAGAAAAGATAGGGGCACAGTGGCGTAAGTAAAACCAAAGCATGAAATGATCCATCATGAATTGCTCACTGGCTTCAACGCCAAATGTAATTTTTGAATGAACAGTAGTTTAAGAAATAGCCACACTACAGAAGATCTGGGGACCATAACACAAAGCTTAGCAATTAGTGTACAACATTTTTTTTTTTACAATTAATTGCATTGACTACAATGTACAATTAATCATAAAAATAAAGCATACAATAAATCGCTAACCTTTGTGTTACGGGACCCTGGCCTTTTGGGGGTTCTATGAATTTTCACAAAATATAACCCTATGATCGTTTCTAGTATTCTCAAAATAAATTTGTGTGATCTTCTCACCTGAAAGAAATAAGTTGTATTAGCTGTTAGGTTGGAGAATGTATACACAGTGACATCTTGGCTGACATTGAACATAGTTAGCTGCTCTGCATCAGTACCCCAAGACACAGAATACCCTTCAAAAACACCATTGATCTCTGCAGGTTGGGACCAGCGAAATTCAGCTGAATACACTGTGGTTCCAGCCATGATGTCAGTGGACTCTAAAGCAAAGGCTCTTGGGTCAAGAGGAGCAGAGGGCACTGGAGAGATTAAAAGATATGATCAATATCTAAAACAGAATGAAAAATAAGCTTTGGAATAAGATTATGAATTCAAATTCTTTAAAATAGTTGATATCGCATATTAAGTGCGTCAACATCCAACTGTATGCAGAAAGTAAGGTAGGTTTCAATACCAGGTTTCAACCAGACAAGTCTTACTGGTTTTCCCTTTTGTTAAAAATACTCTGCATGTATACTTTATATAACTTAATATTTTCAGGGAGAAAATTTCATTCTATTGCAATGTCAGCTCACAGAAATTTCACATACAATTTGAGAATAATTCACTACAATCAAACAATGTTACAACAAAAAAAAACACCCTTCAAGGTAAAAACAAATTTGTGAGGCCTCTTTTTCATATCATCAAAAAATGCTAGAATTGAATGACAGAATTTTTGCTCAACCAATCAAATGAAACCATTTCAAAAGCTTGTAACTTGACATTGATATTTAAGTGTTGTGAAATAGGGTTCAGAGTAATTTTAGACGAACCTGACATGGGTGATATCATCTGAGCGGCCGTTTGAGGCGTCGTGGCCCAGTAGGTGTAAGGACTGATTGTGATGCCAAGAGACTGGAACGGTGCCAGGCTTCTGATGTTATAAAAAGGACTCTGAATAGGGAAATAAAGGATGGTATTCATGAGTGCAGAGGGTGTAATGAATACAAATGTGATATATTAAGTTCATCATTTCATACTTAGATTTTTTATCAAAATATGTTACTTTCTGAAGTTGATAAAATGAATTTGATTGGAAGTTTTCATCTAATAAACGACAGGTTTACAAAAAATTATTTCATACCATACAAAGCAGCATTGAAAGGCTGTTGAAGCAAAATGTAAAACCTAATTACTTGAAGATAAAGTTTTAATCAATCAAATTAAGACTTAGTACTATAAAGAATAAAAATATCAAATCCAGGATTTAACTGCATTGTAGTCACCTGAACAGTCTCTTCATAAGTTTGTTCTGGAGCTACCACGGCTATGGTGTAAAACACGATTCCGTAAGTGACCTCTGTGCTAGCCTGCCATGTGATGTTAAAGTCATCCCATGAACCTGTGACCTGGATAGAAGAAGATGGGATTTCTTGGGCCACTACAGTTGGGCGCTCGCTGTAACCCTCTGTGAATAATGAAAAGGACAATCGATACATCATTGCCAAATATATCTAAAGCTGTAAATGAACCTATAGTAATGTTTGTACCTGGAGAATTTACAAGAAAGGGTGGTTTTCAATCTGTCAAGAATACATTGTAAAAGCTTTGGCCTCATGTTAATTATACTTGTTCCATTGTATGATATATCAGTACCCATTTAAACAAAATATTAGTGATAGAGCTCTCTCTTTACTTTTTAATTGGGATTTTGTACCAATCCAACATTTCTGTTGTAACAACCTTGATACCTTCAAATCTGAACTAAGACCTTCAAAAGCTGATCTTTTCTAACAACTGTATGTGGGAGCCAGCACATTTGGATGTTTCTTACTGATAACTGTTGCTATAAACATGCTCTTTTATAAAAATAATAACAACAACATCAATAATAATTATTTATAATACACACTTTCTAATGAATCATCACTCAAGGCACTACATAATGCATATTATACATATACAAGAAACATAATCATAGTCATAAACATAAATAAAAGGAAAACATTATCATCATCATCATCATTGTACATTTGCCTTAATCAAACCAAATCAATAAATAAATACAATGAACAGATATTGTATATTTATACCTGGTAAAGGTTTGAGTGTGTCCTGTACAACGGTCAATGCCTGGACATCAGTAGCTGGAAGCAAGGCTGGTCTCTGGCCACGGTCATCACTGACTTCCACTCTAGATTGGCTGTTGATCCAGAAGAGTTTGGAGCTGTAGAAATGCAGTGCCAGGCTCCTGAAAGCACAAGGTCAAAGGTCAAAGTTGATAATGATGTCAAACCATTCCTTGCTTTTTAACAATCACAAACAACCTCAGGATATTTTTTTTTTTCAAAAGCAAAGAAAAGAATAAAAAAAGAGAGAGAAATTGCATTGTACTTAAATATTTATTGGAAGCTTCACGGTATGGTGGTTCAGACCCTAGCCTCTTAAAGACAGGGTCAAGAGTTCAAATCATCAAAGTCACAGAAATAAAAGGCAAGTCTTAATAGGAAAATAGATAGACGGCACTATGTAATTGCTTAATACTAGCTTTACAAAAAAAGTAAATTTTTTGTACAGTTTTTGGCAAAGAAACAAATCAAATGAGAAGAAAAAATCATTAGAACATAACAATCTTTATTTTCCATTGAAGACTGGGCAATGAAGTCAATATCTTTTGCCATTTATATTGAAACTTAAAATTGAAAAAGATATTGTCATAAAGACACATAAATTAATTAGATTAAAATGTTTACTTACGTTGTCTCTGAGAGCACTTCGCCAATCTCCTCTGTCGTTGACATTGGATCAGGGCTGTTGTATTATGGGAAGGGGTAACCATGGAAACGGACACAAAACAGGAAGGAAATGGAGGTATAGGTGAAAACTCAAAATAAACTCAAAATATGAAATTGAAGAAGCAAGCATGCATGAAGGAGTAAATAGTGAACAACTTGTGAAGATAAAATTTTGTGAAATGTTGGATGTAAAAAGTAGTTTGGGTAAAAACGCAGTGATCTAAAATTAAAGAAAGTATAAATAAGGATATACAAATGGGAGTAGAAAAGAGAAATTAAATTGTAATTGTGTCATATGAATTCACAGATTATATCATTACATATTCATGTTTAACATTTTTTATGTGCACACAGGTTCTCCCAGCGAACATTTTATATGACCATAAATATTTCCATGGCAAGATTATAATTTACTACTGTGATTTTTTTTTCAAATCTTACTTCTCTTATTTTTTCAATTTCTTCCATTTATTTCTTCTTCTCTTTCCTCTCTTTATCCTCTATTTGCCATTTCCATTTTCCTTCTGATAACATTGGCCCATCCTGTTCTAAGCCTCATATTTTGGCTTCAACCTTTTTTAATTCTCTATACTTATTCTTTCCATCCCTCCCCTGCCAAATCTCTATGACAACTACCTTATCCCTGCCAGCTGGGCACGGAACAACTTCAGCTCCTCCACCGAGTTCTGCCTGGAAACAACAAACCAATAGACATATCCGCCATCAAGGTCAAGGGACAATCCAGCAATGACGTCCAACGAGAGCCCACTGCTCTCGTAGAACACCAGAGGGCTCTCTCCATTCAGTCTTGAGCCCTCAACAGACGAGGACGTTGTCCAGTAGATGTAGGCCTGGACCGAGTCGATGGCCAAATCCTGGACGTTGCTGGCAAAAGCGTTGATGGTGGTTTGGGATGTTACAGTGGACGATTGGTTGGATAATCTTCCACGCAGTATCTGCAGAAAAAAGTTTATCAATAGTACAAAACAAATAACTTAACATATTCTAAATTTAATACGGCATCAAACATGGACTATATGTGAATGATTTTTTTTTGCCTTCCTACTCCTCGAAACAAATCAATGTATGGCATGAAACCCCTCCATTACTAGGATAACAAATACTAATTGAAACAAAAACAAAAAAAAAAAAAAAAAAAGTACAAGAAAATGAGAAGGAAAACTTTAACCACCATGCCGTCCTTTTTTTAGCAGAATGCCAATGTGATGTGATGTCATCATGTGATTCCAATCAGAAATGGATACTCTATTTGACAAAGCCAATAACCAAGCTATAAAATCTTTTAAAAGACCCAATATACTGATGACATTTATGTTTTTATTGACCTTGTGAATGTGTCAATATTCTACATTATAACTGATTTACATAAAAGTGTACATTTATTTGCCTCAGAAAGAGGAATCTTATTGTAATGGAGAGAAAGTGTTTAAGAGGGAGTGAACTGATCAACATTTTGCATGTATTATAAAATAACCACCAAATTACACAGAGAATGAATTTTATTCATACAGAGAAACTAATATGTTTTTGAAAGGAAAGTAATCCTTTTGCTACTAGGTAACATAATTAGTGTGGTATAAATGTATTGAGAGGTGAATGAGTGTTTATCATTCAAGTGGGCATATATAACAAGACTACACAGCTCAGAATGGTGTTGCTAACCAGGGGCCCCGTTTCATAAAAGACTTTCTGTTGTAACTTTGCCATTATGGCAACTACCATGGTAACAGGGCTCAGCAGCCAATCAGAATCAAGGTTACCATGGTAGTTGCCTTAATGGCAAAGTTACAACAGTTGTAACTCTTTATGAAACGGACCCCTGTTGTGAGAAGTTGAGGACTTGAGATAGCACTATTAAAGGGGAATCCAGCCTTGGCCATTAAATGTTGTGTTGGGAAGGAGAAAAATAAATTAAACAGAATGGTGAAAGTTTGAAAGAAATCGGACAAGCAATAAGAAAGTTATAGCTGCTTTAAAATTGAGATCACTAATACTATGTAGATTTCAAATTGGCAACTGGATAAGTAAATTATGACAAGGGGCAAGGACAACTTTCCCATAGGCCATGTACTTTATTATCAGGGATTAGTGGTTTTCTCCCAAGTACCCATTCCCCTGGGGCAGTAATCTAAATATAACCCAGGTAGTATATTGTTTTATGTCCTCATGAAAGAAAAATATTAATTTGAAATAAAACTTTTGGGAAAAAAAATCACATTTTCGCCATAATATGAATTGGAGTACATGGAAGAGTAGTCCTTGCCTTACATCACTATGACATCCCATATGCAGCCAATTTGAAGTCTCCATGGGTACAGTGATTACCAATATTTACAACTTTTAAAAATTCATAACTTTCTTGCTGTTTGTCCAATATTGTTCAAACTTTCACCTATCAACTTGTCTGATTTTTCTTTTCCTTATAAAAACAATTTTTTATTTGGGTTGGATTCCCCTTTAAGGCTGCTGGTTTATTTCTCTTCCAATAGATTTTCCAAAGAAATTCTTGTCACCATCATATTAAAACTTGCCATTTATTATTTACCTGATTCAAGTCTGGATCAGACCAATAGAGGAATTCACTAAGCCAGTCTACGGCTATTGCATCAACTGAACTACTGACCCCTGATGGGTCAAAGGTCAGTTGATCATCTGTTACAGCGCCCTCTGCTGACCTGTATAGGTCACCCATCGCAGAACTCCAAATGTAATAGCCTTGGTACCAGTCAATATCTGGTGAAAAACAAAGAGAATAATGGGTTCAATAGAATTTTACTAGCCATTTTGGCCATGACAATGAATGCAGAAATCAGCCTATTTCCTTTCTATTTCTGTATACAGGTAAAACAAAGTGGTTGGGAAAGCTGGTGTGAAAATGACCATGCCTTATGATAAGCCCATATTAATTGCACAAATTAAAATCCTCTCTGGTTATCAAGTGGGACGAACAACTGAAAGAAAATTGAAGTTCAGAATTCTATTCTGATCAAAATATAAACAAACCGAAACTTAATGCTGTGAATCTTTTACCTCCTTGATGGATTCTCTTGTGTCATAACGTTTAAATAATGTTAAAATTGCACTAAAACAGTAATCCAATGACCCTCATAGGAATTAGATTTTAAAAGAAGTCAAAGTTACTCTAAGAATCACGAGAAACACCATACCTTTAATGTTTGCAGTGGGTGATAAGAGCCATGATTCTCCATTGCCATCTAGACGACTCCACCAGACATCAGTAGCATTAGCAAGTAACAAGTATGGCTCCACATCAACTGTCAAGATCAAATTCATTAATATCACAGACTTTCCATTAGAACCTAGCACAAATTATCAAGGGCCTACATGTAGTACTGAATGGGTTTAAGTTTGTAAAGGCTTGAGACTGCAAGGGCCACAGGGACATGGCTGTTGATTTAAAAATTGAAATTACTTTCCAGAATTGACACATACATCAAACATACAATGCAATTGTTTGGTTGGAAGTACTACAGTGCGTATCAAAAAAAAGTTTACACTTTGAAAAAGTCCTGGGATTTAAAAAATATACAACATGTGGGTAATTTTTTCACATATATTCTTGGGGTTAGGTCTCATCTATCCAATGAAAGTAAAAGTTTTGACAGAATGTTACACTTGAGTGAGCACTGTCCATTTTTGTAAAGCTCGCAGAAATGCTTGTTTTCACGCTGTGTCAAGGGGAAAGGGTGAAATCAAACTTACCCTGCGAAACATTTCTCATACATTTCCCTTGCACTTTTAGTCAATTGAAATAAAACGGATACATTCAAGCATTTTGTAACAATTTTGCCACCCAAAGTGAAATTTCAACACTTAGTAAGCACAACCTGAATCTGAACAAAAGTTTATATCAGACATCTCCAGCATTTTTTCAGTAAGTTTTTATCATTTAAAGTGGGTTTACATTTCATTTTTCATGTAATACTTGTTTCTCCACACTTTTCCCAAGCTTGACAATGATTAACAAAATAAAAATCAAGCCTACGCCATTTCATGTAAATCACAGCTCTGTGTAAAGCAAATATCGTTACGATGGCCTCGCTATGTGGGGGAGTGGGGTGGGGTGCAATGCACACTTTGAAGTGTTTTGGGCAAGGAAACAAGTTAAAGGTAAAAGATATATTCAAATCAATTTTACTAGCTAAATTCCATGCGTTCTTCATGATTAAGGTCTACTTTTATTCCCATAACTATTTCAAAGTTCTGCACAAATCATTTTTCACTAACTTTTCAAAAGTAAGTGGTGCTCACTAAAGCGGATATATTTTTTGATAGTTATATCGTCATTTCCTTAAATGGATCTGTACCAATGTTAACAAGGGGAACAATTTTCAGGATATTACAAATGTATAATTTTATAGGATTTTTTTAAGTCTAAACTTGTTTTTGATACGCACTGTATAAATACATATCCACACAGCTAATTTCAAATTGCTTATTTCTCTCATTTTGACACAAGCCATTTTTGACATCCTGAACAACAAAGGTCAATGTTCACTACCACAGCATGAAGACAAAATGTCTTGCTGGGGTCATCTGATTGACTAGACTCTGGAGCATTAGCACTGTTTGAAAAATCTCCTTCATGTACTAGTATTGAAAATCAGTTTGAAACTTTAACATTTTCAATCTGCACTTTATAGTGGGAACTCCATACATAGAATAGCAACGAAACATATGGGATATTATCATGGCATAATCTAGGTCCATAGGAACAATATAATGAAGAAAGTATCTTTGTAATTTGTGTAGGTATAAGCTGTCTACACCTACCTTCAATGAGCGTAGATCCAGAAAATGTGTCCGATAGAGGGCCAGAACCAGCTATAGAATAGGCCCGGACTTGGACTGAGTATTCAGTGCTTGCGTTGAGGTTCTCAATTAGGGCTGAATCTTTTTGTAGACCAGTGAGAGTTATTGTGTTGCCAATTTGAGGACTGGTTAATATGATTTCATAAAGCCACTCCTCCCATGCTGCCTCCCCTACAGGATGGATAAATGCAGGATTTACATATATCTTTTTTTTTCAATAATACAATACAAACCCACATAAAATGGCCAATACTAATTTTAAGATTCTTATACATATTGAAAAAGCAATACCTAGACTTTAAAATAATATATCACTTGTCAAACTTGATTAATCTAGATGGAGTTCAAACCTTCTGAAAATACAAGGTTCAAGACTGGATTTGGCCATCAGAATCACTGATTGAAATGGCTGCTTCTTAAGACAAAAAAATGAAACAGATCTTGGAGTACAATGATTTCTCAAAGAATATTTCTAAAAAAACATAAAATATGAAGATGAATGAAAGAACCTGCCTTTGCCAGGAATACTCAAAGGTCTCGTCCATGTGATATCTGCTGTGCCTTCCGTAAAGAGGACTTGTAGATCCGTGGGAGGGAACGCTGGGATAGGTATTGGTTGGTACGTTGGGTAGAAGATATCTAGTCCATGGTAGCCATCAACGCAAAGGAACAAATCAGCTTGCGTGATCGTCCCTGCATTCTCTTCGAAAAAAAGGCGTTCATTATCCCGATAATTGTAACTCGGATTTGCAAAAATACAAGATGCAACACTGCCGCTCTCTCTCGCAAAGGTCCATGTTAGAGATCTGTTGAAGTAAACCATACTGGTAACGTTGATAAACTGATGGACCGATCCGTCGTCAGCTACATGCATCACTTGCTGGTTGGTGCCGTCTAGCGAGGAGCTGTGCATTGAATTGCCGGTGGAGTTAGTATAGAGTATCTGGAAGGATTCAGAGAGGACGGTGAAAGCTGAGGAGTCAAGGAGACTGATGATGAGGTCCGCATCGCTGGAATTGATGGTGGAGGATGTCAGGGGTGTTCGGCGGATTCCAACATTTCGCTCACTCCAGAATAGATACCTGAGCAAGAAAATGACAAGAATAGTATTTGAATACTCTGCAGCACTATCCTTCATTCACTAATTAATCTAAACAAGCAGAAAATAAAAGGTAAACATTTATCATTTATGAAATCATTAAAAGATTGTAGAAAGTTAGAAATCTAGAGTTGAGGTTTCTAGCAACCACACAGACTGGATTATGATATTACATTGTCAAATCCAAAGATACTATTTATCAAAAAGAATATACAAGTAGAGTGCCAAGCAGTTTCTGTCTTGAATACATGTCATTTATAATTATTTGCCTGTATTTTCTTAGCAACAACATGCTTTATAAACAAAGTCACAATTATTACGTTATGAAATGACACCCAGGACCAAGCAGGGGGAGGGGGAGGGGGAGGATTCACATACATTGAAGTCTGAATGAAAATCACATTTAATCCACAGTTCGTGCGGGACAGTAAACATCATTGGAAAGAACAAATCACACTCAAAGGACGAGCTATTCTGCGTATAAATCGATGAAATTGCACTTTGGCACTTAAGCATGGCTTATCGTATATGCAGACTTGACATTGTGAAAGACCCTCAGTCGAGGAAAATCTGAAATATCACGCTTACCCACTAAACGGATCAACCTTCATCTCCGTAGGTACAGACCCAATATTAGCCACAGCGGTGGAACAATCAGAGACATTCAGATTACAGCGTAAAATCTAAGGACAGGAAGACAACATATTGTGTACATTTATCCTAGTATTACTATCACCGTTGTCAAATGAATTTAACACATGTCTTACCCCCTATTTTTCATTGAACAAGGCATTTGAGAAGACTTGATATATTATGTCACAATATACATGAAGGACATCATATAGGGGTTCATTTAACTTGACTCTTTAAATGGAGAGATTAATGGTAAATAATATATTATACAAACTTTGATTTAAAAAAAATACTAACAGATGATTCTTTGTTTTTTTATGAAATAAGGAGTTAATTGTAATTGTTAAAACTGATGAGGTGTTGCTACGGGGAAGGAATATGAGCAATATAAACATATAGACCCGTATTCTGATGTCCATTTCAATGGTTTAACTCTTTTATGGATACATCTAGTTTGTTTTCTTGATTGTGCTCTCTCCCAAGGGTGAATAAACACTATTTTACTTATCATTCTGAGACACTTATTTATAAGCTGTACACCAAATATGTAGACAAACTGAACATCTACAGTTTGAGATCAGTGTCCCAATGCTCTATCCATAGTTAAACCACAAATTTAGAATAGAATTTGAATTGAGTCCAAATACAGCATACAGACCAAAATGATGTGATTATGACATTAACATAATGCATGTGTCTATCGAGTTCTAAGTGACTGATGAACAGTTAGAATACGCAGCCTACCTCTGTTCCTTGAACAAAGTAGAGCTGGTCGTTCAACCAATCAACATCAAGCTTTGTGGGAGTTGCATTCTGATTGGTGTAAAGGACTTCCGATGATTCAAGGGTCAAGTTACCAGGGTCGATGGTACGACGGTGGATTCGCCCGTCAGAATCACTGATGAAAATGAAGTTTTTCCAGTAGTCCACAGCGACATCTATACACATCATACATGTGAATGACATCAAGAAAAAGTTATTGGAATAGTAAGGCCTCCCACACACTAAAAAAGATCAGGGCCCCGTTGCATTAAAGTTACCACTATGGTAACTTTGCCATGCAACGGTAACTTGCATGGAATCCTTGATTCTGATTGGCTGATGATAATCGTTACCATGGTAGTTAACATTGGATGGTAAAGATACTATAATAATAACTATCAAGCAACAGGCCCTGCTTGAAAAAAAAAATCTTGGGAAAAACAGCCGACATCAACAATACCTTGCTAAAATACTGTTTATACATAACTATAGTGGTCAATTGAAGGTTAGATATATAAAGGTCTTAAATAACGTCATGGTAGGTGATCTTGAGGGTGTGGAGACAGCTAGCCCCCCCCCCAAAAAAAAAAAAAAAAAAAAAAAAAAAAAAAAAAATTAAATAAATAAATATAAATAAATAAATAAATAAATAAATGAATGAATGAATGAATGAATGAATGAATGAATGAATGAATGAATGAATGAATGAATACATGAATAAATAAATAAATAAATAAATAAATAAATAAAACTAACTAACCAAATAACTAAATAAATAAATAAATAAATAAATAAATGAATAAATAAATAAATACATAAATAAATAAATAAATTAATAAATTAATTAATTAATTAATTAATAAATATGAAAAAAAAATAATTAATTTAAAAAAATTGAGCATGGTAATCACCTGATATGGTAGAGTTTTCATTATCCACAGTGTGTACATCACTAGGAATAGGGTCAACATCTCTTAGCTTTCCATACTCTACCAAGGAGACTGAAGATATTTCAGAGAATGCAGTAAAGCTTAAACTTGTGACACCGATGACAATGTATGGGACTATGCCAGGATCTATACAAAAAAAAAGAAAATGGTTTATGTTAATAATGCAATTTAAAATAATTTTCATTCAAGTGCCATATACCTTCGAAATGGTGAAATTGCCTCTAAAAAGACCAACATACAAATGAAGTATTAAACAATTTGTGAATTGTGACAGAAGATGATTATTTACCATCCAACTATTAGGATACTGCCCAACTCCCTTAGAAGGGGTCAAACTGAGAGGGGAAAATGCAGTTTTCAATTGAGTTAACAAAATAGAGTAAGACTGTCAATAAGGTTACGTTAATAGTACCTTAAAGATCCTTGAATAATGAACTTTACATGAAATAAGTATCTTTATCAGAATCCATTAGAATCAAGCTGTGAAAGACATTTTAAAGAACATGAAATTGAAGGATTAGCAACATTTACTGATGATTTTTTTCATCAATACCATACATCTGAAATTACCTTAATCATCAAGATAACAACCAATTAAAAATTAGGAAATTTAAAGGGCCATCTTTTTTTTCGAGTAAAGAGTGCAATTCACAACCAAAATGGATGGCGAATAATTGTGAAGACATCATCAGGCCACAAGACTGGATTCCGAATCAGAAACATTACGTAATGAAACTCTCAATTACTTTCAGGCTCCGCTCCTGTTGTAACATTGACTGTATCGCTCATTCCCGCTCCTTCCATGTTCCTCGCTCTCACGGATACAGCGTAGAGAGTCGACGCCCTCAGAGATGGATCAATCACAGTGGTCTCTGTCGTTGATCCGCCTACATCCTTGACGATCCCAGCCTCATTGAGGAAGCTTTGGACACCAATGACGTAGCCTATGATTGGTCCATTGGGGAAAGGGGGCGGGTCCCAGGTCAGAGAGATCGTTGTCGGGCTGGAGCTCACGATGCTGGTGATAGTTGGAGCAGTGGAAGGAACTAGGGGACAAAAATAAATGAAGTAGTGCATGAACAAGGGGAATGGAACAGTCTCTTTTTCATACAGGAGGAAATAGTTAAAGAACATATAGATTTGGGGTAAAAATCATAAAATATTCAGCGAGTACAAGAAAATTATACTAATGATAAAATATTTGAGCTGAGTTTCATATCTCTACAGTAAAGGAACCTATTGTGGGCCAAAATTAACTGTGGTAAGGATCTATGGCAACTGGAAATGTGACTTATATTGAAATTCATGTTCAAAAGGTAAAAACAATAAGGACATTTTTTTCCCACACTATGAAGAAAATTACACATTCTTACCTCCAGAGGGCAATGTCCGCACACTGCTGCTAGATGGCGACGTCAGGGTATGTCTAGGAGTGATCACCCAGATGATGCGGAATTGATACTCGGCGTATGGGATGAGATCTGTGATGTCCAGCGTCGTCTCTGATATTGGCTGGAGATGTCAACCAAGAGAGAGAAAAAAATGAGTATAAAGGCAGAGGGTTCAAGGTTGCTTCTGAGAGCGTGTTTCACAAAGAGTTACGTGCGACTTAAAGTCATGCTTAGTATTGACGCACATAGGATATGTAACGCACAATCTTATTGATTAATATGCAGGGACACCTTTTCTACAGCACGAAACTGGACATTTTAAAGTGCGACTCTTATTTTTGTTCTCGTTTTATGGATGCATATTTCGAGCCATGTCTTAGTCAAACGAGTTTCTTAAATCTTAACTAAGGGACTCTGCACTTCAGACATTTTTTTTCTTTATGCTTAGTTCCTACTTATCATCAATGTAACATTATATTTTGTAAATTTCTTTTCTTGTTATGTATGGTGAAAAATAAAACAAAAAAATATATACCTTTCAAACTGGAGACATTTTGGGAGGCCGCTGAAAACATGTTTTCACTATGGACAGGTGACCACTATTAAAGACAGGTTTGACTTATCTAAATAGTCCTGGTACCAATTCATGATCTAGATATCTCAAATTCAATTCAATTTATTTTGCAAAATAAGAAAAAATCAAACTTAGTAAAATAAAGGATACATAGGCTTTTAAAAGATAATAAAAAAGTGTCATTCTTTTTTTTTTATGTAGCAAAGAAAATTGAAGACCCATTCATGCGTAATGTTACAAACAACACTGTTTAATAGCATACCTCTCCTGACCCGTAATAATTCCAAGCCCCACCCCCTCCCTCAGTATATCTCCATTCCACCAGGTACGTAACATCTTGATGACTGGCCGCTGTCCAGGAGAGAGTGAGGGATGTCGTTCCTATGTTACTTGGCAGAGGGGATGACGGCTGACCTATTACACCTAAAAAAAAATATAGGGAATATGACAAATCTTGATGGGTTACATAAATAGACCTATAGATAAAACATATGTCAATATTAGAACTAAATCTTAAAGTATGATATCAATATATATAAAATTGGATAGGTTAATTATAATTAATATAGAAGGAAAATCAACTGAATACCATAAAACAACAGGAGTGTTGCTGGGGCGAGCACATACTACGCCCACCTGTAACTTGGAAAATGGAGTTATTGGTCTAGCAAGAAAATTGGAAGCTCAGCTACAGCCGGGGAAATAATATGATACCAAGTGTCAAGTGCAGTAGAGTATAGTAACTACACTATATAAATGGTCAATATTTCTATTATTATTATCATCATCATCATCATCAACAGAACATCATCATTATTACTATCATTATTATTATTACTATTATCATTATACATTTTGGAAGGAACAATTAAGATAATCATCAGGTGAACATTCATTTAGTCAAAGAACATGTACATGTATTCTGAATATATAATAGACATTACGAAAATTGGGGAAAATACAGTATCCATGAACACCTGGTAGGTAAACTAAATCATAAACACAACATCGCCATGGAAACTCACCTATCACTTCTTCTGCGTATTCATTTTCTGCAAATAGGCAACCTGACTGGCAATACTGCACCTGTTAAAGATTGATTGATGGAGAGAGGGTGAGTCTACAAGATTCATCTAGGTCCTGGGGTTAGTGGTTCACTCCAGAAACAACAAAACAGACTTGAATATCAAACTAAAGCACATATAGGATCAAGAATCTACATGTACATGTAGTAGCTGAATGGCATAATATTTCATCTTCAATTCCATGTACATGTAGGCCTACATACATTAAATATTCATACAGCGCTTTTATATCGAACATGCTCAAAGCACTTTACAATAACAACATTGAAAACACATTAAATTCTGCTCTCCAAGAGCTTACAAATGAATAAAGGGGATATTTTTGAGAAAAGGAAACTTTTTAGCTTATTTTTTAATACTCTATTGAAGAACATGAATGGATATCATGCAACCACAGAAAGAAAGAAAGAGTTTTGCAAATCAGTGAAGATACCGATATTGAGTGCAGGGGTGGGGTCAAAAGGGGGTAGGGGTTGACTGCCCCCTTGATTTTTCAAGTAGTGAAACAAAAATAGAGAGGAAAAAAGAAGAGGGAAGAGAAGACAGTAATAAAGGAGAAATAGGAGTTTAAGGAATAATTTTGTGTCAATATTAAATTCTGCAACACCCCCATATAATTGAGAAAATAATTATGTCAGCTTTAGGTTAACTTGCTCTACCCCATCAACATATCCAGGTACCACCCCAACATGCATACATGTACTAGTAACTTGAATATCCCTATTAAAGGAATGGTTTGTGGGATATCACCATGTGAAACTCCCCAAGAAAGCCATTTGTATTCTTTTGAGAATTATTTGTAGCTCTCAAAATAATCAAAAGATCTTCTCGTTTATTCCTCTCACAATGATTTGATGGTATTCTCACAACCATATCCTATGAAAAAATGGTGGTACATGTTTGTAGCTAGTTGATAGCAGTACTTAAAAATAATATCTCTGTCAATGAATAGCTCGAACTATGTCACAATTTCAGCATTTCGATTCAAGAACACATTTTAATTTCAGTGCAAAATGTTGAAAAATGACAGAGTACTCTTTAATGATGGCTTCTATTACAGATGCCATCTCGAATCCCCTATGTATTTGAAGGTCAGAAGTTCACTTCAGGAATAACAGTTGGAATTTCAGAGTTACAAGTGACACTAGTAGACCCACCGCAATGCAAAAAGAAAATAAGAATGGTGGATCAGTTGAGATTTATAGATAAAATCACAAGATTTGAATTTAAAAGGAAACAACAGATTTAACAAATCCCATTATGTGTTAAGTGGTTTATTTTGAGATGTAGGCCTATAAATGATGCATCCAAACCTCCTAGCAATGTATATCCAATGAGTCCAGTTATTTTTAGCACAAATGAAGTAATGATTTCAATGTGGATTGAAGCAGGGGTGTTTCATTAAGGTTATCAGCATCAATAAATGGTCAGCTTTGACAGTTGCCATAGTAACAGTCAGGAATCAGCGCTTATTGGCCAATGAAAAAAACAATGATTTCACTCAAATTGCCAGATCTGACGATTCAGTGATGGCAACTTTGATGAACTATCTTTCATTTCTTTCATGGAGGGGGGGGGGTTGAAGTTCACATGAATGATAGGATGCCCATTGTGGGTTAAACAAATTTGGATTAAAACAAAAATATGATTTGGATTTCTGATCATCAAAAATTGTATTTCAATGACATTTAAAAAAGAAATTTCACCTACCCGAAATGGCTCTGATGAATATGTCTGATTCTGAAAAAGCAAAAGAAAAAAAAATTGCATTGAGAAAGGACATTAAATACCTGCAAGAGAATGGTAAATACTGAATAGAAATACTGTTAACAGGTATCAATCGCTTTAATACACTGTTGGCTGGGACAGGAGTCTATGGAAAATTAATTTTACAACATAATGAGTCAGTCTCTAATGCCTTAGTTAAATTAGCCATAAATATAGGTACTATACAAGTAGATATTTTTAGGTACCAAATTTATTTTCAATCGTCCTACAATGTTTCAGCAGTATCATATCGTGCAAGATTCTCTTAAAATTTTCTGATGGTAGCCAAGATGAATGCTTTTAAATGTACTTTTTTCAGAAATGGGTTTATAATTATATCCATAATTTGCTTGCCTGGCAAAATTCACAGTGGAGCATTTCTGACCCAGTTAATACAGATGATAAATTTCTTGAGAACAAATACATATAATTCAGAAAGTACTGAGAACACTCCTAATATAAAGATAAAGCATTTTGCACACAGACTTTTACCATGTAGAGCTAAAAGAATTGAATTTCTTCCCCCTAGAAAAAAATAGGACAGACTGCATACTTACACACACTGTGTAACATTGTGCAAGCGTTGAGTTGTCCCATGATGAACATCCAGTTGAGCACTGCAAAAAAATACAAACAGTATAGTACTACAGGCATATCAAATATTTAAATTACAGATATATGTTATATGATACAGTAGTAATAACCTATAAGATGATATTTAGTTCTCAATAAAATAATAGAAATATTTTAGAGTTACGCCTCTGTTTTCTCTTTTTCATTTTTTGGGGGTCTTTTCCAGTTACTAGAAGAATCATAGACCCCCCCCCCCCCATAGTACAGTAATATTATTTGACTTGTAGTTGACTTAACAGATGTATTAGCTATATATGTACATGTATAAGTGCATATACTACAGAAAATTAATTATAAATGCATATACCGGTATGCATCGACATAACCTGTTGTCTGCAGCTGGTATCAATAGATAATAAATTTCCTAACAATTAATTATCAAAGTTTATTGAATTTTTTATTCATCCATCAATTTATATGGAACACTTGCTGGTAGTATAATATGAAATTTATATTTCACTGTACAGTACATTTACTTTTAATAACTTTAATCAAGCCACAGTAGTATCGCTTAGACCATAAAAGCTCAAATTTTGATGAAACTAAATTTTTAAAAAATATTAATTTCAAAGTCGATCAAGTTTATAAGTTCTGTCCACCACAAAGACCACATTTAATCTACAGTGAATCAAAGAATTCATGAGTCATTATTAAAGACACCCTTAACAATGTCAAGAACATTAAAATCCACATGTTTCAAGTGGGTTCAAATTGAAATGTCACAAAGGTCACATAAATACATCAATCAATGAAATGTGTTTTACTCACCGAGCTATTTCTGCATTCTGTGTCACATTGGCCGGTATCTGATAAAACACTTGTCTGTATTGGGTGATAAAAGGGGAAAAGGGGCAATTACTTGAAAATATATTATATTGAATAAACAAATTTAATAAGATATGTAGAAAATTAGATTTAAAGATAAAATAAACAAATGAGTAAATCTGCCTATAAAGTTTAATTTTCGGGACCACAGAAGTTTGTTCACTTTGTGACGAATTTCGATCAAGAAGATGTAAATACATGCATCATGTTTAGCATATATTCCAGTCTGAAAATGATGCTCCAATTTTAAATTAGTGGTTATTTAATTTCACACCAGCTTAGCAGAATCTTATGTATCACCACGGTGAAATATGCTTTATTTCTAGGGGACTACTTTTCACATCCTACTGCATAAATATGTTACATTGGAGAATCTTGAACACTAGTAGTTAATGGGGATTTTCCATGGCTCTTTTGATTTGAGCATTTTGGAGGCTAAATCGCCCGGAGCCCTCATTTAATTTTCCCCTGAGAGGTAACCCCTTGTCTATTGTAATGGCGTATTAATATCAATAGTACCTAAATGAGAAAGTATCATTTATTATTCAATCTCAATTAAAACAGGTGAAGAGAAAGGAGAGAGAAAATAATGAACTGCAGTTTCAAGAATAAAGGGGAAATGTGATAAAGAGAAAGCATGGTACTGAGGTAAGATATGGATGTTTTATAAACTTAGCACACATACTATCAAAATATTTGTAGATGTATCAGATAGCATTTTAAAGTACTTTGACCTTTAGTGATCAATAAGGCAATGCAGATTCCTTATGATTGTAAAATTGAATTACTGTACGTTATCACTGTTGTTTGTTTGATTTCAGGTTTCCATTTCTTTGAAGGCACTTTCAGAGAGACTACTTTAAATAGAACAAAGGCTTATTTTCTCTGAGTAATCATTTCATTTTCTATTATTATTAATGCATTGTGTAGTATCTTGTGCATATCCTTCCACCTCTCAATCTTCCTATCACCCCCCCCCCCTGCCATTCCCAAATTAACCACTCCCTCCTTATTTGTCCGTCTCTCTAGATCTCCCCTCTCTCCCTCCCGCTATTCCTCCAAATCTGCTTCCTTCTCTCTTTTTCTTCTCTTGCTTTCAAATAATTTCTGAGCATTTCTAGACATTCTTTTATAAAACCAAAGTAAAATTTCTTGGGGTCACCAAAGTGACCTAAATTTGAACTACAGTATGAACAGAGCAGTGGGTGTGATGACTGACCACATCACTGACCAACAAACTGGACACTGTCCATTCAATGCTCTTGCATCAGAGCATGGACTTACAGTGCATCAAATGTCTTCATGGCCACTAAAACTAAGAAGACACTGCTGTCAACATCTATGGACACCCAAGCTTCTTCTAGATATTTTAACCCTGTGTGGGCTAACATCATCTATAGTTTTCTGGCTAATGAAAACTATTATTCTCCAACAACTTTTATCTGGCTTGACCAATTATCTACCATAGTACAGCTTTACAACTCAACTACATAAGAATTATGGAAAATTCAAGACATACATTAAGCCATACAACATTGTTGAATATCCCTGAATGAAGACCCTGACACAGAAGCGAAAGCTGCAGATGAATGCAACACAAAGGGAATGTCCTCAAAAAGGAACAAAAGGATTCTAGTACTCCTGGTCAGACACAATGGATCACCTGAGTGACCTAATTTGACCAACTGACCACTACTGACCAGTGCCAGGGGGTGTGACCACCATCACTAACCACTGACCAACAAAACAACTGGACAGTGTCCATTCATTGAATTGGAGATTTATTATGAATGGGAATGACCAATATGAAGGTGTTTACAACGGGTTCATATTTTTTTTCACTTTGGACAGTAGTCCATTTATACTCACGATACACTTCAATGGCAACAATCACTAAAATATAAAACTAGAAAGTACACCTCGGCAAAAAATCACTATTAAAAAGGGTTTAAAATATTTAACAACAATTTAATATGAAATGATACTCTAAATGGAGGTCAATATGCATTTTCCATTTCTTTGGCAAAAAATCACTATCAAAAAGGGTTTAAAAAATTAAACAATTTAATATGAAAAGCTCTTATACTCTACATGGAGGTCAATATGCAATATTCATACATGTATATATCTGTAATCTGATTCATTATCAAAATGTTACATTGCTCTGATCACTATTTATTCCGCAAACAAAAAAATGAATCTGAAAAGTTCATTTCATCACCAATGAATGCTGACATCATTCCTTTTGTTAGGGACACACGGATATCTCTCTATATAAACCCCACTGTTTTTCATTCATGCATTCAACCATAATCATCATGATCATTATAATTTTAATCAGCTGTTTCATATCCTGTGTAATTAAACAATTGCTATAACAAAGAAGATAAAATCAAAAGGATATTAATTGTTTCATTCACAGAAATATTATGTCATTATATCAATGTGACTTTATAATTAAAGAATTTCTGTTTATATAAATCACCAAGTATAACAATGGGCACACCCATAGATTTGGGGAATTACAGATTGATAGCAAGAATGGGGACAAAGTCTTGTTTACACACAAACAAACAGAGTTGAAACATATTCAATTCCATGGAAATTTTGCATTTCCTGTCCTCCTAAAAAAAAACTTTTTTCTTTATTCTGAAGGTTTGAATATTCGAAATGTTAATTAGTTTGATCAGGTTTGGTTGTCAAAACATGTGTTATTCTGAAATGAATAAGGTTTATTTTCCAAAAGTTTGATAATCTGAAAACAAAATAAGATTCCAAAGGTTCAATAGTCCAAAAATGAAGTAACATTTGTTTCATTCATTAGTTAGGTCTGTTGGTATCTCCATGGTCTGAAGATTCATTTGTCCAAACATGTTTTATTCTGAAAATTAATAAGGTTTGATATTCCCAAGGTAGGTCAATTGTCAAAAGAAATACTGTACATATTTTATTGTTCAATTAAAAAGCCTTCGGAATAAAAAATCCTACAGTGTATTCTTTTCAGATTAATGAAGCTTCATAAGCATGTCACAAATGTTCAGACAAATGAACAATCGTCATTGTTCGAACAACCAACATCTTTTACATATGTGTATATGCAATTTGCATGTTTCACAATAATGAACTTTATATTACCATCGGAAAAAACAAAGCTGGATCAACAATATTAATAACAATATACATGTACAAAAGTATGTAGATTTCTAGAGCATAGAAAATTAACTATACAACACAAGTTCACCAAGTTTAATACCCAAATCACAGGCCATCAAATTACAATTGAGACAAACATGTACCTGTAGAATTATAAAACAGCTAATACCACCCAATAGATCAACACACCCACAGTAAAATGCATGGATAGATATGAATGGCATATGATATGTGTTTACCGGAGACTGAACTTGATTTGAGAGTATAGTGTGTGGGAGGGGTTTGTGCAAATTATAAAAAAACAATCTTTACAAAATTCATTACAAATACATGTACATGTACTGTACACTATACAAATTGCATGCAGACATTAGTATCAGAATTAAGTAAAATTTGGGCTATTGTAAAATTCTTCCATATTGAGAGTCAATGAAAAATTTCCTCACATACATGAATATAAAGAAACATATCACTAAATATTCATACAAATACATGCAACTTTTTATGAGGCCGCCATCATTATCAAGCCCGCTAATCGCTTACGATGGTGGCCTCCTGCATTCTTTGTTTTTGGTTTGTTTATCATGTATTTTTGTTTGTTAGTTTGTGTTTTTGCCAATACCTGATATAATATTCTAGTGTCAATACAGTGTCCATTCTAATACAAATTCTGACTACTCTCTTACCAACACCTTTTGCATTTATGAAATGTAGAATCACAGCATGTTTCAAATTTTAATTTTGTTACATAGTCAGAGTGACATTGTGATTCTGAATGGAGGATGAAGAACCCCAAAAAATATAAACACTCAATAGTTCAATGCACTGTAGATATCAAAAAGTTTATAACTCATTAAAACATTTTTTTTTAAATAACATATTGACGATTGATTTTATGAATTAACATATACTTGTACCAGGAATACCCTATTCCAGAAAGTATGTACATGTAGTAATGAGTTATCATGTAAATCAATACAGTATTTACCATGAGGACAAAACTGTTTATTTTCCCTATTAAATGTAAACAATTGCACACCTATCTGAGATCCTAGAAACTTGTACAGTATGGTACTCATGGGGTCATTCTGTATATACATTTTTTAACTTCTTTTGATCCCACCACATTTTTAGAATGTATTTTGTAAACCTGTCTACCAAGTCAATTTGTACCTTATTTTACCCTTTGTATAGGCCAATAAATTTTATTTGTTATTATTTGATATAGATGCTTATGCTGTAGGCCTGTATTGTTTTTTGGTGTTTTTAACATGGAAATGTGGAAATAAACTTCGAATTTAGATATGTTACAGATGAAAAGCGCTAAAAACCAAATAATACTAATATACCAAATAATGCCAATACATGTATGCTTTGTTAGGCATTTCTGACTATAAAAATATATCATTAGAAATTGAAATGAAAACTCTTGCAATTGATTCCGTTGATGACATAGGTCTACATGAATTTCCATATATCTAGAGGTTTGACTGATCACACACATTGATTGCCTCAAGTTAATCTCATTCTCAAGGGTTTCATGGTTGCTTAAATTTAAGAGGTTTAAATCTGTCAATTGTTATATTTCTCATTGCTGCATTCTTTCTTTATAAAATTCTTAAACTACCACACAACTGTACATACACTACAGTGTATTTGGGAGCCTGTAGATGTAGCCTTATCATATTCATACATAGACTTTTATGAAAATATGATAATTATTAAAATTGACGTAAAATTGATTTAAAGATTAACCATATTTAGGTATATTTCTGACAAATGACTTTGTCCAATGCAGGCCTACATAGAGGAGTCATTTCATTCACTGCTTTATCCAAGGATGGAAGCTGGCTAAATAAACATGAAGTCTGTACGCCCATAAAAATCATATAATATGAAGCCGAATCTTCAACTTATGACCTGCTTTGTTTATTGGGTCACATTCCTCTGATCCACTCAAGTGCATCAAGAGCCCATACAGGCTTCCTCTTCAATCATCACAACACGCTTCATGCATGATACAAAGTATGAATAGGTGTAGCCGTATTGTTGTTTCTATTATTAGACTTGTAGAAAGTACAAGTCTGGTGTATGGCACAAATCACTTCAATACATGTACCTCCATGCATAAAATACAGTACTGGTATGTAGAAGTGAAATGTTACTCCAGCCAAATATTAGATAATTTGATTGTTTTAGGCCGTGTTTAGCTTCCACATTTCAGGCCAGAATCAGCGTTTCCAAACGTGATTAGTCCAAAACACGGTTGCGTCCATGCTTACTTTCATTTAAACGCTGTTTCAAAACGCCGATCGTAAACTCACAAAAAGGTGCGTTTGTAAACGTCGTTTGACCAGAATCAGGCTTTCTGGGGAAGTATAAACAGAACCACGATCGTAAACGTGTTTAAATGACGTCATTTGGTGCATGCTTCCGGTGAGATGAAAATCGGCGGGCAAATACAGTCGCATTGCTCCATGGTCGCATGTTACCTCTCATTACCTCTCATCTCCCTTGTTACATTTGCATGTGTGATAATTGATTTAAGTACTATCACTAGTATTACTCTTCCAATTTGTCATCACGATGAAGAATGCCGAGGGATTTACAAAAAAAAAAACCTGGAACATGAGTTATAATGAGGAGACATCGCCCGATGCCTATAAACAAATAGATGTTTTATTATTTTATTATGTATACTTTAATATTCTTTATTTTTTCTCACTATTTTCCTCACCATGGTGGAAAATATATGGCTATGTCAAGTAGCTCCATGCAATGACTAAATATCGGAAATTGTTCGATGTTTAAATAACAGTCAACGTACCTTTCCTATAACAACTCTCGGAAAAAAAAACTTTCGATAAAGGGCGCGCCCAATTTGACCTCGCTTTCCTGCTCAACGAAAATTACGATGCGAAGCCAGCTGGAGTTCGTGATTTCGCCTCTGAAAAGTGAAGCATAAACAGCACTCCCAGAACCACGTTTACGATCGGCGTTTTGAATCGACGTTTGAAAACGCTGATTCTGTCCTCGCAATGGAAGCATAAACACACCCTTAGATCAGTGTATTTATGGGAAAATCCCATGAATAATCAGCAGAGAGCTTTATTGATACCCATAGAAAATACCTTTTTGACAAACAATCAAAATACTCTCAAACAGGTTTCAATGCAATGCAATGGAGCCTATTATAGCTATATAATATGCCTACTATTTTGGGGGGCCTCTACTATACGTGGATGCATGTTCAGATACAAAACATATTTCATCCTTCATTGTGGAAAACTTTTAATACCAACCAAAATTTTCCCCAGTCTTTGTATTGATCATCAATCAAGTACGGCAATATTAAACCCTAGAAAAATGTTACAAGTCTTTTATAGTACTTCAGTTTGGATCACAGATTTGATCTTCCAGCCAACAAGATCATGGCTTATAATGAAATCAACCGAACACTTGACTATGATGAAGTGATATCAATTAATTTGGCTTTTGTCATCACATCGGGTTGTTGCGTCGGGTCGGCCAACCCAACCATTAAAAAAGGGCCACCTACACTCCCGAAAGTCAGGTCCAGTTTACCCGATATTTTGTGAAATTATAGCAACATTATCGAATGGTGGGGAAAACTGGACCTGGCGTTCCATGATTTAATACGTGACCCTTTTCTTGAATAGTCGGGTATACGTGATTGCTCGACCCGACACGATATGTGATGACACAAGCGATTAATTCTCTAGTACAACTATATCTGGACATATACATGTAGGGCCTATATGTACAGGTAAGTTACCAATTCGTCTACTGCCATCTCGTCCACTCACCACATGGTCTACTTTCTAGTTTAATGCCATTCCGTCAATAAACATTTCGTCAACAACTACTTAGTCCATTAGCCATTTGGTCTAATCATCACGTTGTCTAATCACAATTTCGTCTATGACCATTTCAGCTCATAACCAGTTGGTCTAATATCCATTTCATTTTCATTTATTTTGCACAATTAACACTTTAGTCCAATTAGACCAAACGGTAAATGGACTAAATGGCTATTGGGCCAACTAGTTATTAGATGGAATGGCATTAGACTAAGTAGACCATGTGGAGAGTGGACGAACTGATGGTAGACCAAATTATAGTAGACGAGTTGGCAATTGGACGAATTGGCATTAGACGAATCGGAAATAAACCTATGTACATAGTCATGATGTTATCATTAGTGTAGATTGAAAAAAGTATTATAACAAGTGGAACGCCTCTGGTAGAGTGGCAGTCTCGCCTGCATTATGCGATTCGATATAGCAGCAGTGTTGACTTTGAAAACAGCTATTGAATAATTATTCACAAAAGAAAACATTCATATGATAATAAAATACTATTGAATAATTATTCACAAAAGAAAACATTAAATATGATATTTTAAAAATATGTCTCTTGACCCAAAATGACCTTTGACCATGATCATGTGACCTAAGACATGTGCAAAATAATCATTCATATTTGATTATCCTTATGTCTGTGTTTCATAAACTAGATCCATAAACTTTCTAAGTTATGATGCCAATTCAAAAAATACCCCCAACACAGCCAAAGTTCATTGACCTTAAATAACCTTTGATCTCGGTCATGTGACCTGAAATGTGCACAGGATATTCAGGGATACATGGTTGCACTTACATGTATGTCCAAGTTTCATGAACTAGATCCATAAACTTTTAAAGTTATGACAATTCCTCAAATTCCCCCAACATTACCAAAGTTTGTTGACCCTAAATGACCTTTGACCTTGATCATGTGACCTGAAATTCGCACAGGATATTCAAGGATTTTTTATTGTTCTTTTGTCCAAGTTTCATGAACTAGATCCATAAAATTTTTAAGTTATGATGACAATTATTTCACAAATACCCCAACATGGCCAAAGTTTGTTGACCCTAAGTGACCTTTGACCTTGGTCATGTGACCTGAAACTCCGGCAGGATCTTCAGTGATACACCATTACATTTATGTCTAAGTTTCATGAACTAAGTCCATATAAAGTTATGATGGCATTTCAAAAACTTAACATTGGTTAAGATTTCAATGTTGACGATGTCGCCGCCATCGGAAAAGCGGCGCCTATAAATGTATATTTCTACAATGCACGCGAGATAAAAATTGGAAGAAAAAATGTGAAATAAGCTCCAATGGCCAATAAACAATTCCATTTGGTCATAGCAAGAAAGCCAGTTTGAAATCAGATTAGGGTACAAATTTATCAAAAAAGAGAAATTAAGATCTGAACCAGTTTGAAATTGGATTAGGGGTGTAAATTAACCAGAAAAGATTAATTAAGATCTCGTACAATGTACATAAACGGAGGCCTCCATGTACATGTAGACTTGCACCATATCTAAACAAAAAAAAGAGAAAAGAATGGATCTTTGCCAACCACTCCTGATATATGAAATACCTTTGTGATTAAAAGGCCATATTTCAATATATTTATGATAAAATACACTGTACATGTACTTCAGCAGTGTCCCTCGTTTATATCTACATGTATCTGAACCCAACTAAGGTCAAGACCCCCTTGTAAGTCTTGGGTCACAGTTGCCTAGCAACCAACAGGGTTATGGTATGCCACCAATGTGAAACCATGGTGAAACTAACTTTTGGTTTTATAGCTCAACATTATCTCAAATTGCGCTGATAATGACACACAAGTGTGTTCAACAAGTCACACGTAGTTTACTAGGAAGACTTTGATTTCAAACATTTTTCAAGCAGACAAACTGTTTGCATTATGTAGTAAGATTTCCTTTGTTAATACATCTTCATCATGTCAATTTTCAATCAATACAGATTTCTATAAGTTCTTCAATGTACAATGTACGGGATTTGAATTATTAATTATTTTTATCACATAGCAAAACAGAGATAATGCAACAGCATAGTTCGTTTAATCATGTTTTATTCTTCTCTAATAGAAGTCTCAAATACATATATTTAAATGCCAAATTAAATGGTACAGCTCTGTTTTAAAGTCTAGACTAGGTCTGGACAACTTGGTTCAACCAAAATAGAACCAACAAATAAACGATTGATTAAAAAAAGATTTTGAAGTTGAAATTATAATACTGGTTAACTTAAAACCAAAACCTTCCTTTTGGCACAGACCTTAACAAAATTCTTATCACACATCCTATAAAAACATGGGCCCTGCATTCAAATAATAAGAGACCATGAAATCAAAATACAAGTGAACGTGCATGTCTTTATGCAAGTTTAATGTTTCTTCCTACATGTATGTACATGTAGCTTTACATGTATGTTTAATAATATTCACAAATTATATTAAAGAGTATCATGCTAAATAATACCAGCAGTTTTACAGATCAAGAAGATTTATCCTATTTCTTACTGTTTCACATTCTAATATTGCGGTATGAATACAACTTTTTCAGTCATAATTAGGGTTAAGAGTGAAAACTGTCACTTGTACAAACATCTCCACAAAACACATTATAACCATGGAGCTATAAACAAACAAAATGAGGTCTCTGTAGACATTAAAGAAACACAACTACATGTACATGTATCAGCATGAATTAATCTCAATTCTTTCCCTTTCACATTCTGTGATTGTGATATTACTCATACTCTAGTGGGGTTTTTTCAACTCGTAATTTGGTTTTAAAAAAATCCACTTGACCAAACGTCTCAACAAAAACTTATTTCATAATTATAATCAAAAGAACATTGAGTGTCCATTCAACAAAAATACATGCATACGAGCAATGTTACAGATGAATATTAATCTAGTTTCCTTTTGTTTCACGTTCTGAGATTGTGACATACATTGTTTCTCCCAAAACCACATGAAACTGACTCACTCCTCCCACTGTATGGTTAAACTGAAAATTCCTAGACGACAGATGACATCGATTAATCTCTTCATAACATAAACACGCCATTAGTCTGCTTGTTGCCTCCTCAGGCTCTCAAGGGCATTGAACTTTTTACCAGGATCCTGAGTGATATAGGAGATTAGGAAATACCTGAGGTGTGTCAATTGCACCATTATACCAGAGACAAGGTCCCCTTCAACCTGTCATGTTTGTGTGATGGGTGCAGATTAGAGGAAAAGATTACCCTCTGGCTCCTCAAGCATCTAGCCAGAGAGAAGCTCATCTCTCTGATCGAGCATGAAATAAAATCATGTTCAAGTATCCAAGGAGTTTTATTTTCACTTGGTCTAATCATGGACCTACTAGTACATGTACATGTAGGTCCATGGTCCAAGTATCATGGCTAAATGTACTTGGTCTACATGTACATCAATTTGGTCCAATTTCCACATGGTCCAACCTTTGTTGGTCTAATATTCACTTTGGACAAACATTATTAAGATCTACAGGTACAAAGACTAATATTGACTAATGTCATTACCTTGTGAGGTAGTTGTTGCTGATGTAAAGTGAAAAGAATAAGCCAGACTACGGGCATTTAGCAAAAAAAATCTAGAAATAGCCACAGTATATTAAAAAAGCACCACTGTCAAAAACATGCCTGTACATGGGCCATAGTGAATTAAAACCTTTGAAATATTTGACTTTTTAAGCAGCCCTCACGATAGAAATTGAAATGTTCACTTGCGGTCCAAATTCATTTCCACTCATGAACTTACTGAGAGCTGACCTATAACTGACCACTGACCAACTACTTGGTAGTTAATCTCAAGAGTGCATTAAACATGACCTCTGATATTCATTCACTCGTAAAAACACTCTGAATCATCCACCCATTCACTCACACCATAATTGGAAATTCCCAAAATACTCAGATTTCTCCTATAAATCTGTTATTACCATGATCAAGGTGAAAGGACTGCAGAAAGAAAGAGAAGAGAGAGACCCTCTTCTATGACTCAAACTTCTTCAGGTCAAAAACTAAATAAATTTATCAACAGCTACTTTCTTTGACCATTTATACAGCAGAAACGCTGAAGGCTTTTGCGGTTGTTACTATGGCAACATACAAGCTAAAAATGCAAGTCTCCATAGAATGTCAATTTCTGAGAAGAAATGGTCATTAATTAGTTTGTATTCAGTGTAAGAGCATACTGTACAGTCCTGGTATGAAATGTATACATGAAAATATTTCATTTTTCACAGAACTATTTTTATTTTTCTATGAAAATTAATACAAATCTGCAGTTTGTATACAATTTAATTACTAGGTCCATTTGCTGAGTAACATAAAAATCTTCCATGAACCAAGAATGTATTTAGAAAATATCTTTTTAACCAAATAATATAACCTGCAGTATATATGCCTATAAACTCTCCAAGGATTTTGGTCATGGATATGTACCATGTTTCTATGCCTATCATTTCCTTGCACTGACCAGAGCTACACACAACTAGGAAGCCAAAAACAATTGACTTGATCTGACCGTCTCCATTACCTCACTATAGGGAGTCCATTCCTCATATCAGGGTCCTGTTTTTAATATACAGAAATAGATGCGTTTAAAGGCAACTAAAAAAAAAAATTAAACACAAGTCCTAAACATGCACATATGATTGGCTTAAAAAAAACATGCATCTGATTGCGACTCTTTCAACAACTGACCCATATAAATAGTCATTTATACCTTCATCAGAACCAAGTCACACCGAATTGCTGTAGGCCCTAAATGCTCAGCATACATGTAGATGTCTGTGCGGCAAGTCTATGTATTAGTGTGGCATGTTCTGTAAGCATAATAAGATCGGACTGTATAACACATACAGCTTCAGTCTGTTAAAGATGCCCTGCAAAATACAAGTAGCAGGCTAATATGCAGTAAAACCCTAAAAGGACTGGGCTATTTGAGATGTATTGAGGACTGGGGGGGGGGGGGTCATGATGGCTACCCCTTCTGATCTTGGCCGTCGTTCGCGCAATCGCGCCAACATTTGGCACACACATTCCTTACCACATAAACTACATACAAAGATAGAATTTTAAAAAATTCTAAAAATAATCACTTTTTATCAATTATGAATGAAATATTCAACTTTATTCATGAAAAACATTATTGGCATATTTAACACCCAATTTGCAATTTCACTTCAAATTTTCTTTTTTTGCAGATCTCATTTTTGTAATCTAATTCAAAGTTTTCCAAAAAGAAAAATTGCAAAAGCCAAATTGTCTCGTAAAAAGTCACGTGATGTCGTGATGCTATAACCGTATGTCGTAAATATGGTCTCAAAAGTTGCGCAAGACTTCAAATAAAAAAGTCACTATATTTTGTGGCGCTATCTTTTTGCGTTTCGGAAATATCGCGCGAAGCGTCGATGGGGGGGCCATCATAGCCCCCCCCCCCCAATCCTTTTAGGGTTTAAGCGGTATCTTGGATTTGGCCTGACTTTTTGAGCGAAATAGCAACCTACATGTAGAGCAGAAAATAATCCTGATATTCTCTTTTAGACCAATTTATTGCATCAGCAATAGCAAGCTAACCAATCTTATAATCAGCGCATGGTAACTCTTTATTAGAACATTTGTCACAGATTTTTGGCTGAATTTTATCATCACTGTCATACGGTACAGGTATAGCAGTTTAGAAAAAAAGCAAGTAACCACAACTACTAGAAGATGTGGTTTGAAATTGGTTTGGTATACATGTATGGCAACTGCAAACTTCCCATGTTTTTTCTTCACAGTAGGAAGTATCAATGACTCTGAAATATCATACGTGGTATTCATATCCAAGAGGAGAAGTGACATATGTACTCTATCTTGGCAGGAAATAAACTGTGGCTTTTGATATTTTGAGCACTTTCCTTTGCCAATCCCCACCCCCTTGACCCCTTAAGGTGACAAAGGTCAATGTGTTAATCTAAAAACAAAACTTTGCTTTGCAATAAAAATGTGCATTCCATTCAAATGATGGATTTCAACCACAGAGGAAGTTAAAATTCTTCCCCTCCCCTGTATAAGAACATGATAAAGGGTTCTTAGTTTGTGACATGAGAGTCATTCACAAAATAGATCTTCAACACCAAACTTTACACATGTTATACATGTAGGCCTCCGGTATACATTTTATTATTTATTCTCTAAATAAAGTTATCAATATATCCACAATATTCTATGTACATCCATAGACCTATTATCTGTAATAGCTCTATGATACATCTGCATGCCTGTACATGTATGTATGTACATACGTGTCTACAATGCAAGCTGCCTTGTTCATATTTTCTACAAAATGACGTACATGTACATGTAGGCTGATCACTTCCCAACATATCAAATCTCCAAACATATGAAATACATACTTTGGAAGGATATGAAAAAAAAACTTAGTCCTCAAGTTGAAGTGAGTCATTACAATTTAAGGAAAACAGCTGTGGTTAAAATGAAATATGTACACCTGAAGGATGTAATTCTCAACTTCAAAGTCATATTCATTAGGGACATTCATATATTTAAGGAAACAATCCATATTTGCTTTCAACTGTTAATACATAGCGATAAATTGCAGAATATCACAACAGTTACATAAGTTTTAGGTCAAGTAAAATTTAGGTCTTTCAGGGGATTTTTTTTAATTTGAGTTTTTTTTTGTCATGTCTACCCGCAAAAAACATTCCTCTTTACTTTTTTACACATTTTTATTCCCGCGGATGCTGTCCAGTAGCAGTGGACCCCCCCCCCCCATGCTTTTTTTTTTTTTTTACATCTATCAGTATCAATTTTGTTAGTTTGGTTTGATTTATAGTGTATGGTAGTGGATCGTATTACCGAACACTTTTCATGAATTCAATCATATCAAACACATTATTTTCATAAAATTCACCAAATTTTCACCATAAATACACAATTACCTACAAAATATAAATATGTGACAATTTTGCCGAAATCGTTTTTCATTTTTACGATATCAGCTTCCAATCAGACCCATCTTCGCATGTGAATTATTTTGGTCACTTGAAAAAGGTATCGTATTATCGAACGTGTGTTTTCTATGGGAAAAGTTGAGAAAACAACAAAATCACTGATGGGCTATTTTGACCATATTTTATTATTTTTAGAATATGAAGACTTTGAAAATGTGTTTTTGACCATTTTTCATCATCTTTCTATTCAAGTTCTCTTTGGAAGGATGTTGCAAAATTTTGAGCGTATGAAATTAGTTTCTGATACGTATGATGCACGCGTTCGGTAATACAAGGCCGGTCGGTAATACAATCACTCACTATACTTTCTTCTTCTTCTTCCAGAGTAAGAGAGCTGCTTCAAGATAGGGGGGTTCCTTTCTTTTAAGTATTTATTTGTGATTGTTTTTATTTTTGTTTTTGTCTTTGTTTATATCTATCTTTTTTAACCATATGACCCTGGGAGCAACGTCGATAGGTATTTGACCTTTGTTGCTCCCCCACATTCTAGACATATATTACTTTTTTTTCATTTTTCTGCTTTGTATTCTGATGTATTATGTAAGTTTTCCATGTAGTTGTACTACTGGTGTCTTTGACATCTTTTTATGTATACAATGTGGAAATAAATTTTTATGAACTTATGAACTCAAGATGAAAAGATAAATGCACTGGTTGTGTGTGAATCAGCAATAAACTAACCATTAAATGCTCAAAACAACAAAGTTATAAAGAACGTCTTATCAAACTAAATAAAGTTAAACAACTTGTCTTAAAGACTTAAGTGATGTCAAAACTCCTAAAAGTTACATACAATACAACTTGCAAAAGCCAGAGCATCAATCTAATGATTGCACTTTCATACTTCATTACTTGTACAAAAAGTCATCGGAAACAGACTGACATGACAATGTCATCTTACATTTAGATCTAGATACGTTTTTAATTTTACCAGTCGGAGCAGATGATGAAAGAAGCCGCACACGTCCAACGCTCCAGACCAACGCTCCACCCTTCCTTCCCCCGAACCTTGGGCGGAAGCACAGGTAGTGCATCCGCTACAAAGCGTAATCCCCTCACCACACACTGAACCGAAACCACTGACAAAACTAAATCACCAAAATTGAAATAATTCACCCAAATTACACTTACCGATAAACTTGAACATCTTTCGTTACATTCCAATACAAGGTTTCCGTTAGTTATCGCAAACAAGATCATTCCAAAAGTGAAAAAACAGATGTGGAATTGATGTGTTTTCCAAAGTTTTGCCATTTTCTGTCATTCTCATCATCGGCCATCTGCAAAGTGTATGTAGGCGTGGTTGATCGCAAACCCCAATTACGTATTCATAATAAACGTGATGTCACTAACTTTTGACACTTCCCATTGGTCCAAAGTATGAATGGAATGCTGAGCTAATGAGTCATCGTGAATATGCAACGACCAAAATGACCGTGTTTACTAATATTGTACGATTATAGATCTGGAAAGAATGGCTATACATGTATATCGCAATGTGTATGACAGGTAAAGACTTGAAAGTTTCCTTGCCATTGAAATTTTATCTGTTTATTACATGGGGATCTTTATTCAATACATGTAATATCAAATGATAAAACTACATTTTGTAATTTTAATATGACTTATTATATTTATATAATGGTGATTATCTTGACAAACCTTGATAGGTTTTTATGACCACCCAATTCCAATATTGTATCTTTTTATTGTTATTTGTATCCGTTTATTTTCTTGTTTTACATGTACCTTACATTTTCTTGCCTTATTATTGTACGTTATATTTGTTATTAGTTATTACTGTATTCTATACTTTGTATTGAATTCTATTGGAAATGAATAAAACATTGAATTTAATTGAATTTATTTACATTACTTTTTAGACCATTGCTATTTTAGACATGTTTCTATTGCTTTCTATTCAAAAGAAAGTGCAAAATAGCATGAGGTTATTTCCACTACACATTGGAGCATATTGAAATTGTGTGCAGAATATATTCTCATCAACTATCCTTTAAAGAGGGTGGATAGTTTTGGAGACTTTCTCAAAGATGCGTTTGTCATCATTATTTTCACTTCATTGTGCATAATACGATTGTGTATGCCCTAAAACTGTTTATGATGTGAAGGAAATGGAGAGAAATTGTGTTTTAGTGGATGAATTTGTCAATTCTACATGATAATTTAATTCGATCGGGCTCCCCGATCGCTTTATTATTTTTTTTCTTTTGTTTTTCTTTTCAAGTCAGTATATCAAAAAGTCTATGCTCACATTCGCGCTCGCCGCATTAAATGTTTAGCGAAATACAAGGCACTGTGAACGATTTTTAGAGTGGGTGCTAAAGTGAATTTGACAAGCAAAAAAAAGTTTTTTTACAGCAAAATGGAGGCGCTTTCGTTCCTGCTTCCCATGGCCATGGTGAAATAATATACTCTTTTTATTATTAATATTATTATTATTATTATTATAAAGCTTGCTTAGAATCAAGTTTTTCAGGGCGGAATAATAACAATTTTCAACTCCCACTTCATGTTTACATTGTTTGGTCATAATTATACACTCCTTATTAATGCTTACAAAAAGTGGAAAATATTCCAATGAGCGATTACCGTTTTTTTTGGTCAAATTTTTCTGGAGACGAAATAAGCTATATTTTGGATTGATGAATTTGCCTGGACTCTATGAAAATAAAGATAGTAAAAATTTTTTTTCGATAATTCCATTACCAATTTGAGTAAAAATATTTTCGTTCTCGGTTGATATGCCCCTTCGTATACAGGCACCACTTCCCCCAAATTCCCTATCATCTAATGTGTAGGTAAAAAAATGCTAAGTTTTTCTAACAATAGCAGATTTTCTTGGTTGGCCGCTAAATTTCATCGCACATAAAAGCCCCTTCACTTAAATGTCTTATTATTTTCTGCATGTTGGAAGATGCTAGTACACTGCCAAATATATTAAAAGAAAAACACCCTTTTATTTCAATAGTCAAGTCCATTCGCTATATTTTTCTCCTTAATTCCCATAAAGGTGCCCTTGGCTGTAAAAGGGTCGTTATCGATTGTTTCGTAGCTTCAAAATGTTTTGGCTGGTGAAAAAAACTTTTCTTCCTCGTCTGATACGCTCACTTGCACATAATGCCAACTTCAGATGTAATTATATATTTTTTCATTTCAAAATAGTTTCACTGTTGAACATACACACTGCACGATAAAAGCTTACATATTCAAGAATGGCGTCTGTATATTTCAGTCATTTTATTGATTGGCCGAGTGGCGAGGGGGGGGGGGGGGGGGGCAAGACAGGTTTATCGGAATTATATGGTGACTTTTTTTAAATCTCCTTTCCTACTTTTCTTCTTACCCCTTCCTTCCCGTTGCTCGAAAAATCTTATAGGGGCGGTCACATTCGTGCCATGCCTTCAGCATTTCTATGTAAAAGAATGGTATACCTTTCAAATTCATTTTACTCGTATTATAATTACCAAGAAATATGATTCGACCATTCAAAGAACTAAAAAAATATTCGAAGGTTGCTTTCCAACCCGAACTTTTCCCTCCATCTCGCAAACGTTTAATCCACATTATTCGTTGGGTCTTGACAAAGACCTCAAAATTTTGAGCTCTCAGTCCTCCAATAGAATAATCTTGATATTCATGTATAGAACCTTGCGTTTATGGAGGAGCCGTGGTGTAGTGGTTCTGACTCTCGCCTTGTAAACAGAGGGTCGTGTGTTCAAATCCCACCGCGGTCTGGCGTCCTTTGGCAAAGCGTTAATCCACACTTTGCCACTCTCGACCCAGGTGCTAAATGGGTAGGCCTACCCGGTAGGATGTGAAAGTCATTGTAGCTTGTCCAGTACTGTGTGCGCCTCACCGGCGACTGACTGGAATACTCCCCAGGGAGTGGAGGATGTGCACACATTGTGTGCGGGAATGACTGATTGAATCCGATGACCGGGGTAATAATATATCTGTAAAGCGCTTAGACACGTCGTTCCGATGTATTACGCGCTATATAAAAAACGGATTATTATTATATTATTTATTCTATCTCTTCCTCTCCAAATAAAATTGAAAGAAATTTTTTCTATTTGCTTAAAACGTCTTTTGGGACTGTCAACAGCGAAGAAACATAATTTAATTTTGATAATGCATACATTTTCAAAAAGTTTGCCATACATCGTAAGATCTCTTTGCTTCCATCAACCAATAATTCTTTTAATTTTAGTCAATAACCGTAGCTAAAGAGATGGTTGGGTTTGATCTGGCGCCCTCTAAGTTAAAATTCATCCCAACTCAGATGTGTTGGTATTTCGACTGGGTCTGGGACTGGGAGTCTTACGCAAGTTCCTGAAAGAATTTCATCGAGAAATAACGGATAGAACAAACCACTTCTATTCAGATAGCCACGAGTTATTCACTGTATGATATCCTTTCGAATTTGGAATTCATTGTGTCGGTCGTTTAGTGCAAACGTTACCGATATCTGGAAAAATATGGCCAATGTTGTTCAATTAGGTGAGAAATACTTCTCGGTCCCAGATATTGAAATTTGTGTGTGTAACAGTTATTAGCCGAACTTTTGTTTTGGTGAATTGATAAATGTCAATCTGAATGATTTTAATGTTATTTTCATATAGGCCTAGATCTATTGCATCCCAGAAAAAACAGGCAATTTTCAATGATTTATCATAACTAGATCTAAAGACTAAAGAAATTTTATAGGTCTACAAATACAATGAAAGACAGTCTAACTTATCATAAACTAGTAAAAAAAGTAGTATGACTATGACAAGTCAATCATCAATGTCATGATGAATTGAATGTTACTTTCTCTGACTCTGATGGTACGTCCGATACCTCCTTTGATCGTTGTTAGATTCTAGAGTCCACTTTTTATTGTAAGATCTAGTGTTAAACCACTCCTAGTACCAATGGCCATATTAGCTAGTAATATGCCCAGCCGCCATTAAAGGGGAATCCAACCCAAATAAAAACTTGTTTTCATAAGGAAAAGAAAACTCAGTCAAGTTGATAGGTGAAAGTTTGAACAATATTGGACAAGCAACAAGAAAGTTATGAATTTTTAAAAGTTGTAAATATTGGTAATCACTATACCCATGGAGACTTCAAATTGGCCGCATATGGGATGTCATAGTGATGTAAGGCAAGGACTACTCTTCCATGTACTCCAATACATATTATGGCTAAAATGTCATTTTTCCCAAAAGTTTTATTTCAAATTATATTTTTCTTTCATGAGGACATAAAACAATATACTACCTGGGTTATATTTAGATTTATGCCCCAGGGGAATGGGTACTTAGGAGAAAACCACAAATCCCTGATAATAAAGTACATGGCCTATGGGAAAGTTGTCCTTGCCCCTTGTCATAATTTACTTCCCCAGTTGCCAATTTGAAATCTACATAGTATTAGTGATCTCAATTTTAAAGCAGCTGTAACTTTCTTATTGCTTGTCCGATTTCTTTCAAACTTCCACCAATCTGTTTAATTTATTTTTCTCCTTCCCAACGCAACATTTTATAGCCAAGGCTGGATTCCCCTTTAATACCGCTCATCTAAGTAAAAAATCCGGGACGGGCGCAAAACGCACACATATGAACAAACGTGTACAGTGCTTCGCGAAGCGAAGCACTGTGTGTGTTCATATGTGTGCGTTTTGCGCCCGTCCCGGATTTTTTTTTGTTGGTAAAGCTTTACGCGGTATATATAAATCTTAATTTCACGACCACGAGTGAATAGGTGAGCGTGGCGCAGTGCATAATACGTAAGCAGTTAAGCGTTGGTGGTTCGAATCTTAACGAGGTTCCTTTTTTTTAAGGGGATCGGGGATGTGAAGTATTTCGGTGCTATTTCAAAAGGTCGACATTCGTTTTTATTGCGTATTTCATGAACTTCATCAACTTTTCTATATTGCTTAAATCCGTATTTTCTGGAAATTTGTCACTCTATACTAGCACCTTAATATGCCCAAAAGAATTTTGAATAAAATATGCCTTTCCTACTTTTCTCTTTTCGCTCTTTCCCCCCTCAGACATTTCAATCCCCCTGTCCGCTGCTTATATACCCCCAAAAGAAAACCCCTTTTCTCGCCCTCCGGGCCAACACGAATTATTAGAATCTTGGCTTGTTCATCACTCTATACTAGCACCTTAATATGCCCAACAACTTTTCAATATTGCTTTATTCCGTATTTTCATGAAGCTTGTCACTCTATACTAGCACCTTTATATGCCCAACAACTTTTCAATATTGCTTTATTCCGTATTTTCATGAAATTTGTCACTATATACTAGCACCTTAATATGCCCAAAAGAATTTTGAATAAAATTTGCTTTTCCTACTTTTCTCTTTCGCTCTATCCCCCCTCAGACATTTCAATCCCCCTGTCCGCTGCTTATATACCCCCAAAAGAAAACCCCTTTTCTCGCCCTCCGGGCCAACACGAATTATTAAAATCTTGGCTTGTTCATCACTCTATACTAGCACCTTAATATGCCCAACAACTTTTCAATATTGCTTTATTCCGTATTTTCATGAAGCTTGTCACTCTATACTAGCACCTTAATATGCCCAAAAGAATTTTGAATAAAATTAGCTTTTCCTACTTTTCTCTTTTCGCTCTATCCCCCCTCAGACATTTCAATCCCCCTGTCCGCTGCTTATATACCCCCAAAAGAAAACCCCTTTTCTCGCCCTCCGGGCCAACACGAATTATTAGAATCTTGGCTTGTTCATCACTCTATACTAGCACCTTAATATGCCCAACAACTTTTCAATATTGCTTTATTCCGTATTTTCATGAAGCTTGTCACTCTATACTAGCACCTTTATATGCCCAACAACTTTTATATATTGCTTTATTCCGTATTTTCATGAAATTTGTCACTCTATACTAGCACCTTAATATGCCCAAAAGAATTTTGAATAAAATTTGCTTTTCCTACTTTTTTCTTTTCGCTCTATCCCCCCTCAGACATTTCAATCCCCCTGTCCGCTGCTTATATACCCCCAAAAGAAAACCCCTTTTCTCGCCCTCCGGGCCAACACGAATTATTAGAATCTTGGCTTGTTCATCACTCTATACTAGCACCTTAATATGCCCAACAACTCTTCAATATTGCTTTATTCCGTATTTTCATGAAGCTTGTCACTCTATACTAGCACCTTAATATGCCCAAAAGAATTTTGAATAAAATTTGCTTTTCCTACTTTTCTCTTTCGCTCTATCCCCGCTCAGACATTTCAATCCCCCTGTCCGCTGCTTATATACCCCCAAAAGAAAACCCCTTTTCTCGCCCTCCGGGCCAACACGAATTATTAGAATCTTGGCTTGTTCATCACTCTATACTAGCACCTTAATATGCCCAACAACTTTTCAATATTGCTGTATTCCGTATTTTCATGAAGCTTGTCACTCTATACTAGCACCTTAATATGCCCAACAACTTTTCAATATTGCTTTATTCCGTATTTTCATGAAATTTGTCACTCTGTACTAGCACCTTAATATGCCCAAAAGAATTTTTATTAAAATATGCTTTCCTACTTTTCTATTTTCGCTCTATCCCCCCTCAGACATTTCAATCCCCCTGTCCGCTGCTTATATACCCCCAAAAGAAAACCCCTTTTCTCGCCCTCCGGGCCAACACGAATTATTAGAATCTTGGCTTGTTCATCACTCTATACTAGCACCTTAATATGCCCAACAACTTTTCAATATTGCTTTATTCCGTATTTTCATGAAGCTTGTCACTCTATACTAGCACCTTTATATGCCCAACAACTTTTCAATATTGCTTTATTCCGTATTTTCATGAAATTTGTCACTATATACTAGCACCTTAATATGCCCAAAAGAATTTTGAATAAAATTTGCTTTTCCTACTTTTCTCTTTCGCTCTATCCCCCCTCAGACATTTCAATCCCCCTGTCCGCTGCTTATATACCCCCAAAAGAAAACCCCTTTTCTCGCCCTCCGGGCCAACACGAATTATTAGAATCTTGGCTTGTTCATCACTCTATACTAGCACCTTAATATGCCCAACAACTTTTCAATATTGCTGTATTCCGTATTTTCATGAAGCTTGTCACTCTATACTAGCACCTTAATATGCCCAACAACTTTTCAATATTGCTTTATTCCGTATTTTCATGAAATTTGTCACTCTGTACTAGCACCTTAATATGCCCAAAAGAATTTTTATTAAAATATGCTTTCCTACTTTTCTATTTTCGCTCTATCCCCCCTCAGACATTTCAATCCCCCTGTCCGCTGCTTATATACCCCCAAAAGAAAACCCCTTTTCTCGCCCTCCGGGCCAACACGAATTATTAGAATCTTGGCTTGTTCATCACTCTATACTAGCACCTTAATATGCCCAACAACTTTTCAATATTGCTTTATTCCGTATTTTCATGAAGCTTGTCACTCTATACTAGCACCTTTATATGCCCAACAACTTTTCAATATTGCTTTATTCCGTATTTTCATGAAATTTGTCACTATATACTAGCACCTTAATATGCCCAAAAGAATTTTGAATAAAATTTGCTTTTCCTACTTTTCTCTTTCGCTCTATCCCCCCTCAGACATTTCAATCCCCCTGTCCGCTGCTTATATACCCCCAAAAGAAAACCCCTTTTCTCGCCCTCCGGGCCAACACGAATTATTAAAATCTTGGCTTGTTCATCACTCTATACTAGCACCTTAATATGCCCAACAACTTTTCAATATTGCTTTATTCCGTATTTTCATGAAGCTTGTCACTCTATACTAGCACCTTAATATGCCCAAAAGAATTTTGAATAAAATTAGCTTTTCCTACTTTTCTCTTTTCGCTCTATCCCCCCTCAGACATTTCAATCCCCCTGTCCGCTGCTTATATACCCCCAAAAGAAAACCCCTTTTCTCGCCCTCCGGGCCAACACGAATTATTAGAATCTTGGCTTGTTCATCACTCTATACTAGCACCTTAATATGCCCAACAACTTTTCAATATTGCTTAATTCCGTATTTTCATGAAGCTTGTCACTCTATACTAGCACCTTTATATGCCCAACAACTTTTATATATTGCTTTATTCCGTATTTTCATGAAATTTGTCACTCTATACTAGCACCTTAATATGCCCAAAAGAATTTTGAATAAAATTTGCTTTTCCTACTTTTTTCTTTTCGCTCTATCCCCCCTCAGACATTTCAATCCCCCTGTCCGCTGCTTATATACCCCCAAAAGAAAACCCCTTTTCTCGCCCTCCGGGCCAACACGAATTATTAGAATCTTGGCTTGTTCATCACTCTATACTAGCACCTTAATATGCCCAACAACTCTTCAATATTGCTTTATTCCGTATTTTCATGAAGCTTGTCACTCTATACTAGCACCTTAATATGCCCAAAAGAATTTTGAATAAAATTTGCTTTTCCTACTTTTCTCTTTCGCTCTATCCCCCCTCAGACATTTCAATCCCCCTGTCCGCTGCTTATATACCCCCAAAAGAAAACCCCTTTTCTCGCCCTCCGGGCCAACACGAATTATTAGAATCTTGGCTTGTTCATCACTCTATACTAGCACCTTAATATGCCCAACAACTTTTCAATATTGCTGTATTCCGTATTTTCATGAAGCTTGTCACTCTATACTAGCACCTTAATATGCCCAACAACTTTTCAATATTGCTTTATTCCGTATTTTCATGAAATTTGTCACTCTGTACTAGCACCTTAATATGCCCAAAAGAATTTTTATTAAAATATGCTTTCCTACTTTTCTATTTTCGCTCTATCCCCCCTCAGACATTTAAATCCCCCTGTCCGCTGCTTATATACCCCCAAAAGAAAACCCCTTTTCTCGCCCTCCGGGCCAACACGAATTATTAGAATCTTGGCTTGTTCATCACTCTATACTAGCACCTTAATATGCCCAACAACTCTTCAATATTGCTTTATTCCGTATTTTCATGAAGCTTGTCACTCTATACTAGCACCTTAATATGCCCAAAAGAATTTTGAATAAAATTTGCTTTTCCTACTTTTCTCTTTTCGCTCTATCCCCCCTTAGACATTTCAATCCCCCTGTCCGCTGCTTATATACCCCCAAAAGAAAACCCCTTTTCTCGCCCTCCGGGCCAACACGAATTATTAGAATCTTGGCTTGTTCATCACTCTATACTAGCACCTTAATATGCCCAACAACTTTTCAATATTGCTTTATTCCGTATTTTCATGAAGCTTGTCACTCTATACTAGCACCTTAATATGCCCAACAACTTTTCAATATTGCTTTATTCCGTATTTTCATGAAATTTGTCACTCTATACTAGCACCTTAATATGCCCAAAAGAATTTTTATTAAAATATGCTTTCCTACTTTTCTATTTTCGCTCTATCCCCCCTCACACATTTCAATCCCCCTGTCCGCTGCTTATATACCCCCAAAAGAAAACCCCTTTTCTCGCCCTCCGGGCCAACACGAATTATTAGAATCTTGGCTTGTTCATCACTCTATACTAGCACCTTAATATGCCCAACAACTCTTCAATATTGCTTTATTCCGTATTTTCATGAAGCTTGTCACTCTATACTAGCACCTTAATATGCCCAAAAGAATTTTGAATAAAATTTGCTTTTCCTACTTTTCTCTTTCGCTCTATCCCCCCTCAGACATTTCAATCCCCCTGTCCGCTGCTTATATACCCCCAAAAGAAAACCCCTTTTCTCGCCCTCCGGGCCAACACGAATTATCAGAATCTTGGCTTGTTCATCACTCTATACTAGCACCTTAATATGCCCAACAACTTTTCAATATTGCTGTATTCCGTATTTTCATGAAGCTTGTCACTCTATACTAGCACCTTAATATGCCCAACAACTTTTCAATATTGCTTTATTCCGTATTTTCATGAAATTTGTCACTCTGTACTAGCACCTTAATATGCCCAAAAGAATTTTTATTAAAATATGCTTTCCTACTTTTCTATTTTCGCTCTATCCCCCCTCAGACATTTCAATCCCCCTGTCCGCTGCTTATATACCCCCAAAAGAAAACCCCTTTTCTCGCCCTCCGGGCCAACACGAATTATTAGAATCTTGGCTTGTTCATCACTCTTTACTAGCACCTTAATATGCCCAACAACTCTTCAATATTGCTTTATTCCGTATTTTCATGAAGCTTGTCACTCTATACTAGCACCTTAATATGCCCAAAAGAATTTTGAATAAAATTTGCTTTTCCTACTTTTCTCTTTTCGCTCTATCCCCCCTTAGACATTTCAATCCCCCTGTCCGCTGCTTATATACCCCCAAAAGAAAACCCCTTTTCTCGCCCTCCGGGCCAACACGAATTATTAGAATCTTGGCTTGTTCATCACTCTATACTAGCACCTTAATATGCCCAACAACTTTTCAATATTGCTTTATTCCGTATTTTCATGAAGCTTGTCACTCTATACTAGCACCTTTATATGCCCAACAACTTTTCAATATTGCTTTATTCCGTATTTTCATGAAATTTGTCACTATATACTAGCACCTTAATATGCCCAAAAGAATTTTGAATAAAATTTGCTTTTCCTACTTTTCTCTTTCGCTCTATCCCCCCTCAGACATTTCAATCCCCCTGTCCGCTGCTTATATACCCCCAAAAGAAAACCCCTTTTCTCGCCCTCCGGGCCAACACGAATTATTAAAATCTTGGCTTGTTCATCACTCTATACTAGCACCTTAATATGCCCAACAACTTTTCAATATTGCTTTATTCCGTATTTTCATGAAGCTTGTCACTCTATACTAGCACCTTAATATGCCCAAAAGAATTTTGAATAAAATTAGCTTTTCCTACTTTTCTCTTTTCGCTCTATCCCCCCTCAGACATTTCAATCCCCCTGTCCGCTGCTTATATACCCCCAAAAGAAAACCCCTTTTTTCGCCCTCCGGGCCAACACGAATTATTAGAATCTTGGCTTGTTCATCACTCTATACTAGCACCTTAATATGCCCAACAACTTTTCAATATTGCTTTATTCCGTATTTTCATGAAGCTTGTCACTCTATACTAGCACCTTTATATGCCCAACAACTTTTATATATTGCTTTATTCCGTATTTTCATGAAATTTGTCACTCTATACTAGCACCTTAATATGCCCAAAAGAATTTTGAATAAAATTTGCTTTTCCTACTTTTTTCTTTTCGCTCTATCCCCCCTCAGACATTTCAATCCCCCTGTCCGCTGCTTATATACCCCCAAAAGAAAACCCCTTTTCTCGCCCTCCGGGCCAACACGAGTTATTAGAATCTTGGCTTGTTCATCACTCTATACTAGCACCTTAATATGCCCAACAACTCTTCAATATTGCTTTATTCCGTATTTTCATGAAGCTTGTCACTCTATACTAGCACCTTAATATGCCCAAAAGAATTTTGAATAAAATTTGCTTTTCCTACTTTTCTCTTTTCGCTCTATCCCCCCTTAGACATTTCAATCCCCCTGTCCGCTGCTTATATACCCCCAAAAGAAAACCCCTTTTCTCGCCCTCCGGGCCAACACGAATTATTAGAATCTTGGCTTGTTCATCACTCTATACTAGCACCTTAATATGCCCAACAACTTTTCAATATTGCTTTATTCCGTATTTTCATGAAGCTTGTCACTCTATACTAGCACCTTAATATGCCCAACAACTTTTCAATATTGCTTTATTCCGTATTTTCATGAAATTTGTCACTCTATACTAGCACCTTAATATGCCCAAAAGAATTTTGAATAAAATTTGCTTTTCCTACTTTTCTCTTTCGCTCTATCCCCCCTCAGACATTTCAATCCCCCTGTCCGCTGCTTATATACCCCCAAAAGAAAACCCCTTTTCTCGCCCTCCGGGCCAACACGAATTATCAGAATCTTGGCTTGTTCATCACTCTATACTAGCACCTTAATATGCCCAACAACTTTTCAATATTGCTGTATTCCGTATTTTCATGAAGCTTGTCACTCTATACTAGCACCTTAATATGCCCAACAACTTTTCAATATTGCTTTATTCCGTATTTTCATGAAATTTGTCACTCTATACTAGCACCTTAATATGCCCAAAAGAATTTTTATTAAAATATGCTTTCCTACTTTTCTATTTTCGCTCTATCCCCCCTCAGACATTTCAATCCCCCTGTCCGCTGCTTATATACCCCCAAAAGAAAACCCCTTTTCTCGCCCTCCGGGCCAACACGAATTATTAGAATCTTGGCTTGTTCATCACTCTATACTAGCACCTTAATATGCCCAACAACTCTTCAATATTGCTTTATTCCGTATTTTCATGAAGCTTGTCACTCTATACTAGCACCTTAATATGCCCAACAACTTTTCTATATTGCTTTATTCCGTATATTTATGAAGTTTGTCACTCTATACTAGCACCTTAATATACCCACAGAATATTAAATTGTGTTCACAATTTTCTATATCGCTTTATTCTGTATATTTTGTTTGCAGTCACTCTAGACTGCATCAAAATAATATACGGACTAAAGCAGTAGAGAATTAAGAATCTTGGCTCGATCATCACTTAGTACTTTATGCCCACAAACTTTTCTTTATTCCGTATTTTGGTAAAGCTTGTCACTCTTTATTAGCACCTTAATAATTATGCCCCCCCCAAAAAAAAAAAAAAAAAAAATTATTGCGTTTCAACTTTACTATATCGGTTTTTACGTATTTTGTTGAAGTTTTTATACTAGCACCTTAATATGCCTCCCATGCATTTTTGTTGCCTTACTTTTCCTTCGCTCTTCGCCCAGCCAGACATTTCAAACCCAGAACACCACTTTTCCCGCCCTCCGGTCAATAGTAATTATTAGAATCTCGGTTGATTTGTCCCTATGCTCACCAAGTTTTCTCTATAAGCTTTATCCCGTATATATTTAGTGAAGTTTGTCACTATACTAGCACCTTAATCAATTTGCCCATCAAAAAATTCAAATTGCGTTTTAACATATGTTTTTCCTTTATTCCGTATTTGTCATGTTTGTAGCTAATCACCTTTGGAATATACATCTGTACCATTAAAAGTTCGTCTTGCTCTTTCTTGAGGAAAATAAAAATAAGCTAACATTGACAAAATCCATTTATGATAGAGTGACGATGGAAGAGTAGAAAAGATACGCAAAAATGTTGGACATAATAAGATGCCCTATATAGAGTTTAACAATTACGGAATAAAGCAATATTGCGAAGGAGGAAAATTAAGAAACAACATAAAAATACAGCATAAAGTGAAAGTTCATGAATGAATAAAATCATGAACAGATGAAAAAAAGAAAAAAAAAACACAGAGACACGTAATAAAGCAATATACACCATAAAGAATGAAGACTATAAACAAACATAACAAATTTATTCATTTATTTAAATATCTTTATACAGGATAACAAGCTCAGATTCACTGTTTTTAAACATGGTCCTGTTAAAATGAAATAACAATATATACAAAAAGATAAAAGTGTAACTTAGGTTCTATACAAATAGTGAATGCATTCGATATCAATAACATTAAAATCAGAATCATCACTAGTAAAACAATTGTATAAAAATAACATATTCAATTTTTGAGGAATCAATGAAATGAAAACATTTCTCTCTTGCTTTATTCCATATTTCAAGAAATTTGGGCCTGTATACTAGCAACTTAATATGCCCACCAACTTTTCTATATTGCTTTATTCCGTATATTTATGAAGTTTGTCACTCTATACTAGCACTTTAATATACCCACAGAATATTAAATTGTGTTCAAAATTTTCTATATCGCTTTATTCCGTATTTTGATAAGTTTGTCACTTTATACCAGCACCTTAATATGCCAACATTTCTGTATTGCTTTATTCTGTATATTTTTTATGCAGTCACTCTATACTGCATCAAATTGATACGGACTAAAGCAATAGAGAATTAAGAATCTTGGCTCGATCATCACTTAGTACTTTATGCCCACAACCTTTTCTTTATTACTTTATTCCGTATTTTGGTGAAGCTTAATTGTCACTCTTTATTAGCACCTAAATAATTATGCCCCCCCCCCAAAAAAAAAAAAAAAAATCTATTATTGCGTTTCAACTTTACTATATCGGTTTTTACGTATTTTGTTGAAGATTTTATACTAACACCCGAATATGCCTCCCATTTTTGTTGCCTTATATACTTTTCCTTCGCTCTACCCCCCGCCCAGCCAGACATTTCAAACCCAGAACACCACTTTTCCCGCCCTCCGGTCAATAGTAATTATTAGAATCTCGGTTGGTTCGTCCCTATGCTCACCAAGTTTTCCGTTTTCTCTATAAGCTTTATCCCGTATTTAGTGAAGTTTGTCACTATACTAGCACCTTAATCAATTTGCCCATCAAAAAATTCAAATTGCGTTTTAACATATGTTTTTCCTTTATTCCGTATATTTGCAGCTAATCACCTTTGAAATATACATCTGTACCATTAAAAGTTCGTCTTGCTCTTTCTTGAGGAAAATAAAAATAAGCTAACATTGACAAAATCCATTTATGATAGGGTGACGATGGAAGAGTAGAAAAGATACGCAAAAATGTTGGACATAATAAAATGCCCTATATAGAGTTTAAAAATTACGGAATAAAGCAATATTGCGAAGGAGGAAAATTGAGAAACAACATAAAAATACAGCATAAAGTGAAAGTTCATGAATAAATAAAATCATGAACAGATGAAAAAAAGAGAAAAAAAGACCCAGAGACACGTAATAAAGCAATATACACCATAAAGAATGAAGACTATAAACAAACATAACAAATTTATTTATTTATTTAAATATATTTATACAGGATAACAAGCTCAGATTAACTGTTTTTAAACATGGTCCTGTTAAAATGAAATAACAATATATACAAAAAGATAAAAGTGTAACTTAGGTTCTATACAAATAGTGAATGAATTCGATATCAATAACATTAAAATCAGAATCATCACTAGTAAAACAATTGTATAAAAATAACATATTCAATTTTTGAGGAATCAATTGGAGGCGCGATAGCTCAGTCGGTAGAGTCGGTAGAGCGGGGGACTCGTATTCCGGTGACCCGGGTTCGATTCCCACTTGGTGCGCTAGTGCCCTTTGGTAAGGCATTAATCCTCAGTACCAGGTCCTTCGGAGGGGACCTAAAGCCGTCGGTCCTCTGGTTGCTTGCTTACAAGCATTCATGCTTTCTTAGCAATCAGGTAAACAAAATCACCACCACCAATTAAATGAGAACATTTCTCTCTTGCTTTATTCCATATTTCAAGAAATTTGGGCCTGTATACTAGCAACTTAATATGCCCACCAACTTTTCTATATTGCTTTATTCCGTATATTTATGAAGTTTATCACTCTATAATAGCACATTAATATACTCACAGAAAATTAAATTGTGTTCAAAATTTTCTATATCGCTTTATTCCGTATTTTGATAAGTTTGTCACTTTATACCAGCACCTTAATATGCCAACATTTCTGTATTGCTTTATTCTGTATATTTTTTATGCAGTCACTCTATACTGCATCAAATTGATACGGACTAAAGCAATAGAGAATTAAGAATCTTGGCTCGATCATCACTTAGTACTTTATGCCCACAAACTTTTCTTTATTACTTTATTCCGTATTTTGGTGAAGCTTAATTGTCACTCTTTATTAGCACCTAAATAATTATGCCACCCCCCCAAAAAAAAAAAAAAAATCTATTATTGCGTTTCAACTTTACTATATCGGTTTTTACGTATTTTGTTGAAGATTTTATACTAACACCCGAATATGCCTCCCATTTTTGTTGCCTTATATACTTTTCCTTCGCTCTACCCCCCGCCCAGCCAGACATTTCAAACCCAGAACACCACTTTTCCCGCCCTCCGGTCAATAGTAATTATTAGAATCTCGGTTGATTCGTCCCTATGCTCACCAAGTTTTCCGTTTTCTCTATAAGCTTTATCCCGTATTTAGTGAAGTTTGTCACTATACTAACACCTTAATCAATTTGCCCATCAAAAAAATCAAATTGCGTTTTAACATATGTTTTTCCTTTATTCCGTATTTGTAGCTAATCACCTTTGGAATATACATCTGTACCATTAAAAGTCCGTCTTGCTCTTTCTTGAGGAAAATAAAAATAAGCTAACATTGACAAAATCCATTTATGATAGGCATCAGATAGGGTGACGATGGAAGAGTAGAAAAGATACGCAAAAATGTTGGACATAATAAAATGCCCTATATAGAGTTTAACAATTACGGAATAAAGCAATAACGCGAAGGAGGAAAATTGAGAAACAACATAAAAATACAGCATAAAGTGAAAGTTCATGAATATATAAAATCATGCATAAAAGTTTATGCATTATGTGCGAGATGCGGCAAGACACATCTTGATGTCAGTGGGGCACGATTGACATGGAGGGCGCAACTTTTCGCAGAGGATTAGAGTGAGGATTGTTTGAGAGGATTAGAGTGAAGAAAGAAAGGTTTGAGAGAGATGATTGATGAGCTTGCCGGGCGAACAAAAAAATTAGGAAATTTGTTGACTTGGAATATTTTGGCGGAAGGAGTGAAGGAGGTTAAAATTCAATATAACGGGGCATTTATATATAACCAAGAAGGATAACGCAAAAGTGAGTATATGAAATTATTTACAATTTCTTGTGCATACTTTTTTTTTTCAATTTTGCCGTGCCTACCAAAATGCCACATTTATTTGAAAATATCCGAGAAGATCGTATATTGGCGGACCGATAGCGACATGAGGTTTGCTGTAGAGGGGATAACTTGGGAGTTTAGAATGAAAAAAGGAAGCTATATATATGTTAAAATAAAGTTTTAGGCCTACACGCCGACTACGAACATCAAGTGCAAACTAGTTGCGTGAGTTTTTTGTTCCATGTTTAGGCCCCCTGTTGCCTAAACAGAGAAATGTTCCGGGTGTTATTTCAGGTGACTCAATATGCTCAATAGTAAACGCACATCGTGTTAAAATACATAGCGATAATATAAACGAAGTGAAAAAAATAACAAAATCCTGTTTGGAATTATTGGTACCATTATCTATAGCCCCTGGATCCTTAAATATATATATTTTCTAATGAATTAAAATTAATCACTGATCGTTGATTCCCTGGCCTGCTATAACTGCCGCCGGGGAAACCTCCGTACGACTTGAGCGCTAAACCAGTTTCGGCTGTCAGCTCATCTCATGTGGCATGCTGACTACGATGCTGGACTGCAGATCAAAAGGTTCGAGTTCGATCCCCATCAAGGACAGAAAAAATAAGGTTAGTAAAACAGTGTTATGTAATATAATATGAAATGAAATGCACAGTATGATGAATAAATTGGATGGAATGAATGAATGAGGAATAAATCCACCCACCATGTATCATACAGAAAAAAGAAAACGAAAATACGATGCACATAGTATTTTATTGAAAACCCGCCGATTTCATATATTTTAGTGCCCCTTCACCCCCCCCCCCAATCCCTAATCCCCGCCCCTCTCTCGCACAGCTGAAATACCCATTAACACGCCACTTCACTGAACGCCGATATCCCGCTGACTGAGCTTTGTTATTGTGCGGTCATGTGTGACACCGGTCGCACATGCTCTTACGCACGTCTAGCGATAAGAATTTTCACTGGGCTGAGCAGTTTTAATGGCGCTTGGGCACAATAGCGAATTTGGCCGTACCAATGAGGTCCAAACATTAACATGTATGGACCTCATAGGCGACAATGCGTTAAAAACAGGTTAGAACTTCTAAACGTACTGTTTCCTGCACCCAAGTATGATATTACTCCCAAAATATGAGTTTTGTCCTCGTTTGTTTATCATTTATTAAAAGATTGCCCATTAAATATATTCCTATTCCTAATTTGAATTTAATAAAATAAAGGGAAACTTACATTTGAGTCATTTTTCGATCTTTTTTTGGCAGTCAGTCCGGTCACCGTCGAGTGCGATCAAAGCGGTATGAAGCTGATTTTCAGATCACGTGATACGTGTGGTCATCACCTGATCAATCGACTATCCTTTTTTAAAGACCGCAACAATTATAAATTTTATTATAAAATATATATAGAATGAATAATTGCATGATATTATATATATTTCTACAATTAAAAATATTTTGTGATATGAATTTAATATTTGACGTAAAAATTGCTATTTAACAAAATATTTATTAAAAATAAAAAATCAAACAAAATAAAAACGCCTTGGACACAGTGCAAAAAACCTAACAATTTGGCCGCGTTCTTAACAACTATCGTAAGGGGCGCTCTATTTATAAATAAAGTTGCATATGTAGCTGTCTACCGCGACAGGAACAGCCGCAGAATTGAAGCCAGAAGCGTGAGAAATTGCCAGAAAATTCAAGAAAAGAACCGGTGAGTACCGATTTAACAGTACTAATTTATTAAGTAACATTTATTGAATCATTACAAGATTTATTTTTTAGTAAAACAAAGCTTAGTTCTAAGCTAGGGCGGCCCAAATGCGCGTGAGTGGAGTCCCAGTTTATTAGCACGGGTAAGTATTGGGGTGTCGCCTAGAGTGGTGTTAAACAGTTAGGCAGAGATTTAACTGATCTATTCATGCATGTGTGAGCAAAATAAAAATGTAAATTATATAAATAATCGATCAATTAATCTGTCCTCGATATGTATCAATGCCGGAAAAAACAAGGTGGTAATTATTATCGTACCGCTATGTAATTTTGACAAACACGGGAAATACCAGGATCAGGAATTACTGGGTAGTACTTCAAAAAATGTTAATTCTCGAGAGTCTACCTTTGCTTTACATGTAACATACATACCTTGTAACATACCTTGTTGTGGGCGTAAAGTTTTACCTAAAAAACTTGTTTGCCCCTCTCCTCCTTCCAATTTCTTGATTTCATGAAGTCATTATAGTGGAAGATAAACTGGTACAGGTTATATGGCGATGTGTGGTTTCAGCAGGTAACGTTATTAATGGGAACATGGGCAAGTAAAGGATTGGTCAGGGTTAAACTTTTCCTTTTTGAGGTTCCAAGATTTCTCTAAGTTTGATTTGAAAGAGTTTATGGAAGTACTCTTCACAACTTGATTTGGCAGGTTATTCCACTCTGATACTACTCGGTGTGAGAAAGAATTTTGTCTTTTTCGAGTATTTGCTCTGGGTTTCTCAATCTTATATATATGTCCTCTAGTTCTGGAGTCTTCATTGAATTTGAAGAATTTAGAAGTCTCTAGATCGTCAGTTCCTTGAGTTATTCGGAATACTTGGACAAGATCTGCTCTGTGACGTCGGTAAGATAATGAAGGTAACTTCAATTGGGCCAATCTTTCCGGGTAGCTCTTGACCTGTAAACTTGGAACTGCTTTTGTAGCTCTTCGTTGAACTCTCTCGAGTTTCTCCTGATCCTTCTTCAAGTATGGATGCCAAATCTGTGAACAATACTCCAAAGCAGGTCGAACTATGGACTTATAAAGTAGTTTGAAGCTCTTAGGTTCAAGGAATGAGAAAGATCTCTTGATGATCCCCATCTTCTTATTTCCTGCTTTTGCTATCTGATCTATGTGTTGAGAAAAACTTAGCTGATTGTCGAAAATGACACCTAAGTCCTTTTCACTGTGGCTGACTTCGATGGTCGGGCCATCCAAACTTAACTTATAGTCATAGTGCAGGTTCTTTCTGCCATAGTGAAGGACTTTACATTTTCCTGTATTGAAGGGAAGTTGCCATAAGATTGCCGAACTTTGAATCCTCAGTAAATCAGCTTGAAGGATTTCCCATTCTTGATCGTTGTTAACTTCAGCAAATAATTTGGTATCGTCAGCAAATAACTTGATAACACTTGCTTGAGAAGCTAGGACATCTGGTAAATCATTTATGAAAATCAGAAATAGCTCCGGACCGATAACACTCCCTTGGGGAATTCCACTACTGACTCTAACAGAATTTGAGAAAACTCCATTAACAACCACCCGTTGCTCTCTGTTCTTTAAGAAGGATCTGATCCAGTTCAAGACACTACCTCTGATTCCATATGAATGAAGCTTAAGCAGAAGTCTTCGATGGGGGACGCTATCAAATGCTTTTTTGTAGTCCAAATATATACAGTCAATTGATTTTCCTTTATCCAAATCCTTAGTCCATTCCTCAATAACTTCCAGAAGTTGAGTAGCACATGATTTGCCTTTTCTGAATCCATGTTGATGTGAGCTATACAGCTGGTTTGTAACCATGTGATTAATAATCTTTTCACGAATAATCTGCTCCATAACTTTGCCAATTGTACTTGTTAAACTCACTGGTCTATAATTGTTGGGATTACGTTTATCTCCTCTTTTGAATAATGGAGTTACATTCGCCATCTTCCATGCTACAGGAACAGAACCACTCCTCAAGGATTCATTGAAGAGATCGGCAAGAGGTTGGGCTAATTCATCTGCAAGTTCTTTCAATATCCGATTTGGAATCTCGTCCGGCCCTGGAGACTTAGTTTTGTCCAGCATCAATAATCTTTCCAAAACCATATCTCTTGTAATGACAATATCATTAAGTGTAGAGTCAAAGGGTCTATCAGGAAATGGAGGAAGATTACTGGTATCTTCTTGCGTAAATATTGATGCAAAAAAGTCATTTAACACCTCAGCTTTATCAAAGTCATCATCCACAGTTGTGCCGTCTGGCCGAGTCAACTCTCCAAGACAGGATTTGGATTTTGTCTTATTTTGTACATATTGCCAAAAACTTTTTGGATTTGTTTTGACCTCTGATGCAAGTTTATTTTCAAAGTTCTTTTTAGCCTGCTTGATAATACTTGTAGCTTTATTTCTGGCTTTATTGTAATCCAATCTATTAGAGATAGTTCTATTTTTCTGATAGCGATTCCATGCTTTGTGTTTCTCCTGAACTGCCTCACTTGCTTTCCTATCCAACCATGCAGACCTTCTACGTGATGGTTTGATCTTAGGAACAAAGAGATCTGTCACTTCTCTCAAGGCCTGTACTATCTGTGCACATCTGGTGTTTACATCAGAGTTAGATGGTACTGCAAAACTGTTGTTATCCTTTACATAACTCTTCATTTCCTCATAATTGCCACGAAAGTATGCATAACGAGGACCTGGTTTAATTCTAACTGGGTACATCTCGATTTCGAAAGAAAGTACAAGATGGTCACTTTTTCCAAGTGGAGAACTCAAATTCCAGTATTCAATTATCTCTTCATGATTTGTAATTAACAAGTCCAACAAATTAGCCCGCTGGCCATTTCTCTGTCTTGTAGGTTCGGATACCAATTGTGTCAGAAATAAATCATCAAGCAATTCCAAGAACTGATCAGAAAAGTTTCCGCGACTAGTTGTTGAATTTCCTTCCCAGTCTATGTTTGGCAAATTAAAGTCACCAACAATAATGACATGAGTATGGTTGTATCGAGAGACAACTTCTTGAAGCTGGTTGAGAAGATTTTGATTATTTTCATCAGAACTATTTGGGCTTCTGTAAATGCATCCGATTAAAATCTTATCCCTAGCAGTTTCCAGAAGACACCACACACTTTCTTCAAATTCACATGAGATTGGCAAAAGTTCTTGAACTTGTAAGTGTTCGAGAACATAAATAGCTACTCCCCTCTTGTGTTTGCTTGGTAAAAAAAGTGGGTAGCCCGGCAAATTAAATTCAAATAGCTCAGTATCCGTTAATGAGTTTTTGGGAAAAATCTCAGTCAATGCAATAATATCAGGCTTCTCTAAGTCAATTCGTATTTCCAATTCTTCCCGTTTGTTAAGAAGTGAGTCTACATTACTATACATGCATCTAAGGTGTTCTGGTGCTACATGTACATCAAAATGATCAGAAGAAACTGAAGATGTGGTATTTTGATAGTCTTTTCGATGTGTTTTAGTTTTCTTCTCGAAAGGATCTCGATTCGGTTTGATTTTTATCAATTTCAGTGTTTTGTCTTTTTTTCACGAGTCTATCATTCTGTATCCTCCAGGTGGAGTCACCTGCCAACTGTCTTTTCTTCAGCTCCTTCACCAACTCTGCTCTTATTGACCGCTCCTTCTTCGTACGATCAGGCTGGATGTACACATCCTCCATTGATGATTCGTTTTTCAGTTGAATAGCACGCTTACATATGCTATCCCTGATGGAACTACTGGGTAATTTTACTAATAGAGGACGTGGCTTAGAGTCTTGGCCAGGTTGACCACCTTTTCCAAGTCTGAAAGTCTTGAACTCACACTCGCAGTCAATTTTGAGAATATCAAATACTGAAGAAACTCTGGCGAGATCTTCATCTAATTTCTCCTGCCTATCATCAGTTTCTTTTTCAGGTATGCCATGGATAATAACATTGCACCTTCTTTTGTCTTTCTCCTTTTCCTCGTCAAGGCATTCATTAACAATCAATTTCACTGAATCAGAGATATCCTGTGGTTCATGGCCATAGATTTTCATGTCTTCTCGTAAGTTCTTTAATTCAACATCAATTTTTGTGTACTGAATCTCAACTTCTTTCCAGTGATCAGCCATCACTTCAAGTTTCGACAATCTATCTCTTGTGTCACTTAAAATTTTTTTGCATCTTTCTTCTACAATTTGGTCACATTTGATTGCTTCCATGGCTTTCTTTTCACATATCTTACAGAACCAATGTGCAGTTAAAACATTTCTAAAAAGTAAAAATTCATCCGGTGAGAGGGCGCAACATTTTGCACAAAACCATCCTTCGCATCTTTCACATTCTATACATGATTGGTTCTTGTCGAAGGGTTTTTTACATTGTGCACAAGAATCAATGACAATATCTTCAGTTTTTTCTACATCAGTGTCCTTACGTCGTGACTTAGGTTTTAAAGTTTTTGATGGTTTTGTTACTTTCGTATTTCCTTTAGGATCACTTTGGGCATCCATATTGCAATAATCATTCACTGTACATCTACTCCTGACTAAGTTCAAGTTCACATGCAATAACGAGAGTATGGAATCGTATTCGTAAAAATCGTAGTGAACAGATGAATCGGTCACAGAACCACAGTTTCAAATGTCTAAAATGTCATAAAAACACACCTCATTGACGAAATATTGCAAATAAGTCTTTAATAAATATAAACAGTAAAATCGGCAATATAAATAAACTCACGACACCGCTTATCACACAACAGATGAAGGAAAATAACTTCGTCGACGTCAGTTCAAGTAGTGCTCGCCGCCATATTTAGGTACCGGAAGAGTGCTGCACACGAAATCCAGGTCCTATGTACCGGGGCCGGCTGGCCGGGTACGCACGTAGATCCCCGTTCACAGCGGGACGCAGTTTCAAACGATGACCGACGAAGGAGAACAAATTTTCAATCCAAATCAATCCTCAATTTTCGTACATCAAAAACGATCAAAGTTTTACTGGCTTGTAATATGACACCTAAGTCATCTATTTATTCAAATAGTATTAAAAATACAGATTTTAAAAGGATGAAAAATATATTAAAAACTTCCAAAATTAGAGCTGATAAAAATCACGTCCGCATCAACCACACAGCGCCCTCTATATCTTGTAGGTGTAATATAAGTGAGATGTTACTTGAATGCTTGAATAAAGATATACTTTAACATTTTTTTTCTCTTCCATCTCTCTTAGGAGGCAATCCAGATTGCCTTGGGGGTGCTGTAGCACTGGCAGCCAATAGTTTGATGAGTGGCAACATAATATCTGTTCCCACGGACACCATTTATGGGCTGGCTGCATTGGCTCAGAGCGCAGAGGCAGTAGAGAAGCTGTACGAGGTCAAAGGCAGAAATGGGAACAAACCCATTGCAATCTGTGTCAGCTGCATTGAAGATATCCATAGGTAAATTCATGGTTTTTAAATATGAGGCAATATTCATGAAACTAGGTACCAACTAGAAGTATTGCATATATTTTGAATGAAATGTTGTTCAAAGCAGTACATGTATGTTTTCTGGGTTTGTAATTTGTTGACATGACAAGGGGCCCATTTCATGAAATTTAAAGGGTTCAATTTTGTTTATACCTTTTTAAATCAAAGTTTGAGATATATTAAGATATTTATCCTGTATTGTTGATGTTGGTCACAGAAATGACAATTAACATTGAAATGTCTCTCGAGTCAGAGCATTTTGTCAAATAAGAGAAAATATGTTCTAATCATCTATAGAAAAAAGTTCACAGGTATGCAACTTGTAACATATACAAAGAAAAGTCTTTTGAGTGTTCTGTCACCAGATTGAGTTTGTTTTGTCGAGGAAAAAAAATTACATGGAGGCTTGGGGCGATTTCACTCTCAAATGCAAACTAAGTTTTAAGTTCTGATTTATCTTCTGAATGATCAGATGGGGATATGTGACTGTTTCCGATGACATCCTTCGGGATCTTCTACCTGGACCTGTTACAGTCGTCTTCAGGAGAAGAACAGAGCTCAACCCTGACTTTAATCCGTCCTCTGAACTCATTGGCCTCCGTATCCCCAAGTATCCCTTCATTCAGCAGTTAGCAGCAGCAGTAGGTGAACCGATTGCGCTGACTAGCGCTAACCCATCAGCCCAAAGAAGTACCCTCGCAGTCAAGGTAAGTGCTTTTCAACCCTGTGGATGGAGAAATCATTGTTTGTATTAATACTTGGTCTGTAGACTGTAGAATAAGATGTCCAAGATCACTCCATTCGCAAAGCAAATATAACCCATAAACTTTTCTATGGATCAAATAAAACATTTCATAGCGTATTCTTTTAATTAATAAATTGATAATTTTGTGGAATTTCTATGGAGTATTCATAGTTAATTGATTTGAGACTTTCTTGTTAAAATTTAAAATTGTCCTTATTTCTTCAGAAAAGCACAATATGTTGGTCAGAGCTAGATATCAGCACTTTCCCTAGTTGATTCTTTTTCACAGATACGCTTTACCGTTGGCCGCCTTTTCAAAATCACTCCCCTTTCTTTATCAACACTTGTCTGGCAAAATCAATAACCAGAATCTATTTCTTTCAATTTCCTTTATCCACAACATTGATACAGGAGTTTGAAGACCTATGGAGTAAGATTGACCTGGTATTTGATGGTGGTGTTTTAAGTGATTCAGAAGAATCGAGACACGGTTCTACCGTCATTGATCTATCTGTCATGGGTAGATTCTCTATCATCAGACCAGGAAGGTAAGGATTAGATAGGGTTCATTCTGTAGAGTAGGATTGATGATGGTGGTGATTCAGAAGAATCAAGCCAAGGTTCTACTGTCATTGATCTCTCTGGAATGTAAGGATTAGGTAGGATTCATTCTATTAATGAATTCATTTGAATTTGTTTTAGGTACTAGCCACATTGAAGTGCATGATTGAAGAGGAATTGAGCAATCTGCCTTACTTTGACTATGCTGTGTAGGCTGTTGATAACATTCTTTTTCCCAAAATATGTGACATTCTTGTCCCCTTTTATTTGTCTTTTGCACTACTCTTATTTATTTTACTTCTTTAAAAATGCATTCAATTGCTGTGTTTGTCAAACAATGCTGTGAATTATCTTGCCACTTTTCCACAGAGATAAAATACTAGCAATTTCTATCTTGCCATTGAGAAATTGTTGAATACCTGTAATCTGTCATTTCATTTCTTATGAATCAATGTTTTTCAATTTTTTTTCCATCTTGTTTTCTTTCCTGTTCACTGTAGTGCTGAAGAGAAAACCATCAAGATTCTGAACGGAAAGTACCATCTAAAGGAGAAAAAGAGATAATACACACACAAACCCAAAAGTTATCTACCACAGAGCTTTTATATCAGGAAGTCTTACTGATGCCACCTTTCAGAAGCAGCATTCCTTATAAGTGGGACTGATCAGTTGACCTTTGACCTCAGCATCCATGTGTAAGTGTGAAAGTATTGGTGACCACTGACAGTTGCATATATATATATGAGGAGATGAGTATATTCTGCTTCAATGATGAGCAAAGGATATGAGAAATAGTGATCTCCATTGACAGGAAAAAAATTGATGTCACATATTGAATGATTGACAATTCAGCAGAGGAGTATAATCTTTGAATCAGAGCTGCGTTCATAATCTTGGATATGTTTTATACAAACATTTCAAAGAGATTTCATTCCAGTATTGTCTCAGGTCAGTATTCAATGGCTATCTAGTACTGTTAACCTGTTACCAAGGGAACAGTCAACGGGTTTTCTTCAAGTTGAAAGGTTTCCTTGGACAATTATCGGAGGAGAACTGTCTGCATCATCTCACCATTCTTATATATGATGACATATATATATATTTAAGTCTAAATTGGAGAGAAACTTCAAAATTTATTTTTTTAGTAAACTGTTTTTTCTTATAAGTACATCTAGCAAAGAGGATTTATATTTTAAATGTCCACTGTTTAGCGCTCTGTCATGTTATCAGACTGTTGCGAGGTTGACGATTATCCAGTCACTAGATGTTGGAGAAATTTGACATTTCTGTGAAGAAAATATCTTTCATATCTTTCTTGCGTAAATTGATAACTGATTAGATCAAGTGCCTTTTCCATGGGGCTCAAAGCGTTTAAGTGTATGTTATTACCATCATCCGTTTGTTTGTGTCTGTGCTCGTAATCAATAGATGCCCCAGAGTTCTTTCTTTAATGTCATTACGCACAAAGCACTGAAACATTATGACATGCCAACACAGCATTGAGGATAATCTTGTAAGGAAATTGTGAAACTGTCATGTTGGTGTTTGAGTTAACTTAAACCCTTTTAAATATGAAACCCTGGGAACATTCCAGGAGGCAAATAGTGATTTTTACTTACATTTGTTATAATCTACCAAAATCCTTGCATATGATTGGCTCAGAACAAATAAGTAATTGAAAATATCTGACTTTTCGTTTCATGAAACACTCCCCAGTTAGAGTTCCACGATAGAAGATATCAAAATTCTTGCAAAATAAGTAGCAATAAACAGCTTGGGCCAGAAAATAGTTTTATTTTTGGAAACGTCCACAACGTGTATGCTCATTTTCATTATTATTACTATTTATTTTACCAAATCACAAAACACATAATTGCAATGTCAATGGCCAAGATCTCAGTAGGGCTGAATGTCATGATTTGAAACAGTGGCGCCAAGTCCTCCTGCACTTCTCAGATCATAAGCAAACCATTGTAATCTTAAAACAAAATATATCTTTAATAGGAGGCCTTATGTTGTTGAGTGTCTTATTCTTTAATTTGTGAACCATCCTCCCAGGTCCATGTAGGGATATCACAATCAATTAGTTCTTCCCTCCCCTCCTTGGCTAGACAAAAAAAAGATAGACGACATGATGTTAAGATCTCCAACATTTGCATAGTTGCTGTGTAAATGAGATGTAAGAAACTTATAATACAGTTTTATAAAATTGCTGAATATCAAAAGATTCTTTGAAATTCAGGTTTAGTTATTTCCATATTTACTTGCCCATATTTACTGGACATTTGAAATGTATAATATAAATAACAATATCATGATATAATGAATCATGTTTAGTAAACTGTTTCTTTATAGTTACTGAAAATCTAGATAATGATATCATTGGAATGTTATGTAGATACACAATTCCTACGGCTTTCAGATCATGTTTCATGTATCATTTAGAAGAGGTATTTATTAGTGGGGTGTGAGAGAATATTCAGTATATTTCAATTCAGCATAACTATTTAACTTCATATGTTTATTTGTGTTGTGTAGAGAATGCTGGTGATGGGATGTGATGCAGCGCTTTCACATGTAGATTAGCAGTGAATAGGTTTATGTATGCATCACACACTGCTATTCATAAACTTGTATACTATCAATGTACATGTCCCAGCTTATAAAGAATTATAACATTGAATAATCTGTTTGATACAAAATCCCCATGACAATGGTATCAGGTGTAACTTTCAGGGAAGTAAACTGCTATAATAATATAAATGAGTCCATTTCAAATATGGCAATAGTCCAGATTGGACCTTGGTGTTTGGAAGTTCCCTTTCCCTAAGCTAACATAGAGGGCACATTTCTCCCAACTTCCAAACACCAAGATCCAATCCGGACTAATATGGCAATGGGATATATGATTGGTTATACTTCAAATATTATCGCAGTGCACAGCATTGATGTAACATTCAACATGAATTAACTTGAAATTTAATTGAAATTATATTTTGTCCCATCCAAGCTTTAGTAGGATAAGAAGCATGATGAATTCATAGGGGTTGGTTTTCACTATAAGATGGCTTGGGCAAATAATCATAGTGTATATACATGTACTTAAGTATATTGCACTCTCATTGGGTGATCATTTGGTGTAGAGCCTCTGGTGCTAGTGTCTGGCTTTTATCACATCAGCACAGCACTAAAATATAAGTGCAAGTGTAAGAATAGTCTTGGGACAGGTGTCATTGAATGTTCAGCTATCAACGATGTGATTTCAACCATTTAAAAAAACTCAGAATGGGTGATGGAGCTACATGTAAGAAAGGCATTCTAAATGGTGCTTCCAACACCAGCAACATCATTGAACTATGATGCAGTAAGGTGTATAGTACATCCCTTATTAGCAGAGGAACCACTTAAACATCATTACGAACATCATTCTGTTTCCATTATGCAATACATCCATTCAAGTTCAATGGACACCTGCTAGTCTATAAATTCTAATGCCATTTCTGGTTCTGATAAATCAGACATCAATGTTACTATTGTTCTCTAGCAAGGTGTTGTGCTCTTGGTTGTTCTAAGGTGAAGAGAGGGCACTGCCAAAATGTGTTAAATAAGATATTGTTTTGTGTGTGTGATATAAAGTTATTCTCATTGGAATTATCTTGTAGGCATTCAGACAATTTGCACAGGTATTTGTTCACTTTTAACTTATGAGTTTGTAAGGTATTAATATTTAATGGAAATCTTGTTCATTGTTCTCTCGAAAGCTTACGCGATTAATTATGATGTGATCAAGTTTGTATTGTCACAAAATATCTCATGAAAAATTCAGTATAACTAAATGATGTGATACTTATACAAATTAAAAATACATAATATGTTAATTGATATGTTTATAATGACATATTGGAGTTGGTTTTAATGTTATATGTATAAGGTTTATATACTAACTATTTGAAAGTATCACTTCCTGTGAAAAAATCTATTTCCAAAATTATTGAGTGGAAACTGACATCAAGATAAAGACCTAGGTGTTGTTGCAAATTAAGGGAATATTTTTAAAGTGTTTTTACAATTTCTCTAATTAATATTAAAAAGAGGTATACATATATTTTTGACAGATTTCCAGGCCAGAATTTATGTGTATCATAGAAAACAGATTCAGTAAAGTGACTATTTTCACTGTTATTGTTTTTTTCTCTCTCTATGCCCATTTTTGTAACCCTTTTGAAAATGGCTACACCCCCACCCAAAAGTGAAAATAAACAACTAAAAAAAGAGAGATATTGGATGTATTTCCCATTAGAATAATTTTCTCTCATATTGAAGAATTTGATCGACTCCATATTTCATATTGGAAATATGTGTCATATATTGTTTTAATTTCATATTACACTTAAAATTAATCTTATTCTGATTATCAAGTGCAAACATAAAGAATGCATGAAAATATGAATAATGTGATTGATACCATATGAATAATCATGATATCTAATGAATATTCAAGACCACTTTTCATTCAAATTACCATAATTTTTTTTTTTACTTTCAATGCAAGAAAATGGACTCCAGTAGTTGATATAAATTGCATTAGATTTCAAACAGGCAATTTGCAAGTTATGGTTAATTATTCCACAGAAAATCTTTAAAACAGAATTAGAACACTTCTAATGAAATTAACAGTCAAGTGATCGTGCACTACTCATTGAATATGTACTTCTTCCTGGAAAATTGCATGGTATTTATGTATGAAGTGCTACTTAGTGGGGAAGGCAAACTATGTGTATAGCTTGATTATTTTATTTTGTAATTTTTTACATGAAATTTTATATAAATATATATGGGATTGAAATAATGACGAGATACAGGATGAACTTAAGCAGTCTTTGTAGTACTGTTTGAACATTTTGAAATTCAAGAGATTACAAAGATTATCTATTGACAATTATGTTGATTTTGGTAATGATGAGGATGATGGTGGTACTGATGGTGAGGATGATAACAATGATGATGATGATGGTGTTGGTGGTGATGATGATGATGATGATGAGGTGGAGGAGGAGGAGGATGATGATGATAATACTGATGGTAATGATGTTGATGGCAAGATGATGAGGATGATAAAGGTGATGATAAGGATGAAGATGATGTGATGATGAGGAGGCAGAGAAGGAGGAGGATGATGATGACGGTGAAGATGATGATGATGTTGATAGCAATGATGATGGTAATGAGCATGATAATGATGAGGATGGTGAGGATGGTGATGGTGATGATGAGGATGAGGATGGTGATGATGATGGTGGTGATGATGATGCGGATGAGGAGGATGGTGATGATGATGATGGTGGTGGTGATGATGATGATGCACATGATGATGAGGAGGAGGATGGTGATGATGATGATGGTGGTGATGATGATGATGAGGAGAAGGATGGTGATGGTGGTGATAGTGATGGTGATGATGATGATGATGGTGGTGGTGGTGGTGGTGATGATGATGATGATGGTGCACATGATGATGTGGATGAGGAGGATGGTGATAATGATGACGACAATGGTGGTGGTGATGATGAGGAGGAGGATGACGATGATAGTGGAGGCTGTGTAAGTGATGGTGAAGATGGTAGTGACGAAAACTGTATAAACACATTTTCAAAACTTTGATAATATCAGCATTTTTTCTACAAAAATCTTCAAAATTTATACTCTACTAGAACACTTAACAACAATTGATTATGACGACTCCCGTGTGTGTTTCAATTGTAATGCTAAGCATCGAGATAAAGACGTTACATTGCAAGTCAATTGTGACAGACAAGAATATATTGAAAGTGAGGAAATTGAAATATATTGCAATTTAAATAATTCTATAATTTCAAGATCATAATATCCGAAAATGAAGCCAATGTTTCAAAGTTGCATAGAGAACTGGTGGTTGTTATTGATGAAATTTCAAATCACCATTATTTTGTTTTCAATGCGTATAACTAAGGGGATCGATAGGTCTTTGGCCTTTGCTAATCCCCTACATCTTCTGCATGTTTGGTTAACCCTTTCCCTTTGTCATTATATCGATTGTCATTTTTTATTGTTTATATATTGTATGTATTATTGTACCTTTTTAATGGATGTGCATATAGTGAAATTGAATTTAGATTTAAATTTAAAATGAAGCTTTATAAGGCCTATCTATCAAGCAACGTGTATATCTAAAGAGATGGCGCACTTAAAGTTTCAACACGAAGATCTTCACATTAAAAAAAAATTCCATCATTTCCATCACATTAAAACACGGCATGTAACATTGTGACATTACATTAACTGCATCCCCCATCTATGGAACCCTTCAGGGCGTAGACTAGACGGGGGTATTATTGGCAGTAATCCTGTCCCCCCCCCCCCACGATTTTTCGGATTTTGTGCAGGAGGCTATGAGAGAGGATCGTCTCGCCCCCCCCCCTTCCAACAGACTAAAATCTCATGAAATTGCCGCCGATGGAGGAGTCCACCCTCTTGGATGTAGGCTATAGGAGTCACTCTGGATGGGCGACTTGCATGCCGATATATTTAACATGGTTGCGAGGTCCCCAAATTTTTGTTTTGTGTGTCAAAATAACCTAGTTTTTGGAAACACAATACAATACGTTAAGGTGGATAGCCAGTGATGGCGTATTATCACTATTTAAAGAGAATGTAGCTGATTTAACAACATACAGATCATGACAGCGAATTTCTCGATTGATCGGTCAATATTCGAATTTATTTCATTTCTAATCATAAGTTACAAAATTTACAAAGCAAATCATGATGCGATATGTCAAAATCAAGAGGTACGCAATGCTTTACATTTCTATGCTCGTTACCCGAAATGTAACACCTAGACATTTTCTCGTATGGGCAGCAAAGACGGGCCTTACTCTCGATACAGGCGGTTGCTGCTGCTAATGATAATGATCATGAAGATAGCGATGATAATGACAATAATGATTATTATTATGTTGTTGTAGATGAGGATGGTGATGATTGATGATGATGATGACAATAATAATAATAGTCAGTTCTTGTATAGCGCATAACACATTATGAATAACGTCTCTATGCGCTTCCAAATGACTTGGATATTATTACCCTGGCTGTAGCTCAAGCAGCTTTCCAGCGCTCGGCATTTCAAGGAATAAATTCCTGCCAGGTACCCATTCACCTCACCTGGGTTGAGTGCAGCACAATGTGGATTAATTTCTTGCTGAAGGAAACTACGCCATGATGATGATGATGGTGATGAAGATGATGATGAGGGTGATGATGATGACGGTGATGAGGATGATGATGATGGTGATGATGATGAGGAGGATGATGAGGATGATGGTGATGATGATGATGACGGTGATGAGGATGATGGTGATGGTGACGGTGATGATGATGATGACGGTGATGATGATGATGAGGATGATGAGGATGATGGTGCTAGTGGTAGTTGGGGTGAAGGAAAATAAACGTATGAAAATAAAGTGGGTGGTTTTAATGGAAGATGGAAGATGGCACACCGGTGACGACGACGATGATGCTAATAATTATAATAACGATAATATTGTTAATATTAAGAAAAAGAAAAATGAATATAATGAAGATGAAAATAAGAAGTGTGTCCTTGTCATCTAAAAGAAAACAGCCCTGTCAGAACTCCAAACAATCGTTAAAAACGATTACCATCTCAATTTATCAGATATCGAACCGAGCGAATAATGTAAAACAAAAAACAAACAAGCATTCAAAATTGAAATGTTTGGAAGAATATTTCGGTAACTTTACCCTTTCGCTATCTCTTTACAAAAAAATATCAATTTATTTCACCGCATTTACATTCATTCTTTTATTATTCAGCACTTTAAACGAAATTCCAGGAGCTAAATATGGGGAAAATGTTTACGTATAATACTTTCGATCCATCTCCAAACATGACTTGATAAATACCACTGATACTAAAACGCCACAGCAATCTCTATCATGATATTATCGTCCAATTTCGATCAGTTTTATCCATACGATTATGATATCTGAATACTTGTTCTCTCGGTATTTCCAAGTTTAAGAGTTTTCATTGTTTTCGACAAAGTCACCTTTTCGGCTTCTGGCAAGCATCTTGGAGAAAGACTCAGAATTGGTGGTGCTATATCGGGCAATCTCTTGATGGAGTCGCCGTCTATTGAGTGAGTGGTGTCGTATCCTTCGTCACTAGTTGAGAACCTCCTCGGTAACTTTGTCATGTCGTTGCCATCATTCTTCGAACTGGCGGCGTTTCGAATGTCTTTCGCCCTCGAGCAACTACAACTACCCTTGACTGTCGCCTCTGCAATACAATTCTGCTCATCCTGCAAGCTCGATGTGCTTGGTCGTCCTGACATCGTCGCAATCGTTGTCACAGTGGATCTTTCTTGTTTCTGTAGAGTGGTTGGATTTATTCTCCCCTTGTTGGCTCTGATAGGTTTGCGGGACAGTGTCACCGGGGGTCTACCAACAGGTTTACGTTTGACCGGGTTCTGAATTCGCCTTTGTCGACGGTTATCCAAGAAATCGCGAGGAACTGCTGTTTTACGCGTAGAACGGTAAACCCTTATGGCTTCTTCCTGCTTTCTATCGCTACGGCCACTGGTATTTCCTGCTCTCGGCATTGTATGTTCTTGTACGCCGGTTGTGTTTGCAACAGATGCTTTTATGACAGTTTCCCGCAGTCTTGTGTCAGCCTCTAAAGTATATTTGTTCCTCCGAAATGTGACGGACTTGGGTGTAATTAGATGTCCATTTTGACCTCCTACAGTCATGTCCGCGATGAGAGAATTCTTGAGATTCGATCGTCTCGTAAGTCGATCGGGGAGCTGGTTGTGTCGGAAATGATTCACAAATGTCGTCACGGTTGGATCGGTTGACTGCTGGAAAGTTAACTTGAGTGCCCTACCGGTAGATAGAGAAACCCGTCCATTCACACTGCCGCGTTTCGCAGACGACTCTACATTTCTCCCAGTCCTAATCATGTGATTGACCTTGTCGTGTTTCTTCTTCACTTGCTCTTCTCGAAAGCACGCTGTTGTCACACCGGATTGGTGCGCATTTCTGTTCGTATCAGGACCACTGATGCCAGACCGAATTGTACTCGTTGTCCTTTCTCGCCCAAGCATAATGAGCCACGGGTTGCCACTAGCTGCACTTGTGATCCGACTGTCGTTAACTGAACTAACATTCTCATGTCTGTCACTCTGTTGATGACTGAACGGTGTCGCTGTGCGTTGTCCGTCTTTAGAAGATATGGACTTAGCGGGTGACGATGGTGATGATTGTTCCGCCGGCATCTCACCAAGAACCTCGCGATAGATGGCGCTAGTCTCTGTTCCTTTTGGGCTTGGTGAGATATTATTTGGTGATCGTGCAGCTCTCTCAGCCTCCTCTTCTATCACCATGGTCATCTTGAAGTGGAAACTACCATTCTTCTTGCCAGCCATCTGAAGAGCAGTCTGAATATCAGAAATAAGAAGAAAAAAAAATAGAACCGAAATGCGGCATAATTATTATTGTTTTACACTCATATTAAAAGAAACGTACAAAACCTAATCATAATAATTTTAAGTTCATGATGGAAGAGAAAATACATCAATAATCGGTAACACTTGTTTTAAGTTTTTATTTTATTATGTATGGATACCGATAACTAATTAAGATTTCCATGTTTATACTCATTCTAAACCATGTTAACTACGTATTTTATGGTTCTATATCACATCATGATATACAGATTATTTTTAGATTCATAAATAGGACAACATTGATGAGGATAAGTTTTTAGTCTACGTTAGCTACCTCTGCCGCCACTGACTTCTTTTTCTCGTCGTCATCAAAATCATTCGTCAACCTTCCTTGTCTTGGAGACCCTCCTCGATTCTTAATCGTATCCCCAGCCTCGTTCACCCCATCACCTTCGTTACCAAGATCCTCATCATCATCATCATCCTGACGGGAACACACTCGAAAGGTTTCCCAGTTCTCCTGCAGTCTCTGGGCAATCTTAGGCACCTCGTCCCGCTGGCGTTGCTTGGCCAGGAGATGGTAAATCGCAGAGTATTCGTCGGCGCGCCCTGCAAGCACCGACTCGCTGACGTGCACCGACTTGATCCCAAGCGTTTCCCGGATGTAGCTGATGATGTCGTGATCGAGCAACATGCGACTGAGCCTTCGTCCTGGAGAGCACGGGGTAGGTGGAGGAGTGGGGGTGAGGGCGTAGTTTGATGCTGTAGGGCTTAAAGAGCGGAGAGGCTCGTAGACACCTGCCAACCAGGGATGACACAAGACGTCATAAACCGTTGGTCTCTTCTCCGGGTCCGGTTCGAGAAGATAACGGACAAAACTCTTGCAGTCTGAAAAGGAAGAGAGAGAGAGGTGGAGATCCTTTAACATGTAAACTTCAGAGGCTTGATAGTGAACAACTTAAACAATAAGTAGCGAATAATGATTGTTATTGTTGACAAACATAAACAACAGCGTAATAACGGTAGCGTTAATTATTATCATCGTATATTATTCTCTTGATAATTTTAAAAGATAAATGCATGATTTTAATCACAAATCGAACACGCCAAAATGGGAACATTTCCTTTCTATGTTTATTGAAAGGGAAGTCAACATGGCCCTCATCAGATGTTAAACGTCACTTTCAATCATGGAAATCTGAGAGATAAATCTCTTTTCAAATGCTCCATTTTTGATCGAAACATATCGTCACTTTTCGTTGAATCCAAGGTGCACTGATAAAATCACAGCTTTCAAAATGCATATTTTTCGACAAAATTATCTCTTAAGCTTTCTGAACAAAACTCAATATAGGACTAGAATCGCCGGAAACGCTGATTTGTAAAAGATACTACAAACTGCTTCACAAAATATGTTTGATAAACAATATCCATGTGATCAAATCATCCCTCCTTTCGTTTTCCTCATTAATTTAAACCTAGTTTATAATCTCTCGCCATTTCCCCCACTGTTTATTATATTGGGAATTGATACACCTGGGCACAAGGCTGTCGACATATATTCGCTTGTGTAATTCGTCCCAATTTCACCACAAACGTGATGTCTGTTTTCTAAACCTTGCAACGCGAGAAGGTTTACGTAGGCAGCTGGCTACGATAAACTTGATCCTGAATTTATAAAGAAAGGATTGAAGCACTTTTAAGCGAATGGTCTTGCTTCGCCGGTTGATGTTTATATGATGTTGAAACATTACCACTGTGGGTATCTTGAAGTTGACCAAGATCGTGAACTCTATCTTCAAAACAATTGAGTTAAAATAAATTCAGCGGGAAGTTATTCATACATAGTTTATAAAGTGCGGACATTGTGTTTCTAATTCTCAGCCAAGACGCTGTCCCGAGGTTGCCCCGTCTCTTTATCTCTCCAACTTTCTTTAAGGCACTCTCATTCATTCTCTTTCCACTTCTTATAATGTTATTCAATTCATCAGAAAACTGTCTTTTTCTCATGTTCATCTTTTTTATGCCGCGATTATGAATGTTATATTTCTTGAAAGAGACGGGTATCTGATTACAGTTACTATATAGTAAGATTATTAATGTACTGTACGGGCATGACGGGTTGCTCCGAACTTCTGAAATTGTCTAACTTTTCATGATTATTTTTCAGTTTAGACAGAAGCTATTATCCCCTCAATGTTAGTATATTCCAGTCGATTCTAATAATTTTTCAATTTTGTACTTCAAACACCTCACATTTATTCAAGATTAGTCAAAATCTAAAAAAATTTTACCTGATGACAGACCAGAAGGCAGTGGTCCCATGTCTGCTTTCTGAATCTTCGACAAGAGTTTCCTAAGATTAAACGGCTCGACTATGAAGGGAAGAGTACCAGTCAGCATAGCGTATGCATTGACACCACTGCGGTGAGACAGAAATTAAATTCAAGTTTAATAAATATTATCATGATTATATAAAGAGGGAGGGGGTAGATTGAAATGAGGTCACATTGGGGATACAGACGATAAAAAATGAAAGAGAACAAAAGGGAAAAGGGGAAAATTTGAAAAAGAGAGAGTAGAAGAATGAAATAAAAATGGGGAAAATGGAAAAGAGAATGAATATGATAAAATATAGAAGATGGAATGATAGATAGATAGATATAGATAGAAATGGAAAACGAAGAAAAAAGGGTAAATGGTTACAATAAAGGATATATAAAGGATGGCATACCACCCCCCCGAAGGTGCATGCTTGGAAGGAAAGAGTTATACAATGTTAAGAATTAAATCGAAAATCTGAAAAGAGGCATGATAACAGTAACAAGCTAGAAAACAGGAGACTGATAAAATAATATAGAGACAGATAAAGTATAAATCGCGGAAATTGGTCAAAGAAAAGAAAAATACCTCACGAAATTTAATTTGATAACATTGAAACATGATTAAGTAATCATAACGAAACCAAATTCAGTTTTTGATGAATCAGAGCGATTCAAAATCTATTATGTATGTAATAATGCATTAGATTCAACACGAACATTAAATTTAACAACGATGGCTATTTTTTATGCGCAGAAACAATCTTTGCTAAATGCCATAAAAGTTAGTGCTATTTACTAATAATAACAATAAATACTTTGGCATATTTTTTTCACAGGGCCAACTTTGATTTTTATTGCGATACTCGCAATATGGAACTAAGCACCTTGAAAATCCAAGGAACATACACACAGTCCTTAAATATTCACACAGTCCTTCAATGTTATCAACATACTTTTGTCCATGTTCCGTTTGATAATAAATCTCAACAAAAAATAATAATTTCAAAGTAATAATCTTGTGATTAAGAAGTGACTCAATTCCCCAAAATGGAGTCAGACGACAGCACTGAGAACCAAAGGTCTAAACCGATTCGATAGTTACCATGGTGAAGAATAATATCTTCATTATATATTTTTGTATTATTTTGTAAATACTGTATAGTTCGCTCAATTTTTGGTAGAGCACCCATGCCCTGGAGCATCCGCCCCGAAAATCATGGGTTCGAACATCGTCAAAATAATAGGGATGTCTTTTAAAACAGTGAAGGACAATAATCTTTCGTGATAATTATATTGGGCTTGCTGGTATACTAGCTGAATAGGATAAAAGGTTGATTAATTTTTAACTTTTACCCTTTATCTCTATCTGTGTTTTAATCCTTCTGAATATAATTATACAGACACAGACGTAAACACATAATATTTAATTCAATTTGGACAAAGTTACCTAATCCTTCCAAAAACACCAATATTATCGTTGATATACGGACTATAGCGTTATAAAGGATACTAAAGTCAACAAATTAATTGCTATATTAAATCCAGAAGTAGAAAATCTTAATACGTCAGTCCGTATCTAAATTTCTCTAATCTAATGTACACATAAAAATACCATCGCTGAGGTCATTTGATGTCCATTAATAAAGTAATTGGTTTTCAAGATGAAATTCGGTAACGCAGTTGTCATAATTTACAGTAATTATGTCATATTAGGTGGACAGATTAACGTCGCCAGGGGCCATAAATGAGCACCAAATTTTGATCTTTGTCCGCAAATTGATAAATATTTTAATGGAACCATTATGTGATTAGGTTTGCTAATTTTATGAGAGTTTGCGTCCTATATAAATATTCTTGACCCATTTTCAGTTTATTTCATTGTTAGAGGTGCGAGATAAAAATCGATTTCATATTGGCCATTTTTCGCCCTGTGCATGCAGTTTAGAATATGGTATACGTAAAACGCGTTGAGTTGTAATAGATATTTCAGGTATAGAACCAACTGTCGACATGGTTTGATAAAACAAGAAAAATTGGCAATTTGGAATTTAAAAACTATATATTGACATATTGCCCATTCTGATCCCGAGTTTTAGTGTCATTTCATCTTCAATAATCAGTTATTGATAAAAAGATCTATCTATGTGAAAGTTTATCATCATTATTGCGAAAAAGGATGATCATTATCATGACTCTCATTAATCAAATAAAATGAATAATTTCAAAAGAATTTGGCAATAAATTATCAGTTGAATGCCCATGCCAATAAAAATTAATGTAAATCGTTCTTCATTTTCATGTAGGCAATATGATATCAGATATAATTACAAGAGATGAATGAGAGAACTATATTGAATTTCGGATCATTCTTATCTTTCTTTTACTTGTATGGAATGTTGCATTAAGTAAGAATTTTTTATTCAATCAAAATAATATACTGTATCTTAGCTCCCCCGTCTCTCCCCTCTCTCTTTCTTTCTCTCTTTCCCTTTATTCCTTCCCTCTCCCTCCCCACCCTCTATCTTCATCCCCTCTCCCTACCTCCATCACTCCTCTCCTCCCCCTCTCTATCTTCCGCATCATCCTTTTCGCCATTATATTATTTTTGATTTAAAAAAGTAGAACAAGTATTTTCCTTACATGCTCCAAACGTCCACCTTGGGTCCATATCGCTTCCTCGCAATTATCTCCGGAGCTGCATAGGCGGGACTCCCGCAAAGCGTTCCCGCAAAGTCCCTAGTCCCGAATACATCCATCTTTCTATTCCTCAAAACATCCCGCCTCTTCTCCGGCGAACTCTTTTCTTCATTCGCCATCCGAGGATACATGGGTTGACCTGCATTTTGAATATTCCCGCCATTACTTCGTCCGCCATTTTGTTTGGTGTTGGATCTGGATACGTTAGGTTGCTCCTTGCTATTTTCCCGCTGCAGTCCCGCTCTTTCTTGACCGTTTTCCTCGCGAAGAGACGATCCTCTTGTTCGTCGTTTAGTTCCGTCATCCGATGGAAGCCGCGCCCTGGCCACGCCCTTGGTATCGCCGGGTCTACCACCCTCATCACCCGAGGAAGCATTTCTCCCTCCAACAGTTCGGCTCTGTCTCCGGCTTGCGCGTACGTCCGCCTGTTTACGGCTCGAGAAATCCCGCTCCCGTTTTTTAGCATCCCGAATATCGGTTTCCCTCTCTAGATTCCCGATGAAATTACTCAGCCCAAAATCTAAATAAAACAGAGTAAGGAAAATGATAGACAATGTCAGAAATGGAAAGATGGAACAAAAGAAATTACATTAAGCATTTTGTACTCTCTCTAAAAAGAACCATCTACATTTTGTCTTGCCAAACAACAGTGCTGATGTAGGATTCGAATCCTTGACCTTCTTTACAGTACAGGATGTATATAATCCACAATCTCCAAAATTAATGACATCAAAATAATTTTCTCATTCATTATGTTCTTTCCATTACTTCCACATGGTCGTAGTTATATAGGGGATTACCTGAAATTAAACAAATTTTACTTTATTGTACATTTTCATAACGAATTCATGTTAAGTATTTAAGAGATTCTTTTTTCATAAATATTTGATCACTTCGCCCCTCGCTTTCTAAAAATGCCCTAAAATATTTTGCCCCCCCCCCCGTGAAAAAAATGTCTGCATAACTTCTCACACCATGTGTCATTAGGTGTCCATTCAAATTTAGTTTTAAGAAAGAACATTTTACCTCCATCATGTCCATAGTCTAAATATCATTTAATTCTTTCATTCACCTGAAATCACATACCTAAAAAGAAGTTAGATAAAGCTTCGATTTGAATAAAAATATCAAAAATAAACAGTGACGTTATTATGCAAGTTCTACCACTATCAACAAGTTCACCCTACAGTTATACGAACAAATATCTATCGACTCAATTAGTTGTTTAAATCATGTTTAAACCCACTAAACAATACGAATCCTTACGCATTGAAATAAGCATAACATTTCTAACTCCTTTAAAACATTTCTTTGCATTCAATGGAATATTTATCATTCATTAATCTAATGTTGCCTAGCAACACAAAATAGGTTCATGCATACCTGACTATCTTAGCTATATGAACTGTATCTATTATTGACCTGTTATTGAACTTACCTATTATTCTGATTTTGTCGTTGTCGTCAAGGAGAAGGTTCTCAACTTTCAGATCTCTGTAATTGATAAAATTAGAGACGTGAATATTTTTATTTTTTTAGTTGCTGTCAGTTGACTAAAAAAAGAATATGGAAAAGTGAGGAACTGCTTACTGGGTGGGTCATTATAATGTCTATTTTAATAAACTATGATTATAATGTTTTATTTACCCAGGGTAGCCACTAAAGGAAGCTGTTCTACCAGCAGTGGAGAGGGAACATACGGACTAACAAATATTCTCATCATCAGCTAGAAACTTCCAGAATTATACTTCTATGATTAGATTCGACGTTAAAAACAAACTTGTAGAGGAATGTATTACAACGTTTGCTATATATCATGTATATATTCGCATGGAGTTAATGCAGTGTGTAGTATTTATTATGTTTAACTCACGTTAAAAAAAAACACTTGCATATCCAGGGCCCCATTGCATTACTGTTACTATTATGGTAACTTGTAAGGAATCCTTGATTTTGATTGGCTGCTGATCAGTGTTACCATGGTAGTTACCATTGGAGGGCAAGGTTACCACAATAGTAAGTTTTATGTACCGGGACCATGCTTTGTCTTTATTTCATCATTTAAAAAATTGAAAATCATCATACCTATGGACCACGCCCATTTGGTGCATGTGGTAAACAGCTGAAGTCACCTGCTTGATGTACCGCCTGGCCACGCCCTCTTCAATACCACTCCTCTCACACACCTTATCCAGGAGAGGACCGCCCCCACAGAGCTCCAGCACCAAGTACAAGTTATTATCCGTTTCCATGACTTCGAGAAGACGTACGATGTGGGCGTGGCCAAGAAGTTGGAGAAGTCCCGCCTCTCTACGGAGTGTCTTGTGCAGATATGCGTCCTCTCTCGCGGCTTTCTTATCTATTATCTTGACGGCAACCTATAGGAACCAAATATTGACAGAGTTTTGTCTCAAACAATGATTATGAAGATGCTTTTGATAAACAAAATATGGATCGATTTGGTGGAGGATGAAAACAAGATAATCGTCATGCATCTCGTAAACTTATCTCATATTGCTCAGTACTCGTGAGTTTTTCCCGGTTCATAGTAAGCATTTAGGAACAAAGAAAGAAGGCGACATATTTAGTATGATGACGATCTTTTTGTTTCTAGGTTGAGCAGACAAAATAATGGTATAAAAATAATTTTGATCCGAGTCAACATTATAACCGATCAACAATGATCCGCGGCGTATATTCTTTACCAATATGTTTTAACAAAGAAGAATGTTTTAATCGAAGAAAAGTAATGCATTAGGACTACTCAATGTAATGGCACCCAAATTGTTGAACAATCTTTCCCATGATCAGATAAATCACAAACTTTGTCAAATTCAAATCTGTGTTATAAATGTATCTTTGTAAAGAAGTTAATGTTCATTTAGATCTGAATTAACAGAGTTCATATTTCCACACACGTTGTGACTATTATTTGGTATAAATTATGGTTTCATGCATTTCTAATTAACTGAATATTATTATTATCGATCTATTACTATTGATATTATTATTATTATTCATAACAATAATATTAATGTGACATTTTGTATTGCTATCGCAGTTTGATAAATATTTCGAATTCTCTTCATGAAATACTGAGGAATGAGTTGACATGTATTAAAATAAAATTTGTTAATTCTAGATCAACCATAGCAATTATGAAATAAAACATATGAATATAACAACCCAACAAGAGCAAACAAGGTATGCCATATCAGAGACAAAGGGATCCTTGGGGCAACAGGGCTTAATTCGGTTAAAGGTATAAATACAATGGGTCAATCTTATTGGTAACAATAGGCACACAACAATATTCAAAGTTCAAAGCTCAACCAAGGAAATAATAATTTGTTACTCGAATATGACAGAGTGATGACACGGCATCGAATCTTTATTCTTTAATAGGCACGTGGGCTTACTATAAAGGGACGAATTCCCTTAAATTAAAGTTTTAAACTGGGCCGACGACCACTTATATACAGTAGATATCTCTCTCACTCCCCTTAGCATAATTTTAGTCCATGCAGGAAATTAGATCTTGAAATCGAAGACGATGGTGGTCACTCCGGTCCTCATTTAGACCAAGCTGACCGCTACGAATGACTTGTTTTACATAATTAGACACCTTTGTCCAAAGTTCGCCAGTGTTGTTCTAACTCTACTGTGAACAATCGCCCCTCTATTGAACGCCTATACTATATATACACTACGATCTGTATTGATAAAAGTTTTGTTTCAAGAGATGCGCTCTTTGTGATGTTGAACGTTTACGTATAACGTGAATAATGACATTCTTATCAAAGAATTGATCTTTCAAAATTATTAGAAAGAAAATTTGACGTAGGCTGGCCTGCAACAATAGAGTAAATCCAAATATTGGTAATAACAAATACACTGAAGATGAATCAAAATTTAGTTGGTGTCAAAGAAACATGAGGCTAAATTTAGACAAAAAGCAAAATATGTCATCAAGATGTAGCTCCCTTAAACAGTATCAAATTTTTATCTACGAAATTATCATTTTCGATTCTTGTATCGATATTTTGGTATAAGACTGCATGGGTTTATATGTAAATGCATGAAAGTAGTTAATGATAGTGAGAACGAAGAAATCAAAGAAAATGGTGAAGATGAATCGAAATTTGGTTGGAGTCAAATAAATAATGTAAATCTAAACCTCAACCGTGGCTCCATAGTTGGTATTTTTAATATTCTTATTTCTTTTCCCTGAATATTTCGTAGGTCTGGCGGAAATTGGGAACAAGACTTTATTTAACCTGTAAGGTTTATTAATCATTTTTGTATTGACCCTCTGTCCAGAAAAATAAGACAAAACAAAACTGCCCCGCAAAAGAGTGTGAGTATTTTCCACATGGACTTTGTCGGCGTAGCATTAAACGGGAATTTTCACAGATGTGAATGTTTATATCGACTTATTCATAGCTCGCTGTGCAAAAACAGCGAATTTAGGAAGCGCGATATTAACATGACTAAGCGCCCTATAAAATGTTTTATATTAATATTCTGACAATATAGGTAAATTTTCAGCGGTTTTCCCCAAGTTCAGGGCGAATTTTTCTGATCTATGATTGAATGGGGGAGGTCAGAAGTCAAGATTAGTAGCTCGACTCCAATCATGCTCCCTCTGGGAGCTTGCATCCGTATACGGGCTGAGAAGGGGGATACCCTCGTTCAGTCCCAGGCGCTTAAATCCCGGGGGTGAGGAATGGGGATTATACCCCTCCCCCACACAAACACTTTCCCTTTTTGGAGAGGGGGGGGGGGTGGCCTGTAAAATCACCCCCATGTAGTTTGCAAGATAGAAAGAATATACTTTTTAATCATCAAATAATTAATACACATCATTTATCTTCAAATACTGTTATTATTTAAAGTGCTCAAAATATTGGCCCACATTTGCCTTCAAGCAATCACGCTCAAGCTAATACATAATTCTGAATTCTTACGTTTGGCTAAAAAAAAAACTTATATCGGCTGCATCACCAGAGTGCGGTTCAGACAGTTCAAGTTCATTTATTTCATCCGCAATAACCAGAAAACGATACATACATCATTAATGTTCAAACCAACAGTAATAAAACTTATGGAGAAAGAGCTTAAAATATCGGAATAAAGGAAGAAGTGGACTGTATAAGGCTCGCTGAACACAGATCACCTTTGTAACAACCGGTGACTATTGAGCCAAACACTTTGAGGAGGCCAGGGGAGCGTTTCATGAAAGGACTTATCGGACGTTTTATCGGACAAGTCCAGTTTTATCTGACAGTTACCATAGTAACACTGCTTCTCAGCCAATCAAATTCAAGGAAAGTTGTCAGATCTGACTTGTTTATCAAACGCTCCCCTGATAAAGCGTATCAGGTAAAATTTGTAAAAAGATACGAGCTAAAAATACATTTTTTAAAACGAAATATTATTTTGATATAATCATTTTCTCTTTTTTTTTTGTCGTGAAAAACAGCGGGGGTCCGTGGCCCCCAGCCCCCCTCCCATCTTCTATACGCCAGTGGTAACAACGGCAAATATAATAAGGTATGATAATTAAAGGTCAAGTCCACCCTAGCAAAATGTTGATTTGAATAAATAGAGAAAAATCAAACTAGCATAACGCTGAAAATGTCATCAAAATCGGATGTAAAATAAGAAAGTTATATATGGCATTTTAAAGTTTCGCTTATTTTTTCACAAAACAGTGATATGCACAACTTCGTGACACGCAAATGAGTCAGTCGATGATGTCCATCACTCACTATTTCTTTTGTTTTTTATTGTTTGAATTATACAATATTTCTTTTTTTACAGATTTGACCATAGGGACCGACTTGACTGAACCATACATGTATAGTATTAAACAATGCTAATTCCACATGTTCAGGGATGAATTAATCACTGTTTCACTTGACAATGAGGAGAAAATTAGAATATTTCATATTTCATATAATAAAATACAAAAGAAATAGTGAGTGGATGACGTCATCAGTCTCCTCATTCGCATACCGACCAGGATGTGCATATAACTGTTTTGTGAAATTAAACGAAACTTTAAAATGTCATAACTTTCTTATTTTACATCCGATTTTGATGAAATTTTCAGTGTAAATGCTTGTTGGATTTTGCTCTTTTTATTCAAATCAAGTTTTGTTGGGGTGCACTTGTCCTTTAAATCATTTGCATTAAAGCAAGCAAAAGTGTCATTATAACACACTGTGTTTGAAATATTGACACGGTGTATGTAAATAAACGAGTTAATAAAGTTATTATATAACAAGGTCTCCAAGTCAAAAAGGTGCAAAAATGGGATTGCCCGATCAAACTTGGCGCTCCTTCACTTATGGAGAGAAAAATCACATCAAACATGTTTAAAGAGAAAGAAACCCTCTCTCATTGACGGATACCCTCTCTCTCATCATTCCCTTAGTTTCATTCATTGGTCCATGCAAATTAAAAACACAGAAATTTGTCCTTCAACGACAGTATACATATATTGCAAAATTGTTTGAAAGGAGGGAGGCTGAGCCGAAAGTGTGGGGGGGGGGGCTGATCATGCGAAAAATCACAGTCAGATGGTCATTTTTACGTTTTGTACACGATTTTAGAAAAAAGGGGCTGAAGCCCCCTCCCTGATTCCGCGACCCCTGGCCCTCCCTCATAATTACGAACCTGTATTTACCATTTTTGCAAACTGAGGAAATAAAATACATTCAAATTAATAGGTGTTTGGTGATTATAAATGGATCCGGGTTTACGTTGCTATGTTTTAAAAAGTCCTCACAACAGTTTTTCTGCAGATTGTGTACATGTTTTTTCAAACGCTTCCAATGTTATAAACGATCTCTATCAATCGTATTACTCAGATATAAGCTTTAATTAATGTCGATATGGTTTAATTACATTCTTCGTTTTGAAATCACAATCCCCGTTTTCATGTCATTTGAAGTTCAATATCATTTCCAAATGGATAAATAACACAACATTTAATTATAATTGATATGATTTATTATTAATACAAATTAATGTAAATTCTAAATAGCACGAAAAAGCTGAAACATAATTAAATCACAATATATTGATAATATATTAGATAAGATGTACAGACTGCACAATTACAATAATGAATGAGACACCAAACATAGTAAGTTTACTTGCAGATAAATAATTTGACATCACCATATTTCACTTTTATGTCAAAGTTTAAAAGAAAAGTGATAAGAAGTATACACTCTAAATAAATAGGAATTTTAGAATAAATCTTGATTGTCCGTGGTGACAAGTCGAACTCTGGATAAACATTTAAATCTTAGAGATTTACATTCAAATCATTTCCGGATAACTCTTTCCCGAATTCTTTAGGATATTAAATCTCAAAAGAGATATTGATTGGTCGCTAACGACAGTCGATCAGGGTTTATTCTAAATCCTTGTAATTTCGAGTGCACTAGCTGTAGCCCCTACTAAAAGGAATAATCATTGAATAATGAAAAAAAAGTATTTTAAAAGAATCGCCCACCTTTTCGCCAACAAGAACATGCATCGCCTCTTTCACTTTTGCGAAGCTTCCCTCGCCGATGGTTGGGCCCAGGAGATAAGGTCCGACTCGTTTAGTGTGTTTGTAACTCGTCATCAACTCCTTCGACAACGTCGATCGCCCAACCACCGCCATAACACCCTGCAATGGAGGCCCGTTTCTCTTTGTCAGCATCGACGACGTCCGCTTCGTGATCGATGATCTCGGTCTGGTGGCCACGTACTGGAGGGGCTTCTGTGTCGTCATACCGCGAAGATGCGGTGTCGGCAAAGGCCGATGAAAGCGATCGTCAGTCCGATCCGGAGAGTCTATAGTTTCGCTCGGGGGATCAGCTGGCAGACGACAGGTTAATGACATAATGCCTGGCGAGTTGTATACAAATTGATATCGATATCACAAAGTAATCTCATTAATATGTATACATATCGCGCTATATATTAACAGCATCTGATAAGGGTGAAATGGCACTCTTAAAACAATGCAATCAATATTAGTTAAGTCCTTTATGATGGCACAGTAGAATAATTCATACCATGAGACATTGGAGAAAATAACACAATAATGACACAAGCGTATCTTCTGGGCGGACAAAGCTCGACGTTGGCAGATATGATTGGAAGAAGAGGCGAGGCAGAAATGAGTGGGGGGGGGGAAGGGGGAGGTGGAATAGTAGAAGAGAGAGGGGGGAGAGAGCAAGCGAAAATGGTGTTGAAGCCGGAGAGAACGGGAGGATTCTGAGAGAGATGCAAACGGATCACTTTCAAGTTTGGCGACAAGGTTGTCATTGTATCAGACTCTTATAGAGGCTGTTCTCACTACGTTCCTAAAACTAGTTTACTGGGAACCGGTTCAGAAAGCCAGTTTGGAAGATTGCTTTGCTAGCGTTCTCACTTGATCACACGAAAGTGGTTTTCAAAATCACTTCACGTATAGCGCTCTTGTTGCTATGGAAACGCTCTCAGTGGAGAGACACGTTTCGCGCGAAATTCGAAACCGCAGCATAGGCATTCTACACCTGTCGTGTGGAGTAGCGCGCTCAAAATGTGCGAAGATCGCTTCCCGAAGAACGGTTGTGTCCTCACTTACGCTAAAACCACTTTTCCGATGCGAAGCGATCTTGAAAACTACATCGCGAGGTGGTCTTCCAAACTGGTTTGGAAGAGCGCTTCCAAGAGCGCTTCGACCGTTCTCACTTAGCGTTAAACTAGTTTCCACTAAACTAGTTTCCACTAAACTAGTTTAAGGAACTGAGTGAGAACAGCCTCATAGTAAATCATTGAGGTTTGCTATCATAGCAGTACGACCTATATCATGACATGGATTCCCTTAATAAACAGGAGATGGTAATAAAATTTGTTGCTCCGAAATGTCCATTGCGTCTCATCAAAACCTTCTTGTTTTACTCTTTCAAGAGGCTGACTAGTCTAGCACAGACTTCACTAAGAACAGGTTTCCTCGAGAACTGATATAAAGTGTGACGCGTTGTTCATGAGGTTGATCAGTCCATTCTCCTTCTTCAGCTACTTTTTGTTTGTACGTAACCACCCTTAATCACAACAAACTACTGGTAATTTATTAATCTAATCTATTATCTCATCCTTTTCCTTTGGTTCATAAAAAAACAGAAATTTTATTTCATTTTATTGTTCATATCAGTTTCGTAATTTCTTCCAAATGAGATCGCTTCACTCTGATATATTTTATAATTCAAAGTTGTAGGCATAAACATTCCGGAGCGATTTGAGCATAAGATTTTATGCCTACGTATCCAAATATAATCTATCCCTGTAGTTGGCGCCAAACCATTGCTAGCTCGTCCTAAATGAGGCTGATCGATCAACCGACGCTCAGCTTCCATACTCCGCGGAACCGAAAGTTTTTTAACTGCGTGGTCGTAACTCTGACGTAAATGGGGATGCATTGCAGGTGTAAGATTTTACCCGGGAGCCTACCGGTTCGAAACCCTTGCCAGCTAGATATTCCTTCCCTTATCTGCACTGTAAAAATGCTAAGCAACGCTGTTTAAGCACGTAACTCTAACAACTATTGCCTAAACTTTTAAAAAATTGTTTATACTTTTTAAAACAAGTTGTTTAAAAGTTTCAACAATAGAGTGACGGGCTTAAACAGCCATGCTTAACAATTTCAACAGTATGAGGGCGCATGACTATTGGCGAATCATAGTTGACAATATTATCGATTGGATGTATTGAAAAAAAATGACACGCTTCAGAAAATAATATACAGTAATATGATATAAATTATTAGTATTGCGCACATCTACCTTATTGCTCGAGGCACTCTTATATTACCCTTGCAAATTAAAGCGAGTCAACGGATTCCAGTGCTCACAGCTTTTTGAGGGATTACTTCCTGTTGGTATAATAAAGCCATTTGCCTTTTTTTCTCTTATCGATATTATGATAGTTTAGTGCAAAATAGTACACTCACCCTTGTTTCTTTTCATGAAGAGCGGAGGAAACAGAAGAGAACACTTCTCGACACATAACACCTCCATTGCATCCAGTAATATTTTGTAGGAATTTAAGATATGTCAGGTGATATTTTACGAAGTGAATCACTTTTTACGGTAGATTTCACTGATAACTGTTAAAAGCTACTGAAATCATTGCATCTAATTGGATAGAGATCAAAACGATAAATGAATATAGGTGCAAAGAGGGAAAAATCATATTGTAATGTGACATTAAAAGAACTTCGAGGATAAATATCGAGACAGTCTTGATATTTATCCCCGACATAAGTTTAATGACCCTTCTTCTGATTGCATAAGGCACCGATTATGACATAATATCCTGAATGTAATTGCTCATTAATAGCAACATGGTAGTCACAGGATGGTGTTCTTCTCAGTTATTAAGATATCCGACTGCAAACAATAATATATTTTTCGAAGTCGCGTATCTACAGGATTGAAATTGGGATAACGCCTTGGGGTTAAATCATAGGACTTAATAATCATGATTGATTATAATTTCCGTTGATGTTCATATAGATGATGATTTTTTGTATCGTTAGCCCCGCAGCCCATGAATTGTGCGGGTTTTCTATGAAAAAATGTCATAATTATCTAAGAGTCAGGAGAAAGTGCGTGTGCATTTGAGTTTTGTCAGACGTGTATCAATCAGATATGATCATTTCGTTTGGGACCGACCTTTAACGTCACCATCCGAAAGACGTGACCAGGGCTCGAACCTCTGCATCAATTTGTAACTCCCCCACATAGCTTGGATTACAGGCGCACGCCACAACGCCCAGTCAGGAGAATGAGATGACTAAGATAGTGAAACGCATTTTAGGTGGCATTCTGACAATCAAACCTAGGTTTAACCCTATAGTATAAACTAGAATTTAAACCGAATTTCTATGTAATGCTGGCCTTCACAATAGTTCTTCTATGTAATATGTGGCAATTGTAATATGTCAATTAATTCATTAAAATTCATATTTATTTAAATTTCCCTTCTCTTTCCATTTCACGACTCAATTACTTTTTAAACAACATTATTGTTGACAACTTGGCAGCAGGTTGAAAATAATTGTTAATTGGTCAATAAGTTGACAACTGGCACTCCATAAAAGTGTAGTCTAAGTTAACCCAGGTTTAACTAAACCATGGTTATCAGAATACCATCTAATGAGTCCTTTACCCGACTTCTCTATTCCAATGCCTCTTATCACAATGAGACACTATATAGAACAATACAATAATAAATTAGATTCACATCAGTAGAGATTTATTATCAAATCAAAGAATAAATATGTACATTGAAAAAAAAAGACAGAGTTAGACTGATTCAGCAAGACAAGATTCACAGTTCAATTCAAAATGTTTTCTTCTAAAAATAATATGTAAGATCTAACTTCTACAAATGACAAAAATAATATATCTACTATATGTATATATATATATACATTACAATATGACAAAATCATTATGAAGAAAGACACTACCTAACAATCTCACCATTATACGAAATTGTATATTCATTCTTTATTATTCTCCTCTTCCTTACAAAAATATATACATAAGTCATGGAATATTTTGAGTTGATAATTTCTCTTAAACAAATCACACTGTTAGGACAACATAAATGCAATGACGATATCAATATAAATATCCATAAAACTTGTAATGTTAAAAGTGATCATAAAAAGGAAAGGTTAAAATAACAAATGTGTTGGTCAATATGTGTCTGACCAGAAAAGATTGTAAAATCAACAAATTTATGTTATGCTTTAAACCAGCAAGTGTTACCCCAATATTTGGTTGGACACATATTAAACAAAATAGTTTATTTTGACCAATCATTCTTCAAAGTGTATCTGCAATCAAGGCAATTGACTTAATGCAGTGATTAGTCTAGGGCTTAAATATCTGTAATAACATTCATACGAATATAGTCAGTATTAAAGGACAAGTCTACCACAACAAAAAGTTGATTTGAATAAAAAGAGAAAAATCCAACAAAGCATAACATTTATTTTTTTTAAATAAAAATCGAATATAAAGTAAAAAAGGTATGATATTTTAAGTTTCATTTGATTTCACAAAACAGTTATATGCACATCCTGGTCTTTATGCAATGAGGGCACATATGACACCACTCGCTATCTTTTAGTTATTTTATGATATCAATTCAGTTCAATATTTCTTATTCTTTTCTTCAAATCTGTAAAAATTGAAATATTGTTTAGTTCAAACAATAACAAAAAAGTGAGGGACATCATCGACTATTTCATGTGCATGTCACTGGGATATGCATATAACTGTTTTGTGAAAGATAAGCAAAACTTTAAAATGTCATTACTTTCTTATTTTACATCCGATTTTGATGAAATTTTCAGCATTATGCTTGTCTGATTTTTCTCTACTGATTAAAATCAACTTTTTTTTTCTGAGGTAGACTTGACCTTTAATATTCCCAAGCCATATTAATGATGTTCTAACTTAGTCTGACCCTTTCCCCAATAAAATATTGTATATATCACAAAAATAGAATGAAAAAAAAAAGAAAATGAAAATACATTTCTTATTGTTTGAAATGAAATCTGAAAATTGAAATAACTCAAAAATTCTTTTTGACCCATTGATCCTATGCTTTCTTTGTTAAAGCACATAGAAAGTATTACTATCTTAAAATGGCTGTAATCAAGATTTGAGTTGCGTATCTTTTGTCAGTTTGGCAAGCATTATATATTTTCAATAAAAAGTACAATAGTCCATAATAACTTTATACGACGATAAAACAAAATTTGTGTAGCGAATTGAGGCATCAAAAAGACCTTGATATCAAACACTTCAGATTAAGTAGGAGCAAAGAAAAAATAGATTAGAAGTCATTAAAACGCTCCTCCATATTAGAATTCATATTAACATGTTATTTCTACCACCATCACCGAATTACCATCCACACCCCCAAGTTGCTTGGCGCTATATAATAGCTCTGTTAAAAAAGGTGCTACATAAACTGTTGGAAACTGATTTTTTTTTTAGTACATTTCATACATGAATTACTTGAATCAAGGTTAGCATTTAGTACTGAATACATAGAAGAGTATCACAGATTGACTGCATAAACTAAACTGCCAATAAAAATGAATGGCTTTTACAGCCTTTTTGCATGCAAATTCCATACATGCTAGGAGTAGTGATTTACTTGAGAGGTGCTTCATAAGACTATTTGTATGTTACACACATTTTGTTTCTCTGGTGTGAGTGAATTTCCTTCTGCCCCTGAAGGAAATTTTGACAGATAATAAAATTCAGATGCTTGTTAACGGCAAGAATTTAATTTACTAGTTTGGAAATCGAATTCATCTAAAAGGAATGATTGATAATTTTATCAATAGTTTTTAAGAACACATTCCACTCATGCATAGAGTTGTTAAAAGCTATGCATCACTTATAAACAGCTTCCTAGAACATTGCTAGAACTTCCAAACTACTAAAATGAAAGATAATTTTCTTAATTGTCTCAAATTTAATGAGAACTGGGTCTTACAAAGAGTTGTGACAGACCCTATCAATCTCAACTATGGAAATCCATCAATGTCATAATTTATCCTACAGGAAATTTGTAAAAAGAGGAGTACACTGAATCGTCATGACAATGATGCACACATGATTATACATCATATCTAGAATTTTGTTTCAAATAAAGATGTTGGCATTGTTGGCTTTCCATAGTTGTGGTTGATTGGATCAATCACAACTCTCTGTAAGATGGGATCCTGGTCATTGGCCAAGAAGGTGATACATCATATCTAGAATTTTTGTTTCAAATAAAGATGTTAGCATTGTTGGCTTTCCATAGTTGTGGTTGATTGGATCAATCACAACTCTCTGTGAGATGGGATCCTGGTCATTAGCCAAGAAGGTGAGAAGGGGGGGGGTGGGAAGTACTCAGATTTTTATAAGATGGGGGTGTGTACCCACACCCATCCTCATGTTCGAGAGTAAAATTGGAAACAAAACATATATATATACCATATTCTCATTATAAAGGTATGCATCATAGATATGAGTTAGGGTGATAACAAATTAAGGCCAGGGTCCCGTCTTACAAAGAGTTGCGATTGATCCGATCAATCGCAACTATGGACGGCCAGCAACATCAACATATAAAATGCTTGTTTGTTCAAAAAAAAATTCTAGATATGAATGTATATCCATAGATTCATTGTTATCTTAAAAATTTGGTGTGTTCTTCTTTGTATACAAAGGACATTTTACAAATTTCCTGTAGAAAAAATTATGACACTGATGGATTTCCATAGAGTTACGATTGATTGGATCAATCGTAACTCTTTGTAAGACGGGGCCCAGATATAACATAATTCAAAATGTTACTTAACAAAATGGTTTACTGTGACTGATTCTATGTACATCAATGAGAGGATTTGGAAATGATCAGTCATTGGCTTGCTGAGTCTTGCTAAGAAAAATATATACAATACACAAAATGGATATTTGATTGCAAGAACATTGGTAGGGATCAGATGTGTAGTAAAAAAAACCTTTAATGATAACTTTCGATTTTCAAAGTGTGGAATAAATTTTCTACCACATCCCTGCACTAATTTTAATGCAATGAATCATGGTTGTTGGCTAAGTGCAACATTTTAAAAATAACATTGGAGAAACCTACAGGTAACTTTTACCAAATTCAGAATTCGAATCAAGCATTATTTACATCAAGGACAAAAGACGGATGAATTTTACACAATATCAATAATAAAAAAAAATGATAATAAATTGAAGCAAATGATGACTGACATGTATTTCAGAAATATATAAATCATATCAAACAAATGCATGTAGCTATGAATGTAAAGATAAGGCAAAATGATGATTATTGCAAGTTTTAAGATTACTCTAGTACTGAAAAAAATAAAAGTAAAAATTTTAGAGTTGAATTTCGGCACCAACTTTGAATGTAATGAAACCTACATAGCATGTAGCATGTGTATAAATCTTAGCCAAGAATTGAAACTTAACTTAAACTTAAAAAAGACTTTTATAAAGCTTGGATGTTTTATTTTTTTAAGGAAAATCTAATATAACTGCTTCACTCTTTAACAATAATTATAATAAGAATTACAACAACAAGAACAATAATAATAATAATAACAACAACAACAATAATGATAATAATAACGCCTCTATGCACTTGCATAGGACTTGGATATATTACCCCGGCTTCAGCATGGCGGTCGTAAGTACTTACAGCGCACACGCTTTTCAACAAATTAATTCCTACCAGGTACCCATTTACCTCAACTGGGTCGAGTGCAGCACATTTCTCTTTAGAGATGAAACATCTGTGAAAATGATTTTGTGCGTTTTAGTTTTCCCAGAAAACCAGTTTGATAAAATATAAACTTGTACATTATGAGTAAAAATAAAACAGAGATTCTTTGAAACACAGCAATCATGACAGCATAAAAGCAACAACATGAAACATATACACCTGTACATGTATGTACATGCATGATCTTTATAAAATGTACAAAGATAAAATTCCAATTACATGATTACTTAGTCATACCAGATGACCTTCATTGTACACATTTTAATATGACAATATAAACATATAAACAAAAATATGTATAATGCTTCATTCATATCACATGGATAAACTAAATATAGAAAATACATTATTATGCTCAATGTAAATGTGTTACCAAATATCATGATTTTGAGTATCAAATCAATATAATATTAAAATTTGTACAAGACAATTCACATATTTTTAGTATGAACACCCTTATGACACTTCTAAGTTCCTCATTATCATTGTTTTTATTGTGTTTGATTTATTTTGTGATTGTTTTATTGTATACTTGAATTTCTTGTCTTTATTTGTTAGTTATTCATCATTCATAGAGAATCCTTTCATAAAAGTTGACCTGATTAGTTGAATAATCAAAAATATTATTATTCTTTCATTTTGTATTCTTTCTTTTGTATACCGGTGTTATATTTATGAATTTGTTTCCAATAATATAACTGTTTTAATACTCTATGAATACTGGGCACAGCTTGTATTTTGCTACTATTCTTTTGAATTTGTTTTTTTGTCAACATCTTAATATGTGAGTTCATATTTCCAAATTATAAATGAAAATGACAAGATGAATAAAAGTGAATTAAACTGAATACACTGAAAAGCCCCAAAGCATTGGGTACCCCAGGCTAAAAATGATAAGATTTGAATAAATAGAATAACATTAGTAAAGTAAAATGTTGGTTATTCATCAAAATCCATTCAATAACAGAATTCTTAAAGTTTTACATTACTTAGATGAACTGTGTATGCATTTATGCATGAATATGCAATGAGTAAACTGATATCATATCCCATATTACTATTCTTTCACTTTTCACACAAGTTATGAAAATTATTTCCCTTATTCATTCTAAGAAGGTTTTATGAAACTAATTTGGTTAGTCTTCAACCGATTTTGATAAATTTGTTGTGATTTGCTTGTTTTATTTCATCCTTATGATACACATCATTTTATTTCAGCCTGGAGTATCCTTTCATAAACTTACCGATAATAATTTCAATGACTGTGTATCATGTCAATTCTTACATAATTATTGTATTGTATTTTCTGTCAAATTCATCATGTTTTTATGAATATAGGGAACAACAAGAAATCAATATTCAATATTGACAATAAAAGATGAATCCAATAATAAATTCAAATATACTCTGTAGCGTCATCCAGAGGAATTGCTACATGATTGGAGTACTTCTAAATAAGGACCCTTGTCAATTTCACATCCAAAACTATAGTTTAATACTTTTATCACACTGTTTAGTTATGAAAAAATATGGATTTTGAAATAAAATCAAGCAAAATTTATGACATTTGGCTAAAATTGTAAATTTTCACAATACTTTGTCAAGGCCGATAAATTTTACACACATTTAGAACTGTACATCAAATAGATTGGAATGCAAAATTGAATTCATGTAACACTCACACAAACTATACAGTACACATCTATTATACACATACTATTCATATATTACAAATCAGATAGTCATTCTTCCTAAAAAACTGTCTAAATGTGCCATAGACTGTTACAGTACCCAGACCATAACACATACTTATATGATACATATTAAAAGGCAAAAACATTTTTTACATTGTTTTCTTTCCTAATTTCTTTTCCAACTAGTATAGTTCAGGGCAAACATCTTTTTACATTTTCTTACAAGCACATTGTGTCCATATATACAATATTCAATACTGCAGAATCTGGCAGTAATTATCATAACTTCATTAGTGCCCACAAATTTTACAAACATTTTGAATGATTCACATCATAAACAAAACAATTCAAAATGCAATACATTGGATCACTTATAGGTGACACGACATTTGCTCCTGCAACATTTGTTTTGGTCCTAATATCTCAGAGGGCATAGGGTTAGAGTTATGATTGAAATAGAGTTGTTGGTTCAGAATAAAGTAAAGAATAAGATTATGGCTTATTTAGTTTTGGAGGTAAAGGTTTATGTTTGGTTTAACATGCAGACTTTCCATTGGAGCAATTGTCGCCAGAGCAAATGTTGTTGAACCAACCTACTTATAATCCTCATTTAAACACTTATCCAGGGACCCACTCACATGAATTCAGCAATTGATCATTGGGTTGTTTATTTAAGATAAATTTCACATAATGATCATTGCAATCAATTATAATATTAGTCTAGTGATCAATCTTAGCAATTTGTGAAACCAGACCTTGGTCGAATTTTTTAAGACTGAAACAAAATCATGTTAATGATGGCAAGTAATGATTAGTCTGCAGTCACAGACCCTGATTGGAACATAGATCAACAAGTGTGCCTCCATGCAAAGACTAGCACATACAAAACTTGCCTGAGCGAGAGAGCCTTCGGTACACAAGGCATGAGTAGCCTGCACATTCAGACCCTTAACTCGAGTGAAGGGTTTGCCCAGCAGACTAATTAGTGATGGAGGAATGTCTAGCAAAATATTTCAAAACGTAAAATGGTGGTAAAAATGAAAGACGAAGATGGAGAGAGGGGGAGAAAAGATAAACTGGGAAGAATATATTACGGCCACATATTAAGAGTTATAAACAATATACTAAGGTACTTGAACGACAGTGGAAGATATAAAAGAGGAAGCATATGACTTGAAGAATGAAGAAAATGAATGATATTCTACATCTCCTAATGAAATCTTTTTTTTTAATGAAGCAAATTTCTACTCGATATATAGAAGTTTATTAATTTCGAAATTGCAGGTCTGAATTTAATGATGGTATACTTACATAGGCAAATGCATACATTGAACACTTATGAAAACTTTTTAAAAACTTGTCAGAGTTGTTGTTGATAAATCACATGTAAAAGGGTTCTGAAGAATTTCTGAATGACTTCAACAGGAGATATACATTGGCTTCATCATTAAAACAATTCAAGTATGAATAACTGTTTAATATTTTTATCTTTTTCTTCTAATTTTCACTGATATTTTTTTACTTTTACTTTCACTGGTATTTGTATTTTATCCATCTAACAAATCGTACTAGCCCACTGGTTTTGAGTAAATCTAGTTGAGTAAATTTGGTTTGAGTGAATCTAGTTTAAGAAAATCTGGTTTGAATGAATCTAGTTTGGAGTAAATCTGGTTTGAGTAAATCTACTTTGAGTAAATCTAGTTTGAGTAAATCTGGTTGAGTAAATCTAATTTTAGTAAATCTAGTTTGAGTGAATCTAGTTTGAGTTAATTCAGTTTGAGTAAATCTACTTTGAGTATATCAAGTTTTAGCACATCCAGTTTGATTAAATTTAGTAACAATTCAGTTTGACTAAATCTAGGTCGAGTTAATCTAGCATTAGTTAATCTAATTCAGTTGGAATACAAAAGAGGTAGAATGTTGCATGAATACCAGTTTAGTTCCATTTTCTATCTCCTTCTATTCAAATCGTCCCTCAAAACTCACTTATTTCAGCAGATGTGTGGTAATAAGCTTATTTAATTAACTATTTGAGCCTGCCACTATTGATGTTTTTAACAGAAACATGGCGCAATATAAATGTTGTGGATCATCATCCTTCAAGTACTGATTCAAGATTCTGAAAAGAAACGCACTATGTGTATGCACATGTGGACACCTACACATTAATCATCTTATTCTAAGAAAAGACCTGGGAAATCTGGGTGCGTTTCGTGAAACGACACTTCCAACGTTTATCCGACAGAGTCTACTTTATCCTACAGTCATCATAGTAACTGCTTCAAAGCAAATCAAACCATCCAAAGTTGTCATGTCATGATGACAAATGGAGATGAAACGCTCTTCAAATCGCTTGCTAATTTCTACATCTTTTTGAAGCAATAGGTGATTCTTTTATCATGAATTTTTCAGGAATTCATCTGTTCACTATATGTTTTGCCATAGAGCTCATGCTTCACAGTGTTGCCGAATCAATATTACCAAATCACATACAAGGGTGCCATGGAACCATTTCATGATTCTTTATGTATCCATCTGAACATAATCTTATGCCACAGACATAAGAATTCGATAAACTATTCATGATTACCATCATTTCCACAAGTTAATTAGTCCCTACAACATTACCATTAATCTGTGTCATATCATAATAAAGCTGATGTAGATCTAAGTCATTGTAGGTTTGAAGGCATTTTTCTAATTGTCCTGGTAATTTTCGCTTCATCGGATCGTGCTGCCAGCATAGCTCAGACAGTAATCTGGTCCTAAATGTAGGTGAATCTTTGACCAGCTCAGAATGTTCTTTGTTCACCCTCAGTCTCTGTATAATATGTATGAATATTGTATAAAACATTGACAGAGTCAATAAATGAGCTATAAGAAGATATTTACTCATCTATCTTTCTGTACATTTGCCACTACGTTCACACAGTGTGCGAAGGCATAACAATTTTTTATAAGAATTAAACATAACCATCATAAGTAGCGGAAATTCATATTTTTTACTGATATATTTTCTTTGAATACACATTTTCTTTGAATTAAACAAATATTTCTGATTCAATAAAAATGAGCAGAGTATTTTAAGAATCTTTGACTCTTTTTCCCAATATCAGGCAGCTCAGCTACATGTACATGTACCCACCCACGGTTCTGTTTTCATTCATAAATCGTTGAATAATTATTGCATATTGTAATTGCCAAATTTATTATAAATAAATAGATAGATAAATAAATAAATAAATAAATAAATGAATGAATGAATGAATGAATATATTTTCCAGACTTTTTATAGCTATACATGCAAAATAAAAATATTGTGCAAACCCCCCCCCCCAAAAAAAAAAAAAATGTTACAGTAAATTTGTCTGAATGGATGCTTAAAAGATGTAATACAAACTGGATCCACAAAAACATTAATTGAAAAATGGACTAATCTTACCTCCTCCCTGATGGCATCATCGCTCATGTGACTGAGATCACGATATGGGAGGCACCCATCATTGTATAGCTGATATAACAGGCATCCTAGACCCCATGTATCTGACCTCATAGTCAATCCTCTTCCATCTAGGACCTTGAAGTGAGAAGATAGATAATAACTTTATTCATTAACTTTTTTTGGGGGGGTTTATTTCCAATTTGTCTAATGCAAATTTGTCCATTGCCAACCCGTCGACTATCATTTGGTCTACCTTCAGTTCGTCCACTATCCACATGATCTAATTGCAAATTTGTCCACTCACCATTTCGTCTTATAGCCAGTTGGTCCAATAGCCATTTAGTCCATATACCATTTGGTAAAATTGGACAAAGTGTTAATTGTGCAAAATGAATGAAAATGAAATGGATATTAGACCAACTAGACCAAATGGTCATAGACGAACTGGTGATTAGACGAAGCGATGATTGACCAAATGGGTATTGGACCAAATGGTTGTTAGACGAAAGGTTGATGGACGGAATGGCATTAGACTAAATGAAAGTAGACCATGTGGTGAGTGGACAAGTTGGCAGTAGACGAGTTGGCAATTTACCCTTTTTTCACATGTTGGTGCAACAAGTTATGAATATATAGCACAAATAAAACACATGGCTAATTCCATAAAATAATTTACTTTTTTGTAGGCCTACATCCAACACCCATTTTTCTCAATTTTTACATCACTTCTGGAACTACTCAGACAAGCTATGATAATCTCATATGGGGCACAAAGTGGCTACAAATCATTTGAAGATGATCATTCATATACATACATACTTTATGCAATTGTCTACAAAAAGAATATATATGTATAGTTAATAGCAATAATTTCAATGATAGATTACACTAATCAATAAGTACAATAAACTTTATGATAATAAATATAACAATCTGTGAATATGCTGAATGAGAGAATCTTAAAATTTACACACAATATCCCATGCTAAATCTGTGTTTTCTGTGAAAGTGACCCCTTTCCTTACCTCAGGAGGCGCTATTCGAGGATCCAGCCCCTTTCTCACACGCTCCGGAACATCTATTCCTCTCCAATCTTCACAGAGAGACCCTCTCAGTTCCCCATAAGATGAGCTACATGAAATGTCTACAGCATAGTCCAAGTTGCACAGCTTCACACGATCATCATGGGTCACGACCAAATGATCCACTAAAAAATAAAATGGTAAATAAAAGTATTAAAAGCAGGTCATATGAAAGAAGGTTTCTGATTGGTCAGATATGCTCTCCTTGCCATAGTTCAATTTGTTATATGATAATGATAGCATGGTTTATAAAGGGCCTTTTGCCAGAGGATACAAGGCAGACATATTGGATTGGCCTGAATTCACAAAAGGTGGTTTTGAAAACCCACGGTTGAAGCCATGGTTTATGCAGATTTCCTGTATACATGTAAAGTACGCTCAATTTAGCGCGTATTGGGCGAGGGTATAACAAATGTCCAATGCTGATGCGCGCTTTTGTCACAGTGCGCCAAATTGACGCCTGTTACCATGGTTAGATACGCTGTTTTATTCATGAGTCCACTGTTTGAAGAGTGGACTCATTAATTGAAAACAGTGGACTCATGAATAAAATACAATGTAGCGTACTTAACCTTGGCAACAGGTGTCAATTTGGCGCACTGTGACAAAAGCTCGCATCAGCATTGGACATTTTTTGATACATGCGGTAAATAAGCGTAATGTATACTGGAAATCTGCATGAACCATGGGTTCAACCAATGGTTTTCAAAACCACCTTTGTGAATTTGGGCCAATGAGTCACAGACTGTCCCCAAATACATTACACAATTCCCATGACCTTACACAGAGTTATTGAAAGGCTCATGCATAGCTGGATTCCGTCTTGCAAAGATTTACGATTGATCTAGACGACCACAACAATGGAAAACCAGCAACGTCAACATCCAAAATATGTGATTGTTCAAAATAATTTGTAGATCTGATATACATATTTATACATTCATTGTTTTCTTGAAAATTTGGCGTGCTTCTCTTTGTTTACAAAGGACATCGTGCTTGGATCAATTGTAACTCTTTGTAAGATGTGGCCTATGATGCAGCTACCATGGCTTAAGCTCAAGCTACCACTCTATAAGCAGTGCTCACTACATTAAAGGGATTTATTCTTACGGGTTACCAATATGGCCGCAACCATTGGATTCCACATCTTTTTCTGCACATGAATTTAATGCAAATATCTTCACACAGGCCAATGTGCGCATGAAGGAAGTCACCATTGATAGTACTGAATATAAATCAATGAGATTGTGCATTTAATATCATGCGCACTGACACTTTACTGCTAAGCATAACTCTAGGGGGGGGGGGACGTTGCAACAAATACGTGCAATCAGTTGCATATTTCTGTTGCAATTTTAAAACTGATAGGTCAATCTTAACTATGGCAAATCACTTCATATGCCTTGTGGCAAAAAGAAGAACAGTAACCAAGTGCAAAGTTGCAGTTAAAACATATGACTGATTTGGTACCCCAAATTGATCTCAAAATGCCCCATAAGTCACCCTTATCTCTCGTTGTAAAATACCGTCCTAATTTGGTTTTGAAGTTGGCTCTAAAGAGCACCTTTTCACTCTAGTCTGCTGTGCAAACCCTTCACTCAAGTTATTAGAGTCTGAATAAACAGCCTACAATGATTTCTGTACAGAAGGTTCCTCTTGAAACAGCAAGTTATATGTGCTTGTCTTGTGTGAAGACCCACTTGTTGATCTGAGTTTCATTCAGGGTCTGCACCTGCAGACTATCTTCACCCTATCACACTCATCATCCCTGTAGACAATGGGGGTAAAGCCTTCAATCAATCACCTTCAAAATTAGTAAAAAATAAAATGTACCTTTCCAGTTGAGGTAGAGTATGTTTAACTCATGGAGCTTAACAGCGGCTTTGCATGCTTCTATCCACCATTTCTCACAAATGTCCTCTATAGAATTAAGAACGGATGACAGACTATCTCCTACAAGATTGAGGAGATTAAAAGTAATAATCAGGATTAAAAATTAGCTTTCATTGACCCTCAGAACTATAAAGGAAAAAATCTAATATTGAAAAACTTATGTGAGAATTTGAATTTTTTTTTAAATTTCATAGAATAAATCACAATATCAAGAATTGAGTTAAGATGATACGACATATATATCCTGAAAAGTTTTTTCAAATGATCTTCATATCAAAAGACAAAGACAATTACTAAATGGCACTTTTCTCCCAGACAATTCATGCATTTCATGATACATGCACCATCAACACTTGTCATTATGAGAAGCCAATTTTTGCTTGTTGGTTGACAATACTTTCCCTGACAGATGTGAGTGTGAAATTATAATCAAAAGAAATATTTAACTGATGGATGATTCCATAGTGCAAGGAAGGAAGGATAAGGATTAATCATTAGAGCTACAAATGAGATCTCAGGAAAACTGTAGTTTTTAGATGAGGTTAATAATCACTTTGAAAGAGAAACATTGTGATCAATGCCTGGCCATGAGTGCACTAGTTATCGAGCAATCTTTCATCAGGAACAACATAATGAAGGTGCATGTATTAAGAAATGCACAAATTCATTGTGATACCTGTGTGTAAGTTTTGTAGTGTTCTAGCTTTGCAATGACTATTACAGTAATCAAATACTATTATTATTCACTTTGAAACAAATATTCAAACATTAATTCAATAACAAATTGGTAATGAGTTATTCAAATTATTTGAATATTACTTTTTTTCCAGGCATTACTTCCTGTGAGAAAACATTCAATGTAAAGACATTTAGTGACTTATGCTCACTGAATGTGCGGATTAAGCTTTAAAAAAAAAAAGAGTACAAGGATATGAAACATATATTCTGTATAAATTTTGAAATATTCAGCTTCAAATATATTTATCCAAGACATAGACCATTGCCAAATCAAAACCAGTTTTTAGACTACCGCAAAAGAGTTTTATTGCCAATACTAAGGCCCGTCTTACAAAGAGTTGCGATTGATCTGATCAATAGCAACCATGGAAAGCCAGCAAAGTCAACATATAAAATCCATGTTTGTTCAAAAAAATTCTAGATATGAATGTATATCTATAAATTCATTGATTTCTTGACAATTTGGTGTGTTCTCCTTTGTTTAGGAAGGACATTTTTCAAATTTCCTGTAGAAAAAATTATGAAACTGATGGATTTCCATATAGTTACGATTGATTGGATCAACCTTAACTCTTTGTAAGACGGGGCCCAGGTGAAAAGAGATTTCAAGAAGAATATAGAAGATTCATATTACCGTAGAGGTAGGTTGAACAGATGAGAAGCTTATCTCCTTTCAATTTCTTGTGCCACAGACATGTTGAGATGATATCTTTGAGGCTTGGTGAACTCTTTGAGTGAAGTTTCCGGAGAGTAGATGTCAAATTTGAACACCATCGAACCTGGATGAGGGAAAGTGAATAGCATGATACTTTCTACTCATCATCATCTTCCGAAGACTTGCTACTTGTCTTCTCTTTTTTTTCCCGCCTTCTCCACCGATCTCCCCTTTTTGCCTCCCTCCTCCTTAGGCCTCATCATCATCTCTAATACTCCTCATCTCTGTCTCATTCTTGTTTTTTCTAGTCCTCCTCCCCCTCCCCCTTTTCATCATTTAATTCTCCTTATTCTCCCCTCCTTTTTCTCCTCCTCATTCTTAAAACTTCCGATTTCTACATGACTAGTACTCCTGGGACCTGTTACACAAACATTTTAATAAATGTTTATTGCCAACAAGCAAATTAACCCATTGCCTACTCAAACCAGACGAACCCTTTACAAAGCCTACAGGAATCACATAATTCAGTAGCCAACAGTTTAATTATTATTCACATGTCCAAATTCTCTCTTATACCAATACCATCACAATGCTTAACATGTCCAGAGGAAAGAAGAAATTACCTTTTTGATGACCACACTGATCATTGGCTCCAGCCTCCTGGCTTTGCAACGGATGGGAGTGAAGTGCCCAAATTTGCAAAGTCTGCGCTCTGTTGTCAGTTGACTGAAAGGCTGGCCCCTCCTCAAGTAACTTTCTGCGTTTGCATCAAAACTCTGAAAAAATCAGCGAAATGTAATATAAAGAAAAAATAAATAAACTAAATGACATGGGTAAAAAATGACCTCTGTGAAATAACGTAAAAACTGCAAACAGCTTGTTTAATTTTTTATTTAATTTGTCACGAAACATTTCAAACTAAACTTTATTTCTGAAAGCTACATGTAGGTCACTTTAATACTCCACTACTGTACCCTCTAATAATATTATTATGTAAAATCTAAAAAAAAAGTGCGATAGAAATTAAGGGCAGCACTGCATGGGGGCAACCCCCCCCCCATGTTTTCAAGTAGTGAAAAAAAAGAGAAAAATACTATATATACTCATATTGGGAAAAACAGTATTCAATTACTAATGGGGCTACCCTGCTGAAATGAAAATAAATAAATAAATCAAATAAAATGAAAATAAATGAATACATACGTACATACATAAATAAATAATAAAGGAATAAATGAACACTGTCCAAGGCTGCTTGGCTAGAGTCAGAAATATCGAAGTTCCTCTGGAAACACGTAAAGATTGATACTTGACAAATGATATACAAGTAATTAATATTATTATAAATTTTTTTTGTGTCAAAAGTATGTTGTTAATGTTACATTATAGCAGCATGATACAGATCACTGGCTGTGTATACAAGCAGTGTAAAATCTTGTGTGATCTTTAAACAACTTTATGAAACACTAAACTGGGGTCCGTTTCATAAAGCTGTTCGTAAGTTAAGAGCGACTTTAAGAACGACTGGTGATCCTTTTATGCTCTAAACCATCGCCAATGAAGCTACCATTTACCACAAGAAAAGATCACCAGTCGTTCTCAAAGTCGCTCTTAACTTACAAACAGCTTTATGAAACACCCACCTGGTCTCATAGAAGGTTAACCCATGAAGATTAACCAGTTGATTATTGAATTATTTTAAGCCAATATGCTTTGTAAAGGGGCCAATCAGTTCCAGTAGACAATGGGTTAACCAGTAAACTATTAAGTAATATTGTTCCCATAGGCTTTGTACAAAGATCACAAGGTTCCAAAAGGCAATGGGTTATCTGTCCATCTCTCGATGTAACGTAATAATAATAAATAATAATATAGGATTTATATAGCACACGTATCCACCTTGCTAGGTGCTCAAGGCTCTCCTATATTACCCCGGCTAAGCTAGTCTACCGATTCTGGTGCGCACAGCTTTTTGAGGAATCACTTCCTGCCGGTACCCATTTACCTCACCTGGATCGAGTGCAGCACAGTGTGGATAAATTTCTTGCTGAAGGAAAACACGCCATGGCTAGGATTCCAACCCACGACCCTCTGTTTGAAAGGCAAGAGTCAGAACCACTACACCACAACGCGCCCACACTGCAAATAATGCAAGTACCCTGTCCACAAATGTGAGTTACCCATAATTCCACTCCGTCATCAGTAGGATGATGCAACTCTTCCAGTTCATGAAGTCTTTCTAAAACATCCAATTCTTTCTTCTTCATCAAACATCCTAACACATCCTCCCAACGACGCTTATCAAGGTCATGAAGAAGCCCTGTCTCACTGCAAAGACAATAATAAAAATATGTAACATCTTAGCGATAAGTACCATGTTTCTAAGCACTGCATACAATTACCCCGGCTTCAGCACGGCTATCCTGATCAGACGCTTGAGCATTCAAGAAATTCCTTCCAACTGGATACTACTACACTTGGGTGGACAGTGGCAAATGCAGATGAACGCCAATAAATTGTAGAGGTTTGTTCAGTTTGTATCCAATCAAGGTCTTCAGGGCCCTGTTGTACGAAGTTACGATTGATCCAATCAATCGCAACTATGGAAAGCCAGCAAAGTTAACATATGAAATGCATGTTTGTTCAAAAAAAATTCTAGATATGAATCCATATCCATAAATTCATTGATTTCTTGACAATTTGGAGTGTTCTCCTTTGATTACAAAGGACATTTTGCAAATTTTACTGTAGAAAAAATTATGACACTGATGGATTTCCATAGAGTTACGACTGATTGGATCAATCGTAACTCTTTGTAAGACAGGGCCCTGGTGTAATTATGAGATCATCTAACCCCATCGTAGCTAAACCCATTGGCCTGTATTCTGAAGTCAGTTTATATTAGACCATGGTCTAACTCTGTATTAAAATTATGGAAAGCCAAAAATGTCAACATTTTCTTACATTGTATGTTTCCTATGCTTACTGCGCTCTTTCTTAACTTGTGAAAGGTGAAGAAAGCTGTCGTATTTATCCTGTTAAAACAGTTAAGAATGAATTGAGAGGAAAAATGAGCTGATACATTGAAATTATACTTTTAGAATGCCACTATGCCACTATTGGCTACACATGTATCTATAGTTAAATTACAACTTTAAACCAGAGTTTAAATTAAACCCAACTTCAGAATACGGGCCATACGGTATAACACTCACTAGGTCTGTGGTGTTGGTGTTCCATTTAGTCTATTAAAAACACACACATATATGATCTAATTTCCAATTCATCTACATATCATTTTGCACTCTGTCAAATAAGCATTTGAATTTATAAACAATTATTTGTTAACAAATATTTTAATCATATAAATTAAGAGGTGTTAGACCAGGTCAAGGAATGGTGTTATTAAGCTATTATTAAATTGAAAATTTTACAAAAGAATAGATCAATTACTTGGTGTGCATACAGTTCTGACTAACTTTCTCGGAAACACCTATCCGATAATAATAAGAATAGCTTGATTTATAAAGTTTTTTTGCCCAAGGATAGAAAACGCTGCTCATGACGAAAAACCTCCATTTGAGAACACTATACCCCAGTTTTTCTCAATCAATTCTCTTCTCCAAGTACGACAAACCCTACTGCCCCAAGCATGCAATGTAAGTATCAAAACACCTGTTTCTTGACCTCGGTCCGAAGATAAGACAACAGCCCGAGCTCGGTCCCGGCAAAGCATGCCGCCATTTTTTATTCACTTACTTTCCTTATTTCGAGGTTGATTTTCTTCGTTCGAAATTGAAAATGGACTAACATTGAATTTCTGAATACAATATGCCTTTGAAAACGTGATTAAATATCGAATACAATAATTTCATTCCGACGGTCCTTCTACAGGCAGAGAAGTCTTACGTAATAGCACAGCTGTTGTTTATCATTTCGTCCTTGGCTCAACGCTCATAATCTGGCCTGTGGAGGTGAAATTGAGACAGCGGGGATTACCTGGCCAAGCGGGGTTGATCAGGCGGGTGTTTCATAAAGCTGTTCGTAAGCTAAGAGCGACTGGTGATCCTGTCTTGCGGTAAATGGTACACACCATTGGCGATGATCACCAGTCGTTCTTAAGGTCGCTCTTAACTTACGAACAGCTTTATGAAGCGGCCCCCAGGGCTTAGAAATGATTTTTTAGATTTCAAACACAAATTGGGGTCTAATACCGCAGTTTGCAACCTGAACTGCGGTCTTTCTCCAAACGGGGGTTTGACGTAATGTATTAATACCCTGGCTTTAGCTGTGCTGCCCATATAGGACCTCAATTCTTCCTACCAAGTACCCATTCACCTCACCTGGGTTGAGTGCAGCACATGTGAGTAAAATTCTTGCTGAAGGAAAATGCGATAAGGTTATCAATATACATTCACTTGGTCTAAAAGCAATCATCAAATAGTCATGAGCTAGACCCATTTGGCCTACTATCAATTTGGTATAATTATCATGTAGTCTACACCACATTTGATCTAATACTGATTCTCATTTAGTGCAATTCCCAGTTGGTCTCATTTTCACTTTGTCTTCTTATTAGTTTTGCTTTGTCAAATGAAAATTTGGTTCTCAAACAGATCATGTAACCATATAGTGTCAGACCAGGAGGATATTAGACCAAATGGGTATAGCCTAACTGGAAATATGACAAAATGACAAATGGCCTAAATGGCAATTAGACCAAATGGTTAAAACACAAACTGGTAGAAGACGAACTAGGATTAGGCTATATGGGAAGAGACCATATGTAATGCAGACAAAGCGGGCGCAGATAAGTAGAAAATTTACCAGACATATCTACCTGTATAGATCCTTGATGAAGCCACAAAATGGCAGCACACATCGGTCTGACGTGCAGCTCTCGCTATGATTCCGGTATGCTTTGACCATCTCTTTGCAGTGGTCACACCGGTCAAGCTTTTCATTCCGATAGCACTTCTCAAATAAATTCACATGAAATTTTGTCTGTGGATCAAAGTTGATTATAAAAAAAGAGAAAAATGTGATACATTACAAAGAGCACATTGCACATAGCAGATTGTATGTCCCTACATGTTAAAATGTATAGGAGTACAAAGTAAGAATACACTATGTGGATCCTACACAAATGGTTGGCTATGAGACGGTCATATGACACACATTTCTACTGTAGTTTCAACTTGGAGGGTGTTTCATAAAGCTGTTCATAAGTTAGGTGAACCTTTCTACTGGTAAAGGGTATACTCCAAAATGTTCATTGGCGATGGTTTAACGCGTAAGAAAGGTTCACCAGTCATTCTTAAAGTCACTCTTAACCTACGAACAGCTTTATGAAACACCCCAGGCATTTTTTTGCAAGCATTTGGAAGTCAAATCATGTGTTTTATACGTTTATGTGATTGCTAGTATCAAGTCAAACATGATGTATTGAGGGAAACAATGTACATAGGCCTGAATTGAATAGAATTGGATAAGGCTTCTCCCCCTTATTCTTTGCTAAATGAAAATCCATATTTTTCTATTGTTCGTAAAGAAATCTGAAATACATGTAGGAACACCTCGAAAATTCATTTTGCCAATTGATTGTGGGCCCGGCAGCCACTGTGCAGTGCCAGAACAACATAGCTCTATCCATTGAATCATTGAACACCAAACAGGGTAGGAGCAACTCCCATCTTTCAACGTCTTTTGGTCTGATGCGACTGGGGTTCGAACACCCGGATGTGCAACAGACGCTCTACCCACTGAGCCAACATAGACATGTATATTACCTTCCAGCATTGGAAACAAGTGTTGTGTTTCATTTCCTCACAGTATGCGCTCTCCTCAAGGATTGTCTGTAGGTGTTCCTTCGTTTCTTCATCAAGGATATCAGCATGATCAGGAGCACCTCTCGGAGCCTGTCAAAGGAGTTACAGTCAAACTTGACATGAAATCTAGAGGTACAGTCACATGTGGGTGTTTCATGAAGCTGTTTGTAAGTTAAGAGTGACTTTAAGAACGTCAGGTGATCCTTTCTTACGCGCTTCACCATCGCAAATTGACATTTTGGTGTATACCATTTACCAAAAGAAAGGTTTACCACTTGTTCAAAAAGTCACTCTTAACTTAACAACAGCTTTATGAAACAGCCCCCTGGTGCGTATCCTGAAGTTGGGTTTAATTTAAACTCTGGTCTAAAGTTGTGGTTTAAATATGGATGGCTAATTGTGACATAAATCTCTAACGGTAAAGGTTCATACATGTAGTACCAGCTCATTTGAATCTCAAATCATTTTTAACCGTCTGATAAGATAATTGTCTTCACCAACTAGGAAAGAGCACAGGAAACATAATAAACATACCATGTGAACAAATTTTGACATGTTTGGCTTCCCATAATTTTAGCAGAGTCAGACCTAAGTCAAAGTTAAACACGAGTTCAGGTTAAGGGCCACAGAGTCTACACTTACTTGGATGTTGAGATGTAAAGAAATATGCTTATGTGCCCCTCGTTAATATTTTTTTTGGCAAGGTCTGTACTTCAGAGCAGAGGCGGCAGAACATCAGGCTCGGACAAAGAAATTGGAGGGGCACCTATTGTTTGGCAGACAGACCACTTTCTTTGTCTGAGCCTGATGATCAGCCACCTCTGCTTCAGAGGATGGTTGTGCCAAAAATTTTCAGGTCCTGATTTAAACTGATTCAGACTAGTTGCACTTACAACTGACTCAGGCAGATAATTCCCATTATTGCAGCTCCAAAAATGAATTTTGGCAAACAGCAGATCTGCATCTCTGCTTCCTTAGTTTCATGCCATGTCCTCTTGTACGAGAGTCATGGATTCGTTCAAAGAACAGATCAGCATCAACATTGTCTATCCCTCTCATAATCTTGAAAATACGTTCTATATGCAAGGCTTTGTAGTCCAAGGGCTTTTACACTTGTAAAAACATCCACTTCAAAAGATACTGTCCTTTCTTCATATCTTATCATTATCAAGTCAATAAATCATTTCATATTAATTGGTGTACAGCGTATTTAGATTATAATCGATAAAATAAAATGAAATAAAAATCCTTATAAACCATACCTCGATTGGGACTGCACTATCATCTTGAGATTGACTTGATTCTAAATGAAATTAAAAGATAAAACAGTCATAAAACATAATTATCAAAATAAAAATCACTGTTCATTAAAACAAACTTTTTTTTTCAGGTACACCTAAAATATATATTATTGGAATAAAAATGTTGCACATATACCACTTTATACATAGGCTATATATGCACACAAAATTAGAACCTTATTCTGGTCAAATATCTTGTGGATAAATCTGTGGCTTAAAAACAATTTAAATCCCATCATAATACTTTAACCAAACCTCCAAACCTTTCCAACTGAAAAATAGGAAATGATTTCTCTAAAGAATACAATGATTTCTCTCTCTCAAAAAGAGAAAAACCCGACACTCTTCAAATGAGTGTGTTGCAAAATTAACGAGTATGAAAATCATATCAAACAGAGAAAGAATTCAGATTAATAAAACTTCTTTAACAAGTCTGATTCACAATGTTAACACCAATATCAATACCAACATCAACTCCAAACTTAATATCATCCAACTACGATAAAAGAAACGTTTTAAAACAATCACTATCACTTACCACTAGAACTAATCTCTAGCTCAGATGATCTTTCAGGCACATCTCTCACATTCTTGTCACTTTGTGGTGAAGATGGCTACACAAATATCATAAATCATATACACACATAGAAACATATTATAAATATACAATGGTAGTAGATTATGAAATTCAAGCACCATTTTCAATTATTTCAAGACAGAAAAAAATGATTTTTTTTTTTTAAATTCTGGCTAGTGAGTACCTAGAAAGAAATACACAATTCAATGATACTAAGACCTTTTTTTATTCAAGATGATAATAAAACAAGAATGAAATAGTTTAACTGACTGTATTCATCCTTAACAAGGTTACGATGTGGACAGGTCTTTGATTTTGCAATTCATGTATGATAACCAGGATGGGATGTCAGGATGTTATGATCATAAGGGGGGGGGGGAGGCAAAGGAAAAAGTAACAATTTTTTGTTCTCATTTAAATAAAAAGGTAAATATAGATATGATCTCATTTTTTTCTATATTCTTCTTTTTCTCCCCACCTTTCCCCTACTTCCTCCTCTATTTTCACTACTTGAAAGTCATGGGACGGGGGGGGGGGGGGGGGGGGCAACTGCCCCACAACCCTTGGAAAATTACCTAGCAGAGGTCAAGATTGGCCTATAGAAGTTGCTTAAATTTCAGTCCAGACAGAAAAAAATTTATCAGTTCATGAAAACTCATTAGAATAATCAATACCCACAAGTTAACATGCACAAGGCACTTACCCTTTACACAAAACATTATTAATTTACATAAATAAGATATAATCTACACTTATACAAATATCTGAAAGGTGCTAACCCTTCATAGAGCCACATCAATACTTACCAGGTTGCCATTGAAGAGCACAAGTGAGGCTGTAAAGAGCAAATAAAAAATACATCACAACCATTTCAAAAACACAATATTAAGCAAATAATTTTTGGTGAAAACAATTGGATAAACTATCAATGTGAGTATACATGTAGGTATATAATATGACGTTGCTTGTATAGCGCATATCACTACCCATGGGCATCTCTATGCGCTTCATAGGAAAATAGACACAGAAGAGAGAGGATTAAAGCTATTATGTAGACTGTCTCAATCATAAAACCGCTTAAACAAATAAGTTTTGAGGCGACTTTTGAATGCAGAGCATGTAGATGCCTCCTTAATGGAAGAAGGGATCATATTCCAAAGTTAAGGGGCCGCATGACAAATTGATTTGTCCCCATAGAACTTGATCTGAACAACTGGACACTTAAGCAGATATCTCTGTGAAGATCTCAGATTACATGAAAGGACATATCTTATTAATTTCTCACTGAGATATATTAAGTGATGCATGATTCTTAAACAACTTCAATTCAATGCAAACATACATTTTGTTCATTAAACTTGGCAGAAATAAAATGAAATTCAGAGTTATTTGGGTAATGGATGTGTATTCATTGTAAATGTTCCATGACATTCGCTCCAGCAACAATTGCTCCGAGGGAAAATCTGCACGTTAAGCCTAACTTACAATCTAGCCTACAAAATTAGATAAATCTCAATTACATTCCTAACTCTACCCATATGCCCTCTGAGATTTCATTAAGAGCAGAGCAAATGCCGCAGCAGCAGATGCTGTGTCACCATTGTAAACATCTAGCTGGAGCTGATTGGAAAAAAAGAGGACAGATAATAATATAGAAATTTTAACCCAATTTACAAGAGAAAGACTTGAACTTTTACAAGAGGGAGAAAGGCCAATAGAACTTGGATTATCGTATCTAGTGAAATTCTTATCAAACTTACGTTCGAAAGGTTGGACGTCATTACGAAAAACCTCAAATGATATGAGTTCCCTCTGCTGACGATATTCCTCACTGGTGAGATCGTATTTCATTGTAAGTTTTGGATCAGACAAAATCTCCTTATGAACCTCAGCAGCTTCCCATCTCTCTGACTTACATGAATTGAGTCTATCTCTTAATCCACCGATGAATACCTCTGTGTCATCATACTCTGATGATGTAGGTGAATGTTCTGTGGATGTTGCTGACTGAGCAGATGTTCCTTTTGCTAAATCAGAAAACTTGGCTATCAAGGATCTGGCAAGATCTCCCTGGTAACCATTACCAGAATGATATCCACTGCTCCCATTGCTCCGTTGCAACTGCTCTGATGAACACCGACGTTTCTCGGCATGGAATTGGGCGAGTTCATTGTCAGTCCTCTCCTGACTTGACTGCGATCTCTGCAGCTTCCTAGGGGCCAGATTGTTGTTGACTTCTTCATTGGGAGCATCACTCACATCCCTGGAGCGGCTTCTCCTTGGCTTTTCATAGCTGGCTGTTCTGCACATGGACCCAAACCCAGAATCATTGAGCTCATCATGATCATCTATTTCCTCCTCGATGGCGTTCTGTCTCGTAAACGAGGAATGTTTCCGAATGACAGGTGGTGGTCTAGGGCTTGTTGGCCCACTATGAGTGTTGGGTGTCAATGGGGGTCCATTAGTTGTGAATGGGTCTTGCCTTTGTGTTTCATCTACAGCCTCCCCAGAATATGAAAAACGGAAAGGAGCACCTTGGGCAGAGTATCTCTGAGTTGGCGATTTGTCAGGATAGCCATTCTGCAAATTACCCTGATAACCGTCCAACGAGTTAGAAGTCAACGAGAGTCCGTTCAGGGTAGGTACATGTATTTGCCCTTGAAAATCATCGGAGGTTTTCCTAAAATCCAAGAATTGCTTAGGTTCACCTCGAACTGGATATCTTGGAGAAGTATGAGGGTCCATGTTTCCATTCTGCAATGTTTGTTGCCTTGGATCTACCATGTGATATGACTCTTTAGCGAAGGGCCCATCCAGAAATGATCCTGGCATTGGAGACTGATCCACATGATTTCGAGATTTTGGAATACACTTGGGATGATATTCCAACGAGTTTTCACGATCGACAGAACTGTACCCTCCGTCAACAGAAACACATGAATCCTCAGAGTTCTCAGGGTTTCCATTGGACGTGACTTTATGCAGAAACTGAGAATGGTGGGTGTCGAACTGTGCCTCTGCGACAACAATGTTATTGCAATTATTTGAGTGAGGTCGATTCATCATGCATCGATCAGCTTATGTTCAATCCTACATAAAAACATGTTCCTTCTATTGGGCTACATTATAACCATGACGATAATGATGGCTTTATACTAGTGGTGAAGTCTAAGATCCAAAATACTGTGCAAGCAACATCTTGTAATCTCAAGGGGAATTCTGCCTCACACTTGGAGGTAATACCAAGTCAGACTACACTGAAAGTACTGGGCATCCTTGGCACACAGGTCTTACTATTTGGTGATAATGGCTGATTCCTTAGGTCTGAACCTCTGAGGATTGGTGACATAGGAAAGTCGTTTCAACATTCTGGAGACATTGCAGCTTCAACCTACATACCAAATGAAAAAAAAGGAAAATGGAATTATTCACAAGCAGGAATACCAACCATCAGGAATTAAAACATTGTCTGTGCTACTAAGAATCTTTTCAACATATTGAAGTAATACTAAAAACTTTTTTTTCTGCTAATTTTAATAAGGAAGTTTGGGGCAGAGCCTCAGACCATAAAGAAGGGAAAAACACTTACAGAACATGTACAACACAAAAAATAAATTAGATTGTCTTTTAATCAGCTTGGATGCATTGTGGTGTAGCAGTTCTGACTCTCGCCTTGTAATCAGAGTCAGGTGTTCATATTGAGATATAGGCCTATCCTACAATATAAAATAGAAAGTCTGCTTCAGCATAATAAGGAATGAAATAATTGCAACTGGTTTAGTAAAATGCCTTAGAAATAAATCATATAAAATTTTGAAAGGATAGCTTTCCAAAATGAAAGGTAAAGTCACATTCTTCATCAGTGTGAATGATGTGACAAAAAAAAGAAAACTCAAAATCAGTTTCTGAAACAGTAGTGAAAAACACGTCTCTCCATGGGCAATCAAAGAGTAACATTCTATATAGAATATAATGCAGAAATATGCGCCATAAAGTAATGGGATTTTTCACAGACAAATCATTTTACATTTTCCTCAGATCAAAACAGTTTGAATAGGATGCTCACCGAATACACTGAACGAAAATCATAAAAGAGCCACTTTCCAAAGCACAAGAATTCCAACTGTGTATAGCTATGCTATGTACCATTTATGAAATATTAACCTGCTCCAACAAACATACATGTACATGTATACTACGAAGTATAAAGTTTAACATGATTATATTTCAATCCAAGATTTCTGAAGACCTGTACAGTAAGATCAAGTATATACAGCACAAACAGCATATCATTTTACAAACTAAACAATACACATTCGCAGACCACTTGTCACTCTCAGCGGCTGTTTACATATCATCGTGGGGAATACCACAACTTCTAAAAAGACGTAAAACCTTCCAGTGATAAAACCAAATAATAAAATATGAATGGCTTGTGTGTGCTTAGCTACTAGAAAATGTGAATATTTCTTTTTTTCTTTCTTTCTTTATTTAAACTTCCGGTGACCTCAATCATTGAACCAATATTCTTTATAATGTATGTTTTTGCATTTGGGGTATTTCCCTGTAGTACTACCATTCCTTAAAATGGACTTATATAATATCATAAACTTGTTATGATTCAAGATCGCACAAGGAACTTATATAAAATCAGTAATAAACACTCCCGTATCAATCATAAAAAGATTAATTCCCCCCTCCTTCCCCTCTCTTTCCCTGCCTATCAATGCATCAATATCTAAATGGACCTATACGTATGTATCTATTCATTCTGGCAAATCTATCAATCTTTCTATCTATCTATCTACACTGTATCTATCTATCTACCTATATATCTATCTATATTTCTTTCTGTCTGTCTGTTTGTCTGTCTATTTATCTGTCTGTCTCTGTTTCTCTATTTAAATTTGTAAAGCAAATATTTGGAGGTCTATTAATCTGGTAAATTGTGAAAATGCAAGCATGTACGGTACTTGCAGAATACAAGTTGCAATATTAGCTTTCCATTGGTTCCAATAAAGCGCTAAAAAAAAGTTTTTAGAAAATAACACATCAAGATGTGCATTGGTTGGCAGTTCTGTGAAAATAATATATTATTTGCCTTGCGTTCCGTGGTTTTACGCTTCGAACTTAATGCATTGTCAGTCTCAAGGACAATGGCTGTTCAAATATGTGACGTACATGTACTCAGCTCTACTCAAATAAAATATTTAGATAAAAGAGTTCACAAATATCTTTACTAGAGTTTGCTGAAGATACATGATGTACAATATACATTTGTAGACCATGTGGAGAATTTCATGAAATAAACAATCAGTGATTTTTATTTCATGGTGTTTTTGTACAGGTGAAATCTAAACTGCTCAAACCGAAATTACAGGCATGTAACTCTTTTGCGATATTTTCTCTGATCCTTGGTTTCGTGTAAAAATAAAGATACCTATGTCAATCAATTGTCTTGGTCTTTCCAACCATGTATTTTTCTAGCAATGAATATATTGTAAAGCTGGAAAACTAAGTGTAAATATTATAGTAAACTTTGAAGTCGATTTTCTCTGATATGGGTTTGCACCATATGTAACATACGGCCGACGAATTAACCACTTACCCTTGTGATAAGGGACCTAGGTGTCACATTTCCTGAAATTCATGCCTGACTGAGAGAGTTTCATGGCAGGACATGTCAGAAATTTTAGCTGAAAAATCCTGTTTAATCTGACGATTTCCATAGTAATAGTGCTTCTCAGCCAATCAAAATCAAGGAAAGTTGTAAGATCTGACAACCTGTCGGACAAAAAATGTTGATGAAACACTCCCCTGATAGACACCCCTGGGGCCCCGTCTTACAAAGAGTTACGATTGATCCAATCAATCGTAGCTCTATGGAAATCCATTAGTGTCATATTTTTTCTAGAGGAAATTTGCAAAATGTGCTTTGCAAACAAAGGAGAACACACCAAATTGTCATGAAATCAATGAATTTATGGATATACATGTACATTCATATCTAGAATTTTTTTTTTGAACAAACATGCATTTTATATGTTGACTTTGCTGGCTTTCCATAGTTGCGATTGATCGGATCAATCGCAATTGTAAGATGGGCCCCAGATATGTAATTTTACAAAAATTTCAAAGGGTGTAATATGGTGCTCTCACAGTTTGAAATCAACACAAGTGGTCATATGGCTTTCAAAGGAAGGCAACATATCTTCAAAATTTGTAAGTCCATCAAGAGAGCATTTCATGAAATGACTAGTCAGACGTTTCGGCCACATAGTTTGTTTTATCCAACAATTACAAGAATATGTAGATGCTTCTCAGCCAATCAAAAAAAATCAAGAAAAGAAGTCAGATCTAACAAATAAAAAATGTTGATGAAACACTCCTAGGAGTAAAATTTGGGACAATGAGAAACCCACATGGTATAAACTTAAAGGCACAATAATATTACTAGTACATGACAACCCTTCTCTATTAAAAAAACAAGAGTAACCATGTACATTTTTGTTTGATAAAACTTGTTTCAAAGCAGAGTTTGGGATTGTACATGTGTGTAGCTTTATTCACAGCCCACTCCAGTTGGTCAGTTTTGCCCCTAAGATTTCAGAAATACCCCTAAATTCCCCTTGAAAGTTGCATGAAGCGTTCCTTCAATTTGATGCAGTTATAATGCATTGGGTTAAATATGAATTTGGAATGAAGTAAGAAATGATCTTCATACTTGAAAATCTATTATCTTTTTCAGTTATGTACCTACTGTATTGATCTAATGAAGATAGTATTACATCAAGGAACAAACTTTCAAAATGAAATCAATAAAAATCAGAGAGAGAGAGAGAAACAAAAAAATCCTGATTAAATCTATCACCTTTCTATTAATAATGTGGCATAGTAGTTTTAAAATTCAGAGTATCAATCAAATTCATGTATTTTAGGCACACAAAATCTGTACATACTGCAACAATTAAACAAAAAATATTATACCGTTATTTTCTCTCTCCTCCTGGTCATGAATTGATTCAAAGACTTGATAAAAAGAATCAGACAGTAAACAATATTTAGGAAAATAATGCACTTGATGACTGTCTCTCATTAGGTGATCTTAATTACGTACAAATTTTCTTTTTTATTTATTTATTTATTCATTTTTATTTTCCGCCCTTTTCTTGCTAGCACAAAATCTCCAAATCTACGTCATAAATTATCTTCAGAATATCATCAGATATGGGGACTTATCATGTGATGTGTATAAAACAAGTTCAAGGACAAAAGGTCATCATGACGTCATCTAGACGCCATTTTGTAAAATCACATTATCAATCATATCTTTTTCATTTCATTTCACATTAAAAACCAATACACACAATTACATAAGAAAGAAAAGAAAATTACTCCATGTACATAACATAGACAGAGAAAAAACATACAACAAAATAAAAAATACAATGGTAAATAATGTGACCGGGGTTAGAAAAAGCAGAGCTTATCGAGTCTAGCCCCGGCAGAAATGGAGAATACGAGAAGAAAGGAGAGGCCCACCCCGGGAGCACGTACGGTCACAGGCATTAGGCACTCTGACCGTGACCAACTAAGTTCCCGGAGTAGCTCTCTCCTCCAGTGAACACTTTTAAATCAACCAAATAGAAGTAGGGGGGGGGTACAGAAAAAGGGGGAATTATAACGAGTTACACACTGATTTTAATTAATGATTATTTAGAATTGCACAGATACCTTTTGTATTTCACTTTAAACTGTCGTAATGACGGACTTTGTTTGATGTTATCATCTAAAGCAGACCATACTAGATAGCCCTGATACTTCACACTTCTCTGTCCTGTAGTGGTCCTAAAATATATGCTATGTAATTTCTTTGAGTTACGAGTATTATGACAATGGACATCACTGTTGCATTTAAACCAATTTTGGAGTGATTTTGGTAATAATCCCTTTTCAGACCTGTACATGAATTCACCAAGTTGTAACTTACACAATTCGTATATAGTTAGTACTCTAAATTGTTTAAAAAGGTCTTTTGTGTGAGCCAGATAATGAGTTTTACCAATTATTCGTAATGCACGCTTTTGCAACAGATATAATCGATTTAACAATGTATTTGATGCATTCATCCAAAGCATATTCCCATATTGTAAGTGAGGTAGAACCAAGGTATCGTATAACAAGAGTAATACATTTGATGGTAGTACAAATTTCAGCTTTGACATAACGCCAATTATTCTTGATATCTTCAGTGCGATATCGTTAACATGTAAAGACCATGATAATTTGTCATCAATACTAACTCCCAAAAAACGGGTACCACTCACTTGCTTTAAGGGTTCTGATGATTCCGCAAACTTAAGTGAAAGTAAGCTCTTATCATATTGTTTATTACATGGGACAAAATGCATGAAATTTGTTTTGTCAATGTTTATCCTTAACCCATTCACTTTATACCAATCATTTACATTTTGTATTTCTTTATTCATGTTTTGTATTAAGGTACCTAGGTCTTTTGCACTTGCAAACACATTAGTGTCGTCAGCGAAAATAATATATGACAACGCAGAGGATGCATTTGGTAGGTCATTAATATATAAAATGAAAAACAAAGGCCCCAATATTGACCCTTGGGGTACTCCACAAGTCAGCTCTTTTTTAGATGAAGTTGAATTGTTATAAACAACATACTGTTTTCTGTTTTTTAGATAATTCTTAATCCAGTTTTGATAACAAGATTTGATGGTTAATTGAGTCAAATGCTTTGGATATATCTAATGATAAACATATGGAATGTTTGCTCTGATCAAGAGAAGTACACATTTGATCAAAAAAATGTGTTAAGGCTGTAGTGACTTGACTATATCTCTTTATATATATCTACATCTATATATTCTTTCCTTGTATATATTTTCATTTATATTTCTACATTCTGTATATGTATATAAATTCTTTCTTTTATTTCCAATTTCATATATTCTCACTTGTTCACGCCATGTGTATGTACCACAATACTCTACATTCACAGAACAAGGCAATTCATTTCCTGCCCAGATCTACTTGGCAAACACATTCTTATATTGAGAAACAACCTTTCTTTTGTTCCTAGACTTGGAGCAAACATCCTTTCATTGTTCCTTGTTTATTGCAATGAACTTGCAGGTATATACAACATCACTACAGAGATGCTGGCATGTTTGCTTTTCTCACAGTCTGCTTCTCTCTTCTTTGTTCTTTTCAACTTTGTTTTGCCCCTCTTTTTGGCGCTTATTTCTTTGTCTCATCTTTTCTGATGTTGGTAAAAACAACTTGTCTTCTCTACCACATCATCACTCTACTCTCTGCTTTCGTCCTGTCCACTCATGCTGACCATCTCATCCAGCTGCTAGTGAGGATTGAATCAAATCTTGTGGAGGATCAACTTATACTTAATTATTTCTCTGCATTTTCCAATCTTATTCCTTACCGTCACTTCCACTCCTTCGAAGTCTATATTCTCTGCATATTTAATGAGCTCATTACTTCGCGAGACATTTTGTGACATCTATCCCTTTTTCTAATCTATTTGAAATTGTGAAGTGTATATATTTCTATTCACGGATTTGTGCAATTTATCTGAGATTCTGAGCGGCTGGATCCCATTCTATCTTCTGGCGAGCAAGAATTAAGGTAGGACCTAACTTTTATATAAATATTAGGAGATCGGCTTTGCCAATTTCCTAAACTGGTGATCCCGACGTGATCCTGAATCCTTAATTTTCTTTTATCGCCTTCTATTCATTTCTTTCTCATTCCCTATTCTCGCTTCTCATTTCGCTATTTTTGTTTCCTTTCTACTTCTCATTTTTTTTTTCTTAACCTTACAACATGACTATCCCTAATGTTTCCTCTACAACTGAATCTTTCCTTTCTCCAATCGACCAACTCTCTGCGCAGGTTGACCAGCTCACAATGCAGGTTCAAGCATTAATCTGCTCCATGCTAGAAAACCAGAGAGGGACTTGTAGTCGACAGCGCAAGTCGGTTTCACGTAGCCCGCATCGCAGTGAACAGCATGCAGGTGCCCAGTGCTGGTATCACTGGAAGCATGGGAGCAGTGCTCAAAAGTGCATCAGTCCTTGCTCTTTCTCAAGACAAGCCCAGGGAAACGGTCCCGCCAAGGAATAGCGGCGACTAACCCCCTTGGCAGCACCCAACCCAGTCGCCTTTTCTTTGTCAACGATAAGTACACTGGTACACGCTTTCTCGTCGACACAGGTGCTGAGGTGAGCATTTTCCCTCATTCAAAATTGGGAAAACCGGCTAGGGTTGACGCGACAAATATCCAACTACAGGCTGTAAATCGATCACCAATCAAGACTTTCGGACAAAAGTCTTTCACACTTGATCTCGGTTTACGGCGTGTTTTCCGCTGGATATTTGTTGTGACAGACATACCTACGCCGATTTTGGGTGCCGATTTTCTTGACCAATTTGGACTGTTAGTGGATATCAAACACCGCCGATTGATAGACACCAAAACCACTCTTACAGTCCAGGGATGTGGTTCATATACTGGTACTATTAGCCCGATGTATGTTCAACATGACACATCGGAGCAATTTCACTCCATTCTCCGTCAGTATCCGGATATCACACGACCGGTTTACAAGCACTCAGAAGTGAAACATACTACCACGCATCACATCCCAACTCGAGGCCCGCCCGCGGCAGCGCGCCCTCGTCGACTTGCTCCAGATCGTCAGAGAATTGCCCAGGCAGAGTTCGAGCACATGCTTGAACTTGGCATTATCCGACAATCTGAGAGCAACTGGTCAAGTCCATTGCACATGGTTCCCAAGAAAACGCCAGGGGACTGGCGGCCTTGTGGTGATTATCGCTTGCTCAACGCTCGCACGGTCCCGGATCGATACCCTATCCCACACTTGCAAGATTTCTCTTCAACTCTTGCAGGTAAGACAATTTTTTCCAAAATTGATCTCGTTAGGGCATATCATCAGATCCCAGTCGAGCCTAGCGACATTCACAAGACTGCCGTGACCACTCCATTCGGCTTATTCGAATTCGTTCGAATGCCATTCGGCCTTAGGAATGCAGCACAAACATTCCAGCGATTGATGGACACCGTCATTCGCGGCCTTCCATTTGTCTATGTTTATCTGGATGATATACTGGTAGCCAGTTCCTCTAAGGATGAACATGTGACACATCTCCGTCAGCTTTTCGATCGCCTGCAGGAGTATGGCATCATCGTCAATCCCTCGAAATGTCAGTTTGGTGCTTCATCGCTATCTTTTCTCGGACATATGGTGGACAACACCGGAATCCGCCCACTTAGCGACAAAGTGAAAATCATCCGTGATTTTCCCGCACCTACGTCACTCACCAAACTTCGAGAATTCCTGGGATTGATAAACTTCTACAGGCGATTCATTCCTCGTTGTGCAGAGGTGCTGCAACCACTGACTGATCTGTTGAAAAACAGAACAAAAAAGAACATGCCAATTGATCTTGGAGAGAAAGAGCTTCTTGCTTTCAATCATGCTAAAGATCAATTGGCTAACTCTACTGTTCTTGTGCACCCTCGCACTGATGTTCCCTTGTGCCTACTAGTCGACGCTTCTGACGTAGGAGTTGGGGGAGCTATCCAACAACGAGTAGATGGAGTTTGGCAGCCTCTGGCTTTCTTCTCTAAGAGGTTACAACCCGCTGAAACCAAATACAGCACTTTTGGTAGGGAGTTGCTTGCAGCATATCTGGGTATCAAGCACTTTCGCCATCTTCTAGAAGGTAGGTCATTTACTATCTACACTGACCACAAACCTCTTACCCATGCACTCAAATCGAAACCGGATAGGCATTCGCCACGTGAAATCCGACAACTCGATTTCATTTCTCAGTTCACTTCTGATATACAGCACATTGCAGGTAAGGAGAACACAGCAGCAGACGCCCTCTCTCGTCTGTATATTGACAGAGTTGATTCTTCCTCAATCATAGACTTTGCGGCCATCGCAAAAGATCAGGAAGATGAAACTGAGGTGAAAGACTCCTCACTTCAACTCAAGTCAATTGCTCTCCCAGGTTCTACCACTACCATTCTGTGCGATATATCAACTGGTACTGCCAGGCCTTTGGTACCAGTCAAACATAGAAGAGCTATTTTTGATTCCCTTCATGGACTTTCTCATCCAGGAATCAGAGCTACTCAAAAGCTCATTACAGAGCGCTTTGTTTGGCCTAGCATCAACGCTGATGTCAGGAAATGGGCCAAAACATGCCTAGAGTGTCAAAAGTGTAAAGTACATCGGCACACCAAAGCACCACTTGGTACTTTCACTTCACCTGATGCACGCTTCTCTCATGTGCACATTGATCTTGTTGGCCCGCTTCCTTCATCAGAGGGTAACAATTACCTTCTTACTTGTGTTGATCGCTACACCAGATGGCCAGAAGCTATCCCTATCCCCGACATCACTGCGGAGACGGTAGCACGAGCATTTGTGGCCAGATGGGTAGCAGTGTTTGGTGCACCTACTACTCTCACAACTGACAGAGGTAGGCAATTTGAGTCAGCACTTTTCCTTGCACTCACCAACCTCCTCGGCACTAAACGCATCCGCACAACAGCATACCATCCTGCCGCAAATGGTTTAGTGGAGCGTTTTCACCGCCAACTTAAAGCTTCTCTCAAAGCTCATAACAAGGTCCGTTGGACCGAGTCACTCCCTTTAGTCTTGCTAGGTATACGCACAGCAATCAAGGCGGACATTGGATGCTCTGCAGCAGAACTAGTATTTGGGACTACAGTCACTCTACCTGCACAATTTGTAGCTCCTTCACAAATTGATTCTGCCGATGACCCATCTAACTATGCCCACAGATTAAAGAGAATGATGCGAGAATTACATCCCACTCCTACTCGAGAACAGCACACTCGAACGCAGGTACATCCTGAACTGCATTCTTCATCTCACATCTTTCTAAGAGATGATGCTGTTAAAAAGCCACTGCAGCCTCCATACAGAGGACCCTTCCGAGTCATCCGTCGCACTGACAAGTATTTTACCATCGATTATAATGGTAAACATGAAAATGTCAGTGTCGACAGGCTGAAACCGGCTTTCATCGAGCAGGAGGCTACCACTCCATTTCATCATCAAGATCCACCTGACCAAGTTCATCAACAATCCAACTCCACGGACTTGGCAGTGGATTCTGATGACAAGCACATGCCTCCCGAAATTCGTAAGACCCGTTCTGGTCGCCATGTCAGGTTTCCTGCCAAGTTCATTCAATTTTTCGGAGACGGTTGAAACATGTCTCAAAATTCACTAGTGTTTCCACTCCTTTTATTCTCTTGTTTTATATAGCCAAGTTCCCTTTTACTTTCCTTTGTCGATTTGATACTACATTTCTATTCGGTACAAATCTAGGGGGGAGCTACTGTAGTGACTTGACTATATCTCTTTATATATATCTACATCTATATATTCTTTCCTTGTATATATTTTCATTTATATTTCTACATTCTGTATATGTATATAAATTCTTTCTTTTATTTCCAATTTCATATATTCTCACTTGTTCACGCCATGTGTATGTACCACAATACTCTACATTCACAGAACAAGGCAATTCATTTCCTGCCCAGATCTACTTGGCAAACACATTCTTATATTGAGAAACAACCTTTCTTTTGTTCCTAGACTTGGAGCAAACATCCTTTCATTGTTCCTTGTTTATTGCAATGAACTTGCAGGTATATACAACATCACTACAGAGATGCTGGCATGTTTGCTTTTCTCACAGTCTGCTTCTCTCTTCTTTGTTCTTTTCAACTTTGTTTTGCCCCTCTTTTTGGCGCTTATTTCTTTGTCTCATCTTTTCTGATGTTGGTAAAAACAACTTGTCTTCTCTACCACATCATCACTCTACTCTCTGCTTTCGTCCTGTCCACTCATGCTGACCATCTCATCCAGCTGCTAGTGAGGATTGAATCAAATCTTGTGGAGGATCAACTTATACTTAATTATTTCTCTGCATTTTCCAATCTTATTCCTTACCGTCACTTCCACTCCTTCGAAGTCTATATTCTCTGCATATTTAATGAGCTCATTACTTCGCGAGACATTTTGTGACATCTATCCCTTTTTCTAATCTATTTGAAATTGTGAAGTGTATATATTTCTATTCACGGATTTGTGCAATTTATCTGAGATTCTGAGCGGCTGGATCCCATTCTATCTTCTGGCGAGCAAGAATTAAGGTAGGACCTAACTTTTATATAAATATTAGGAGATCGGCTTTGCCAATTTCCTAAAAGGCTAATAAAGTTGAGTGTCCAGATCTAAAGCCATATTGGAAATTTGTTAAAATTTCTTTTTTCTCAATATAATCCAGCAGTCTTGAATAGAACAGTTTTTCCAAAATTTTAGAAAAGACAGGCAAGAGAGACACCGGTCTATAATTACAAAATTGGTCAGAAGAGCCTTTCTTATGCATCGGTATCACCCTTGCCAGTTTCATACTAGAAGGAAATGTACTTGTGGACAGTGAGAGGTTAAAAATATGTACCAGTGGAGCCAGAATAAAATATAGAGATTCTTTAATGATAGAAACTGTTATATTGTCATGACCAGGGCTTTTACCTATTTTCAATGCCTTTACTATGTCTATAATTTCATGGCCCTGGATTGGTTTAAAAAACATTGACTGTTGGTACTGACCATTCATTAAGGATCTACATTTCCGCAAGTCAGTATTACCTATATCTGTAAATGTTGTCCCTATGCTCATGAAGTATTAATTGAATTTGTTTGCAATCTCAACAGGATCTATAACTTTATTGTTGCCATCACTAAAACAATCCTGATTTCCTTTTTTTGCACCTCTATTCAAAATACTATTGATAATATTCCATGTTCTTTTACTGCAACTGCTTTCTTCAAATTGCTTAGTATAAAAAGATTCCTTTGTCTTTCTAATAATTGAAGTTAATGTATTTCGATAATCTCTGTATACCTTTTTCCTATACTCGGAAGGGTTTTTCAAATATTTTTTAAAAAGCTTTAGTTTCTTCTTACATGATTTGAGTATTCCTGTTGTAATCCAAGGTTTATATTCTCTTTTTCTACAACGTTTTTCTTTCAAAGGAAAACACGAATTGTGTATGGCATTAAATTCATTGATGAATACATCATAAGCTTTGTCACATGACTCTTCACGCATCACCTCATCCCAAGAATGCTCAGCCAAAGCAACCCTAAATTTGTCAATGTTTGAGCGAGACATGTCTCTTAGGTATGTTTTGTTGTGCTGTTTGCGTTTTTGAAAGTCACCATGCTTGGAGCGACTGAAAACAAAGACCGGAAGGTGATCTGAAATGTCTGCTAATAAGATCCCACTTTTCAATGAAAGACTTGTGTCATTAACAAAAACATTGTCAATAAGGGTTGAACTTGACTGAACTATTCTTGTCGCCTTAGTTATAAGAGGAGCATAAGAATGAGAAAAAAAAAAAAAAAATCTTCATTATCAATTATCAAAAATTAACAATATTTACATCACATTAACTTCAGGTCAAGGGTCAACTGTCCATTTCATCAAAGGTCATGTAAAGGTCACGACATGCGCGTAAGCGCGCGTCAAAATTTTAAAATGCTCAAAATCACTTTTTGACCAAAGTAGGGTACAAATCAGGTCATTTTAAGCATTTCAAAAATTTGCGCGCGTGCACGGTTATGCGCGCATTCTCGCGCGTAACAGCACCATACAACATAGGATTCCCATTTTTTTTAATATCAATGCATTAATAATATAATTCTGAGTAATTTGATATCTTGATCAACCTTCTACGACAAGTAATAACGGAATTAGCCTCCATCAAAGTTTACAGCGCGCGCACTAACCATAGACAATATATGTGCAAAAACATAAAATTCATTATAGCTCTTTAGGAAGTCCGTTGACCCCCAATTTTTTTTCATATTCGAATAGAGTTTTGATGGGAGATATGATTTCATGTCACATTTGACTCGAAATTTTATCATGACGTCATCCAAATGGCGTCGGAACTCAAAATTCCCATTTTGCTACTTATGACGTCATCACAATTATGCAAATTTGACTCTAATTCCGTAAATATTGGTCAATTTTCGCCCAGTTTTTTTATGTGTTGTAGCTGAAGACATACTCTTTCTAATGTAATGGCTATAATATATTAACATTTAAAGGAACGGATCATCCTGAAAAATGGCAAGTTATAGAGGCATGTCATTTTCGCTCATTTTGTGTGCAATCTCTATGGGAAATGACTTTTTCTCAAAACTGGATTTTACATTCCTCTATTTTGCGAGCCATATCTCCATTTCTCTTTGTCGGTTTTCTCTGAGCTTGGAGTATGTTGTAGCTGAGATTGTAAGCTATCATGATTGTGTTCTCCATTTTCCGATCAGATGCCGGGATCATGCCCGTATTTCTCTTGCAAAATTGGATTTGAGATCCTCTCAATTTGCTTATGTGTAAAGTCTATGGGAAATAGTGCTTATGTGTAAAGTCTATGGGAAATAGTGAAGCTCAGTTGATAGGCATCAGACTTGCGTCCTTAGGGTCCAGGGTTCGAGCCCAGGGGTGAACATGAGAATTTTTTGTTTCTTTTTTGTTTCTTTTCAACATTTCACAAATGGTCCTTTATGACCATTACAAGGTATATATTACACAATAAAATAGTTTAAAAACCCTTTTATTATAACATGTACATGTACCATGTGTATCACCTACACTTATTTCACAAAACTTCTCAATTCCCTCTTTTCAAGGGTATTCAACATGTTCTCTTCATAATTAAAGTTCAGTTTTCAATATGATCATCGTATTGATCTCAGTAAATATGGTGATTGTATTCGTGATCATGAAAATCAGAGACAGATCACCTAATTCGTCCTCATGACGAATTAAAGTTCTAGTTTAGATTATAGTTTCAGTTGGCCAAGATTATTGTAAAATCCATATTTTTGTTAATGGTGCTCACAGGCATTATACATGCAACAACTGCAAACAGCACTAGCCAATAATATTCAACATGAAGAATCTGTTGGCATTTAAAATTTGATTTATTCAAATACATGTATTCCAAGTCATGCAGGATCAAAATATGACTGAGCAAAACAAGGGCAAGGTTTAGTATGGTTTGTGCAACCTGTTTATTTACAGTAAATTCATATCCACATCTGCAGGAATAGTGTCATACACAACCATACAAAGTTCACTTTACATGTAGATCTTGCTATACATTGTGTCAAAATACCTGAATAAGAGAGAGAATTGAGTCTTTTGGTTGTTGGATAATACAACTTCTAGCTATTGTCTATTCCATATCATATCCCTTACTTAAGATTGTTGTATTGAGAGTGCACACAAGGAGAAAATGAATAGTTTTACTACAAAAACGTTTGCCGTGAAATAGTTCATTTTCCTTGCTGATGTCACGCATAGTCCATTTTTTCCCTAGGGAAAAAGTGAACTATACGTTTTTTCGCGATTCGCGAGCTGTGCGGCGCGATGCGAGCAAAGCGCTGCTCAGCCAAACGGTACTCTCCACTGCATGCCACGGGAAACTTTCGGCGAGCTGCACTAACCAGGTGCGCTCGCTGAACAGACGATCCATACGGCAAGACTTATTATTTTCTCAACTTCTCAACGATTGTTCTATATCGACTTATTAAAAATCGTTTCGCTGTAAAATGGTATGAGTGGAAGGGATAAAAAACAAAAAAACAATGACCCATTCTCGGAACAGGCTAAAACTATTCGCACTCAGGAACATCACATACTACTATTCTCCCTCGGGCCGATGGCCCTCGGGAGAATAGTACTATGTGATGTTCCTTCGATGCGAATAGTTTTAGCCAGATCCTCGAGTGTCATTCTATATATGCCTATGTAGTATACCGTACTAGGGGAATTTCCATTCAATGTGTGATTTGTATATTATGAGTTTCATCACATTTCTCATGTAAAAATATACTATAATTGGTGGGATATGAATATACAATAACAATATTTAGAAATAAACTCCATGTCAAATTGTGATATATCAGACAGTACACTGTAGTACAACAACACTACAAGTCACGTCAAAAGGGTTTGATTGCCATAAGAAAGCAACAAATAAAAACAAATTATCTAACATTTCAATCTAGACCAAAATCTTCGGTCTCTGCAAATTGGTTGTTCCACTGAACTCTGTTGGCTCCACTTACCAATTAAATGTGAAGGAAGAGAAAAGTTTAAAAACTTCTCAAAAGAAACGGATTTCAGCGGTCTAATATCAATCTACAATAATGCAGTGACTATTAAATCTTATTTCAACCATATTTTAGAGGGTGAAAATTTGAATTTGATTTTTCTTAAACTATTAAGAAAAAGCTTCTCTCTGCGATGCTTTGAAATGTATTCTTTGGAAAGGACACTTTGAGCATTTACAGTACAGGTCTGTAAACAATATAATTGATTGGATATCTGAATGCTATGGCAAAGATTGTCATGAATTTTGGGGGGCCAATTTCACACTTTTGATGAAAATACAAAAATATGGATATTTTTAATTTTCGGCACCCAATCAAAATGAATTTTCAATGTAATATGGCAATTATTATAATAAAAAAAAACGCATTTTACTCCACATTATCACAGCTATTTTACCACATACATATTCATATAATTTACACTGTATTAATTATGATGAGTTGTGTGGGAAGGCATCTGAGGACAATGTCCAGAATTTTGCATGAAGGTTTGACTTCACTGTCCGATGCTACGCTGTGAGGTGTTCCCATAGCAACAAGATTAGGAAAGACTAATGATAGCATGACTGTGAGCGCTAACAAACCCGAATGGAGAAGTAATATGAGATAATGGGAGAAAATGATTAGGCCTACAATTGAATCAAATTAGTATGGATTTTCAAAATAGATTTGATTCATGTTTGTTATTTTGGCTCACTTTGTCCAAAAATGACAGGCATGCTCAAATGGTTATCCTCATTTTGATGACAAATGTCATACAAATATAAGAGTATCATATTGGAAATATTGGTGGAAACATGTAATCCCAAATATTGGAAATAGTAAAATTTCTATAAATCAATTAATCAAAGAGAAATCAAGTAAAAATGGGGAATTTCACAGCATTAACAAAGGTTTGACAATAAGTCTACATCCAGATAGCAGCCTAGATACTCCTAGCCACAATATACATGTACACAATGTAACAAATGGTGGTTTGGAATGAAACAATTCACTTCTTATTTACACGGCACTATTATTCCAAGGTTAATTCGTACACAGGTATACACAGACCGCCCTGTTTCTCATCGAAATCCTTGATATTTGAGAAAAAAAATATTTACTTATTTCCTGTTCCTGTTTTACAAGATTTTGTTCCTTTCTCTTTCTACCATCCTGGGTTTTTCCACTACAGCACACTGGGAGGTAAGGAATTGAATACAAATTTCAAAAGGATAGGGGGAAAAGCAGGCGATTTATTCAACTTGAATAATTTTTGAAAAGCTTGAGATCAATCACATTCTCTGAAATTAATTCATCTGACTTAAAATCGATTTAAAAGGTAAGTGAATCACCCCTGGTGCTTGGAGACTCTGATTTTGGTAAATTCAACTCAAATGATCTGAATATTTAAATCATAAAGAAACGAATACAATGTAAGAAAATTGGCAAGGTAGGGAGAACCTGGTGGAAAACATAAGAGGATTCATACTGAGCTCTTTCCTGTTATCTGTTGAAGTTCACCACTTTACTTCATGAAAACAATCCTAAGATCAACAGCAAAGAAATAAACATACATATATATCTTTTTATTCTGCCTTTTCTTTGCCAGTGAGAAAACTCACAATCCAACACTTTTCTACAAAATCTGTGATTCATGCATCTAGTATTCCTCGTTTGAGCTCAAATACATTTCACTGTATATATATATATATCCACTCTGTAACAAAGAATATCAATTATATTCCAAGCACCTTTAATCAACACTTTATCATTTCCTGCAATTGTTCTTGATTTAAAAAAATATATTTTTGTGACAAAGGGCCCCTACTTTTAATAAGGAGATATAAATTTCTATTCTTATTCTTTTCCTTCAATTCTGAAGAGAGAGAGAGAGAGAAAATATCTCATCTAGCCAACTCATATTACAGAAAATACAAGTTTTTAACATACGGGTACGTAGTCCATACAGTACTACCTGATAAAATATTCACATTTTCTTGTTTTGTTTTGATTGGCCCCTCTGAAAGAGTTGTTTGAATGAGTGTCACTTAGGCTACAAAACCTCTTTATATGCATAGCTCTGAAAGAAAATAAATTCTATTCATACATTACCTTATAAAAAAACAAGGTCAAAAGCTATTTATATTCTATCATATCATCCACTCTATACATTATTGTAACCACTTGGAGAGTAGAATTATTAATGTTTTATTGTAAAACACTTTGAGCATGTTTATAAATGTAAAAGCGCTAGAAATATAAATGATATGGGAAAAAAGGGTGGATGTATCTAGGCCTACACAGATATATCATTTTCACTTACCTAAATAACAAAAAACAAAGTGTAAATTCATCTAAATCTGTCTACATAATTATACATGTATGTACCTTACACTTTTCCAAATACAAGATGTTAGAAGAAGTCCAAAATTCAAATATCATACTCAAATATCATATTACATTTGTAATTGAACAATGTCTTCCTTCCTGTTTTGTTAGGTCCTGGGTTTTTCCAACAGCATGTTTTTCACAGAGGAAATAATAACCGACACAAACAGTATTGAAATCCCCCCCCCCCCCCGAGACAGGCAGTTGGAATCATATCTAACTATATGCAGACAGTTGGTTTTGTTTCAATCTACTTTTCAATGATGAGAATGTAAAAGACGATTTTAAAGTATCGGGTAAATTATTCCACAAGTTTGGTCCTTTATAACAAATTGTAGATTTAGAAAGTGTGTAATGAAAAAAACGGAACATATAATTGTTTGAATTTCTCGGTACATAATTATTTATACTGCTATTAAATATAAAATAAGTATTAAAACAAGATGGACAAGCGGAATTTAAATTGAAATATTTGTACATAAATAAAATAATTTGCGATTCATAAAGTTTATTTAGCTTAAAAATTTTGAGCTTAAAAAATAAAATCTGTGTATGAGCTCTAAAAAGGAATTGTTATTACCCTTATTGCAAGTTTTTGAATCACATATATCCTCTGGAATAAGTATGATGCACAGCCACCCCAGGTAATCAAACAATAATTTAAATGTGGCAAGACCAAGGTATCATATAAATTTACAAGGATGCATAATGGTAAGATTTTCTTGACTCTGTTCAATACTCCAATTACTCTAGAAATCTTTTTACAAATGTAATCTTTATGATATTTCCATGTCATATTTTTATCAAGAATTACTCCTAAGAATTTTACTTGATTGACCTGCTTTATTGCTTTATTGGCAATTGTTATTCGTATTGCACTATTATCAATATGTTCCTAAATCTACAATTCGTTATAAAGGACCAAACTTGTGGAATAATGTACCCGATACTTTAAAATTGTCTGTTACATTCTCATCATTGAAACGTAGATTGAAACAAAACCAACTGTCTACTCATAGTTAAGATATAATTCCAACTGCCTAAGGAGGGGGGGGGGGGTTGATGTCGATATGTTTGTGTCTGTTATTTTTTTGCCACTACTCTATTTGTATTTTTAATCGTACCATAATGTAGTAATCAAGGGAGTCGGCTTTGACAGGTCAATGGCCTTTCTGCCGTCCTACATCCACTACATTTTCTTTTCATTTCTTTTATATTTCTACCATTTTTATTGCTTATACTGTGATTTAAATTTTTTTACTCTTTTGTTGTTGTATCATATCATACTTGTACATTTGTTTGTATATTTTTAAAGGATGTCAAATAAGTGAATTGAATTGAACTGTCCCAATTTTCTTTATTTTGGCGCAAAGCCATTTGTGACATTCTGGACAAAATTTAGTCTCAACTCTGGACATTATGAATAAATATCTGTCTCTTTGGTGTCCTTTGACAAAAGAGATTTAGGGGATGTTGCAAGAAAATATTTTTAATCAGTTGCAAAATTCTGTTGCAATTTTACAAGTAATAGATAAATTTTAGCTGTAGCAAATTAGTTCTTGTTGCAAGAAGCAGATCAGGGCCCTGTCTTACAAAGAGTTATGATTGACCCAATCAATCGTAACTTTATGAAACTCCATCAGTGTCATAATTTTTTTTACAGGAAATTTGCAAAATGTCTTTTGTAAACAGAGAGAATTTTCACTGAATTTTCAAGAGAAGAATGAATGTATGAATATATTATACATCATAGTTAGAAAATATTTTGAACAAACATGCATAATAGATATCAACGTTGCTGGCTGTCCATAATTGTGATTGATCGGATCAATCGCGTTTGTAAGACAGGGTCCAGAAATCAACTGCAAATTTGTAATAAATTGCAAGACATATGATTGATTTAAGAACCAAAAATAGACTTGCAATTGATTCTAATTTCCTTGAAATGCCCCATTGGGGCTTCTCTTGATTTTTCAAACTGAACAGTTTTCAAAAAGTTTAGTTTTTGGTGATACACACTGTACTGCACCATGCAATGAATACCTATAAAGGAAATTTAAAAATTGTCAACAACTTCCTCCAGGAAGTTGATGGATTTTCTGATAAGGGAAATCTTGATATACCAGCCAAATCTTGTCCAAAATACAAAATCAGCCTTTATTGTGACCAGGGGCAGATCCAGGACTTTCCAAGGGGGGGGGGCACATTTTCCCCGGGGAAAATTTGACAAGCAAAAAAAAAAAAAAAAAAAAGGGTCCTCACTTGTGTATGAAGGACATATTCCCACTTATCCACTTATAAAAACATACATATGCTGTCATCCGGAGCCGGATGTTTCTATCCCCACCACCCCCTCTATTTCTCTCTCTCTTAGACTTCATTTTAATAAATAACTGATTTCACTGCTGACTGGTTTCAATCTAGGACAAAAGTGTGGATCACAAGGCCAAGGAAAAACATCTCATCAACACCCAAATATATGGATTAGAAGGGTGATGATGATTGAACTTAATGAGTTGACTTGACATTGAAAAAAAGACAACTAAAAATTACTACTGGCCGGGCATGGTGGCTCATTGGTAGAGCGCCCTCCTCATGAACGGGAGGTACGAGATCATAGGTTCAATCCCTGGCCGAGTCATACTAGACTTTAAAAACAGAACACTGCCTTCTTCATTTTCTTGTCACATGCTCGACATATGAGAATAGAGAATGGTAGTAATAACATGTTATGTTATGCAGGGTCCGCTGGAACAGTGTTTCCACAGATCCAAAATAAATTTCCTGAAACTGAATCCAAAACTTCCCGAAATTCATAGACATTTCCTGGAATTTTCAAGTATGATTTTTTTTAAAATCAGGGAATAATACAGCGAGCCTAAATTTGGTCCATGTTACCCAAATCAAGGAATATAGCACGTTTTTGTCCACGCCCTCTTCAAAAAATAGGAACAAAGTTACAAAGTGCGAACGCAGAGCGCAAGCAGAAAATTTTTAGCTATACGTGTCGAGGTAAACAATTCTTTAAAACTAACATGAATATTAAGTTGCTACATTTGATTGTAATTTTCGGATTTCCCGGAATTTCCCGAAATTTTTTCATTTCCCGAACCTTTCCTGGAAAAAGTCAAAATTTCCTGAAATTTCCAGAATTTCAGGAAGAGTGGAAACACTGCGCTGGAAGGACAGCTGATGTGGCTATACCCTGGGTAAATCTATTAGGTAGACCACAGCACCACAACAGAGTCAGATTTGTTCACCAAGTTGGTGCTAAATGATGACCCCCAAAATGGTCCACTCTTTCTCAATGCCGAATCTCACAGTTGACCTTGATTAGTTTTTTTAATTGAATGTTTGGTGTCTGGTGAAAGGGCAACATGTACAATTGTCATACTGTCATTCATTTTGTTACTAGAAGATGAAAATGAAATTCACGAGATCTAGTCAATAATAGATATCTGGGGCGGTATTCTGAAAACATTCTTATCTACGTCACGATCTCAAATTGGTATTCTGAAAACGTTCTTATCTTTTTCTCATCTTTCTTGCTTTACATCCTATGCTGAGAGCGTAAACTTATAACTTGCGCATATACATACCAAAGCGCACTATTAAAAACGATTAGAATAGAATGTAGATAAGAAGTATTCTGAAAACATTCTTATCATTTATCTTTCACAATATTTATGATATTAAGATAGCTAGATGGTTATCACAGCCTCGTTCTTTCTTGCTCAAAATCGACGGCCACTGCTAACGAGTGTATGGTAATCAGAATTCCTTCCATCCTTTCTTTCATTCACCCTTTATTTTGTTTATTTTCCAATTTTCTTTCTTTTTTTTTCTTTTCTTTATTCCTTCTCTTCTCTGCTTCATCCTATCTGTGTTTCTTTCTTTCTATCTAAAAAAATAATTTTCTTCATTCTTTCCATTTATTCTTTTTTTTTTATTCATTCTTATTTTTTTCTGCCCTTTTATTTACCCTTTTCTCTCGTTTTCCTTTCTTTCATCTTTTTCTATCTTCCTTCTTTATCTTTCTTTCTTACGTCTTTATTTTGGTTGTTGTTTCATCTTTTCTCTCTTTTCCCTTTCTTTCTCTCTCTTTATTTCTTTTCCTTTTTTCTTTCTCCCTTCACTTTTTAATATATTTTTGTTTCTTCCTTCCTTTCCTCTTTCTTTCTTTAAAAAAAAAAATTATTCATTCGTTTTTCTAACCTTTTCCGGGTTTCTCCCTTTTAGGGTCTTTCTTCCTTAACTTTATTCTTTTTAATCTTTTTGCTTCATCCTTTTTTTTTTTTTTTTCTTGTTTCATTTTTTATTGTATTTACTGTCTTTCTTTACTTTCTTTCCATTTTGTGCATGTTTCACGTCAAGAAATAAAAAACAGTCATTTCGAATAAAATGCCTATTTGGCGCAGTGTGCCAGAAACTAGTGTACGCACAGTGCGCATAATGATCTCTTGGAATAAGGAACGCTACTTGGTTAAACTGTAAATATAAAGTGCATTTTGATAGGTAATATCTAACAAAAGGGGCATGTTGAAGATGAGAAAGGGGCAGTCCTTTCATAGATAAGAAGGTGTTAAGAAGATTTTCAGAGTACCGATTTGCAATGATTTTACTTAGTGTCTTTCTAATAGTATCAATGAGGTAAAGATAAGAATGGAGATATGAACATTTTCAGAATACCGTCCCTGGACTAGCCAGGAGCCTCCTGGGGCCCGTTTCTCAACACCGTCATAAGTCTAACTTCTTGACTAAATCGAAGATAGTGAGCTACTTGTCCGCTAACTGTTTCACGAAGCCCTCTTTGCCAAGATCGGGGACAACAACCTGACCAAATATTTATGACACCTCCGAACCTGTCATAACTTCTTTCTTAATGACGTAGTGGCATCACGTGGGTAGACTATGACATGCAAAATTGCCTCGCAATTTGAAAATTGTAATCTTACGTAATCATTCATAGAAGTTGAGATTACATTGCAAAACAGGTGTGATAGCTCATTCAATAATAATTGTAATGCACAGAAACTATAAAAACTGTTGGTAAAACGCAACAAAACCACTCATTTTGAAATAGTAAAATAATTGAATCGATAAAGATTCTACCACGTCAGGTCATCCATAACTGAACTCGTATTCGTCGTTTTCAAACACTTTATGCAAAGAATTTGTCAAATCGTGTGTTTCGGTATGTAAAAATTTAAACCTCAATATTAAACTATATTTTGATGATGTTTGGCACCATAAATAAACGTATAATTATCATTATTTTACAAAGAAAACAATTTTGGTTTACTTTCGTAAACTATCAAAATTTACTATCCCGGGGATACCCATCTCAATGTCCACATGTGATTTTTTAGTCATGAAATGAATTATTCATAATTTGATTTTCTCAGCAATTGAATGCTCCAGTCTTCATGGTTTAAGTATGCATGGTTCATATTTTGCCTCTGCTAATATTTTCATTAGATGTATTTCCAAATTAATCACAATAATTGCAGTTTTATCACATTTTTGCTTTTAAAAAATTATGCTATTTTGTGACTAAGGCTACGTCTCGTTTGCTCTTTCTACCGATAGTATCGATATCAAGGAATTCTAGTTAGGAAGCCCTTCGTGAAACGGGTTTAGTAAGATTGGAACTAACTCCGTGGTTGGTGGATAAAGATATGGGAAAGAGTTCCATATGCATCCCCCACCAAAAATAACAAAAGATTGTTGAGACTTCCGGTTCGTTTACTTCAGATTTTTCTATCATCTTTTTACTGTTGCTTACCATAGTTGGGACTCGAACTCACCTCATTTGATCTGCAGTCAAGACCTTTCCCGCTATGCTAGCGAGAAGCGCTGATACCGGTAAGGGTATTTTTACGATTATCAGCCGATAGTTCGACTAGTCTTGACTCGCAGACCCTTTACTGACTAAATAAACCGATGTCTATGGACAATTACACGCACAGGATCTCGCTCGAAATTTGACGGAATAAAGCCATATTTTGGTATGTATTTCCACTTCCCCATCATATATGTTCAATATCAGGGCTAGATATATTATTCTGAACCTTCTCCATGTTTTTATTTTCAATTTTAGTGGGGGGTGCATATGGAACTCTTACCAAGATATGACTAACTTGTCCAGGTGTTGAGAAACGGGCCCCTGGCTAGTGGCTACTAAATCTGAATAGTTGGGTCAGCAAAATGTTGTTGAGAGACACATCCATGCTCTGGACTGGACAAACATGAAGTTGAAAAAGTTAATAATGGCGACTCCAAATAAACAAAGAGCAGAGGAATTAGTAATGATAAAATTCAACATTAGACATAGGCTTACCTCTCTGGCACTGAGCGAGCTAAGTTAAAGCGAAGCCATAAAGATGTGACAATAACATCAACACTGTCATAGCTAGAATCTACGGCTCAGCCTGAGCTGAGAGTGAGAAGCTTGTCGACCGGACTTCCTAGGGTGCGGATTACAAATTCCCGATGCCAAAAATCCTGAGCCGATCTGAGCTGAGGCTGAGCTGTATCTGCAGCAAACCGACGAAGTGTTTGATCCCTTCTCCTATCCTAACGTCGACATTACAAAGAAAGAAACATGGCTACACACATGCTCAAAAGCGTCCCTTTTTAAATTCAATTTCAGTCAGTTGCCAAACTGCAACTACCGGTGATTTTCTTTATTCATTGTAGATCTATTTTTAGTAGTGGAACTTCCCCAGGCCTGCATCGCGTCGAGCTAGCTGATATGATACCAGTAAAACCGAGTAAGGTTACACCTATATACATCTCTATGGGTTACACACACACACGTACCGTACCCCTAATGAACCGCCGCGGCGTTTCATTAGGGGTTTTCCCTAAAACGGAGAGAGAGAGGGAGAGACAGACGGGGGGGGGGGGGGTGGGGTGGGGGGGGGGTAGGAGTTGCAGTTGTCATCAGTATGGGCCCACCCTGTCCCACCCAATATTGTCTAGATCCTCTCTGAAATTCACCTCGATTATGAAAAATTAAAGAAATCTGATATAAAAAATAACGCGGAAATTCTCTTAATCTCGGCCACCAGAGAGAGAGGAAGCGAGGAAGATGTAACTTAGTTTTATACCGATCGATAGGTATCGGCTCTTCATCCGCACTTTCTTTTCTGATTTCATGCAAATTTATTTTATGCGTACATTCTCGCGGGGCTCGGAGTAATACCAGGGCCCTTGGAACAATGTTTTGACTGGGGTGCTGAAGTGATTTCACAAGCAAAATAAAGGTTACTACAAAATGTGGTTTTGGGCCCGACAAATTTAAAAGCAAAAAAAGGGGGGTTTTCCTATAAATGTCGACATTTATCATACCTACTAGATTTTCAGGGGCAGCTCCCTATGGAACATACGCAGCATCCCAGCTTCCAGGCCAGGGCCATGAGTCGATCATACTCAGCACAATAGGTAGAACATTTCGCTCTCTAACATATCCTTTTTTTTGTAACAAAAAAATGAGAATGTAAATGAGTTTAAAGGAAACCCATCAAAGAATAATCGATTTTTCTTTTAATTTTTTTGTTGTTGAATTTGTGACATCATAATACAAGCAGCTGCCAATAAAATATAAACTCAGAAATTCCCAATTAGACTAGTTCATGGTTATGTTTAAAAAAATCTTTCTAGTATAAGGATAGAGGATATAATATTTCTGAAGATATATGTTGTTATAACTCTGGGAACATTTGATTTAGTGAGGTGTCAAAAAATTCAAATTTTAAAAATCCGTAGCTACTATATGATGGATATGTCTTAACCTTCATAATTAGGTTTTTTCTCTCCTTTTTATCTTTTAATAAAGCCAATTTGGTAAACTTTGACTTTATCTTGATCTCTTTTGTTTGATTTTACTTTATACTCCCCTCCAAATCCTCTCTTTTTCATTTGATTCAAACTATATCCCCTCTTTCTTTTCCCTCTCTCTCACATCTCAATTCCCTCTCTGTTTCTACTCCGGTCTGTTTTTTGTTTCTCATTTATCAAATTATTCAGCGAGATCACTTCCAAAGGACATTTTTTTAATCCAAATGATCTTTCACACACACACAAAAATCTGACAAAAGCAACAGAAAGAGTACAAAGGGTTATTTTATTTTCTACAAAAGGAATATTGATTCTATTTACAAACTACAATGCAATCACCATTCTACAGAGAAGAAATGAACAGTAAATATGATGCTCACATATTGATAATTGATTAACTCTTACTATGTGTAATACACAATACAATCAAACCTACACAGAATAAATTCACACTTAAAAATATGGTCTGAATCACGTATTCTTACAAATTCTCAGTTAATTGTGATTCAAATTTGTTATCATTTTTTTACAATAAGTACTACAAAATGTGTCAATAATATTTGTTCAATGGGTTTTAATTGAATTCTAATTAATTGTATATTCCAATAATGTGCAATACTTTCTCAATGTTTTCTGTGAGGACTTGATGCCTGCAATAGTAATGAATTTTACCTTCTGAGCCCTGGCACATATAAAACCAGATTTTTACTCTCTTCTCTTCTCTTTTCTTTAATTAATTTTTAATCATTTATATTCAATTACTCAAATTGTATATTTGTATTAGCACTGTACAGTTTGTATGTTTTATGGCCAAATAAATAATGATAATTATGAAAATATATCAAAAGGGTAGGAGCCTGATTATCAAACTACTAGTGTCCAGTAGCATTAACATTTACAGTAACTTTGTCATCCAATGGTAAATATGGAGAAAAAAATGAAAATGCAGATAATTGAATACCTCTTTAAAAGTTCACTTATTTCATGCAAAATTAAATCATTCAAACCATTTGTGAGTGATGCTCTTGATGAGTACACATCGGGATTTTTAATATGCCTAACTCTCAAGTGCAGTAGAAAAGATACCAAATAGCTAAAAATAAGGCTCATTCTGCTACTACTTGAATATATTTCTTTTAAAAGACAATTGAAAAAAAAAAGAATATCACGACCACTTCAAGAGTGAGTCTTTTCCCTGATTTTCTATTAGAACTAGAAGCACTGCAATCATGTCTGTACAAAAGTATAAAATCTATCATAAAATATAACAGAGTTGTATATTTCCTTTCTTTACATTGACCTACATTTCTTTCTGTTGAATGTAGCTGAAGATTGATTTTTAATATCAATAGATCGTCATTACTGAAAGAGATGGAACATATTATAAACCAGATGATACGGAATGGTAAAGGGGAAGGGGCTGAATATGCATTAAATTGCAATTTGATGGTAATTTTCAAACTTTGATATCTCCGAAGGTGTTTTTTGAAGTTGGTCAGACACATTCTGACACAAACTTTACTATACAAAAAGACCCCCCCTCCCCCCACTAAAAAAAGAACGATACAAAAAATTACAAATCATTCTCTTTTATTGTAAAATGACCCATGAGATTATGAATTCAACTTGTGAGTGTGGGGAGGATCAGACGATGCAACACCTTCTGGTCTGCCCCCTCCTACCAGAGCCATGCACTGGAGTCCTTTAACCCCAAAGCCAGATCTTGTACCCTCCAATGGACAGGTCTTGTGTAGTGACCCGACAAGAAGAAGAATGAATTCAACTTCAAACATGAATGCTGAATATTTGTGAATAGATCCTATTCTAAAGGCCTTTAAAATCATATGCAATACAACAGCAAAAACTAGACCATGTGACCACTAGCAACTGCTGATTTAAATGACTTCCAACTCAAACAGATTTGCAATGAGAAAATACAAAATCATATATTTACATATTTGTCTGTGTTGTATGTTTGTTTGTTTTCTGATTACCTTTTGGTTGAACTCAAGCAAATTAAACAATAACTTTGATAAGATGGCTTAACATGTATAACATTTTTTTTTCAGAGAGATAATAAATTATCAGCATTGGATTTGTTTGATCACTTGATATCACAAATACTTTGGTATTCAAGATCAGGGGCCCGTTTCATAAAGGACTTGCAACTGTTGTAACATTGCCATTATGGCAACTACCATGGTAACCTTGATTCTGATCGGCCGCTCAGCCCTGTTACCATGGTAGTTGCCATTATGTCAAAGTTACAACAGTTGCAAGTCTTTTATGAAACGGGCCCCAGGACTTGTCAGAGTACATCTTTGCCCCTATGAAGTCAGTTATCTTATCAACTTGACCGATGGACTGAATATTCAGTATCAGTAAGGAACAAAAGAGGAATTGTACCAAGTTCCTATTTACAATGAGGTATTATATAATTTTTAGCTATTATTATTTGTTTCAATGTTGTTTAATGGGTCAAATATGGCTTTGATGGAATAATTTTAGATATTACATGCTCAAGAAAAAATTTGGCATATCGGTTTTTTAACCATGAAATAACAATAAATTAATAATACCAGCTACTTTTTCCCCAGTTTCAAATAGAAAAGAAAAAGATATCAACAACTTAAGAGTAAACTAATTGTGAAAGCTGCAATCTTCATGGTTAGAAAATTTAATGCTAGGGGTAAGGTTTTCTCCCTGTTTCTACTCAAATATAATATTTGTAATTTGATATTCTCTAAGGATAAAATTTTCATAAATATATACAACAATTAAACAAAATTTGCAAGATTCGTTCAAAAATAATACAACTCTTAATAGTGATCTTAGACAAAGAAAAAATGTTGCATAATCAACCTGGAAGACTACATGATTACAAAAAATCAAATAAAATAATATCATATGCTTCTGTGCATTTTCTTCCTCATACAAAAAAATAAATAAAAAAATACTACTTGCGTCCTGGGGCAAGTTTCACAGAACCAATGAGGTTGAAGTTTGTGTCCATTTCCTCAAAAATGTATGTTGATTGTAATGATGTTTTCTATGAATAGTCCAGTAAGAAACATTAATAATGGTTTGAGAATCAGACCTATGAATATATAATTTGATTATAATATTATAATACCACCCCCCTAATAAGTGCCCCTAGTAAATAACATCATGCTTCCTTTGCAATCTCTTTAATAAAGATCTCTCAACCAAGTTAGCAGAATACAGCTATTTTGTATAATACGCCACACTCTACCCAGGAAAACACTAGACAAGACAATAAATGCATTTTCATGGATGCACACATGTACTAGGTATTTTGCTAGTCAATTGTTCAAATATGATAAGACTACTGGTGAATATCTGAACATTCTCACAAAAATATTGTTCTTCTGTCTATGTTCATAAAAAAAAACATTTGAAAGAGTTAAACTCCAAAGGGGAGAGTGGGAAAAATAATACAGAGTAACAGTACATATATTCTCTTATTTAAAACAAGATGCTTCATTTTACATTTTCAACATTTAACAATATTACTTTTTTTTTTTGGGGGGGGGGGGTAATGGCCCTTTGCCCCCCTCCTCATTTACCCCTGTATGCAACTCTTCTAATCATACTACTCAGGTATTGTTTCATAAAGCTGATGTTATGCATAACTTTACGCAAGACTGGTAACCTTCTATATGAGATACCTCAATACATTATTTGTCTTATCTAATAAAGTGGGGGCGAATTTCCTTTAACCTTAATAATCAATTTTGACAAATAATAAATTTGCATTCAATTTCTTGTTTAAATATCATTCTAATATACAAAGATTAGATTTCATCTTTATAGCTGATGTGAATTAAAATGATTAAGAATCTGACTTGATAGGAGGGTGTTTCATAAAGCTATTCGTAACTTACGAATGACATTACGCATGACTGGTGACCTTTCTTGTGCTAAATTATATATCTCAATAATAGCTGACTTTGCAATTTGTAATTTTACAAACAACTTTATGAAGCATCCGCCTGGTTACCAGTCATGTGTGAAGTCATGTGTAACTTAGAAATACATGTAACCTTATGAAATATAGCCCTTGTATACTTTCATCTTAAGGTAAATCATCAATAGCAGTTTACTAATAAGCGATTGTTAGAACTATAATTGTTAGAACTATAATTATAATCAATGCACTTTTTTCCAAAATGTAGACGGATTAATCTTGATTTATATTGCATTCTACCTTATGCATAGAGATCAATTTGCTTGCTTATACATCTACATGGGAAGCTACAACTATGTGTATAACATTTAGATACAATATCAAATTTGATTCTACCTGTACTTTGTCTCACAATATACTCATAATAGAATTACAAGTTCAAGTATGAATACAATAGAAATATATTTTCAAGGTGATGGATAAAAATATACAAGTATCACATAAATTCTGGGGTAAATTTGGGGGTAATACAGTATTCTGAAAACAGGGTTATTGTATCTAGGGTTGCACAATATCATATGGGTGGGTATTTGATTATCACTAACTGTAAAAACCAAAATATGGCAATATGGCAAGGTGTGGAGATGAGATAAAAATATTGGTAGAGATTAGAGAATTAAAATCTTATTTATACCCTTTGTCTGGGACCCCAGAGAGTTAGATTGGGTTATTAAAGATAATGTATGTGCTTTATAGCATTTCAAAGTAGATTTCTTGTGTGAAACACTTTAAATCGTGGAGTCAGTATGGTCTATTAATTGAAGTTTCAATATCTTAATACAATATCTATATTGTACAGCCCTAGTTATATCTTTTAAGGATGAAAGAGAGTATTATAATCAATAACTTAACAGCTGGACTTGAGAATCAGTTAAAATGACTTTGATAAATACAATGACAACCCAAACAAAAGAAAAAAAAAGAGATACGATCAGCAGTCTTGAACCCAATGTCACAGTTTGCCTAGGTATTATTTTCCAATGCAAAACTGCTTTCAGAATACTGCAGGTCAGATTTTGATGGGCAATTCTGGGCAATGTATCCATTACAACATAATTTCATTTTTTTTCCATGCCTTTTATCTTAGAATTCAAATCAAATTTACTCCCCGAGTCTGATGTGATCATCAATTTACCAGAATTCTAATGCAATTATGGTGACAAATGCACCTTTAAATCATACGGCTTAAAGGATGAACCATTGATTGCACAGAATTGCCCTTATAACAAGTAACACATTACAAATATTCTTCATCCCTGTATTTTTCAGAGATAATTCATGAAGTGTTAATAATTTGACAATCCACAAATACAAATCTAAAATACAGCAATATTGAATATATAATCCAAAAATATCTTGTGTATAATCTCTGCCATGTTTAATATTACCAACTTCAGTAGTTTTTTAGTACAATGACATGATAGCTCTTTGTTGTTGGACGGTAAAGAATAAGCCTGACTAAAAAAAAATGCAGCTCTAGTACTGGGTGGATTTATGTAGTTCTGCAATATCTAATGCCTGCTGTAAGACATTTGGTATACATGTATAGACCTTTACTATCTAACACCTGTTGCCATAGTACTTGGATGAAAGTCTTATACTATATAGACATAACACCATTCTCTTTAATGGTAGACTGGTGCCATGTAAAACCAGTAGCCAAAGTATTTATATATTTCTGTTATCTTCTTGTAAAACTGGTCACCACAGCACAAGGTGTGTATTCCTGTGCCATCTAAGCCATGTCGCCACAGTACTTGGTGTATAGTCCTGTGCTACCTGATAACACATGTAGCTATGGTAATCTCTGTAATGGTAGTCTGGAGTTATCTCAAACCAGAAGCCAGTACAGTCCTTTGCGATTCAACACCAGTCGCCATAGTATCGGCGTATATAGTCCTGTGCTTTCTAAAACCTGTAGCCATAGTACTCGGTGTAACGGTAGTTCTGCGCCACCTCAAGTGCCTTGGCCAAGTTTCGTGACTTGCGAGATTGGCGAGCCCTCTTCTTTGTTTCCAGGGCCTCAGCACGGCTCATGGACCGGGCCTCTCGAAGACCAGCCTTCTTGGACTTCTTCCATCTAATAGCAAAACAAAATTAAAAGATAATTACAACAAATGTGCTATACTTCTTTTCTGATTAATTCATTTCAAATGGGTCAAATACACTTTCCTAATGGGCTGAATTGCAAGAGTAAAAAATCAGGGGAACCTCATTTAAGTGGTCAATTTGCACACCCTGATCAGTTCTATCAAAGAGTAGATATCTTCAGTTCTCTTTTTGCCTCCCTGGCACGTGATGCCGAACAAAATAATAATCAAAATGATTTGTCTCACCCTGTAGGAATGCTATTAAAATGGTTGGTGAGCATTATTGAACCATATATGTATGAGGTTTTACAATAATTAATCCACAGAGGTAGCGTAGCTCAGTTGGTTGGACGGGTTAGAGCGCCTGTTTTGGATAAGATCGTATGATTTCAATATGAATGGGTTTGAGTCCCGCTGTAAAACCTATAGCACTGTGTGTTGTTGAGCCTCATTGCTGTATTCAGTGCAGGTGTGAATGCAGTTGGAAAACAGGATGCAACGTTGGCCCCGTGTATATGAGAGTCAAAACCTCTGCATGTTACAACCAATACACTATTCATCAAATGAAGGGTGTTCACCTAGTGAACTGCACCTGTTGATCCCCAACAAACAGTACAAATATACATACACCAAAATGTGGTCTTCACTGAAACAGAAGAAGAAGAAACTTACTCCCTGAAAGCCCTCTCACAATCTTCTCTGCTGCGCATGAAATAGGCCTGCTTCTGCTCCTCTGATAGCTGCTGTTTGACGTTAGATTCTGTTCTTTTCTGGTTCTTTTTCCTCTCAAGCCAAGCTTTAAATGCCTCCTCTGGAAACCTCTCCTCCTGATGCAAATATTAAAGCAAGATGGAGAAAACCAAAGATCCATGGTATTTCAATATTTCAAGTTTTGCAGTTTTCATGATAAGGAAACTCTTTATTGAATCACAATAGGTTGCAACAATAGAAAATCACAAGAACAAATAGAGGAATCAAACCTTGCTTAAAACATGAGAATAAACACTAAGATATATCTAATACCTCATAACAGAATGAGACACTAATGGGTGGGTAACATTATACAGATATTGCCTACCTAGAGTTTGAATATAACATAATTCATATCCCCGACGGAGTTATATTTTTCCCAAGAGATTTTGTTTTGCCCGAAACGCGCAGCGCTGAGGGAAAATATTCATCAGAGGGGAAGTTATTTATTAAAAAGATGGACGAGGCAATATCTGTTTATATATTATTTAGTCCATCATGTAGATTCGCCATCAGAGACTGCATTTGTCACCTGGTTTTATGATAAACCTAAAATTCTTGCTGTAGCTCTGATCCATCTACGTCATAACAGAGATATTTTGGAAAAATACAGCAAGCGCACTCTTCATGCAAACGACACATAAACATTAACACATACATCAAGTAAACTACCTGATTACGAAAGTCGTAAAGCAGCGATTGACATCACCTTAGTGAATATAACACCACAGTTATATTCACTGCGGTGACGTCAAAACCTAGAATATAACAAATGCAATCTTCGCAGCTATGGTCACGTGATGGCGTATTGACCTATCACTGATTCGAATCTACAAAACAATACTGATCAGGATGAGCATATATACATGTAACTGATTTGTGTAATTATGCAAATTTCCAAAAATGTTGTAGCTTTTTTATTTCACATCCGATTTTGATGATCTTTCAACATTATGGATATTAAATTTCTCTATTTATTCAAATCATTTTCTTTAGGCATAGACTTGGCCTTTTAGTGAGATTAACAGCATTGGCGTGTGGAATGTTCATCCTACCTTGTTTTCAAGTTCTGCCCTTTTTCTGTCCCTCTCTTCCTTCTTCTGTTGAGTGATCTCCTCCTTCTTCTTCTCCACCCAAGCCTTGAAGATTGATTCTGACAACTCTTCTTTCTCCCTTTTCTCCTGTTCTTCTCTTTCTTTCTCCTCCTTCATCCTCTGCATCTTAAGGCGAGCCTGCTCTCGTCTGAACTCCTTCTGCTCCGGCGTCATGCCATACTTGGAACGGGGGTTCCCGAAAGGCTCCTCGTAGATCGCCCCGTGACGATCTTGTCGATCGTACTCCTTCTGAGTTTTAGCCGACATGGCTCGTCGGGGTGATGGCTTCTGGTTTCCGACCCTAGCCCCACCTCCAGTAGCTGTTGACGGGCGTGGTTTCTGAGGGGGCCTGGGCTGCACTGCTGGTAGTTGAGAATTACTGTTTGATTGCCTAGGACTCTCCTGTAACCCAAGAAATTGCCTTTCCTCTGGACTGAGGTCATTGACATGCACATGATAGAACTTCCCACCACGCTCCACAAGCACAAATTCTTCTTCCCCTTCTCCCTTTGTTGCGTTCATCTCCTCTCCCTGCCTGTTGTTTTGGCCTACCAGTCTATTGTTCTGTACTTGAGGCCTAAAAGTCAATCTCTCCACTTCCACATCATTTGGATCACTGCTGCTGCTCGCATGAACACCACCACTATTGGAACTATTGACGGTCCCATCAGGTGCATCATATGGCAGTGTGTCCTTCTGATTGTCCTGGGGAGTGGCACCATCCTCTGAGCTTTCATGCCTGTTAACAACTGGATGTTGAGCAACCGGATGATCAATAACCTTACTTTGTTCAGTAACACCAGTGTTTGTATCACTTGGCTTTCCAGAATCATCCTCAGTCCTATTTGGGAGAGATTCTGAAGGACTGGGAGACACCAACTCAATGTCCTCTTGTCCACTACTACTACCAATATGCTTCTCCGCTTCAACACCTTCCTGCCTTTGTTCAGCAACTGCATCTCTGTTCATCCCATTTTCTGGAGTACCCCAACCTTCCCGTACTGCTTGGGGCGTATCCAACCCTTCATCATTCACAGGCACTGATAGTCCATCCTCTTTGCTCTCCTCTTCTTTCTCTCCCTCTTTCTTCTCCTCTGGATATTCTTCAGGTGGAACAGCCATGCTAATGACATTCTCCGGGAAGTTAACTTTCCTGTTTTTCTTTTCCTCGATGGGACCCTCTTTGGCCAACTCCTCATTGAGTTGCTTGACACGTGCAGCGATGTCATACTCTGGACCCATGTCATCTGGAGACGTAGAGTCCATCTCTAGTTCCTCTCTGAGTTTTCTAAGCTCTTCATCAATCTCCCTCTGCTGGGCATCAAGTCTCTTCTCCTTCTCGTCAGGTGACTGTTCAAATATTGAAGAAAAAAAGAGGCAAATTTGAATTGGAGCAACGTTATCAAACTTACAATCAAATAATTTTTAAGATTATACACTTCATTCTAATCTATAAAAATTCATTTCAAATGGTCACAATAAAAATCAAAATTATCAAAAATATCCCTCTTTTTTAAAACTTCCAGATCCAATTACCTGTTTTATAATTATATGACTTTTTCTTTCCTTTTTCTATTTGTAAGCAAAAAAAAACCCAAACACTTATGCCAGAGTAATAAATTCCAGCAAAAAGTCTCAAAACTGTTTTTTTTTAGAATTCCATTTTTGATTGTTAATAGTAATTTTCATGAACCGGAGCTGTAGTCTGGAAAGAAAAGCATCATCAATTCATTTTTTTTGCAGGGATACTCTCAACACTTTGTGGTGGTGTTAATGTTACATTGAAAAGAAATAAACAATCCAAAAATATTTAATTTCCAAAAAGTGAATGAAAAATCAATAACACTTCGAAAAAAAAATTATCTTTTGCATTGATGTTTATAGTAATATTCTGAACAATTATCCACATAAAAACTCTAACGTGAAACACCAAATGCGGTATACAGAAAGAGTAGGCCTACGCTATATTCAAATTTTGACATACTGAAGAATACAATGAAGAACTCTTAATTCAGCAAAATTAATGTGGCCATGTGCTCATAAAAAAAAACAATAATCCAGCAAAAGTAATAAGCTAAAAATTAAATTGGCCTTTAAAGGTTGGAGTTTGCATACAATAAAGAGGCAGCTCTCCGCATAAAAATGCTTGATTGATATTGCACTATTGTCTATTGTCCGTGAAAGGGTGACATATGAAATTGCTTGCCATTAGGCATTAGACCATATCTGCGATCTAAATTAATTTATACTAGTGCTGTCATAAGGTTGCTATGGTAACAGAGAATGCCCTTGGTGATAGTTGATAAACACACATACAGTATTCTGGAAAATGTTTTTGCATGTCAGCGTGAGAAAAATGCTCTTTTTCACAGGTGATGGTGTTTGCTATTAATGGGTGAATGATAAATCATAGTTTCTTGGGTCACTATTAAAATATTAGAAGAGTTACATGTAGTTTCCCTATGAAGTGTTGCACTTTGCACTTGTAAAACATTTACAGGGGGTGTTGTACATGCAATTAATGGCAAATAATGAGTGTTGATGTGAATAATGAAAGGAAAAAATGAAACTTGTCGCATCTTTTCTTCTTGTGATATACATGTCATGATCAACCAAAAATTAATACATTTATAATTAAAAATAGGGACTTTAATGGTATACTGTACGGTACATGTAGGCCTACATTATAACAAATCACATCAATTTGATCTTTTCAAACAGAGAGTGCAGAAACGTAAGGGAAAAAAGATAATGATCAAACATAGAAAAAAAATAGTAATATACATTGAACATCAGTAAACACAACAGTGAAACCCACATATATTTTCAGTATTCTATCACCTGTCTTTGTCTGTAAATATACGCAGTGTAATATCTTATCATCTATAATGTTAAGTTTTTGCCCATCCTCACATCCCAGGGGGGGCAGTCAAATATATTGCTGTACACACGAGTGACCAAAAAACACGTTTAAAGGGGTGTTTTTTTAGTTTTGGACGCCGGTATACTTGTTAAGGGTATCAAAAACACAGATTTTCAAAAAAAGGGGTAGTTTTGAAAGACTGGTCAATGGTCGATCAATCGCAGGCTCAAACGTATTTAGGGAATTTTTTTTTTCCAAAGCTTTTTTTTAAAGACTAGCCAAATGTGTTTAGGGTATGTTTTTTTTCCCAAGCTTTTTCCCCGGGGTCATATTCTGGCGACAACTTGTTTAGGGGCCAAAATGTGTAAATAAATCCCGCGAAAAACTTGTTTAGGGGGTTATTTTGCACACAGAGAAAAACTCGTTTAGGGGGTGTTTGGAAATAATTTGGCCACGCGTGTGTACAGCAATACACTGTACATTTGACTGCCCCCCCCCCCCCGCCTCACATTTTGAAGATGAAGTGTTGATACTCTTATTTCCATGGCAAGTGGCAACACAATATAATCACATACTATAAATATAAACCACAGTATGGATCCTTGACTGTACATGTATTTGGAACAAAAGCTGCATGGCAGTGCATGCATTATTTGTAGAAGCAGCTATGCTTCCCAATGCTCCCAAAAACCAATAGAACTCCTTTGACTCAATAAAAGCAATTGAAAATCAGCTATTGTCTGGCTAGCTTATTGAGTGCTGGATTAAAAGCCTGTTTTCAGATGCTTTACAAAGGGAGCGATAGTGGAGGCATGGTGATCCTTTGTGTTCTCTTTTGTGTGGACTGTCTCTCTTTCAGTTTACAGGACAATGTTGATGATAAATGATGAGAATTTTAATGTGAGTCATACTGGGTACTATATAATATATGTACAATGTGCAATATGTACATGTATACATTCTTAGAAATAACATCGAGACATGGCTGCATTATGCTGAATGTACATGAAGAGCTCAATTCAATTCAATTTCAATTCAATTCAAGGTTTATTAAAAACATGAGTCGCAGCCAAATGGCTGAATTGGTCATGTATACAAAGTAAAAACAATTAAAAGACTCATTACATATTTCAAACATTAAAAAGCAGTAACCTTTGTAAGAACTGACATGAGAAATATGTGTATAGACATAAATTCTACCTTGTAGTTGTAAGACTAAACTAAGACTGAGTAAGACTTGTAATGTTAGAGTACTGTAGGCAATGAAAATTTATATACATGTACAAAGGATGAGGAAAAGGTAAATAGTAGACTTGTTAAGAGGTTGAACGCTGCATTTTTGAGTACAAATGTCCCACTTGGCACAAATGTTCCTTGAGTCAAAAGAAAAAGATTCATCCAAAGAGACACGCTGTATCTATGCAAATAAGCAAGTAATTTGCATAAATTTGCATATTATGTCGATATAGTAAAAACAAGTATTTCAGAATATATATTTAACCAGAACTGCCCTAAAATTGGAAATAAAGACTTAGGGTAAGAAAGGGAAGAAAATTGTCATAAAATAATTGGGATATCCTTGTTTATTATTACCTAATTTACATAAATTATGCAAATTATAATTTAAAACAGAGTATTTTTTCATGAATCCTGAACTGCTTTAAAAAAACAGCAACTAATACACAATGTCAACATTCTACATGAAAGAGAATATATTAGCGAAAACATCGATATGCTTCATGACAGTATTAGTGTCTTAATTTGCTTAGAAAGAGGGCAAATATGTCAAAATGTATGACGTGATATTGCGCTAAAACGAGACCAAAACAACCTCTATGTCACAGTCACACTCACGAATCGGACAATAAAGCGATCAATGGTATGTCATTCGAGATAACACAATCTCAACACAATAGCTTCCATCGGCTTCTCGTATCGCTTTTGTTGGTGTGTCTGCCACACCGTAATCAATGATACATACGGACAAAATGCATTTCGGTATCGGTAAAACACTATTAATTTTGTTTTATTTGTTTCTAATTTGTTTCTCTTGGAAAATGTACAGGAGACATTGCTTTGCAGGTTACTGCTTTGATGAAACTCTGGCACATGAATCATGACGAATGTATCCTACCTCAATCCATATTTTAACTTTATTAAAATATATATCTTTTTGGAGACCCCGAGGTGGCAAAACTGCATCCCCCTGCATTCCCGCCACTTTACAAAACCAGTTTGACTTGTATAATCGACTTGGAAAAGACAGATGTATGAGACATCAGTCAACATGTTTCCTGAAGAATTTTTTGTTTTGTTTATTTAAGCCTACGCCCACGGGAGCCCTCCGAATTTACCCCATCCCCTCTCCGTATTTCGACTAGGATACCCTCTCCCTTTTTGGTTTTATGTATTCAAAAATAGTTTATTGTCTTTAGAACTCTTAAAAGATTACTTTTGTTTGTATTGATATCTTGGAATAGATTGAGGAGAAAATACTCTACAACTGACATGTAGAAGAGCTGTGGTACATTGAAGAACAGCCACACAGCCCTTTATTGATTCCACTCTATGTTAAATTTAAATATTTTTAGAGCCCAATCGGAAGAAAGATGCATTTCTACTACACAAAGTAAAGCCTCTTTGCATTCTCCTCTTGAAAAAAAAACCAAACAAACATAGAAGGCATTGTTTTATATCTCATAAAATAAATTCGTGTACGTGACGGTGGCCTGTCGAAGTTGCCCAACCCTTTATTTTGTTTTGACAATATATATTTAGAATATCGTCTAAATGAAACCCTCATCTGGAAAAGGGCACTTATTAAAGGCAGCATCTACATTATATAGAGGAGGCCCTGGCACTGGGAAGAGGGGGCTGAAGCTTGTTAAATTTCTTCGGACCAAAATTTTACATTGAAACTTTTTTGCTTTTCAAATTTACATCAAGAAATTTAACAAGCAAATAAACAAAATGGACTGCACTACAAAATTAAGGGGTTTTTTTTGGTAACGTTTCTTTTTTTCGTTTTGTCACATCTGCCAGAATTCCAGGGGGTGCTGTCTATGGAGAATAACACACGCAGCACAGCCCCCCCCCCCTTCAGAAAAATCTTGCGGGTGCTTCAGCCCCCGCTTCCAAGTACCAGGGCCTCCTCTATATAATGTAGATGCTGCCTTTAATAAGTGCCCTTTTCCAGATGAGGGCTTCATTTAGACGATATTCTAAATATATATTGTCAAAACAAAATAAAGGGTTGGGCAACTTCGACAGGCCACCGTCATGTACACGAACTTATTTTATGCGATATAAAACAATGCCTTCTATGTTTCTTTTTTCAAGAGGAGAAAGTAAAGAGGCTTTACTGTGTGTAGTAGAAATGTATCTTTCTTCCGAATGGACTCTAAAAATATTTAAATTTAACATAGAGTGGAATCAATAAAGGTGTATTTTAGAGCTTACGTGTGGCTTTTCCTCAATGTACCACAGCTCTTCTACATGTCAATTGTGGAGTATTTTCACCTCAATCTATTCCAAGATATGAGTTCTAAAGACAATAAACTATTTTTGAATACATAAAACCAAAAGGGGAAAGGGTATCCTAGGCATGCTCCTGTTGGGTTATAGCCTTTACTGTGCTAGAGCATTATTACAAACTGCAAAACAACAACAATAATAATAATAATAACAATAATAATAATAATAATAATAATTTTAATGATAATAATAATATTAATATAGATAAATATGAAATATAGATATAAAAGTTACTTTATTATACCAAAAACGCAATTTGCCTTGCCGGTGGCTTTAAAACACGATATTTTTTTTATTTAGTGTCGAAATACAGAGAGGGGATGGGGTAAATTCGGAGGGCTCCCATGGACGTAGGCTTAAAAAAAAACTATCTTCTGGAAACATGTTAACTGATGTCTCATACATCTGTCTTTTCCAAGTCGATAATACAAGTCAAACTGGTTTTGTAAAGTAGCGGGAATGCCGCGGGGAATGCAGTTTTGCCACTTCGGGGTCTCCCAAAGATATATATTTTGATAAAGTTAAAATATGGATTGAGGTGGGGTACATTCGTCATGATTCATGTGCCAGAGCTTCATGAAAGCAGTAACCTGCAAAGCAATGTCTCCTGTAAATTTTCCAAGAGAAACAAATTAGAAACAAATAAAACAAAATTAATAGTGTTTTACCGATACCGAAATGCATTTTGCCCGTATATACCATAGATTACGGTGTGGCAGACACACCAACAAAAGCGATACGAGAAGCCGATGGAAGCTATTGTGTTGAGATTGTGTTATCTCGAATGACATACCATTGATCGCTTTATTGTCCGATTCGTGAGTGTGACTGTGACATAGAGGTTGTTTTGGTCTCGTTTTAGCGCAATATCACGTCATACATTTTGACATATTTGCCCTCTTTCTAAGCAAATTAAGACACTAATACTGTCATGAAGCATATCGATGTTTTCGCTAATATATTATCTTCCATGTAGAATGTTGACATTGTGTATTAATTGCTGTTATTTATAAAACAGTTCAGGATTCATGAAAAAATACTTTGTTTTAAATCATAATTTGCATAATTTATGTAAATTAGGTAATAATAAACATGGATATCCCAATTATTTTATGACAATTTTCTTCCCTTTCTTACCCTTAGTCTTTATTTCCAATTTTAGGGCAGTTCTGGTTAAAAATATATTCTGAAATACTTGTTTTTACTATATCGACGTAATATGCAAATTTATGCAAATTACTTGCTTATTTGCATAGATACAGCGTGTCTCTTTGGATGAATCTTTTTCTTTTGACTCAAGGAACATTTGTGCCAAGTGGGACATTTGTACTCAAAAATGCAGCGTTCACCCCTTTTTTTGCAGTTAACAAGTCTACTAAAATTAAGAATGATAAAAACAAAATAAGTAAGCTGTAAAAGATCAATAAAAATATATGGATATTTAAAAAGAGTTGATTTCCTCATTCATGAAAAAACTTGATATTGCAAGTAGGCTGGTATTGCTTTCAAGGTGTTTATATAACCTGGCAGTGTGTTTTAATGACGAGTCTACATGTCTTTTCTCTATAAAGGGTTTATAACAATTTCTTTACCATGTTGTGTTTATAATTATTATTAAACAAAAATTGCAAAATACAATATACAGTGTAAGATGCAAACATTCTCATTGATTATGTGACTCTCACACTCCCAATGTATAATAATTAATAATAATACCTTGGATAATACCTTGGATGTAGGCACTAAAAGTCAATAAACTTATTTGCCTCTCGATGACTTCTCATGAAGAATTCCAAATACTAACTATAGTAGTGCTTTAAAGAAAATTTCATAATTTTCCTTTGAACACTTCCCAATATATTTGTCCCAGCATACATGTATGACCAAAATAATATGAAGGAAAAAATACAATGAGGAATCATTCATAAAATGTATAGACTGATAGTCAAATTTTAAAATCTGCAATGTTGTAAATTTTAGAGCAATGTTGTAAAGGTTTAAATAAAAGACAGGGATTTGAAACATGATTTGATTGTAAAACCTGTACCAATGAGAATCACTTCATAGAATTCTTTAATTTGGGTGGTGGCAGATAGGAAAGTTTCAGATGTTTCCTTAATTATAATATGATTCTAGACACTCATACTGCCATAAAAATATAAACTAAACCAGCTTTTCAGCTCAGTTTAACTCATTTGCCCATGTGCTTCATCAGGGAATGTACATGCATGAATCATATTATTTACAACATAAATAAAAGATGGAAACCAATCTAAAGATATTACATGTAACTGAATAATTACAATTGGTAAAAGTCACCATTTTGACTTCCAGAGAGTGCCTAAATGACAGTTTATCTCATCAACTGAAACCAAAAGGTGATTATTTGTGATTTATTTGTACTTTATATTCCACATTGGCAATATATGTACATGTAGTTCATCCTCTGCTGGCTGCGGACCACTTTGCTTTTAGAGCGTGTCTTTATTGCACTCATTGTTCACTCTATGGTATAAAGATAGTACAGTGTAACAAACCTTTACCAAAGATAATATTCAGTGCATTACTCTTTTTGCACATACATGTAGGCCTACTCCAGAATATTTTTTTTGGTTGCATAATCTAAATTAACTGGAGAGATCATCAAAAAGAGCAGAATATCACCTTGTATTTGATGGGATAATCTTAAATATATCACTTGAAACACTTTTCATCAATCAGACAGAAACTATCTAATCATGGAATATAAAAATGAACCAAGGGTCAAGAGAAAGGCAATCGCATCCATGGTTAAAATTTTTATTGAAAAAAAGAAAAAAAAAAAAAAAGAGGAAGCCTTTGAAAATCTGTTGCTATTGGGTATGATGTGAAAAATACACTGTATGTAGTCACACCAGTCACTTTTAGGTTTTCACCTTTTTGGAAAGAAAAATCATCACATGCTTTATTCAGTTACAGACCTCCAGGTAACATATATGTAGATGTAGTTCACTCTAGATACATGTACCTAAACCATTTATTACTGACAAAAGCTCTTGACAGACTAGGTTGCATTCCCCCCCCCCCCCCCCCCGAGAACTGGTTCTTACCTCGGACTCATCTTTCCCCACATCTTCCAGCTCTTTGTCTATCAGTCGTTCCAACTCCTCCTCTGTCTGAGGTTCTCCTGGCTGACTAGTCTCATTGGTTGCATCATCGTTAGAATCTGGGATGCTCGGAGTCATGGTTCTCTCCTCACCATTTTCCTCCATTGTTTATCATTACATGCAGCTAACATCTGGTGTTTAAACAAGCTAGAAAATGACCATTCTTCACCAAATGACGTAATTATCTGGTTACTTCTGTAAATGAAATATACATATATAAGTCAAATTTTAAATTCTATCATGTAAATATATTCTATTTTATAAGTATTATGATTAATTTGTTTTGTACCATTTAGCTTAGTCTTATTCTAAAAAAACATGTTTTATTTTCATATATATTAAAGTATTTTTAAATTTATTCTTCTTCAATTGTGAGTACTGCTTAAAAGGTGCAAGAGATGTTAAAAACATTACATACATGTACATGTACATGTCTAGTATGAAACTGCAATTCAGAAAAAAACAATTTTTTTTTTACAGTGATAGACTACATGTAATAGAGTATTTTTTATCAACATATCACATTCAATATTTTGAATTTTCGATAACAAAAACGTTTGATATATACATTACCATTTATAAACTTTTATTTTTCACAATACATGTACTATTTGATGCATGCATGTTGAGAAACCGAGATCCAAAAATGATGATCTATTATTTTAACGAACAAACAAACAGTCCCCACAACATTCAGACACATCTGCATTCCTAACGTACATCAATAACTAAAAATCTGTTTGTTACTTTAGATCTCTGCCCCAGGCCAAACTACTTTTGAGATTAATGTTACCGTACGTTTTTCTTCCCTTTTTGCTTTTCCATGAAATAGGGGGCTTACATGTGCCTTTCGAATCCAATGTCATGAATCTATTACATTACAGATGTGTTTTCAATTCAATTCAATTCAATTGTTTCACTTTCCACATTCAATTTCAATTTCATATTAAACAATTGTATAACAATTGACATAGTAACATATAATCACAATTGAAGTATATACAAAAATTTATAACAATATAACATTACAATAGACAATTATCAAATTGAAATATCAATAATTGATGCCTCGTTCCAAGGCTACAGTTAGCATCTGGCGCTACGTAAGTACATGTATGTATCGTGTGTGTGATGCGTTGTTACTTAAAGATAACACTACAGTTAGTATCCATGCTCTCATAATCGATTATGATTGTGTAGGACTGTTACTTTGACATTTGGTTTCCTTTAATAGTTTAGTTATTTACAGTTCAAGCTTTGGTATTATCATAATACCAAATAATTATGAGAAAATAATAATTATGAGAAAAACAGAACACATTCGAAATTGAAAAGCAACAAAGGTACAAGAAATGAGAGAGAAAGGGACAAGACAATAGAACTTCCACAACATTAAACAAACCTAAACATCTCATTCTCTGATGCAAAAACAAAAAACTTTCATGTTTTACTTTAATAGTTTAAGCATTATTTTTAAACAAAATTCTTTGTATCAAGCTCGCGGCGTGGCGCAGTGCAGCAGCTGGACGCTGCGCTGAGTGCAAGCCAGCAAAGAGTGAAGAGACACTAGCACTGCGCATAAATTCTACCTTGTAGTTGTAAGACTAAACTAAGACTGAGTAAGACTTGTAATGTAGAGTATGTACTCATACTCATAACTTATTTAAGAAAATAAGAGCGCATTTGATTTTGATTGGCCAATTAAAAGGGAGTTAATTGAGTGCTAATAGTAATAGAGTTTCCAGAATACGAACTTGGAGGTCCAATAGTGCTCTATTATTTAATCTATGACTATGAGGAAAGTTATGAGACTTTTCAGAATACCCCCCCCCCCCCCTCGCTATCTAACTTGGATCTAGGCCTACATGAAAATTTCTATGTGGGACTTAAATAATGATCTGAGACTAGACATTGGCATTGCTTGGCACTACAACTACAAGTACAACTACAAGGAAGACTAGATCTGACTAGGCCTATATATCGCACAATGTCGCGATTTTCTACACCAAAAAATCACAGAAAACCATGCATAATTACTGAAAATACAGCCTGCTCTCACCTTTCAAGTAATTTCAATGATTTTATCCTGTCAATAGTCCAAGAAACGTTCGGAAATCAAGTTAATCTTGGTCGACATTTGCACAAATTTCACTCCAGTCCACACACAATCTTGGTATCTATGCGGTTTGCGTATTGTTTATGGAGCAACCATATAAAATCTGGAGCGAGCGATCGAGAGAGCTCGCAAGAGAGGTCGCGATTCGACCAATCAATTAGCGGATTAGTTTACTTATCCAGACTCATACTCGATTACGAGTATATTTATAGTCTAAACAATTTACAAAGTATTACAGATATCATTATGACCAGAAGAATAATAAAAGATTGATATATATGAAATTTAATCTATAGTTTGATTCTTCCTGATAATTTCGTTTAATTGTTTTAAAAAAATCTATTTCCACATTTAAGACATTAAGGTCTTTAAGCGTAGACTAAATCTGAGGCGGCTTTCTGATTTGTAAATTATCGCACTGCCTACTATATTTTGAGCAACTCAGAAAATTGTATTCAAAGAAATTATGAAAACTATTGAGAGCAACCATTTAGGCCTTATTATTATCATCATAAAAATCACAAATCAAAATACAAAATAAATCAATGAAGAGGATTTAGATCTGCAAAAAAAGTATGAACCCAATTACCGAGTGATGGATCAGTCTCCCAGAAGATGTAGTTATACTGCTTGTTCTGTGATTGCATTTAAGAATAGACTGGATAATCATTGGGAGAAGATTGCCTATGATTTTGAGTGATTTTCGATCCTCGTGTGTTTTTCATGGAATTTTTTTGCTGTCTATGATACCCCTGCCATCCCTCCCTGCCAACATAAGTAGCGCATCTAATTTTGTCTGAAGGAGAGCAGCAATAGACATTCTACTTTGATCGATGAACAGGCTTAGTCCTACAACATCGTTAGAGTAAACTAAACTAACTAAACTATATAGCCCAAGTCCACAGCCAGGATATTCTGCGGCGCCGGTTCTAAATTATAAAAAGTGAACTTTCTAGTTTATGATCAGGCTCGCATGTAGTGTTCACGTTTGTTACTTGCCGGGGCGGATCGAGCTTTCCCAAATATAGGAGGGAGGCGGAAAAACTTTTACCCCGATCGGTAGCTAAAAACTAACCAAAGACTGATTTTTTAAAGGCAATATTTTGTAATGCATTGGTGTCAAATTGTTTTTATCATGAGTTCTGTATTTAGTTCAAATTTTGTTTGATTTTAGAAAGAGGCAAGCCATCCTTTTTATTCCTTTCCTCTCTCATGCCTTCAAGTGTTTTAATGGTAAGGTGTTGTTTGCCTGTAATATGCGGATTATTTCTTTAAGCGGATGGAAGATGGAAAAGGTGATTGTGGTATTTTTCCAATTTGGGTTGCATGTACTTTTGGTATTATTTCAATTGTTGTGTATGTCGTTCATATTTAGGAATTAGTGCACTTTTACTCAGTATGGATGGTAAATTATGATATATGTACTTTTATTCTGTTGATATGACAGTGCATTGGCAAAGTTGATCTGTTACTGTATTGAGCATTTTTCAATTTTTACAGATGGAATTTATATGAAGGCCTGTTTACATTCCTGTTGTTGTTTTAGTTTTGTTGCTTTGCATGCCTCAATTATAGTTGAGGGTGCTATGGTTGAAGTCATGATTTTATGGCCAAACTGTAATTTTGTGTATAACGATCTATTTAGATTTTCGGTTGATAATTGCAGTAATTCAGAAAGTTAACAGAAGGGGGAAATATACACTGTAAAAAATGTGGTGTTAAAACTGACACCAGTTGGTGTCAATAGAGGACCACACCCTGAGGTGTTAAAATTACACCCTAGAGATTGAACATAACACCAAAGAGTGTAAATGTAACAGCCAAAGGTGTTGTAATAACACCTATAGGTGTAAAACTCACACTGTCAATTCAACAACGGTGTAAAATAACTGGTGTGGTCCGGCTCTATGTACACCGGTTAACACCACAGTTTTTGCTGTGTAGGGAAAGAAACAGCGATCACGCCATTGTGGATTACTACCCTCTGTTGTTTAGTCATGTATGTGTTTGCCCCTTTTGGCTAGCTCTAGCTCTGTGAGAGGTAACAATGTTAAATACACTTAAGACCCTAATATTACTGTGAATTGACGTCCGTTCATTTAATGGTGTGAACTATTTTCTTACGAACAAGATAAGGCTCATAAAACATGAATAATGAGAGCGCGAAGCGCGAGCCGAAATTTGTAATATAATGACCTGAAAATTGACCTGTCAAGGATTAATTGCAGTGCATGGCTCATAAGGAGGAAACTTTATGATGCGAGAGCGAAGCGCGAGCTGAAATTTTTTTTATATGCAGAACCTAAAGCTTGTCATTCTAAGCACTATCATTTTGTAACCATTGTTAAGATGGGTATCTAACTAAACTGATGCGAGCGACCTTAAAACCAAACAGTTTGAGCACAATTTTAAATAATTGAAAGTACAAGATTTTTTGGGGTAATCAACACCTAAAACGGGTCATTATAAGCAGTTTTGACATTTCTAGCAGGATGCACGTCCCGATGCACGTACATCAGTAAGAGCGCCAAGCGTGATCAGAGAATAATGTAATAATCTGATTCGAGCTGGCTGATAGGTTTTGACAATCAAACTTGAAAAGGGATATTTTGAGAACTTTATGGAATACACAAAGAGAATAGATACCTGACCAGTTGCATACCTTGGGTCGAGGCATGGGGGGGGGGGGCACCAGCAAAAATTTTGAGTCACTTAGTGGGAGCGCGAAGCGTGCTTAAATGCCAGGTATACTGACCTAATAGAGACATTTTCGGTGTGCCATTAAACGGATATGTAACTCACTCATCAAATAACGCGAGTGCAAAGCGCGAGCTGATTTAACAACAATATATATTCAAACTTATAAAGGGACATTATAAGCAACTTTTTGTAATCATGATATGTACCTGTCTCACTAAACAAACATTGCGAGCGCGAAGCGCGAACTGATTTTTTTTCTCTCTATATTGACCCCAAACTGACATTTTAAGGCCTCTTTTAGGAGTTCATGAAGAGCATATACTTGTGTCCAAGCAACATTGGGTATTTCTTTTGGGCTTTTGAAATTTAGACTTGAAGACGGGCATTCTATAAGGCTTGTTTGTGGGAATTCACTAAGACCAGAAGTATATCACTAACTAAATGATGCACACACAAAAAAAAACGGGGAAAGGAGAAAAAGACGGAGAAAGAAAGAGAAACGTAGTGGAGGAAGAAGAAATTATCGTATATATCATTATGCTATATCATATTACATAAGAAATTTTAAATCATGAACATGATACGTATCTAATGAAATGATGCGAGCGCGAAGCGCGAGCTGAAAGCTTTTGAAATTTAGACCTGAAGACGGGCATTCTAAGGTTTGTTTGTGGGAATTCACTAAGACCAGAAGTATTTCACTAACTAAATGATGCACACACAAAAAAAAAAAACGGGGGAAAGGAAAAAAGAGGGAGAAAGAAAAAGAAACGTAGTGGGGGAAGAAGAAATTATCGTATATTTCATTATGCTATATCATATTACATACGAAATATTTTTTTTATAACTTTATATTTCTTAGTAATATGATAAAGCATAATAACATATACAATAATTTCTTCTTCCCCCACTACGTTTCTCTTTCTTTCCCCTTCTTTTTCTCCTTCTCCCTTTTTTTTTGTCCAGCCGATTGGGGGGGGGGGGGGACGTGCCCCCATGCCCCCCCCCCCCGTAGTTACGCCACTGTACCTGACAAATCAAATAACGCAAGCGCGCAGCGCAAGCTGAAAATGTTGATACTGAGACAATACAGAGCACTTTTTGAAAATCAATTCATAAATCAAACAAAATAATGAAAGCTCGATGTCGGAGCTGAAATATTTTTTGTATATTGACTTCAAAACTTGACATTTTAAGCTTCATATCAGCCTAATGAGGAAGAATCTCATGAAGGCCTATCTCGATCATCAAACATGCAATGCGTACGCGAAACGCGAGCGAAAACTTTATATAGTGACATTAAAGGGTTTTTTAAATTTTATTTTCCAAGTCGTCCCCTCGCCTTATTTCATTCACTCGATCTTCTTCATCCTCTTATTTTCTCCTCTCTTTTCCTTTCTTTTTTTAAAATGCCTCCTCCTTTTTTCTTTTGCTCCGCCAATAGGGAGTCCCGGGCCCCTTGGATCCGCCTATGTAAATTTGGCTAGCAAAAAAAAAGGAAAAAAGTTTAACTACAAAATGAAGGTCGTTTTGGTGCCAAGAAATTTGAACAGCCAAAAAAAAGGGTTTCAACACAAAATGTTGGTAATTTTCCATACATTTCTCATATGTGACACACCAACCAGAATTCCAGGGGGTGCTGCCTATGGAAAATAATACACGCAGCACCCCCGCTTCCCAGGTCCATGTGAATTTGGCGCCCCAGCTAGGACAAACATCATAATTGGCGCCCCAAAGGTCGAATATCAATTCGGCGCCCCTATAAGTAAAACATCAATTTGGCGCCCCCCAACGTCCAGCATCAATTCGACGCCCCTATATAGGTAAAACAGTGCCCCAGTGTCGAACTTCAATTCGGCGCCCCTAGGTCGAACATTAATTCGGCACCCCTATATGAGACATCGATTCGGCGCCCCCTCCTTCCCTCTTCTTCCCCCCCCCCTTTTCTCTTAATTTCTTTCCCCTTTTTCACTATCTCTTCATCTTTCCCTCCCCCTTTTCTTCCTCTTTTTGGGGCCCCTTTTCGCCTACCCGGGGGGCCTGGGCCCTGAGCCCCCCCCCCCTGGCCCGAATACGTGTATGCCAACCCCCTGCTGGCTATACCAGCTGATATCGTGATATGATAAAATATTATAGTGATATATTATATTGACATTATAGTGATATGATAAAATAATTTTGATAGGTGCATATATTCTTTTTTTAATGAGAGTGCCGTACGTTAAAAACCAACAACAACAACAACACTGCTGTTTTGCAGGTGTTCTTTTTTCAATAATAACGGTAGACAGAAATGTTTGAATAAACCCCGGAATAAACTTAGAGAGAGTTCATGCTGATAAATATGAACCTACATGGGTTAAGATGTGTCTCGATCTTATGAACTTTTGTTGGCCCATGGCTATACAAAATAATAATAAAAATAAATATTGGGCAATCACTGCAAGACCTTTACTGAAATTGCTATTTGACATTTGGAGGAAGCAGACGTGTTTTTGGTTGCTCCTACTTTTGGATAATTATTTCGGGAAATATCATATCTCTGCCATTAAAGTTTACATCACCCGATAGCGGACAGTGTGCTGACTAGGAAGGAGCTTGTTATATATCCTTAAACAAATTATCCTTGGAGTAATTGACGAATTTCCGAAAAAATCTTCAACTTTTTCTGACGAAAATCAGTGGATTTTGTCATCAGACGCGCAAAAACAAAAACAAGTTGCCATGGAACCAGTTGCAACTCAAGGCCTACGCAGAGACCTTTGTTACTGTGCGCCGTGAAATTTCCAACATTGCGCCATTCTGTACAAACTTTTGATTACGTCATATCGCGTCTTTTTTAACGTTATTTCTCTTTATTTCGTCACAATCAAATAATGGCAACACTAGTAAACATTGAACAATTCAGGGTTAAAGAACTCCGAGCAGAACTAAGTAAGTTAGGACTGGAGAAAAGCGGGGTGAAGGCAACGCTCATCTCTCGACTAAAAAGAGCAATGGACGCAGAAAAGGCCACAATCGCTGGTAATGGAAGAGAGGAGTCGGTTACTAATAAGCGAGAGAATGTTACTTGTGATGATCGATCGGTTAGGCCTATCCTACTCGAAATCTTGGACATTGTCAAAAACATCGACAACAGACTCAAGCGACTGGAAGCACAGAAAGACGTCCGTGACGCCTCAACCTCCACCATCGTTGTGGAAGACTGTCATAGCAGTCTTCACATGGACGATGCATTTGTACAACAGGCAACATCAGTCGAAGAAGAATCGAGTATCCTACAATCATCATCAAACATTCAACTTCCAACTGTGAATTCAAGAGAATTTGTATCCAACATTCCAACTAGCAATCGTTTCGAGATTCTTGGGGTGGAGGGCGAAGCGAATGGAGCAGAATCATCGGATTGCGTCAGTGAGTGGAGACGGGTCGGGGTCAACCAACGCCAGAGACGTAAGGAGCACGACGTGCTACTTTTAGGAGATTCGATGTTGAAGAACATTGATGGTCGTCGCCTGGCAAGCAAAATGAAAGTGAGATGTCGTTCCGTTCCCGGTGCCAGGTCCGAAGACATTCTGACATGTTTATCTAACGAGTGTGCCGATATCGTTCGAGGAGGTACCGTTATTGTGCATGTCGGTACAAACAACATCAAGGATGGTCCCAACTATCTACACAACAAGATCGTGGACGTAGGAAATATTGCTGCCAGAAAGGGGCTGAAGGTCATCCTATCTGGCATCATCCATAGACGATGGGAGTCGCGGTACCAAGAGAGGAGGATCGACTTCGTCAACTCCACCTTGAGGGATTCTGCGAGGCGAAACTCATGGGGGTTCGTCATCAATGACAACATCGGCGAGCAACACCTAGGTCGTGATGGGGTCCACCTTAACAAAATTGGCCAGGGTATCTTCGCAGCAAACATCCGCCGTGTCTTACCAAACCAGAAGCATCGACGTCCAAACTTCTTTGATGGAAGGTCCTATGCTGACGTAGCTGCTCCTACGACCAACTTACACGGAAATGTCAGAAGGCATGGTGAGACAACCAGATCGAGGACTTCGACAAGAGAGTGGCAGGACTATTTACTGTTAGTGAGATTATTACTTAATGGTTAAGTACATGTATCTCCATATATACCTATTTGATTGATGGAAGAATATGATACTATGATGGCAAAGATGGAAATGGGAAATTTTGATTTATATAACAGATCAATTGACCTGGTGAGTTCTGTGTTTATGCACGACTTTACCTGCAAAACGATTTGTTATGAAAAAATAAACTTCGGAATGATATATCCCAAATTGTACTTCTATTATTTTCAAAACAAATGGATCCCTTCCATAGAATTAATGAATACGGAAGTGACCAAAATCATTGTTTTCCTTCTCTTATTATTGTCTGGTGATATTGAATCAAACCCAGGCCCAAAATTTAAGTTTCCATGTGGAAACTGTGAAAAACCAGTAAAATCAAATCAGTGCGGCCTTCTTTGTTCCACTTGTAAAAGATGGTATCATATTCACTGTCAAGAAATAAGCCTGGAAATATATTCAAATCTATATTTGAGCCCCGATGAGGAATGGTTTTGTTCAACCTGTTTTTTACCATCTTTCTGTGAATCTTTATTTGACGACTACAATAATACTATTGTAAACTGTGAGAAAGAAATTCGGGTACCCGAAAACATTCCAGAGCCAAATTTACAACAACAAAACTCGAAGGATTCAAGTTTACTTTATCAAGATTTTGAAAACATATTTGCTGTAAAAGGCCTTCACTTTGTACATCTAAATGTTAGATCTATTCTACCAAAAATTTCAGAACTTCGAATTCTTTTTAAGAGAAAGAATCTTGCAGTCATTGCTTTCACAGAAACATGGCTAAATAACTCGGTGAACGATGAAGAAATCAATATAGATGGATACAAAGTAATACGCAATGATAGATTATCAGGCTCTGGGGGTGGTGTATGTTTTTATGTCCGAAATGATATTGCATTCAATATCATAGATGTTTTAAGTACAGGTGATTCTGAATCACTGTGGATTAATTTGCTTCTACCAAGATCAAAACCAATTATTGCTGGCGTCATTTATAGGCCTCCGAAAAGCAATCAATTTATTGAGAAGATGTCAAATATTCTCGATATATTAAAGAAAGATGATGAAATTATACTTTTAGGCGATATGAATGTTTGTCTTTTTCAGAAATCTCCACTGGCTAAAAAATATACTGACTTATTGAGTCTTCATGGATTTAGCCAACTCATCAAAGATGCAACCCGTGTCACTCACACATGTTCTTCTTTATTGGACCATGTGATTTGTAATAACGAACAAAAAATAAGTCAAAGTGGTGTTATTGATCTTGGTATAAGTGACCATTCTTTTACTTTCTGTACACGAAAGAAAATTAGGCTGGCTATAGGTGTTCACAGAACCACTGATATCAGATCGTTGAAAAAATATAGCGAAGAATCTTTCAATCTTAAACTGTCTGCCGTTGATTGGTCAGATTTAACCCAATGCACTGACGTAAATAAGGCTTGGTCAGTTTTTCAAAATACTTTTATTTCAACGTTGAATATGATAGCGCCTCAAAAACGGATTAGAATTAAACAGAGATCAGAAAACTGGATGACTAAAAATATTATTTCTCTTATTCGAGAAAGAAATGTGGCGTATAAAAAAATGAAGAAAAATCTAAGCGATCAGGATTATGACACGCTTTCCAAAAGATACAAGAAATTAAGAAATATGGTTCAAAGAGAGGTGAAAAAGGCCAAATTAGAATACCTACAAAATAAAATAGAAGAAAATAAAAATGATTCTAAAAGACTTTGGCAGAATCTAAAAAGTTTGGGATTAAAAAAGAAAAATGGAAAGGACCAAGAATTAGTCGTTTCAATTGACGGAGAATTATGTCATGATAAGATAACTATTTCCAATGAATTCAATTCCTATTTTACAAATGTCGCAGCTACGTTGGTAGATAAACTTCCATCTTGCAAAGACATTTTCAGTGCAGACAGTGAAAACATTCGTAAATTTTATGAAAAAAAGGGTATAAGCCAAGATAAATTTGAATTATTACCTGTTAGTGATCAATTCATTTTTAATGAGTTGCGTAAATTAAATGTATCAAAAAGCACTGGGTTAGATTTGATACCTGCTAAATTTCTAAAAGAAGGAGCAAAGAGTTTGTACAAACCATTAAATTTCTTAATAAATCTATCTATCTTTACTAGCACTTTCCCAGAGGATATGAAAATTGCAAAGTAACTCCTATTCATAAGAAGAAAGATAAAACTGCTGTTGAAAACTATAGACCTATCAGTGTTTTAAGCATAGTATCCAAAATTCTAGAAAAGGCGGTATGTGTTCAGATCGAAAAATATTTTAAAGAAAATGATATGATTTACGAATATCAGTCAGGTTTTCGACATGACTATTCGACTGAGACATGCCTTATTCACTTGACTGATTATCTGAGAACAAATATGTCTAAGGGACAATTCGTTGGGATGGTACTCCTAGATCTTCAAAAAGCATTTGATACAGTTAATCACGGCATCTTATTGAAAAAATTACAAATAATGGGTTTTAACCAGGCTACTGTAGCATGGTTCAAATCCTACTTGTCGAATCGACATCAAGTAGTGGCTATTCGCGATATTTGTTCCAAAATTATGCCTATAACGTGTGGAGTTCCACAGGGAAGTATTTTAGGCCCAATCCTATTTTCAACTTATATCAATGACATGTCTATTTGTTTAAAAGCTGACTGTAAATTATTATTGTATGCAGATGATAGCGTACTACTTTGTTCAAATGCCAACCCAAAATTTGTTGAGGAAAAAACTTAGCGAACAGCTGTCTACATGTGTCGATTGGATGACTGATAATAGATTATCGTTACACTTAGGCAAAACCGAAAGCATTCTGTTTTGTTCTAAAAGTAATCATAAAACTTCATTTGAATTTGAAGTATCATACAATAATAAGATAATTCAGAGGAAAGAATCTGTAAAGTATTTAGGCATTGAGTTGACTAGCTCCCTTTCATTTTCATCGTTAGTAGAATCAATCGTAAAAAGGGCGAATGCCCGTTTGAAATTTTTGTACAGGTATCAAAGTTGTATGGATCAAAAAGCAAGGCGTATTCTCTGTTTTGCTCTTATTCAGAGTTTATTTGACTATGCCAACCCTGCTTGGTTTAGTGGCATAAGCGAACTCGATAAAAAGAAGTTGAAAATTATACAGAATAAAATGGTTAGATTCATTAGCTGTTCTGGTCCCAGAACCCATGTTGGCTACACCGAACTCTCTGGAGCAGGTTTTCTTGAAGTCAACAAAAGATCAAAACAGCTTATTTTGCACCACGTGCATAAAATCTATCACAATAGATCGAATCATTACATTGGATCAAACTTTAATCTAGTTACCGAAATACATAACTATAATACAAGAAACAGCCATTTCAATTTTTGCTTACCAGAAAGGGTAGGTAGTATTGGTAACTCATTTTATTACAATGCTATAAAACATTGGAATTCCCTTCCCAATGATATAAAGGAAATAGGAAACTTTTTGCATTTTAAGAGGAAATTGAAAGAATATCTTTCACTTGAGAGTCAAAAAGAAGATGCAAATGATATGTTGTACGGTTGATTTAGCCTGAATACTGACCTAGTTCTTTTCTCTTCTCTACTAGGTATTATTATGTATTTTACATAGTTTGATTGAAGCTTCGATATGTCCTTTCTTCTATTCTTTCTATTTCTTTTATTTCTTCCTATTCTCCTCTTCTTGTTGTTATTGTCGTCACGTTTATGCTGTTGTTCTTCTCCTTATTTATTTCCCTTCGTTATCAGTTTCTTCCGTCTCCTTCTACTCCTCGTCCCCTCTCTTCTTCTGTTCCTCCTCTTCCTTCTCCTTCTTTTCTTCTTCTTCTTCGTTATATTCTTGTATATATCTTATTTATTGTCTATATATCTTATTTATTGGTAATAGTAAATTCTGATTTTTTTCTTCATTTTTAATATGTAAATAGTATAATTTTAACATTTTATTATCTTAATTCTGTATATTGAGGACCCCACTGGAAATAAGCTTTCGAGCTTTCGTGGGTCATCCTGTGCAAGCCTGTTGTTTTAATGCTACTGTATATATGTTATGGTGACTTGCCAAATAAAATCAATCAATCAATCAATCAATTTAAAAATCACATGATATTGATTAGTCATGTGATTTTCGGCTCTACAACAAATAAACAAAGCGCATGCGCTATACGTGCAACTCAGCGCTCTGAGTCTGACAAATTTTGTCAACATGGCGAAGAAATATTATGGCATAAATGTGTCGAAACTGCTAATAATACAGAGTTTTACTCTGGTAATGTTCAGTGGAAGAATGAATTCATCTGCATGCACCGTTGGAAGCTTCAATCTTACAAGTATCCAGACGTGGTAAGTGATAGAATCCACCGGTAGATGGCCGTCGTCGGCTCTTGTGCGATTGGAAGCATAAAACTGAACTGTAGTCCCACACGTAGAAAAATATGTGCAGTGTGTATGTTTTTCCCTGTACTGAGACTCTAATTTTCACACATGCTATGCCTATGCCTATGCACTTGTTCACTGCAACCACCCTGCCTGTGGGGAATCTACAGGTAGGACTATGGCATGCCAATGCTGTACAGAGCACACACTTTAAAAAATCATTAAAATATCATTTTTGTGACCAAAATTACTAATTTCCATACAGTTGCAATTTATTTTTCATAAGTAACTTGGGAATAATTTTTGTATTCACTAGAGCGCTCAAAAACTTGAATTTTGGGCATATTTTTGTGTACGCCCTCTATTGGTGGAAAATAATATGGCAAGAAAATTTTCATTTTTTATCTCTATTTTCAATTAAGGAAAAAATAATTTAAAGAAACAAATTTACTTAAGGGCCAAGTTGTATGACAAATAGGTGTAATGGAAACTGTCAGTGTAAAAAAATCAAGCATTTGTCCCAAAGAAAAAGAGAAATAAGCCAAACATTGCCATCCTTATTTTGCAACACATGGAGATGTAACTGAGAACAAGGTTATATCATAACCTTGTTCATTGAATGAGTGTGCCTATGTAGTCTTGAGGACTCCATGATGATGTCTTTTAAAACAAATTTGACATATACTTCTCCATCATGGAGTCTTGAATCCCTTTCCATACATGCATAAGAGAATCTTGTAAATACAGATGGATTTCCCCAGCCCCAGGAAATCCATCTTTTTTATTAAAAATCACGAAAATTAGCAGGATTTTATTATTCTCTACACCTTCCTACGCCTAATGCATAAGAAGGTTTTAAAAAATATTGAATAAAAATATGTAAAAATAAAGGTTTCTTACCAGACCGATGTCGTGTAGATCCTTCGCTCCACATGTACACAGCGCAAATACAATGGCGACGACCCTTGAACCGCTTATGTATGACGTACATGTACGTAGGTAAACACAGAGAGAAATAGTGCGCATGCGTAGCTTATTGTGTAGCACAATAAGCTAAAAACAATTAAAACTAATATTCTTACTTTACACAGAGTTTCACTTCTTTTCCATGCTTCTATCAGTCTCAAACTTGGTGATTTAGAGCCAATATGAAGTTCCTCACACGTATAATTCGCAGCCGATTTCAAAACACCGCATGCATGCAAATGCGATATGTACGAGGTATCCCGCTACTCACTAGGGCTTTTTCTGGTGAAAAGCGTTCCATTTTCAATTTTTAACATATTTTTTTATTTAAAAAGGACACAAAAAAGAGCAAAATGGCTTACCTGGGCCTGGAAAGTGGCTTCGTATATCTCTTCCACGGAAATAAAAGGAAGGTCGTTGGTGGCCCTAATACACTTCACAACCTTAATTCAGCTTGTCGGTATTTTAAAAACTAGATTGTTGATTCATTATATGCGCAAATCCAATGATTGTTTGATAAAATAGAGACACCAATAAATGCAATAACTTAAAAAACTTACTTTTTATATAATTCAAAGCGATGACAAATTGAACAAAAATATAGGAAATTCTATGTACCTTGAACGAAGCCCCGCAAGTGCTACCGTTCGTTTGTCAATTAACGTTCCACCAAAGTCTTTACAGTAAAAAGATTGGACACTTTGCCGACTTTGCGTAACGCTTTGCATCAATTTACGTGTAAAATAGTTTTTGTGCCAAGTCTTTCCCTTGTAGTGTCTTTGATATGAAGATAAATCGCGCGCCCTCTTAAGCTCATTAGACGAAACATTTGTGAAATCGCAAGCTCGCTCCATATTTTGTCAACAAGAAGAAAAATCAACGCTTAAATGATGCTATTTGAGGGATATTCATCATATTAGGGGGAATTGACATCACATCGTTCGGTAAGTTTCGTAGGAGGACTTGATTCTGTAAATCCTCTTATGAAATTTGCGGGAGTTTGTTGCAATTTTGCATGCGCAGTGCCTTCAATTTTCCTGTACATGGCGGTAGTAATGCACCATGGGTGGTTTCGGATAAGATCGTAGATCTCAACGTGAGGGGTTCGAGTCCCACTCATGCCGAAACGCGTCTAACAAAAAAAGTCTGATGCTATAGCGTTGTGTGTTAGCGTGCCTCACCACTGTATTCAGTGCAGGTGTGAATACAGTTGGAAAACACTCCGTCCATCGGAAAGGACGCAAATGTTGGTCCCGTGTGTAGGAGAGGTACTTATGCACGTTAAAACCAATACACTATTCGTCAAAGAGTAGGGTGTTCACCCGGTGTATTGCACCTGCCGGTCCCGGCAAAATCCAGGTCAAGTACCCGATGCGTTTATGCCCTGGGGCGGTATTCTGAAAGCTCAATTAGCGGTCAATTAGCATTTTGGTATTCTGAAAAGTCACTTAAGTGCCCCTTTCCTTATTTGGCAGGGTTGCGTTGCGCGCACTTGCAACAGTACGCGTTATGACCGCGCGAAAACATAATTGAGTAGTTACGAGACTTTTGGTATTCTGAAAAGTCTCTTAGCGCTCAATTAGCAGACTTTCCAGTGGGGAAAGATAATGGTGATAAGAGGTCCATTAAGTCTCATTTTCTCTTGCTAAATGTGGCTTTCATTTCGTATAAATATCATCAAATCGGTTTAATACTGCGACCAAATTTAGGAGGAAGCAAGAGAATAAAGGAGAAAGGTATAAAAAGGGAATAAAGGGAAAGAAGGTGGTATGGGTGTCCAAACTTGGCGGACTTTTAAACAATATGTTTCAGGCTTAAATTTGTTCAAAAAATATTCACAATTTATACAAGTAAAATAAGGAATGGGGGCTATATTTGGTAATAAAGAAATTAGAAAAGAGGGAAAAAGAAAACAAATTGTGTACTTATAGGGGAAATATGACTATTATTTTTCTATATTTTCTTTTATTATAAGCATCATAATGTATTTTTTGCACATTATTTTGACAATAATGAGATTGCCAAGTCACAATAGATGCAGCAATGTTCAGGGGGTAATCAAACCTTGTTTCCGACAATGAAAAAATAAGCATTGACCCCTTTGGTACAAAAGAAAAAAAAATAGTGAGGGATGCCATCGTTTTCCCCACCTATAAAATCTTAAATATCATAACATTTGTACATCCAATTTCCATAAAATTTCGGCTTTTTTAACGATTATGCTAGTTTGATTTTTTAAATCATTTTATTCAAATCAGCATTTTGTTGAAGAAGATTTCTCATAAAAATGAAAAGTATGTTATTTTTAAAATAAGTAGGCATTAAGTTAAAGAAGAACACCCCCCCCATCAGACCCCGAGACAGAGGCAAATAAAATATTGTTAAAAAAAAAAAAACAAAGAAAGCTACAATAGGTGGATGTGAAAATCAGAACGCGTTCGAAAAAAAAGAGAAAATCACAAAGGTACAATAAATGAGAGAAAGGGAAAAGACAACAGTTAGCTTCAACAACATAATGACCCTCCGATTAATCTCCGATGCAAATGCTTTTAGCATTATTTTTCAGCAAAAATTCTTTGTATCAATATCGTGGTGCAGTGCACCTGCAGCAGCCGGGCGCTGCGCTGCAAAGCCAGCAAAGTGAAGAGACACTACGCGCTGGGAGAAGTTTACGTTGTAAGAGCGCATTTGATTGGCTAATTCGGCTCAGTAGGGGCGTGGCCTAAAGGGAGTTAATTGAGCGCTAATAGAGTTTTCAGAATACGGATTTGGAGGTACATTAGCGCTCCATTAAATGGGTAACTTATGAGGAAACTTAAGTGGAAACGTACAAGACTTTTCAGAATACCCCCCCAGGAGGGCCCTGCATGGTATACATCCAGATTTATTTTTAACTTGTCTTCTTTTTTGGGGTTTGAATCTGATCAATTTAAAACCAGAGTCCTAGAAGAGGATCTACCAATGAGGTCAAACATAATAGTATTGACCTCATAGGTGAAAATAGCACACATACGGAGTGGTGCATTTGTAGAGAGTATACTATAGTAGAGACAGAGAGTTAGCCTACATCAATATAAAAAAAAAGTAACCAAAGTTTAAGAGTTTGGATTTTAAGATCATTTTCAAAGTGTAAGAAAGTCCCTATTCCATAAAACTTAGATATGGTTCTAATGTATTAGCAAATGGATCCTTGATAATTCAGGTCATTATGTCTGCAAATATCAAGGGTCGTTGGGTCAATAAATTTGAACTATGTTGTGGTATTGATTCTGAATTTTCAACCTTGATAATGAAAAAAAATCAATATGCTTTGTCAAACTTTAAATTATATTATATTTTGAGATATCGGTGATTGGATGAGCATAATTCCAGGTCATTAGGCCATTGTGAAAGGTCATTCCAAATTAACTCTGAAAAAAAGTGTATGTTCATTTTTTTCCAAAAGTATGTGCATTTAATCAAATTCAATGAAGCTTACATCATGTGACGGTTCTCACTTATCAGATGTCTCAAATGTCATGCAATGAGTAATAAGTAACAAAGTCATATTCAAAGGTCATTATGGTCAATGAACTTATTTTTTGTTAAAATTGAAATTGAAAAATTAAATTGGAAAAAGTTATTAATCTCATTTATTTTCTACATTGTACATGTTTTCTTTAACAAAAATCATGGGTATTACTTATCAACATAAAGCATGTCACTGGATCTAAGTTATTTCAGATAACAAACTTGAATTATTATCATATTTTGTCCTGATTTCAAAAGAAAGTGGTCTAGTCCTTCATTTTTTTAATTTACTGAAGCTTGTATAAAATGTAATGCTTTTTGTTTATTTTATGTGTGTATGTTTTCACATTAAATGAGATCAAAATTTTGTGTCTAAAATTCAATATATCATCAAGGTTATGGCCATAGCCAGGGCACATCACATAAAAAAAAAATAATTACAGCTCAAAGGGGAAATAATAGAAAGTTTCTGAAAAAAAACATTGATGCCAATGAGATGGGCATTGAGAACTATCAACAAGACAACCACAGCCTATGCCCTTGGTGGATTTGGATCTTGGATGTATATATTCTGTTTATATTGTATATTTCTTTAATACATGTATGTTTACTAATTTGCTTCATAATGAAGAAGAATGCTTTTTCAAAATACTTCATTTATCATTCTCAGACAATTATAAACAATTTGAGTGCCATATGAGTCAATAAATTGGATGTGTATTGTTAGGGAATTATGCCTCAATTGGCTGTTCATAGTTAAACCACAACATTAAACCGGGGTTTAATTTAAACTTGAGTTCAGAATACGAGCCATAGTGTTTTCAGTGAAAAGTGATAGATCTGCAGGATGAATTGTGTCCACAGGTTTGAAGCAATAGGGCTTACATGTATGTAGGTTGCATTCAGTTGCATTGTGGAGAAGAAGAATCTAAAGGCAGACTTGTGTGAAAATCATGGACTATGTATTTGACACTGTTTTTTTTTTTTTTTGACACTGTTCTCATTACGCTTTCTAAAACTAGTTTACTGGAAACCGGTTCAGGAAACCAGTTTGGAAGATCGCTTTGCTGGCGTTCCCATTTGATCACACGAAAGTGGTTTTCAAAATCACTTCACGTAAAGCGATCTTGTTGCTATAATGCTCTAAGTGGGGTGACACGTTTCGCGCAAAATTAGAAACCGCTGCATAGGCATTCTACACCTGTCGTGTGAGAAGATCGCTTCCCGAAGAACAGTTGTGTCCTCACTTACGCTAAAACCAGTTTAACAAGGCAAAGCGATCTTCAAAACTACATCGCAAGTTGGTTTTCTGAACCGGTTTGGATTGGAAGATCACTTCCAAGATCGCTTTGACCATTCTCATTACACGTTAAACTAGTTTCCACTAAACTAGTTTCCAGTATTAGTTTTAGGAAGGTAGTGAGAACGGCGTCCTAAGTTTGTTATAGCATTTATAGCAAAGAAAGAAAGAGGAAATAAATTGCTGGATGTTTCTCTTTTTTATCACCATGTTGAGGTGTCAGGGATTTTAACCTTTCTCTTGTTATGAATAAATTATTACAGTTATTTGTTTTGAAAGTAAAAAAATGCATTGCCTATAATGACAATGATAACAGCGATGCAGGTACTGCATGAATTTGTATTGAAAGAGTTTTTTTTTTTTAAATGATGGCACTGTTAGCATTGAACATGCATTGACATAACACATTTAGATAAGAAGATAATGACTCTTGTCTTTTGCTATAATCAATATACTGTACAATCAGACATTACTCCTCAATCAGGAAGAAACCAATTTATAAGTAACAAAGGTTTTGTAAGAATAATAGAATGAAAATTTATTATGAACAAAGCTGTGAAAAAAAAGAGATAAATTTCAATCAGCATTTAAGTGATTTTATATTAAATTAGTAATGTAATCTAAGGAATTGGGAAATTACCTAATTGATTCTTATTTGAACTTCCTGGAAGTACTCACAGCATAATAAATAAGTCAATTAGTGACCATTTTAGTGCTTAATGTAGCTCAATGTCCAAAATAAAAGGGTATGACGCACAATTTTTCATTCATCTTGGAGAATAGTCATCTGCATTAATTACATAGTATGTCATATTTTTTTATATGATGAATTGAAACCTTTTTAAATTTGATTTAGTTCAATTCATTTTTATTGTCATTGCGCCAGACTGCTGATACAGTACACGTAACATAATTGAACAGAATATTGTATTGGAAAAAGTACTTATTATGTCACATGGGGACACAAATCACAATTACATCAGAAACAGTAATAATACATAAGATGTCCCACCTCTGATAATTTGTAAGTTTAAATTAAACTATCAATTATTAAAAGCATATGATGCAATTAAGTTAATTCCAGTTTACATTACATTACATTTTCCCAAATATTCCAATATCAACTGGAATACTCATATTCTTTATACCTTATATTTATTATACAGTTTGTGTGATCATTATGTTTCAGGTAAGAGCTGTGTAAAAGCACTGTATCGTGTGTGCACATGTATGTAATCTGTAAACCAATAATCCCTAGGACATCTGAGGACTTCCTGCCTTCTTAAAGGGATGGTCCAGGCTGAAAGTATTTATAGTTTAATAAATAGAGTAGAATTCACTGAGCAAAATGCTGAAAATTTCATCAAAATCGGATAACAAATAACAAAGTTATTGAATTTTAAAGTTTAGCAATATTTCGCATACATTCGTAATTCCGAAGCTTCCTTATTCGGAAGGTTCGGATATTCCGAAGGTTCATTATTCCGTAGGTTCGTATTTCCGAAGGTTCGTAATTCCGAAGGTTTGTAAGTCCGAAAACGAAATGGGGTTAGTCATTCCGAAGGTTCGTTAGTCCGAAAACAAAGTGAGGTTCGTAATTCCGAAGGTTCGTTAATCCGAAAACGAAATGAGGTTCGTAATTCCGAAGGTTCGTAAGTCCGAAAACGTAATGCTAACGAACCTTATTTCGTTTTCGGACTAACGAACCTTCGGAACAACGAATCTTATTTCGTTTTCGGACTAACGAACCTTCGGAACATCGAACCTTATTTCGTTTTCGGATTATCGAACCTTCGGAATTACGAACCTTCGGAATTACGAAGTGTAACCCAATATTTTGTGAAAACAGTCGTCATGAATATTCATTAGGTGGGCTGATGATGTCACATCTCCACTTGTTCTTTTGTATTTTATTATATGAAATTAGGTTTATTCAAAATTTTTCCTCCAAGAACTAGAAAAATTGGATTGACAACTGATTTAGTGCATTAGATATTTATTACTGCAACTTATTTCAATATATATAAGGGAGACATATTATTCACACAAGTATGAAATGATAATGATATTATGATTTTATGTAATAACATAAGAAAATGGAAAGTGGGGATATGACATCATCAGCCCACCTAATGAATATTCATGATAACTGTTTTCACAAAATATTTAAACTTTAAACTTCAATAACTTTATTATTTGTTATCCAATTTTGATGAAATTTTCGGCATTTTGCTCAGTGAATTCTACACTATATGTATTAGGATATAAATATTTTCAGCCCGGACCATCCCTTTAATATCCACAAAATTCAGTTTAATTCTCAGATTTTCTGACTAAGCCAGTAAGCCTGCATGGACATGGACAAAGAGGATTTTACTTTGTTGCAAATTTAGCTTTGTCCATGATATATTGTCGAAGAGAGTATGGAATCTTACTTTATAGATCTTACTATCAGATGATAAGATGGATAAGAATACATGTAGCTCTTTTGTGAAAAAGATTTGCTTTTGCTGTTACGTTTTTCCTGAATGTAAAGCAATTTCACATGGAGTATGAATAGAAAGAGAAACAAATGTGCATAATAAATAATAGAACTTCCAGTGCAGTACATGCATATTGTTTTTCATGAAACAAAAACTGTCAAAGCCCATTAATCACTTTCTGTTAATTGGCAATGCAATAAATAAAATCGGTATTGTACATGTAGGGGTTAAACCATGGAGTTCAATAAAAACACCATTCCACAATGTACAGGTAACTAGGTTCAATTTATTTATTGAATTAAGGAAACCTACTTGTATATTTTCTCCTACAGATAACCCTTACCATTATTAAAGGATTATTGGATTTATGGATTAAGTTGATAATTGCCACAACTTATAATCCTTCATTCTGTAATGTTTGAAATTCCAGCATGAGCCTCTTTAAAGATTATGACAAGAATTTTTATGTATTTTTTCTTTTAAGTGTACCGGTACACGACATAGTTTTTAAGAATGCATACATAGCTTTTCCATTCATATGAATGTAGGATAAAAGAGCATGATTCAATAAATGTCTTGTCAACAGACATACTTGCCGTGGCTGGGGATTGAACCCCAGACTTTCATATGTCTAGTCAGGCGCCATACGCCACTTGGTCATGGCAGTGATGGCCCTTTTTAACGGTATTGGTAATGTAGCTGCAGGATTACTGGCGCAAAAGTGATTCTATGGGAATACCTACATGCACATGTATATGAGACATAATTTGGTATTCCATTCACCTTATCTGGTGACTTGGCAAAATAATTCAAAGGATTACAACCAGTCTACAATGTATGCAATAAAGTTGTCATTTTTGTTGGTACATGTTGTATAGAATGTGTATATGGATCATACACATACTTTTGCATAACAACAATTACATGTGTAGTTCTTCAGATGATTGTTTCTTTGTATGATGATATTGAGTCACGAAATAATGCCAATCTTTATATTTTACATATCATTTCAACTATTTCTTAACAAATTACACTCAAACAAATGTCACATGTAATTTTAAATTTAGGATCTTACATTAATCATTTTCATGCTAGCTGACAAAGTAGTTAAGTAGATTAAATTCCATCTCTCCCAATAGGGACCCATAACATTAATGGTGGTTATAATGTAGCAAGAATAAATAAAACAAAGATGTTGTTTGTTCTAAAACTGCAAGTTTGGTGTTCATATCAAAAGTACCTGATGTAGGCATACATATATTGTATAAGCTTCAGGTTTGATTATAATAATGATTCTATCTGATTTCAAAAAGAGAGAATTTCTTCGTTAACCTATTTTCTGTTGTACATTTATCTTGTGATGTTTGACTCATTTCCACAAGCCAAAAGGAAATAAATATTTGAGCTTTTAGTTTTAAATATGGTTATCATACAAGCCTATGAACTAGCAGTAAATATGAAGCATAGTCTCTGAATAATAGATATTATTTGTGTGTTTGCTGGTCCTATTAAACAAACTCTTCTCTTTATAAACATCTTCAGGGGCACATGGACAGCTCAAACGGCAGTAGACGGTACAGTAAGCACTATCTTTTTGAATCTATGTGAGAATGTGGGTCCTTCAAATCCTGGTTCTACAGTATGTGACTCCAATGTCTCATCCTGCTTGAAACAAGGGGACACTTTCACAAACATCGGAAGCCACAATGACACCCTTCAGCTTACAACCAATGAAAACACAGGAGGATTCCGTCTTGACTACAGGGGAAGCGATTGCAACGAGACAGAGAAGTACCAGACCACTATTGACTTCAAGTGTGGCACCACATTGGTAGGTTTTATCATTTGTTTATTTTATTCATTTTTTGAAATATATTTATTCAGGAAAACACAAGATCAGTATAAAAACACTGATTTACATCAACTTTCTGAAAAGGTTAACAAGTTACATCAAAATTCACAAATAAAAACTGATGTAAGAATACAAACAGCTGCATATAATAAGCTTGTTACTTGTTACTGCATGAAGCTACCATGTGTTGGATTGAAGTTGCCATTTAGGTCCAAATTTGTTCAGACCTTAAACTATTATTTTTGTAAGTTTATTGTGCTTTTAAATAATTGGTCAGTAAGTTAATGGCAAATCTACACAAAATACAAGTCTTTCAGGAGAAGAATCATTAATGACAGGAAAAATTTGCCTGAAAATATAATAGTTCTATATTTCAAAAGAGTAATAGACAAATTATGGCAAATCACTTCAGCTTCCAGTAACTTCTCACACATACTTACGAAGTAGTAATTTTCAGTAGTAACCCTTCAAGAAGTGATCAGTAACTACATGCTCTATAACATCCTATAATCAAGAGATAAATACATGGTTTCATTTTCATGGTGGGCCATCAGTTATTTTTGTAAACCGTGTCTTGATGGCATTCCAATCGAAACCCGGTGCACCAATGAAAAATGAATTAAAAATCTAACTTAAGTTGGAAAAAGATCTGATATATTTCACTATTCATACTAAATTTTTCTAAAATTGAATTTCAAACCTTTAAGGATCAAAATTGAAGTATGGAAAGATCATTCAAAAAGTAGGATTTTCCCAATTTCTTGCTTGAATTGATTAGTCTTTAAAACAACATCGTCCCATTCAATTCAGACTGCAATGTTTGTTTAAAACTTTGCCCCTTGCCCAGAGATAGTGCCAAGATATAACACCATCTCAGATTGAGGGGCATACATGTACATGTAATTAACTATGAAAAATTGTTTATTGCATTGGCAGGGTTCACCAAATTTCTTGGAGAAGTCCGGGTGCACATACTTCTTTGAATGGTACAGTACGGTTGCATGCAGCAGTGTGAACGGACCCGCGTTCAACGAGGTGCCGTGCTCTCTGTATGATTCTAAAGGAAAGAAACGTGACCTTTCACCTCTGATCAAACTAACAGGAGGGTACCTGGTAGAGTCTCCTGATGCTGATGATCTCTATATCAATGTGTGCAGGGATATCACTGCAGGTATTGTATGGTTTGCAGTATAATCATCTCTCTGAATCATCCTTAAATTCCAGTTGTGGTGATTGTTACAAAATGAATTAGGATAGAAATCAACAAAATAACCATCGAAATGTTTGCATGTGTAATTAGAAATTATGTGCTAGATTATTCTACAAGAAAATTAGTACCTAGATAACAATTTTGCTTTGCTATGCTATTCTTTGTGATTTGTATTTTACTTTATTACATACATGTTATATCTGCAGTGCTCATTTTGGCAATTTCACATGGCAAACAAAACAAAATCGGTCAATTCCTTTTAATATTTTTATCAACAAAAATGACACTGATATTGATGCCTCATGGGATAAATTTATCCTTTGTGAATACCTTCTAAAGGCTTTGAAGTTGTATGGCCATGGTCTCAATGAAATAACATCACACTCTTTTCTCTTTGTTACAAGATGCCACTGGTCCAACGGCAGGGTGCCCGGCCGGTTCAGCAGGCTGTCTGGTCAAGAAGGGTCTGTCTTTGAGCATGGGTAAGCCCCACCTCAAGCTGGAGAGGCTATCTGATGATGAACTTAAGCTTCACTATGAGGGGAGGACAATCCTAGACTCCTGTAATGGGTTTGTACCCACTATGACCATAGTCTTCATGTGCCCAAGGGATCAGGGAAGGTTTGCTGCGGTAAGTGGTTCACAAATAATAACTTGAAATGGTGGGTGTTTTATAAGCTGATTGTAAAATTAGGCATGACTTGAAGATGTTCTTAGGTGCTAAGTAAGCTTCTCATTGATAGCTTCACGATGAGGGAAGGACAGACCTAGACTCCTGTAATGGGTTTGGTACCCACTATGACCATAGTCTTCATGTGCCCGAGGGATTGA